>NC_086322.1:36527578-37727578 GCF_036172605.1 Pelobates fuscus | reverse complement strand
ATTATTTATGACATTTAAAGACTAAAAGAATGCTTTCTGATCAAGAAACATGAAAAGTGCTTCTGCCCAGAACAAAAACAAAAAACAAGAAATTATAGTATTTGACCAAAACATAGTTGGGTATTCAAAACAATTTTGTGGTATGTCTTTGGCAGTCGTAAACTTGTTATTTGAGACCTGACACAAGATTTAGATTGTATGTGATCATCTAAATTGTAATTAGATTTGAATTTAAGCTTAGGCAAGTTAATGTTAACAATAAAGACACAAAACAAACTACTTCTTTGTGTAATTGTGTTTAAAGCTTAGCAGGATTAACCATAAGGTAACCCTAGATGGCTTTCTAGGGCCCAGGGGCTATACAGGGGCCGCATAACCACAAAATTGCATGGCCCGATTAACCATCTCTATGTGAAGAATGAACTTAGGGTCCCAAATTAATAAATCTGGGCCCCATGGGATCTTAATTATTCTGTGGTTTAAATATATTCTCTAAGCACCAAAACAACTGTAGCTCTGTGAATCCGTTTTGGTTTGTAGATCATGGTCCTGGTGACTCACTGCTCAAATCCCTACCATTTAGGAGTTAAAGGAACAATTTAACATTAGGAATGTAAACAAGTATTTATAATGCTAGAGTGTTATACGGTTTAGATATCTGAGATCCCCTTAATTAATCAAAATAAAGCAATTTACTTACTTTTTCCAATCTTGCCATTGTTGCTTTTCCTCCTCTGGCTGAGATAATTAATACTGATGATCTCAGCCAATTGAGTGCTTGCCCATAGGAAATTTACATACTGTGTCAGTTAATGACTCCATGCATAAAGCATATTTTTCCATGCAGAGTGTCAGTCTTACAATCTTTGCTGGACTGCATCCAGGAAGATCATCTAGTGAGTCACCGAGTGACAGCCACTAGAGTTGGTTTTAGGCAGCAATGTAATATTGTCTTTTCTCATGCTGAAGGGACAGGCTATATGCCCTAGAACCACTACATTATACTGTAATGGTTCTGGTGCTAGAGTGTCCCTTTCTATCACTTCTGTTCCTGTTTATGCAGCCCTAGCCACACTTTTCATGACTGTGACTCACATAGCCAACATAAAAACAAAAGGCTTTAATTTCAACCAGTTCTTACAGCATGTGTGCTGCTTTACAAGTTTGTATATGCTGCTCTGTTAATTGTACTCAAACTACACACAGGAGGCTCCTGTAGGCTTAAGCAGTTATTAACACAACAGGGGATAAAAAAAATCTACATATTGTGCAATAAGGAAAGCTACAAAATGTAGGCTTTTTTTAAGGAAGTGTGTAAGGAGGCTGCGTGAGTCTAGGGGAGAAAACATAGAAACATAGAAACATAGAATGTGACGGCAGATGAGAACCATTCGGCCCATCTAGTCTGCCCAGTTTTCTAAATACTTTCATTAGTCCCTGGCATTATCTTATAGTTAGGATAGCCTTATGCCTATCCCACGCATGCTTAAACTCCTTTACTGGGATAGGCATAAGGTGGTGTGACTAGGGCTGAAATAACAAATTGATTTGACTCCTCAATGGCAGAGAACTGAGCAGAGAGACATCAGGGGCATGATATATACACCAAAACTGCTTTGTTAAGCTAAAGTAGTTTTTCTGCTTATAGTGTCCATTTAAAGTCCATTACAAACAAATACTCAGCACTTTACAAAATAAACTTTAGTATAAGAAAGGTTCAGTAAGGACAGTAGTATTAAGACATTCTAATTTTTAGGTATAAAACATATATAACATTATAAAAACATATATACACTTTAAACAAACAAAAATAGTCTATGAGAACAATCTTAATAGTTTGTTTTAGTTCACTTGTGCATTATTATTATTATTATTATTATTACTATTATTATCAGCATTTATATAGTGCCAACAGATTCCGTATCGCTTTACAATATTATAAGAGGGGTAGATTTAACAATAAATTAGACAATTACAAAAACTTACAGGAACAATAGGTGAAGAGGACCCTACTCAAACGAGCTTACAGTCTATAGGAGGTGGGGTATAAAACACAATAGGACAGGAAATAGCAATCAAACAAGGTGTGAGAGGAGAGTGCTGCCTTTAAGAAGAGAGCAAGAGACAGGTATGTGAGGTAGAGATTAATCTGGGAGGCATAAGCTTTTCTGAAGAGATGGGTTTTAGGGCACTTAGTAAATGATTGTCTTAGAGTCTTATTAAAAGACTAGTGTAGAGTCTGATGGTGGTACGCAGACTATTCCATAGGAAGGGAGTTGCCCGCGAGAAGTAATGCAAGCGTGAGTTGGCCGTATGAGTGTGAGCAGTGGACAGAGCAAAGAGGCCGGGGAGCTAGAATTGCTCAATGCTTTATAGATATGGATTAGTACTTGGAATTGACTCTTATAGGATACAGGTAGCCAATGTAATGAATGACAGAGGGGTGAGGTGTGAGAGGAGCGACTGGGGAGGAAAATCAGTCTGGCGGCGGCATTAATTATAGACTTAGCGGGGCAGCACAGCTTCTAGGAAGACCAATTAGGAGACAGTTACAATAATAAATGCGAGAAATTACTAGAACATGAACAAGCTCCTTAGTAGTGTCTTCCTTAAGAAAGGGGCAGACACAGGAAACGTTATTAAGGTTGAATCAACAGGATTTGGTAACAGACTATACGTGAGGCTCAAAGATGAGGCCAGAATCAAATATAACACCAAGACAGCGTATTTGCAAGGATGGGCTTATGTGGGTACCATCAACTTTAACTGAGAGAGACAGAGGAGGATTAGTGTTAGGAGGAGGAAAGACAAGAAGCTCAGTTTTAGAGAGATAGAGCTTCAGAAAGCGGGAGGTGGAAGAAAGGGAAGCAGTGACATGTTGCAGGATGGCAGGAGAAAGGTCCGTGGAGAAGAGATGTATCTGGTTGTAATCGGCGTACAGGTGGTAGTGGAATCCAAATAAGGTAATAGGTTTGCCAAGAGAGGCAGTAAAAAGAGAAAATAGAAGGGGACCAAGAATAGAGCATTGGGGGACTGCAAGCGAGACAGGATGAAGAGAGGAGGTATAATTCGAAACAGAGACACTGAATGAGCGTTGGGCGACATAGGAGAAATAACACAAGAGGACAGTGTCACAGAGACCTAGCGACTAAAGAGTTTGGAGAAGGAGAACATGATCAACAGTGTCAAAGGCAGCAGAGAGGTCAAGAAGAATTAGTATGGAGTAGTGGCTTTTGGATTTAGCTGTGATTAGATTGTTAGTAACTTTAATAGGAGCAGTCTCAGTAGAGTGGAGGGGGCGGCAGCCAGACTGAAAGGGGTCAAGGAGAGAGTTGGAATTGAGGAAGCAAGCCAGACGGGTAAGACAATTCTTTCCAGAAACTTTGAGGAAAAAGGGAGCAGGGATATGGGGCAATAGTTAGAAGGAGAGGACGGGTAAGGAGATGTTTTTTTTAGGATGGGTACTACAGTAGCATTTAAGGACAGCAGGGACAACACCAAAAGAGAGAGCAGTTGAAGATGTGTGTTAAGGAAGGCACAAGACATGGGGAGAGAGATCTGATAAGGTGAGAGGGGACAGGATCAAGCGGGCAAGTGGTGGGGCAAGAGGAAAGGAGAAGCACAGCCACCTCTTGTTCAGCAGCCTGGGAGAAAGTCTGAAGGGTAGGAAAGGAATGATCTAGGTGTGCTTGAGAAAGGAGAGGGGTAAGGTGGGGAGAAATATTTTCTTAGCTGTTCAATCTTGTTGGTAAAGTAGCATGCAAAGCTATCGGCTGTAAGGTTAGTTTGGAGGTGGCCACAGCAGGGCGAACACGAGATTTAAATGTATCAAAGAGATGCTTGTAATTTTGTGAGCATGAACTAATGAGAAAGGAAAAGAATGATGTTTTGGCAAGGGCAAGGGCTGTGCTGTATGAATGCAAGATGAAACTAACATGAGTCCTGAGTGGGAACCCATTGAAGGACAAGCTAATTGAGTTGCTGTCCAGTCTCAGGGTTCTCTTGCAATCTGTCTGTTTTGAAATCTATACACTTAAGAATGGCACAAGCTGCCCTGTTATGTTACCATTCTAGATTGGAATAAGACTCACATAACAATAGAACTTAGCAAACTTTATAGCAGTTTTCAATATGCATAATGTTAGACATTAATATTTTTAGACTCTACTGTTTAGTATTGGAAGAATTAGGAATTGTATATTGTTGTTTGCGCATACCAAAAGTTTACAATTATGTCCATCCTCACAATTACAATTTTTATTTACTTGTTCATACTTAATTTCCCCCGAGCCATTATTTTAAGATATATATGTTTTTCCATCATATAACATGTTATAAGATATCTTGTACGTATTATTAGTAAAGTTTGCTTACAAGCCATCAAACGCATTCCACCGAACAATAACTCTGTGCAAATATCACAAATCCAAATATCAAAGATCATATTTTCAAGTTCAAATAATAAGTTGTGTCCTCTAAAGCAAACATGAAGAAATATTTGGTTGCAATGATGAAAGCAAAGAAAATAGACTTAGAAGATCATGAAAACTTTGAACATTACAATATCCCTACTATTTACATAACCGAAAAAAAAGTATATTTTTAGCCAATTTTCCACACTAAAAAAGATATAGCATGCTTACATTTTTATTAGAAACCCATAAGAAAACCTGGTTTGTTCTGTGTGGCATTTAGTATGATGTTATCTAAAGAACTTACAATTTAATGCATACTAGAATAGGCAGCAAACATAGTAAGACAAATACAATTATTCTCACCAAAAGTCAAGCTAATAAGATAGGAATGGAGCAAAAGTAGTCTGAATACTTTCTGTTTTGTCTGACACTAGGAACTTATTGTGTGGTGGGATACCTCCAACACAGGGATGCCGTGGCAGGGTAAAAGGAGACAGGCCACTGACACTAATCATGTCATTGATGCTGTTATAGGGACTAATTTGATCTGTTTGTTTATGAGCTGTTGGGTAATCTGGCTTTGTGGATAGGGTCTTTAAAATCTTGCTGTGAGATAGAGAGTAAAATCTAATTTTATCTTATAGAATATTACATTTCTTATATTGAATAATGATCATATATCTTACATAGGCCTTTTTGTCAATTGTGATTGTGTCAGACGATGCCCAAATCCTCTGACCTTAATAAAAGTCTTTTCAATGCCCACCTAAGATAGAACTGGGAAATGCCCAGTACCCTGGTTCATGTAGCAATATGGCAACATAGATGACCAGTCCATTGTACAATAAAGAAACATGAAACATTCAAAGGTCATAATTATGCACATCTGCACAGTACATGGTAGAATGCACAGCATGCGATGAGAGGTTGCTACATTAGATAAACCTCACTAAGCTTGAACCTGCATCCACACTCTATCCAGAAAATAGAACCATTCTATGAATTTTCTATTTGCATTCCAGTCGGGAACCATTTCACCTAGAGTGGTCATCACATCCACAAATCTCAAAATATTAATATTAACAAATATTCACAAACTTCAAAAACACTTTTGATGTTTCACATAACATCAATGTATCATTCAAATATCTACTGCGGGCTGGACATATTATGCCGATATTATGCATAGGAATCTATGCTTGTAATTTGTTATATTATGTCTTGTGTCGTATTCAATTCCAATTCCTTCCCATACGGCACTTCAATCATCTTTATATCACTACCACCCATTGCTGTGCCTTAAATTACAAATATTAACTTTGATCATATTGCTAGTAATTGATCAGTTTCTTAGTAAGTGAGATATATTGTGGAAGCTTGTAGTTTAATATGTATTGTTAATCCATTTAAAAAGGCATCAATTTTTTTCTCGTTATTTAGCCATGTTAATTACTGTGAATGGACATATATATATTTGGCAAATTTCTTTTTTTCCCCATGGTTCTTTTATTTCATCCCATGTTCAAGTGAAGGGAACCTCACTGAATGCTGTAATTTTGGGGGCATAGACTTGCAGCTTTTTTATGGTTCAAAATATATAAATAATTACTTTTTCAATAGTTATATTACAAGATGACATAAACAAGAGTAATGACATATGTTCTAGGCAATTTAAATATTACCATTTCTGTATTGTTATCTCACCTGTCTTACATTTATAATATTCACTTTGTGTACACTTTTTTAATTCTGTGGCTGTCTGTCAGGGTACCTGTGGTCTCTACCTCCGAAAGAGGTAGAGACTTAGCTGTTCCTCCATCCAGACGGTCTGATGGCTCCCTTCCCCGCGGTCTATCCGGTCATGCTAGGCCGGCCGCGAGGGAGTGACTGCCTTTTACAGCATCTAGGCAGGAAGTAGTCATCAGGACACTCCCCCGGAACGACCTGTCAGTCAATTGCTGCAGGACCAATCAGGACGCCTCGGAGGCGTGGTTACTGCTCTGAACAGGGTATTTAACAGAGCTTCTTTCATTTGCTCATTGCCCTGTCGTGGTTCTAGCTTGTTCTAGTCACTCAGTGCTTGTGTATTCTATTATTCCTTTTGGTTTTGAACCGGCTTGTTTACCTTACTCTGCTTATCTCTGTTACCCTTGATTCGGCTTGTCTCTCGCTTACCTGTCTTCTGTTACCCTCGACCTCGGCTTGTCTTTGACCATTCTATACTGTACTACTTACGTTAGTCCGGCCATTCTAAGGTCCGGTATACATATCTGGCTACTGTTTGTACTCTGCGTGTTGGATCCCTGTCCCGATCCTGACATTACGACAGGGCCAATGGATCCTGCAAGTACAAACAGTCAGCTGGCTGCTCCTGATCCTAGGTTTGAAGCCATGGATCACAGAATGGATCAGATGGCGCTTGCGCTACAGGCTCTATTAGCTTGTGCCAATAACCCACCAGAGGAGATACGTAATACCCCTGTTTCTCCTGTCGGTTCAGGTCTAGAGGTAGCCACAGTGGGTGCTTCTTCTCACATTACCCCCCCAGTACGCTATGGTGGGGCTCCTGAGAAGTGTCGTGGTTTTTTAAACCAAATTAGTATCCACTTTGAATTGCAACCTCGCTCTTATCCTACAGATAGGGCAAAAGTAGGATTTATTATCACCCTACTCATTGAGAAAGCTCTGAGATGGGCCAACCCACTATGGGAGAACGATAATCCATTAGTTTATAACTATAACGCATTTGTAGCTGCTTTTAGAAGAACATTTGACCCTCCAGGTAGAAAGGTTAATGCAGCCAGATTACTGTTGCGCCTGAGACAGGAGAACCAAACACTGGTGGATTATGCACTAGAGTTCAGGTCTCTGGCGGCAGAAATCAAGTGGAATGAGCAGGCGTATATGGATGTATTTTTGAATGGCCTATCTGATGTAATCCTTGATGAGGTTGCTACCAGAGAACTCCCTGAGAATTTAGAGGATTTAATTTCGTTCATCTCTCGTATAGATGAACGTCTAAGAGAGAGACAGAACACTCGAGAGAGGAACCAGAGACCTTCTTTTAGGTTAGCTCCCGCTGTTCCAAGTCCTGACTCCACGATATCTTTGCTTACTGAACCTATGCAGATAGGGTATACCCGCCTCTCTGAGGAGGAAAGACAGCACAGGAGAAGAGAGGGTTTGTGTATGTATTGTGGAGCCAAGGGTCATTTACTCTCGAACTGTTCTAACCGCCCGGGAAACGCTCGCACCTAAGTCTCTCTAGAGGACAGGCCTTGGGTGTTTCTATTTTGTCCTCTACTCCTGATTATAAAGATCACAGGCTTCTGCTACCAGTTTCCTTAACTTGGGGGAAGGAAGTAGTAAGGGCTATGGCATTGATAGATTCCGGTGCTGCTGAGAACTTTATCGACCAAGCCTTTGCTAGTAAGAACAATTTCCCATCCCAGCTAAGGGAGACACCTTTGGCCGTTGAGGCCATAGATGGTAGACCACTACTAGACCCTGTTATCTTTCGTGAGACCATACCCATTAATTTAAATGTTGGTATCCTACACGTGGAGAATTTATCTCTTCTGCTCATTTCGTCTCCTTCCGTTCCCATAGTTCTGGGGTACCCATGGTTGAAAAAACATAACCCTATTATCGATTGGGAGTTAGGAGAGATACTCTCGTGGGGCCAGGGCTGCCAGGATCGGTGTTTGTGCAAGGTTTCTCCATTAGCTAATATTAACATACCGGAGAATCCTACTCAGTCCACAGAAAGACAAATGCCAGACCTTTACCTAGACTTAAGGGCAGTGTTTGACAAGAAGAATGCCGATTCTTTGCCTCCACACAGGTCATTTGACTGTAAGATTAAGCTTCTACCCGGCACTATGCCTCCGAGGGGCCATGTATATCCTTTGTCTGTTCAGGAAAACTCGGTTCTAGAGGAGTATATTCGGGAGAATTTAGAAAAGGGATTCATCAGGAGGTCTTCTTCTCCGGCCGGGGCTGGGTTCTTTTTCATTAAGAAGAAGGATGGCACGCTGAGACCTTGTATCGATTACCGAGGCTTGAATAAAATAACTGTCAGAAATGCCTATCCTATCCCACTGATTACCGAGTTATTTGATCGTCTTAAGGGCTCCAAAATCTTCACCAAGTTAGATCTCAGAGGGGCTTACAATTTGGTGAGAATCCAGCAAGGTCACGAGTGGATGACGGCATTCAATACCCGGTATGGCCATTACGAATACACTGTTATGCCATTTGGACTATGCAATGCTCCTGCAGTATTTCAAGATTTGATTAATGAAGTACTTAGGGAGTTTCAGCATGATTGTGTTATTGTTTACCTGGACGACATACTAATACACTCTAAGGAGATTGAGACTCACCATAGACAGGTCAGAAAGGTATTACACAAGCTGCTGCAACATGGTCTATATTGCAAATTGGAGAAGTGCAGTTTTGATCAGTCTCAGGTAGACTTTCTTGGATACGTGATTTCTGGGGAAGGTTTTAAAATGGATCCTGTAAAACTTCAATCTATTTTAGACTGGCCCTTGCCCAAAGGACTCAAGGCTATCCAAAGGTTTATTGGTTTTTCCAACTACTATAGGCGCTTCATTAAAGGATACTCCTCTATCATTGCGCCTATTACCAATATGACCAAACAAGGGGCTGATACTAAGTTCTGGTCTAAGGAAGCTCTGGGTGCTTTCAAGACTCTCAAGGAACTTTTTGCCTCAGCTCCCATTCTAGTTCATCCTGATACGACTCTGCCTTTCTTGCTCGAGGTCGATGCCTCTGAGACAGCAGTTGGGGCTGTTCTGTCTCAAAGGTTAGGGGTGGATAAACCGTTACACCCTTGTGGTTTCTTCTCTAAGAAATTTTCTGGGCCTGAGAGCAGATATGACATCGGGGAAAGGGAACTGTTAGCAGTCATTAAAGCCTTAAAGGAGTGGAGACATTTGTTGGAGGGGACCCTACACCCTATTACGATTTTGACGGACCACAAAAACTTGTCCTATATTGGGGAGGCTAAGCGCTTATCCTCTAGACAAGCTCGTTGGTCCTTATTCTTGACTCACTTCAATTTTGTACTGACTTACAGACCTGGTTCTAAAAACTCTAAAGCCGATGCATTATCTCGCCAATATGAACCTTCTACTGTACCTGAACCAGTTCTTTCTTCTATAGTTCCGAAATGCAATATCATTGCTAATACGAATCTCAGGATTCATTCTCCATTATTGGCCGAGATCATTAAGTTGCAACATCTAGCACCCAAACAGACTCCTGTGGGCCGTCATTTCGTTCCTCCTGCTCTTCAACTGGAACTTTTACAGTGTTTACATAATAGCAAGATGGCGGGACATCCTGGTATTCGCAAAACTTACGCGTTGATCTCTAAGGACTTCTGGTGGCCTGCTTTACGGAGGGATATTGAGGAGTTCATCGCTGCATGTGAAGTTTGTACTAAAACCAAACAACCCCATACGCTTCCATGTGGATTCCTGCAACCCTTGCAGGTTCCAGAAAAACCATGGTCCTGTTTGGCCATGGACTTTATTGTCGATCTACCTATCTCTAAAAGACAGACTGTTATCCTCACCGTGGTTGACAGGTTTACTAAGATGGCACACTTCATTCCCCTGCCTAAACTCCCGTCTTCTCCCGAATTGGCAGAGATATTCGCTAAGGAGATTTTTCGCCTACATGGGATACCCTCTCAAATTGTATCGGACAGAGGCTCCCAATTTGTTTCCCGCTTTTGGAGGTCCTTCTGCTCTCAACTTGGTATTAAATTAAACTTTTCTTCTGCCTATCATCCTCAGTCTAACGGAGCTGCTGAACGTACCAACCAGAAAATTGAACAATATTTACGATGCTTTGTTTCTGAACACCAGGATGATTGGGTCGGTTTGATTCCTTGGGCGGAGTTTGCACACAACAATCTCGTTTGCGATTCTACTCATTCAAGCCCCTTCTTCATGAATTATGGTTTTCATCCGTCTATTCTTCCTTCGGATTCTCCTTCCCAGGGGGTACCGTCGGTTGATGTTCATGTTGCCAATTTGAGGAAGTTGTGGGATCAAACTCGACAAATCCTTGTGCACAACTCTATGTTGGTCAAGAAACACGCTGATAAACGTAGAAGGGCGGCTCCGGTCTTTGTTCCTGGTGATAGGGTATGGCTGAGCACGAGGAACATCCGTTTAAAAGTGCCCTCCATGAAGTTCGCTCCTCGTTATATTGGACCCTACAGGGTGCTGACCCGTATCAATCCAGTTGCGTATCGTTTAGCTCTTCCTAATACCTTACGCATCCCGAACTCGTTTCACGTTTCATTGCTGAAACCACTCATATGTAACAGATTTTCCTCCACAATAGCCCCTCCTCGCTCCGTTCAGGTGGAGGGTCAGGAGGAGTATGAGGTTAACTCTATTATTGATTCTCGAATCTCCCGGGGGAGAGTACAATATCTGGTTGATTGGAAGGGATATGGTCCTGAGGAGAGGAGTTGGGTACCTCAGGAGGATGTTCATGCTCCCCGTCTCCGCAGGGCGTATCACTCTCGCTTCCCATCTCGTCCCGGTTCATTCCGCCCGGTGGGCGTATCTGAGAGGGGGGGTACTGTCAGGGTACCTGTGGTCTCTACCTCCGAAAGAGGTAGAGACTTAGCTGTTCCTCCATCCAGACGGTCTGATGGCTCCCTTCCCCGCGGTCTATCCGGTCATGCTAGGCCGGCCGCGAGGGAGTGACTGCCTTTTACAGCATCTAGGCAGGAAGTAGTCATCAGGACACTCCCCCGGAACGACCTGTCAGTCAATTGCTGCAGGACCAATCAGGACACCTCGGAGGCGTGGTTACTGCTCTGAACAGGGTATTTAACAGAGCTTCTTTCATTTGCTCATTGCCCTGTCGTGGTTCTAGCTTGTTCTAGTCACTCAGTGCTTGTGTATTCTATTATTCCTTTTGGTTTTGAACCGGCTTGTTTACCTTACTCTGCTTATCTCTGTTACCCTTGATTCGGCTTGTCTCTCGCTTACCTGTCTTCTGTTACCCTCGACCTCGGCTTGTCTTTGACCATTCTATACTGTACTACTTACGTTAGTCCGGCCATTCTAAGGTCCGGTATACGTATCTGGCTACTGTTTGTACTCTGCATGTTGGATCCCTGTCCCGATCCTGACACTGTCCAATAACAGACTTCACAGTGCAGCTTAGTGAGAAGTCTTTGCAAGCCAGATGTTAGGAGCAATTGCTTCCTCTTCAGTTTAGCCTCACTGAGCTAACTAAACCAGGAAATAACAGGACCTGCTGTCTGATTGACAGCCATGGGGGGTGTAGCAAGAGTAAGGGGGCACACTCTTTACACATAAAGCGCTTCAGCAAGCTATGCTTTAGGTGTTTCAGTGCTTTAGGTATTTCGAGTCTTCCTTTAATTACACACAATCAGTGCTGCACATTTTACTTTAACCCCTTAAGGACTACTGACGGTTCAGGACCTTTATCGGAAATATCCCCTTAAGGACAGATGATGGTCCTGAACCGTTATAACGGTAATATTTACTTACCTGATCGCCGCTGTTCCCCCAGCGGCGATCTGCATTGCTCCCGGTGTGAAGGGACTGCCTGACAGTCAAGACAGTCCCCCCCCGGCAAATGATGTCCCCGCAGCCATGTGATTGCTCTAACAAAGCGGACACATGGCCGCAATAGGCATCCAAGTATCTGCCTGCAGGGGGACTGCCTGTGCTGACGTGTAAAATAAAAAATTGTTAATGAATAAAAATATAATTATATATGTGTATATAATTATGCCTATATATCATATATATAATGTCAGTGGGTGTTTTTAAACTCAGGACAACATGTTGAATCTATTTAACAGTTTTTTTTTTAGCTTTTGTAGATAAGAAAAAGATTATTCAAGTAAAAGTAAAAAAACATTTTTTTTTTAATTTTTCACCATATTTTATTATCTTTTTTAAAGTAAATTATATGACATGGTACAAATAATGGTATGTAAAGAAAGCCCTTCTAATCCTGAAAAAAACTATATATAACTTGTATGGGGACCGTAAATGAGAGAAAGGAAAATTACAGCTAAACACAAACACCACAAAAGTGTTAAAACAGCTCTGGTCCTTAACGTACAACATGGCCAAAACAGTTCGGTCCTCAAGGGGTTAAAATAAATTAATATTTGTATTGACTATTTTATGAGCAACGTAATGCCATATCAGTAAATGTGTATTACACTATTGGGCAAGCAACACACTTCAAGTTTGTTCCAGTAAATAGTTGCCAGACAGTGAAAAATCACATAAATCATTTTTTATATTTATGTGCACATACACATACATTCACGCACTCTTATTTGAAATTTCTCTACATGTTATATTCCAGCATGTTTGTTCTTTAGGACATTAAACTCCATTCAAATCCTCTTGGCAAGTAATAGCTTATATAAATATTTGGAAATCTTTCAGCCTATAAGGTCTTTTCCATGTTTCACATTTTTTCTCACGCTATAGAATGTAGTAAGGCTGAAAGCCAACATCCTTTTTTCTGACCTTTCATTAACAGTCTTTTGGAATTGGGAATTGTGTTTATTTATATGTCTTTGTCCTATTTTTTTTATTAAAGTAGGACAGCCTTTTTTTCATCCCCGGCAGTATGCATTTAGGCTTTGAGGATCAGCTCTACCCAGCGTACGTGGCAACTGCACGTGAAAAATAAAGTATGCGAATACTAAAATTAAAAATAAATAGACTTGGTTTCAAGATCAATGTAAAGGTCAGTATGCATTATAGCACACTCGCTTGCCCTCTGGCGTATAGAAGTATCACGCAGTCTGCAATTCATATTATAAAGAAAGATATATCTGCGCCAACAAATATCACAGATTTTTGCCAACTTTGTGAAAAGGGAATTTGTCACTTTTCGATGGTATACAGCTTACAGCCAATACAATACCTTGGAGAATGTCTGGACGGAAACCTATATTTGTGTAGCAAAGGCAGAATGTGATAATGAAGTAAAGTAGTAAATACATTTTACGAAAAGGGAAATCAGTTAATCTTTTGTATGTAAGAATATACTCACGCCATGAAATTAAAATACAGGGCAGTGAAAGGTTGTAAATAGGAGGATCCATGACAAGGAATAATGAGTAGGATCTTTATGTATATTGAATCATACTTTTAGGTTCTATACGTATTTTATAAAATATACATATGATACAAAATACAGTGCTAGTTCTTGACATATGCATTTTCGCCTTTTCGGCATATGCGTTATCTAACCCCCCAAAAACCCCAAGGATACTCAGACACCTTCTTTTGGGAAAATGATCACAGCTTTATTAATAATTAAACAATAAATTACTAAATGTGATTGTCAAATATTTTAACATGACATATCAACCCAAGCTCTTTTAACAAGCCTTACCCTGACAATGACCCCCATAAACTAACAATATTATCATGTATTAACATATAAATAACATCTAACCAATTAAAGCATTGCCACCGAGGGCATGATTTTCCATGTTCCACCATGTAGGGGTATACCAAGATACACCCTACACATACCAGGTGCAGAGCTACCGACGAGCTCGAACCAACAAATATCTATCCAAACCTTACAATTCTTAGCAAACTAACTATCCTACATTTGGACAAACAACCTACACACCAACTTGATTTTCCAATTCCCCACACCACAGCTCAGAGCTTGACACCTCGAACTACCTGAGTGCCCCCACCAAAACAAAGCCTGCTGCAAACTCTCCTGGAATCCGAACAACAAGAAATATATACCCACGTATGAAAGATGCACCCCAACCTGCCTATAATAACCTGCAAGCTGAGCTTCCAACCTTTCAGTGCCGAACCACAACACCCCAAACTGGCTAACATATTATTCAAATTCCCTCTGCTCTTAGCCACTGCCTTGGGATGCCTGGAGTGATGCCATTGCAATTGGGGAAACATGTTAGACAAAATGACACCCATGCCAGGGATCAACTGCCTCAGCCTCTCCAAATCCTTCTTCATCCCGGAAATCTGGTCTTTATGAGAGACCAGCCCCAAGTCATTCCCTCCTACATGTATTAAACTAAATTAGGCACCGTATCTTCACTAATCGACCTGAACAGTGTAGAACAGACCCCCGGCCAACCAGCCCCTATGAGATCAAACCACTGAAGTTGCACCAATGAGCGTGGAAAGCCAACCTGCATGCCATGACGACGAACTGTGGCTCTCCGATATGCCCAATACACGTATAAATGTTCCAGCAACCAAGCGGTCTAGCCTATGAAAGAAAAATATGTTAACAAGGAACACAAACAACCCCGCCCCCCACAACTTGTACTTAAACTAACTGGTGGGGCCTCATGTAAGTCTTGAATCATACTGATTCCCATCTCCCAATCTTTTTGACTAGATCATCACCAAGACCCAGCCTGGATGCCTCTATTGCAGCCCCAATCCAGAATGAGTGTGTACCGAACTTCAACGGAATCAGACCCATGTGCCCAAAGTTAACCTAAGGAACTGAAACTTCAACAGCAAAGAAGCATCCGCATCCCACAACAAAGACACACCGATCTCAGCACGTACTGCCCTGAAAGCCAACAGACAAGACACCCGGAAGCTGCTAACCCCAGCATGGCAAAAAGCGTAACTGCTGAGCCTTTACCGAACACATCAGTCTTGGACCGACATAAGTGAATAACAACCCTATTATGCTAAAATTCCACCTCTGACCACCACAGACCCCCATCGCCCGCACGGTTGCTGCTGACCAACTCACTAATTCAGAATGCCCCAAAGAAAGCCCAACAGAATGCCACAGAAAACAGTTAAACCTCATACTCTGAAAAACAAACGCCCGGGATGGCCCCCAGCCAACCTCAAATGAGACTGGCCGGCATGAATCCGGCGTCAACCTCCCCCTCTGAAAGCCCTTGATAGCCTGTCATACCAGGAAATGCTTAGTTATATCCTCAGAACCATTGAGTTTAAACAAGATGGTCAATACCGTCATATTTCGCCCGCTCACGAATGGGGACGCTCCCGCAGCAAATAACCGGCACAAGAACCATAACAGCATGTCAAAACGTGCCGCCTCCAATTGCTGCCCTCCCCCCGCACATACCATAGCCTCGTCCCAGTTTTTCCAAACCATTTCGTAGGCCGTCCAGGTGCACGCCACCAGAGACCCCTTTATGAGTCCTCCAAGCAAGAGGTCCCGAGCCACCACACCTCCTCCGGACATTGCATACCTTCCTGCTGTGCACCCGGAGCCACTTCCAGGGACCTTTCCCACTGAAAACGAGAAAGCGAATCAGCCACAACAGTCTGCCACCCTGGAACATGCCTTGCACGGAACACCACATTGAACTGCATGCAAACCAATACAAAGTGGCAAAGAAGCCAAATGACAGGGATAGAAGAAGCAGACAACCCATTAACTTTCTCCACCATCGACATGTTGCCAGTGAAGAAGATAACCTTTTTGTCGTCCATCAGGCGACCCCATAACGCCAAGGCCACCACCAAAAGGAAGAACTCCAAGAATGCCAAATTTCTAATGACGGGACTAACCTTCCAATCCTCCGGCCATGGTTCCGCACACCAGCACCCCGCAAAAAAAGCTCCAAACCCAAGACTGCTGACACATCCATGAACAGTTCCAATTCAGGCGGAAAAAAATGTTGGTTCCAGAAAGACACCCGTCCATTAAAATCCCGGAGAAAAAACGCCCAGACATCCAAATCCACCTTTAAAGGAACACTCTAAGCACATGAACCTCTGCAGCGTAATATATTGGTTATGGTGCAAAAACAACTGTTTCTGCAGTCTCAGCAATGTACACACAGCCATTTCTAAGAAACATGCTTCCAAGGGACACCTCTAGTGGCTGTCTATCAGACAACCACTAGGGGCGCTTCATGTTGTGGGTATGCAATCTTGGCATGTCCGATGTTTGGAGTATTCCTGCTCAGCAAGATAACGCAGAATACTTCCCATAGAGATGCATTGTAATCATGCATTTTGATAAGCAGATGCTTATTGACGCCATGCAGCAAATATAATGCATATGCAGAAACCCCTAATGCTTCACTGTGGAACAGCATTGGATTGGTTGGGATCATTAGTATGAATGATCTCTGCCAGGGCAGAGCAGCGGAACCCTTGTAGTATGAGCTAGGGGTAAGTAGATCTTGTTTTTTTTTCAGGTTTAAAGGGGGACCATTATAACCTATATAGGAAGGGAAACTTCTGTTCTTAGAAGTATGTATGTTGCTTTAAGCAATAACTATTTTTCCTTAAATGTTTGATGTAATTACCTTTGCAATGTTTTGTTTTAGAATCCCACTTTTAGTATCTATAGCAACTAATAAATTATTCACGTTTAGCTATTTGATTGTTCCTGTTTATTTTTTTGCTGTATACAAATTGTGGACCCTTATCTGTGGACCTGTATTAATATATCTATAATTAAGTGTTGGCTTCCATAATGAGATTAACACTCTTAATCAGAGACAGTCACTGTGAGGTATGCTATGAGAGACATCAAACTGTTTCATTCATAGAACTGGATAAACAGAATAGATAATAGGTATATACTTATTTACCAAGATAACACATTACTTAAGGTTTGGGATACCTAATTATTCTTCAGTAACATTCAGCTGAATTCCAGTCCAGTAACTGTAGAAATGAACAATATCATTTAGTAATCATTATAATTAAACAGTACCACAATAATTTCAGCTTTAGAAAAGATAAAAAAAATATGAGCAGTGAGATGAAAAATAGCCAAAGATTAAGATAATTAAGGAACCGTGAAGAAGCTGTTGAACAGTTAAACTCGACACGGGATGTGCACAATTGTCTCTCTTGTTTTTATATGTATTTATCTAAAGGGGAAAGTAAAGGTTTAAGATGAAAAATATGCTCCGAGTCTCTAATCTTTGTTCTGTGAAATTATATTAAAAAACATGCAATCAAAAATGTAATAAAGGTTTATCCTCAAGGGTTGGATTCTGCAAAAGACCTATCACCAAATAATGCATATTAATGATGCCACTCTGGATCATTTCTTGTAAAAATGTGTGAGATCGAATCAAACTGAATTCTGTGCAGTCCTTTTACATTCTGTACAAAAGGCAAATGATTAAAACACTTCGAGCAATCACAAAGAGCTCAATGTCTCATATATAGAGAAGTCTCGTTGATAAAATACTGGGTTTTAACTTATTTCGACAGGATTCAAACTATGCACATAGCCTTTGTTGGCTACTCATTCTTCAACTTTAAAATTACATCAGCGTTCTATTCTCCAGCTGTTATATTATATAATTTCCCTATGAGAAAGAAAGGAAGGGTGACTACAGTAGATGAAGCGGTATGCGTGCCAATAGAGTCCCTTTAACTTTAAAGGGACACTATAGGCACCCAGGCCACTCCAGCCTATTGGAGTGGTCTGAGTGCAGTGTCCCTTTTGCACTCAGTGCCTCAATGTCCCTTCTAGGGAGAGAGTGTTAGGTTACTCTATGGTAAGGGGGGTAAACCCCAGAATAAATAAACAATTTGCAACGAGAACACAAGAAATAACTATGTAGGAGATAAAACCCCAAGGTTGGAGAGTAACCCTGATAAAATGTAACTTTAAATGTTTATATATATATATATATATATATATATATATATATATGTATATATATATATATATAAACCTCGGCCTCAAGAGAATCCATTAAATATAAGTATTAGGAATAAATCCTACAGAACGATTGGTAACGAAAAAATGTGTATAAACTAATAATAATAAATAATCTAAATAAAGCCATGTAAAATAAAAATTAATGAGAAAAAGGAAGAATCAGACTGTCCACTAATTCGGTGGAGAGTAATTACATTGAAAGTTGCAATGTGTAAAATAAATGTAAAAAAGTAAAATAAAAAAAGTAACAAATGATAAATAAAAAATATATAAATTAACTGTAGGGGGAAAGCAAAATAAAACAAAGTTGTCAATGGTCTAGTTGAGCTGAAAGGAATTCTAGAGTGTAGGAAAGCAAGTACAGACCGTCTCTACACTAATAAACGCTAATCCCCCCTCCCCTCACTGCAGAGAAATAGAAGAGGCCCTAAAAACAAAATAAAAATAAAAAATGGCTGTGAAAAATAAACACCTTTATTCCTAATACTTATATTTTAATGATTCTCCTGAGATCAAGGTTTTTATTTATATATAGATATGTTACAGGTAAAGTGGGAAATCAGTTAATGTGCACATTACCTAGTTAATCTGCAGATTAACTGATTTGCTCAGTTAAAGTAAGGAATCAAGAGTTTTCCGCACTTTACCTAGGTAATGTGCACATTAACTGCTTCCGTCTAGTTAAAGTGCAAAATGTTTGTTTCTTTCCCCTCGGGTAAAGAGGAAATTATTTATTACAAAACGTCCTTGCAGAAACCTGTTTCACCCTTTTTCAGTGCAAAAAGTTTGTTTCTATCCCTCGGTAAAGAGGAAATTATTTATTACAAAACGTCCTCGCAGCAGAACCTGTTTCACCCTTTCAGTGCAGTCTCTGCAGAGTCGTTCACTTCTCATCTGAATGCAGAAAGATTCTGTGTGAACCTGTCTCGATTCTTTTGTGAGCAAGTTCCTTTTCAATGCCCTCCATTCGAATTCTCAAAGCGTAGATGCATGGCTTGTTACTTCTCAGAGGCGGCTGGCTACTAACAACAATGCTGCTTTGTAAGTCTGAGAAATACTTCTCATTGAGGAGAATGAGACCAAAGAGAGGTCTGCTCATGGACCACTGATTCTGACAGTCCTTCAAATATGATGATGATATTGAGAACAGCGGAGAGCATCTGCTGGATCATTTCAGGGTGGTTTCTGCATAATGTGCAGGAAGGTGCTCGCTCTCTTGTGGTGGTGGGGGGGGGGGGGGGGGGCTCCTCGTTTCTTACCAGTTCAGGATAACTGGTTTGAAGAGGAGGTATGGGACTACATGGTTTAGAAAGGTTTAGAAAAGCAAGCAAAGAAAATGTTAGCAGTTTCTAATGCAAAGTAGCCAAATGTCAACAAAGGTGTCACTGTGAGAATTAAAGTACCCGAAGTGGACAGAGCAAAAACTGATGCCCGCTCGATTTTTAGCTGTGGTTCTTAGTAAAACAGAGGATGGCTTTTATAAACTTGGTACGAAGATGTCCCTGCTGTAGAAATATCTTTACGTCAAACAGCAATCAAACAATCCCTTGGGAACTGGGCAGGGTTTATGAAAATGTGACTGCAAATCGAAAATGTACCACAAATAGGTGTGCTTGTCGCAAAAACTGATTGCTATGTAATTCAAAGTGTCGCCAATCTTTAGATTGCACTAATAAGTAAGCATAGTTTTATAATATGTTTGTTTAGCAAATTAATTTCCTTAATCGTTTGATTCTTTCTATTGCAGTTTTGTAACAGAAACTTGCTTCTTTGTTGCTAAATAAATAACATTATGTTAACTTGATTCCGGTTTGATTGTACTAACTTGCTTCTTAAACGTTGCTGTTGTTCCAGCAAAAGATCTTATTTTGCACTTTAACTAGTGCCTAGTAGGTAATGTGCAGATTAACTAGGTAATATGAGAAATCTTTGAGAAATGAAACAATTTTCTGCACTTTAACTGATCAGCCTAGTTAATGTGCACATTAACTAGGTAATGTGCACATTAACTGATTTCTGCACTTTAACTGTAACATATACATTAAAAGTTACATTTTATCAGGGTTCCCCTCCACCCGTGGGGGTTTATCTCCTACATGGTTATTTCTTGTGTTCTCATTGCAAATACCTCAATGTAAAACATTGCAATTCCAGAGAAACTGCAATATTTACATTGCAGCTCTAAGTCTGCCTCCAGTGGCTGTCTCCCAGCCAGCCACTAGAGGGCATCCTGGATCGAAACACACCTTTGGTCCTATATCTGACACTCTGCATGAGGACCGAGGTCTAATGCATGTGCGGCATTTGCTACGTATATGCATTAGCACCCACTGATTGCGGGACGTCAGGGAGGGTGGCGCATTGACCCAGCACCGAGGGACATTGGCACTGGGATTAAGTAAGTAAATAAAGGGTTTTTAACCCATTATTCATGGGGTGCGAGAGAGCGGGGAGACAGGGGTGGTGATAGTGCCAGGAATACAGCTTTATATTCCTGGCGCTAGAATATTGTAGAAAACCACAAGTAAATATCTTTTTATGTTTTATTATATTCTTTTGGATGTTTTTACATATCTTGTGTATTATGTGTACATTGCATTCCAAAATAATGGGTCACTTCCAGCCTGGATTTGCCATTAAATCCACAAAGCATTACGAAAAGGGGAGGCTAAGCCGACATCTGTAATGCCCCTAAATTCCATGTTTAATTCACATACCTAAGGTAAATCTATTTTGAAGAAATGTATTATTTTATTTATAAACTTATTTATTTGCCTTTATGAAATATAAACACAAGTTGCAATTTATGTCAAATTGCTGAGCTGGAACAAATTAGAAATGTTATCAGTTCGCAAACAATATATTATTTTCTGAACTCAATCCAGAAACACTACGATCAATGAAAAGAGAAGAGATGAAGAGAAATTCATATTATTATTCACTGCCTTTAGAATGAACTAACACTAACACAGACTGTATTCATTTGGAATTGGTTTCCAGGGACCCAGCTTTTGGTAACTATATTATGCAGAATAGTGTACGGAATTATGTTTTCAGAGTAGGGCTGGGTGAAACGTAAAATTATATCTTCTATTGGTAAAGGAACAAGCAATGTTCTATAGCTGTAGGATAAAGGTGGATCGACTTTTTTTTCTCCACTGTAAAAATACATATTTTTACAAGAACGTTATTCGATTTATTTAGTAAGGGGAAAAAGAAATGTACAACGAGAAATTAGTACATTTATAACTTTCATAATTTAGCTCATAAAGACCTACTTATCTTCTATTTTATATAAATGTTCAGGCCTTCCGTTTTGATTTATTTCAGGGTCCACCAGAACAGCATAAACTATTATGATTGCCCTATTGATTGAGCTAATGATGCTTCACATCATCTCAATTAAAAGAATACTGTTTATATAGCCCCTTAATTTACTTACCCTCTCTGTGCAGCTGCCTAGCTGCCCTGATGACTTGTTTTCTTTTGATTTGGCTTGATGAAGGCTCAGGTGCTTTGAAGAAACATTGCATGTGGATCCTAATAAATGTGCATTTGAACAGTCATTGTGTGCCTAGTTTCTTTGGAATCTATAACATATTGAACGCATAATATATCTATGTTTTCATATAGTTGTCCGTATGAGTGAATTTTTCCACATCCATTACAATACTATAATAGTAATTACACTTGTGACATTTTGCAGAGTTTTGCATTCAGTGGAAGGCTACACATATTTTGTTGATATGATGTTGAGTGCAAACTCAACTAATTTGTCAACTCAAAAACACATTTCGCAGATTGCTCAAAATTCTTAGCTGACTCAGTAGGACTAAAATCTAGCAAGGGATTTGATGAGCTATAATGACTGCTTGAAACATGTGCCCAGTGGTCATCTTGAGAATTGAATCATAAAAATGTGCAGATTTGGGGTAAGTATATATTTTCTCCCCTTGCCAGCTCATTCTTGATTTTCTTGTATCAATAACCTATTCGATACCAAAATCGAGTATAAATGTTTTTATTTTCATGTATTTTGCAGTATAAAATCTCATCCATAAAGCCTCACTCACCCAGTTTAATACTCGAGTTATGATTTCCAGCCTGTAGAGGAATTAATCGCTTTGCCACAAGCCACTAGTCGCTGATATAATGAATGTAAAGTTCCTGAAGTAGCTTTGAATGGTACAGGAAGTTTCACTGGGTGATACCATTCTGACAGTCAGTAAGGGAGGGAGTTAATGGACTCTATCATTTAACTGTCCACATTATAAATTATATATTTAATATTTATATTTCAGAAATATTAACATTTTAGAAATATCTAATTTAATTGTATTTACTGTACGGCATTAATCTCAATTCCAGAAATTACTTTTACATCCTGTTACAATGTTTAGTAAGCTGTACTGCTAGTAATACCTTCAGGGTCTTTACAAAGATCTATAAGTCATGTTTTTGACCATTTATACTTATATATTTTGTCACACATACTGTATGTGTGAAAAATTGCATTTTTGCTTTTATACTAATATTTCAGATACTGTGACAAATATTGCAATATAAAGAACATTGTATACTGCCTGATGTATTTCATTCCCAAATGTTTTTCTAAAGGGCAAAAGAATAAGTGAAAAATTAAAATTGTGGACATTTACATAATTTTAATGTTTAAATTTGTCTGCAAAGCAACCTATGCACAAAATGTCTGTAGTATAATATTGTATATACTCGCTATGCATCCATTGCTTCAAATGAATGTTATGCTAATATTTTTTTCAATCAAAAAGCACTGAATTGTGAAGGGGTTAAAAGAAAAAGACTGGAACTCCTATTTTCACCTCTCTAAAATTGTTATATCTCGACTGTGTGTAAGAACATGGCCAGGTAGAAATGTAAAAAAACAAATGTTTTTCACAGTAAATTAAGTATATTGAAAACTACGGATTATTAATTTTTCTAAATATAAGCAAAACAGGCAAACTGTTAATAGCTGCCTTGCAAAATGTCCCAGCCTTGAGATTTTAACCTTATTAATGAAGCTTTAAATTAGTCATAATTCATTGTTTTATAAATAAATTCCAAATTACAGAAGGTTTGTGAATTTTTCAACTTTGTGGAGCACATGAGATATAAAGGCTCAAGTAATATTGAAGCAGAAAAAAATATCTAAGAAAGGCTCTATAGAAGAATGGATGATTCACTATTGTAACTACTGCAGAATAAAATTTGATGGCAGTCTACCTTAATCTTAACACCCACACAAGAAACAACAATACAAAACAAGTGGGAACAAAGGCGAAATATATAAAAGCATGTATTACTTACGCTTGTGTTCTCCTGATTAAAGCAGGTAAATAAAAAAGATAAAATGATACAAAATACAATAAAACCACTCAAGAAAATGTCTAAAAAGTATAAAAAGGTTTAATGAGTTTAATGACTTAATTTCCTTTTTAAGTTTCAACTTCTCAAGATTATTTTTAATGAAACCCACTTGATTTTCGGGGAAAAGGTGCCAACATTAACTCACTGCTTCATGCACTGAAAACCTTTTATTGTAAGATATATCTTGGCTCTTGTACCAGTAATTTATTTTGAAAAAAGAGGGTCTCTCATTGCAGTAGCCTTGTTAACTACTGCTATGCTGACTGCGGTAAAATAAGTAGGGTGGTTTTTTAAAACCATCATTCTTTTACACGTACGTAATATAAATTTTCATGACGGTCAAGTGAACATCTCCATCTGTAATAACAGATTGCCTGACTTCGTGAATGAATAAATTAGATTTGGGAGGATAGGGAGATGATATGAAATAGAGAAAGATTATATATTAAGGATGTAGGTACATTAATAAAGGTTAATGCTATAAGGAGGGAAGTGAGAGATTGAATAGGTATACGTTTGAATTAAGAGCATTGGAAAAGCTACAGACTGGAATTTCTGCCTTCTTTTAAATCAACTGCAAAAACAAATGTGAGGAAGGCTGAACCTGATGGACGCAAGTCTCTTTTCAGCTATGTAACTTTGTAACTATTGTGATTATTGCACAATGATATAATGTGTTGTACGTTGTTCTTAGTGAGCCCACCACCCTGCATGTTGATAAAAAAAATAAAAAATCAAGGCAATCACCTAGAAGACCTTGGGCAACACTTTTCTTGGCTAATCAGCTGTGATCAGTTTAAAATGTAATGTCTGCAAAGTAATTAATAATTACGTTTTTAACTGACCAATGTTATATTATTCCGATAAGCATCCCTTTAGTCATATGTCTGTTAAATGACCAAAATCTTATATAAGCTGTCCTATATGTTTAATGAACAATTCCTAAAAACTGTCGAAATGATATTTCACAGCTCTGTCAAGGTAACAATACATCTATATCTTTTAAAGCTGCATTTTCTTTTTTAGATTTGTGGAATGGCTGAAGAAGAAGCAGTGGTCTTTTGTGCATGAAGTTTTCATTGATATAGTTACATGTTTGATGGTGAAATAGATAAATAGAAGTGTTCTTACATTGACTTTGTGACAGTGTTAAGATATGTTATTGCGATATAGCTACAGATATATTTTGTGTCCTACAAACTGGAATGAAGGTAGGTATTTTTAGTGATGCTGTGCTTTTTTTGTAGCCTCACAACACAGGTAAATAATATAGGGAGTTTGAACCTCCATGCATAGGTTACTTTCCAGGGTAATGTTGAGTTATGTGTTGTATATCACATATTATATTATTGCTAATTTGCATCAAAGCTGGTAAAGTGCCTTTGCCCTTGTCCTGTTGGAAATGACATTCTCAGTGATCATACGGGAACAACCCACACTCAACAAGAAATAACACAGAGCGGAATGCCACGTGGCTGCAATTACACGATCTTCTGAAGTAACAGCAAGACAGAATGCTTACTCGTTGCATCCTACAATTAGGGCTTGATTAATAAAACCTGTATTCCTAACGTTATAGTGCCCCTGTTAAATACAGGTTCCTCCCCTCGTTTGCCAAACAAATGAATTGAAAAAATGGTTTTACTTAACTTTCTCCACTGCCAAGACTTTCTTGGTGCTGCTCAACTCTTTGCCTCCCATGACGTCATCAATGAGGCATGGCCTCCTCTGCATTGGTCCAGTCTAATGCTTCTTATATTGGAAGAATTGACGCATCTGCGTCACGTGGCCAAGTTTTACTCAGTGCAGGAAAGGCACCTTTAGTGGCTGTCAGTAAGACAGCCACTAGAGGTAAATTTAGTCCTGCAATATAAACATTGCTGTTTCTACAAAAAACAGGCCACTGCACTCTAACCATTTCATTTAGATGAAGTGGTCTGGGTGGCTATAGTGTCCCATTAAGGCCAGACAAATCGCCTATCATTATCACTACTGTTAGTGATAATTAGTTAGTGAATAGCCTTCAGTTTGTGATATAATCACAGAACTTTCTAAATTATAATGTTGTACTTGTTAATTTTCCAATCTTTGCCTATCAAGCTTAAAATAACACAATTAAGGATTATAAATAAGAAGAATACGAACCACACTCATCCATTCTCAACATCCCTGATTGGTGTTCACTCAAACCAAAGTTGAAAAAAATTCAGTAATATCAAGAAAAGTTCAGACACACAACCGCTTGTTTCTTGCAGTTTTTATTAAGTCAAGTAACAAACAATGATCTTTCAGTCTTACAATGAAACATTCAAGTAATTATGATTAAAGATGACACGTGATTAAGGATGGCAGAAATTAAGGCATGTTTTAAACAGATAATGTTTTCTAACTTCCGTAACATTATTGACAAAACATATGTTCATAAATTTTGAATTGTGATTGTATTATACCAGGGCCAGCGCAACCGCTAGGTGGATTAAGCAGCTGTCTAGGACACCCCAACCCAGGGGTGCAGTCTCCAGGTAACCTATAGGAGGGGAGCAAACAACACAGTGCTTCCCTCCTACTGGCCAAAGTATGTAGAGTAGTAAAGGAGTTTCATTTTTCTATACCCTGTCTGACAGGAAGTGCTCACTGAGAACACAGAACTGCTTCCTGTCAGACCATGTAGAGGATACTTAAGCTTCAGAATGGAGGCTTGGGCAGGAGAGAGGCACCCTTAGGGCTGAGGAGGGTGGGAAGAGGCACACAGAGGGATGGGGTTGGTTGGGAAGAGGCACACAGAGGGCTGATGGGCAAGAAGCACATAGACAGCTTGGGGAAGAGGCACACTAATAGATGGGGAAGAGGCACACAGAGGGCTGATGTGCGGAAGAGGCACACAAAGGGTTTTGAGGGAGGAGAGGCACACAGAGAGCTGAGGGAATTGACGAGAGGCACACAGAGGGTTGATGGGAGCATACAGAGGGCTGATAGAGGCATACATAGGGCTGGGGAGTAGAGGGGCACACAGAGGGCTGGGGGTAGAGGCTCACAAAGGTCTGAGGAGGGAGAGGCATATGACTGAAAGGGAAATAAGGCAAACAGAGGGCAGTATAATTCTAATGGATAGAGTAGCCCATTTATGTGAAACTGGAATAAGCAGAAATAATCACCTTCTACAGAATATGCAAACATACTAACTAATTATTGCATGATATAGACCAGGGGTTGGCAACCCTATGGTGTGGACTACATCTCCCATAATGCCATAGGTGTGCACACAGGGGCACACCCTAATCCAGCGGCATAACGTGGGGTTGACCAGATGAAAATGGCAGGGAGGGCGGCCATCAGTGTGAGCAGAGCCTGCACTACCTACACCTAGGCTGCCAGCTCTGTGAGGGAAGCAGAGGTGGACACATGGATAGGGTTGAGTGTCATGGAGGGCAGGGGCGCATGGGAAGAGACAAATGGGATGGGGGCACTGGGACAAGTCCTGTGAGTGCAATCTCAGTGGTCAGGGCTGGTTTTTATCCCTAGTCCGGCACTGATATGGTGTGATGTCCCTGTGTTATGCTTGTAAATATGTGTGATTTACCTATGTTGTACTTGCAATAAAGTGTAATGGCCTGTGCTATGCTTGTCATAAGGTGTGATGTGCCTGTGTTATGCTTTGAATATTGTGCCAATCATTCCACTGGCACATCACCATTCACGCACAAGTGTCAATATATATTTTTGATTTGAGGCTGATAACACAGATTCATTAGAGCAAACCATCGTATTGGCAGCATTTGGAAAGCATTGTAAATGAAGATTTATGATTTCATGTGCACTAGCTGATGGAGTTCTCCTTAAGGTGGTTTCATATAGAGAAGTGGGGCTTTGGGTGACAGGCAGGACTCTGTTCCTAAAAAACCTCAGGAACTTTAAATTCCTCTTTATTCACTTTTTATGGGACAAGGAGGATGAGGAAACAAAATATAACGCTAGATCTATTTCTTTAGCTTCCCTTTACATGGTGGAAAATTTTGATCTAAAAAAAATAACGTTTTTTTTCATGATGTTGGGGGGCAGGGGGGCACCAATACAGTTCCCCACCAAGGGCGCTGGAGACCCTAGGTATGCCTCTGCCCTAATCTAGGGTGCCCATGTGTCCTGGATCACCCAGGAAAGTCCTGCATTTTGTGGGTCTGTCCCAGGTCCCGGGTACCTTCATTCTGGGACAATGTAATGTCCCGGAATGAGCTGGGCCCCAGATTAGTGAAAAGGGGGCCCGCGGCGCTGCCCGCCGATGGAGATGTGTAAGCAGCAACCCTCCCTTTCTCCCTCCCCTCCCAGCACTGCGAGAAAGTGAGGTCACTCATGATGAAGTCACATCCTCCCAGCGCTCTCTGCAGACAGCCGCACGAGAGGAAAGAGAGAGGAGCTCCCAGGACCAGGTAAGTGCATGGAATGAGAGAAGGGGGTGAAATCTTTATCATGAACTCACTAGTACTACTCGTGATTCCATGCTAAAGATTTCACCCCTCTTCCTCTAAGTGAGTAAGTAGTGGGTGGGTGGACATGAAATGGGGGAATAGACATGAAATGGGGGGGGGGGTGGACATGAAATTTGAAGGGATATGAAATATGGGGGGGGGGAAATAAAATATGATCTCCCTCTTTCTTTAAATCTCATTCTCTCCTCCCATTCGAGTGTCTCCCATTCAAGTGTGTCTATATCCCCCTGCACAATAAATTGTTGTTAGGCCCAGGGCCGGCGCTACCATTAGGCGAATAAGGTATTCGCCTGGGGCGCAGGCCTCTGGGGGGCACCCCCTGGGAGGTTTCCTGGTGGGCTGGCGTGCTGCTGGTTGGGGATGCTGTGCTGGGTACGAGGCTCCTTAGCCACCCCCCAGCGCACCCATTCAGCTGCTAGGATCTCTCTGCCTCTGATTATCTGCTCGGGGTGCAGGGTATGCTGTAACCCCAGCAGAGTACTGTCTTTCTTGCAGGCAGGCGAAGCCAGGACATGACTTAGTATCCCGGCTGACCCCTGCCTGTGATCACCGGAAGCACTCTGAGAGGAACAGGAAGTAGCGTGTGCTCACAGTGCACGGCTCTCCTGCTTCCCCCTACCAGGAACAGAGCAGCTACCTGCAGGCTGAATTATCCATCTGAAGGCAAGTGGAACTGATTATATTGCATTTATGTGTTTGTGTGTGTAAATAAAGTGTGACTATATGTAAAGTGGTGTGAGTTTGTGCTTGAGTGACAGTTTGTGTAAGTGACACTGTGTGTGTGTTAGTGACTGTATGTCAGTGACTATGTGTGAATGACATTGTGTAAGTGACACTGTATGTCAGTGAGAGTGTGTATGTTAGTGAGTGTATTAGTGACACTGTGTATGTCAGTGAGAGTGTGTGTGTTAGTGAGAATGTGTAAGTGACACTATATATCAGTGAAAGTATGTTAGTGAAAATGTGTATGTATGTCAGAGCGTGTGAGTGACAGTGTGTGTGTGTGTGACCATGTAATTAAATACTTATATATTAAATTATATTAATAATATATATCAATAGAATTCTATATTAAAATGAAAAAGTATTTACAGTAGCATAAATTAAATCCCAATATTATTACAAATTAAATACCACCAAATGCATTGAAAAAGAGTGTATGGATATACGTATTAGGCAGTATGTATCTATTGATGTATGCATTAGGCAGTAGGTGTGTATTGATCTATGCATTAGGCAGTATGAGTGTATGAATGTATGTATTAGACAGTGTGTGTGTGTGTGGATTTATGTATTAGACTGTCTGCGTATGGTTGATTGTATGTAATAGGCAGTCTGTGTGGATGTATCGATGTATCAGGCAGTGCGTGTATATGGATGCATACACTGGATGAGTGTTTCTATGCAGTGTGTTTTCTTCATGTCTCTTCATTGCAATTCAGAATTCAGTGAACAAATCTGTGAGAGAATGTAGTTGCCTTCACGAGGGGGCGGCAAAATGGATTGTTGCCAAGGGCAGCAAGAATCCTTGCACCGGCCCTGGTTAGGCCACTTACCCTAATGGTTTAATGTTACTGACTACAGAGACCTTCTCCTTCCCTCTCAAAGAGAGCAGCTCCCACGCTTACCTAGGGAGGGGTTTTTAAATGTAATTTCCTGCTCCCTCGCTCCGTAGCATCCTGCTGTATTGAAGTGTGAAGGAGCTGGCCAGTGAAGGCAAGCAAATATAGACCAGCTCCTTCACAGGTATAAACTAACCCCAGGCTTTCAACAATTAGTGCACGTAATCCCTTAATCATTGGGGACCACCTGCAATATTATCTGATGCTCAGCACCTATGTTGGTGCTTCCTTTCCTTCCCTCAAATCTACAACAATGCAAGGACCAGTTGGCTGTTGTCTCTCCACACATCTAATAGTGGGCAGCCATCTGCTGCCTGCCATATTACAAGCTTTGCTCTCTAGTTAGGTAAGTTAGGCTGTTGCAAGGCCCCAGTGAACGTGAGGTGAAATTGCCTAATTAGAGAGCTGCCTGTGATTAAAATAAAACCTCTATTTATGGTAATTTACACTAGAAGGAAAAAACGTGGAAAGTAAAATATTAGACAATAAGCAATGGAGTTATTTATGTTGACATTAAGTAAAATATGGGAAAAGATATAATTAGCGCAGACTTATTAAATGTATTAAGCAGTTTTAAATTACTTGCATTACGCTGCAGATGAAAGGTTAATAAAATCCTTTTATCACCAAAAGACACATTGCATTGAATAAGAATTCTTTCAAGTATTTTAATGAACCTCAAATAAGAATGAACCTATTTGGCAGGGTCAGTACACTCCGTCCATGAAAATACCATAAATTTGCCTAAGTGCATCATGTTTTGTTCAAAAAGATGTATCAAGCAACATTGTGTTTAATTATTATTTAAATAACACAAAAATACCCAGCCAGTTCTGGAGTTTTATTAATATATAAACTGGAGGGAAAAAAAAAACTTGAATTGTGATACATAATTAATATATAGACTCATATTTATATACTAAATTAATTCAGTAATTCAAAGAAAGCACTGGTCTTTGTAAAGTTATTTTATATTTTTTTTACCATTTTTAATGTGTGTAGAAAGTCTTCGTTCTGAAAATAAATGATTCAATATGTGCACAAATGAACAATTTAGAGAGAGATTGGGCCGTTGCCCAGTTTTAACCTACTTGTTGATCGACCTGGACTTTTACACACATTCATTTTAACACAGTTTTTCAGCAGCCAGTAATGTAATCATAACACAGTGACAGAGCAGAATACTTTGTTAAGGGGCATGTTTTTGCCAAGTTTAAAACCTTTATGTTTTTTAATTTTCAGGATGATAGAGAATGGAGTTCTAATTAACTTAATTCAAGAAGATCTTCTGCCTCTCTTCCTGTGCTCGGGCTAATGCGTAATTATTAGCTGTCTATCTTGAGTAAGGGTACAAAATGTACATATGTTTAATTGCAATGGGCAGCCACAGTTAGGTTGACAAAGCGTCTGTGTTAGATGTCCAATGTCCCTTCAGAGTTTGTTTTGCTGTTTGTATTGCCTCGTTTTTACAGCTGTATGAACGTATTTCTATTTTGGAATGTATGGTCCATTTACACATATGTGGTATGTATTTTTCTTCTTGGTTTTGTAATACACTATTAAATTTGTACTTGCATGGGTGGGCTTTGTGGATTTAGAGTGCAGTTTCATAATCCGTCTGTCTACAATTCGTCTTAACATGGAGCCAGCACCATGAATCTGGACTCGCCTTACAAATATGATGTCAGTGAATTCACTTTTATTCCCTATGATTTGGATTTGCGGTACAATTGCATGCCCTTTTTATCGGCCTGTGTTAGGCTGAACATGTTAGCTGCCACTCTCAGCCAATCACTCTTGCCCTTTTGCTGCTCGAGCTACTGCGTCCACATAGGCGTTCGTCAACCTCTCCACGTGCCACAAGAACAGGATGAGAGACAGCAGACTACAAAAACTCCTTCTGCGTTAAACTGTTAAAAAAAAAAAACAGATTAAAATTAGAAGGTAAGATGGCACGAGGGGATTCTAGGCACCATAATTACTTTATGGAGATGAAGTGGATATGGGGCCCAGTGTGTTCTTGTAAGGAGGATGCAGTCCACTGCATTGTCTCTTTTTTTCTTTTTCTTTTTTAGGGTGGATATATAGAATAGTGCCAATAGGGCATAGGGCATTATTCTATTAACTGTGAAAAATGCTAGGCATGAAGCTTATTTCAAGCTCTCCTCCCATTTTTATCATCAATGATTTTAGCTAATATTTATTGAGGACCCCAGGATCCATTTCTATACTATATGGTGCCCTGATTTTCCTCCATTCCTCTCATTCACTGGGCTGTATAAAGATATGTAAGAATATAGATACAATGTCTAAATCAGATGCTCATACTGTTGCTAATTAGTCAAAAGATCTTAAGGAAGTAGTTTAGTTTATACTAAACACGTTGATTCCAATGTACAAAGTCCTTCATAATTCTGTGTAAGTCTCTTTGCCAATAGCTGTTTGCTGCAAAAAGAATTGAATATTTTTAAATGAATACACATTTTAGCAATAGTGTGAGTGTCTGTTTTGGAATATTGTATCCATATTCCTGTGTATGGGAGTGGACCACCCCGGTTAAGTCTTGCAGGAGGATAAAGATTTGTCATAAGGTATAAGGTTCTTTTTACACTAGTATTTTAGTTTTTGACTGTACAAAGCTAGCAATGTCTTCCTAAATAATATCTTCTCTCTTTATTAATTATTTTTCTCTTATTTTCACTTCTTCTTTTTGGATGGAGTAAGTCTTGCTGGCATGGTCCATCCAGTAAAATAATTAATAAAAAAAAAAAAAAAAAAACTTGCCTGTAATAGCAACCTAAGGCAAGGCAGATGGACTGCATCTCCCCTAATTCTTTGCCTGCATTATAGCTATAGGTAGCTAAAGGTTGCCAATTTCTGCACAAATCAAAATGAACTGTAAATTATGAAATGTATAGAACAGCTAAGCTTACAAACAAGACAGTCAGATATATACCTCCTCACGCTAAATCCTTATAGTTAAAGGATCACTATAGTGTCAGGAAAACAAACTCATTTTCCTGACACTATATAATCCTTGGGGGACCCTCACCCTCAGGGTCCCCCTCCCGCTCGGCTGAATGGGTTAAGACCCCTTCAGCCACTTACCTTAACCCAGCGCCGGGCTCACTCGGCGCTGGTGACCTCTCCTCCCCTGCCGAATTCAGCTCCCGTGCGCGCATTTTAACAGTCGATAGGAAAGCGTTTCTCAATGCTTTCCTGTGAACGTTCTGCACACTGGATGCGAATTTTGCATCCAGCATCGCAGATACGCCTCTAGCAGCTGTCAGGAAGACAGCCACTAGAGGTTGAATTAACCCTGCAATGTAAACTAAATGTAAGTTTCTTTTAAACTGCTATGGTTACATGTGAAGGGTTAAAACCTGAGGGACATTGCACCCAGACCACTTTATTGAGCTGAAGTTGTCTGGGTGACGATAGTGTCCCTTTAACCTATCGTGGGGACAATTCAATATGAGTATATTAATGTGTGCATGAACAAACAGGCCAACGATGCTGGTATAATTATGAATACAAATATGTAATATTAAATGTTCTGATAATTGTTATTATTCAAGATCCAGCACTTTAATAAAAAATAACTTAATGTAACATTTACAAATCAAAGCATGGATGTCAAATTAATTAGAATTCATATAGAAAAGACGTATTGAAACAATATGCAGTGAGTATGCCTAATGGAGAAAAATGTCTCTCTGCAGATTTTAAGTTGTTTTATAAAGTAAAACAATCACACTCTGCATGTTCAATAATGATTTCCTTTCTCACTGTGAATATTTACAATACAATTACCGTAATAAGCACATTGTATACAGCAATAATTATATTGTATATAACCGAGATTAAACATAGCATTAGAATGTTAAAGAAAGATATTTTAAGTTCCTATTATTGCTGGAAAGTATGTAACTATGTAACTCCCTCTCTTTAAACCCACCTGTAATTAAAAAAAAAATGTAACTCATTGAAACACACAAATCAGCTATTAAAGGAACACTATAGGCAACAAGACTACTTAATCTCAAAGAATTGGAATGGGATTTAACCCTGCAATGGAATCCCTGCAACACTGGAATCACACCAATGTTCTCATTGCAAGGTTTTCTCTGCCTCTCCTATTGACAAAGAAATAAATAAGGACCAGCGCTTATTCACTAAATGTCTAATATATCACCATATGCGAAAAACTATTGCAATATTAGCTGCTGTACATTCATGTGATACCTTCTAATGTCACAGACACAATATACAAACATAAAAAGAGAATGTAGCACTTATTTATAAATAAATAAATAATATATCACCTTGGGGAATTGAGGGGTGTATCTTTTGGATGTCAAATTATGCTGATATCTACAAAGAGACAATCTCACATAGTATAGACCATATATAGTTAAATAAAAACGAAAATTGTAATATGTATTATGAACTCACAAACAGAGAGCTGTGGACCCAGCTCTGGTATGAATCACTTCTGGGTCCGTTTAGGCGACCCACCCCTATTCCTGGAAAAAAGATTTTTCTTTATCCTACAGGGGAGAATAGAAGCACAAACGATTGCGCAGTATTGTTTGTATAATTCTTGATGTATAAAGAAAATTCCCAAGTGGGTAGTTACAAAACTGGAGTCAATATAAATGACTCAATTCCAGAGTATTGTGCAGATTTAGGAACGCACTCCCTCCTTGTAAAAGATGAATCCGGGAATCAGGATAAGATGAGAAAATAAAAAATAAATTTATTACAATAATATATAACAAATTTAAAAAGGTAGCAATGTCCTTAATCACCGGAACGCGTTTCACCACTTCCACTGTGGCTTCCTCAACCGGATAAATGTATACAATGTCCTTGGTTCCCTGTTCGTATTAAATACCACTAAAATCAACGGGTGAAGGGTCAAGGCATGTGTACCGCAACTCGTTGTTACCACCCACAGGTAGAACGTGTGCGGTCCATGCCTCCCTCTCACCTCCCAGTCAGCAGTAATCAATGTTGTCCCATAACGCTGCATCGGCTGGATTTGTTTCTCCTTATGTTCGTTTGCAGCCTCCTTTTAAATCCAGATTTCTCTTCTTTCTGTTTTGTTCCACATGTAGTTCCATAATCCTATTCTTACTCCTAAATATATCGCAGAATTCCGTTCAAGGTTTCCTTCTTAATAGTGCCATCGAAATTCTTATGTGGTATATTAACCCATTCATTGCCATAGTCCATGTTCATTAATTTATACATATGAAAAAGGTGAAAGAGAAAGAAGGAGATGTTCAGCGTTCGTTTCTGTTCTTACTATTGATTTTCAGACATATCAAAATATCCTACATTGTTTCTTTCTTTTAACATAATGATATATTTAATTCTGTATCCTGTAGCAATCTGATAACGAAAAACTTGATACTTTAGACATTCTGTTTGTAACTATTTTGTTTCATAATTAGTTCATAAAGATAAGTTCAAATTCCCATAATTGGTTTCCGTATTCATTATAAGGTTTATGCAAATCAAACATACTAATTAATTCTGCAGAGAATATCAAAGAATATCAGTTTATATCACCTATATACATATTCATGTGTAAAATTCGTTGTATTTCTACCAGAGACAAACTTTAGCTTTTTTGTGTAAATTTAATTTAGAGGAAATTATAGGCTTGTTTAAATATTCTTAATATCTTGTAGCAATCTGATAACGAAAAGCTTAATACTTTAGATATTCTGTTTGTAACTATTTCGTTTCATAATTAGTTTACAAAGATAAGTTCAAATTCCCATAGTTAGTTTCCGTATTCATTATAAGGTTTATGCAAGTCAAACATATTGGTTAGTTCTACAGAAAATATCTGAGAATGTCAGTTTATATCACCTATATACATACTCATGTGTAAAACTCGTTTTATTTTTACTAGAGACAAACTCTAGTTTTTGTAAAATTTAGTTTAGAGGAAATTATAGGCTTGCTTAAATATTCTTAAAAAAAATTATATCTATAACATTAATGGCACTTATATAATAAATTAAATTAATTAAATTAACTTTTAAAAGATCTAGTTAAAATTGCTGGTCATTAATGTGAATGAGTTAAGATTATTGGTCTTAAAAATAGATAAATGAATGTATAAATAAAGAGGAGTTTCTTAAAGTGTAGAATATATAAAATAGATAAAAAATTAACAGACAGATTGGAGACAAGGGGCAAAAGACTGAGTGGTTAGTTTATAAAAAATGGCACAACTCGAAATCAGCATTCAAGCCGTTGGGGATCAAAGTATTTAATTTATATATCCATTCCATTTCAGACCTCCCAAGTTCCTTAATAAAATCCCCTCCTCTCCAGTTTTTATTCAACTTCTTTATCCCCATAAACATTAGACCTTCCGATTTTTGATTATGGAATTTTTTAAAATGGCTAGAAACACTATGTTTTTCAAATCCTGTTTGGATCTTATATATATGTTCCCTAATCCTTACATGTAATGGTCTAGTTGTTCTCCCTACATATTTTAGTCCACATGGGCATATTAAAAGATAAACTATATTTTTTGCATAACATGTGATTTTTACATCCCCATTAAGAGTTATTTCTTTAATTACCCTCCGGGTACATCCTGACATTTTACAGGCTGTGCATAAGCCACACCCATAAAAACCCTTCTCATTTTTAAATAGAGTTGATGAGTGATTATCCTCTTTAAGGGCACTTCGTACTAATGTGCTTTTGAGATTTCTTACTCCTCTATGGATCATCCTTGGTTTAATAGGCAGGATTTGTTTCAAAGCTGGATCCTGTAATAGGATTGGCCAATACTTATTAATAATCCTACGTACTTGATAATTATTCGTGTTATAGTTACAGATAAAAGGAACATCTTGTATATTTGTGTTGGTTTTAATTTTGTAAGTTAACAATTCCTTTCTTTCCCTATTTTTAACCTCTAATCTTGAATTCTCCAATTTAACTGCATCATACCCTTTAGCTAAGAAGTCTGTTTTGATTCTTAGTGACTGTTCCTCATAATTCGCCAAATCACTACAATTTCGACGGATTCTGAGGGATTGTCCCTTTGGGGCATTCTCCAGCCAAGGTGAATGATGGCAGCTTAGGCTTTCAATAAAACTGTTGCAATCTACTTTTTTGAAATGGTTCCTACTTTTGATTTTGCTGCCTTCGATATATATATCCAGGTCTAAAAAAGTGACCTGTTGCTTACTCCATGTGCTTGTTAATTTAATACCCCAATTATTGTTATTTAAGAATTCTAAAAACATGTTCAGGATACTTTCTTCTCCCTTCCATATTAATAAAATGTCACTGATGTAACGGCCATAGAAGGCCAAGTTCTCCCCCCAGTCTTGCCCACCATACACAAAAGAATCTTCCCAAAATGCCATAAATAGGTTGGCATAACTGGGGGCAAACTTGGTCCCCATGGCCGTCCCATTGGTCTGTAAAAAATAGGTGTCATTATACCTCCTCCTATTGACAGCCACTAGAGGCACTCCTGCTGAACTAGTTGAGTAGAGACCATCCGATAGGTGCAGCACGGCATTTTTCTGCGCATGCGCACTATCTTCCCAATGCTTTTCCATGGGAAAGCATTAGATTGGCTGAGATCATTGATCTCAATGATCTCAATCAGAGAGGCAGCAGATGCAAGGGAGAAAAGATAAGTAAAGTCACCCTTTTGAACCTGGCAGCAGGGGCTCTCACATTTGAACTCATAACTGTATAGTGCCCCCTTAATAACCTTCCCCGCTTTTGAAATTTCCTATTATTTGAATTTTCTGTGAGTATCTTATCTTGCGGTATCTGACCAGTGTTGAAATAATGTATTTTTCGCGATCCCTACCAAATACTCTCTTTTTTTTTCTATCTCCCCATTCATAAAAATGTTTTTCCATCCATCCATCTTAATTGTTTGTCCTGGCCATATGCACTCATTTCCCATTGGGTATAGTGGCCTCCATGGACAAAGAAATGCAATCTTTGCAGCTACTGTTTATTCTGCTCTAAAAGTTACACATTCACTACATACACACCGCGGCACACCTACTGACTGTATGATGCCGTTTGTAAATCTTAATGACATTATTTGCAGCATAGTGTTTTTATTTGCACATCATTTGTTAGCTGCTTGTTTCATAACCAACAATGATGAATTCCAGAAATAAGCATATTGCATTTCATCCCATACAGCTACAGGCAACATCTGTACAATCTAATATATTAACAGCATTCCCCTTATTATGTTAATGAACTCATCAGGTACATGCAATTTATTATGGAACTAATATTTAATGTATAGCTGCTGCAGTAAATCTCTTTACCTTAATTTGGAAATATCTAGATTACAAATTAATACATATTGAGATAAGTAGCATGGCTAATTAACCCCTGGGTGTAGACCAGCAATCCATACAAATAAAAGTAAAAAAAAAAACCTATGAAAAAGAAAGGAAAAATGTGTTTAGGTGATATTTCCAAAACAGCTTGAAATTAGGTTTCATTGAACCTATGCAGAATTTACTAACATTTGGATAACATTATGAATAGTAATGGGAATTAATGAAGATTCGTCTTTAGACCTGTATCTAGCCATTTGTCTTTATACGAGGAGAAATTAAGTATTGGACCAGGCAACTTCCTGAAATAGGCTCCTAGGAACAAGTGACCAGTCTCATGACCCAGAAGTAGTTGAACCTTAAATATATTCTCCTAAGGAATTAAGTTCAGAAGCCCCATTCATGCCAGAAAGACTTCCTTATCAGTGTATGCACACAGCTTGGCCTCTGACAGCACTGAGTCCCCTACTTTTAATGCAGGTTGTTTTGTAGTTCAAATCACGTTGGGCTGTCAATTCTGTCAATTTGTCAACTAACAAAGCAATAAATACCTGTGGTTCATGAAATTCCTGCCAAAACATTTGTCTTAATTGAATTAATGGCATCATGGAAAGAGCTGAGGTGTAGTAGTAGACTAAATGTGTCGCGTCATCATGGTGACCAGTGAAAAGCGTGTATAAACAGTAGTGACAAGAGTTAACAGAAGGTTAAACCATAATACATTAGCCTAGAGGCTGAAAGTATACATGAAACATCCAAGTTAGGATAAAAAAATAATAGTGGTTAAAGAAAAGCAAGTTACCATGGCAATCGTCAAAAGGCCGAAATGTGCACAGAATGTGTCAAGCTCACAGAGTCTCTGGGCACAAAGCATAAAAGTCGTATTGTCAAATACTCATAATACAAAGTATCATACTGTGTAGTAAGCAGGGAACTACCTGGTTGGGTTAGCTGAACATAGTCCTTACAGCTTGTAAGAGTGCCAAAACTGGAGGCAAAGGGTGGGGCCTATTGAAAGGTAATGTCATGCCTTAATTCTGGTATCCTCTTACTTCCGGGTTCCACGGAGCTTAGCCACACCCCCTTATGACACGGTCTCCTTACTTAATGCGACCGCACCAGCTGATCGACGCTGGATTATTGAACTACGTACCGCATTCACGAACCGGCTACAAACTTCTCTGTGAAAGCCATCTATTACCAGACCGGACTGGAAGACTACTCACGTCCCCTTCACCTCTCCTCATCCTCGACTAAAGCCTGAACTCTCTACACACATATCATTGGATATAACCGCCTCTGAGGAGAACTAGGGAACCTGTTTTCTCTTTACCGGAAGCTAAGTAACATTAAACCTCTGTGATAAGAGTTACATATCTAAAGCCTTTATTGCCTGTTACCAAAGTCTTATTATCAACCAACCCAGCTACAGCTATCTTCAACCTATCCACTATTCAAGTTAGCTGCACCTGTCTTGCTTCAGATAAATGCTAATGGAACAAACTATTGTAATTGCTTATCACCTAACTTGTTAACTCAACAAACAGACTCTAAATGATTCAGAACCTGCTAATTGCAATCGTTTATTATTTAAAGCTACAGTACCTGTAATTCTGGACTTAAGCAACCGTTTATGATTTAAAGCTACAGTACCTGTAATTCTGGACTTAAGCAACCGTTTATTATTTAAAGCTACAGTGCCTGTAATTCTGGACTTAAGCAACCGTTTATTATTTAAAGCTACAGTGCCTGTAATTCTGGACTTAAGCAACCGTTTATTATTTAAAGCTACAGTGCCTGTAATTCTGGACTTAAAGTCACAATATCTTCTAATTGTTCTAATAAATATTCAAGCTCTAAGAAATCTGCAGTTGTGTTCCTTCATAACAAATGTTAAACGTGACAGAATAATCCAGCCCTTGTAATGGATCCAGCAGATTTCGATTCTACTATAACTACGCTGAATCAACGAGTCGATACACTAGCCCAAGGTGTGCAAGACCTGCAAGTTACTAATGAAAGAATTCTCACTTATGTCAGAAACTTACAAACTCATACTCCTCACATAGGCGTGCGCACGGGGTGTGCCGGGTGTGCCTGGGCACACCCTAATCACACCTCCGTGCTGCACTGCCTCTGGGCAGACTGACATGTCGGGTCCTCGGTCTATGACCGAGGACCCGACACAGGAGGGGGCCGGCGGCGTGCACACAATGCCGCCGGGTGAGAGGCCCCTCCTGTCCGTCTGCCCTGATCCTCAGTCTGCAGCTCCGCTGGGAGTGAGCTGCAGACTGAAGTATCTCGCGATCTCCAGCCTGTCAGAGAGTTGCCACGGCAACGCTCTGCCTGGAGATCGCGAGACTCACCATGTGGTCTGCAGCTCACTCCCGGCGGAGCTGCAGACTGAAGAGAGAGGGCGCCCACTGGACCACCAGGGCAGGTATTTAAACCCCCCTCTGCCCCCTGTCACTCACTGCCCCCCCCACCCTGCCTCTGCACCCATACCCCCCCTAACCCCTGTCCCTAGCCCTCTAACCCCCTAACCCCTGTCACTCACTGCCCCCCACCCCCCCTAACCCCTGTCCCTACCCCTCTAACCCCTGTCACTACCCCTCTAACCCCTGCCACTACCCCTCTAACCCCTGTCCCTAACCCCTGTCACTACCCCCCAACCCCATGTCCCTAACCCCTGTCACTACCCCCCAACCCCTGTCACTACCCCTCTAACCCCCTAACCCCTGTCACTACCCCCTTAACCCCTGTCACTACCCCTCTAACCCCTTTCACTACCCCTAACCCCTTTCACTACCCCTCTAACCCCTGTCACTACCCCTCTACCTCCCTAACCCCTGTCACTACCCCCCTAACCCCTGTCACTACCCCCTAACCCCTGTCACTACCCCCCTAACCCCCTAACCCCTGTCACTACCCCCTAACCCCCGTCACTACCCCCCTAACCCCGTCACTACCCCCTCTAACCCCTGTCACTACCCCCCAACCCCTGTCACTACCCCTCTACCCCCCTAACCCCTGTCACTACCCCCCTAACCCCTGTCACTACCCCCCTAACTCCTGTCACTACCCCCTAACTCCTGTCACTACCCCCCTAACTCCTGTCACTACCCCCCTAACTCCTGTCACTACCCCCTAACTCCTGTCACTACCCCCTAACCCCTGTCACTTTCCCTCTACTCCCCTAACCCATGTCACTGCCTCTCCACCCCCCAACCCCTGTCACTGCCCCTCTACCCCCCTAACTCCTGTCTCTATCCCCCCAACCCCTGTCACTACCCCTCTACCCCAACCCCGTTCACTGCCCCTCTACCCCCTAACCCCTGTCACTACCCCTCTACCCCCCAACCCCTGTCACACCACTCTACCCCCTAACCCCTGTCACTGCCCCTTTACCCCCCTAACCCATGTCACTGCCTCTCCAACCCCCTTAACCCCTGTTACTGCCCATCCACTCCCCCACCTCCTGTCCCTCTACTCCCCCAACCCCTGTTGCTGCCCCTCCACCCTCCTAACCCCTGTCGCCCACACAGTGCACCCCTCTATCCCCAACCCCTGTCATTACCCCTCTATCCCCTAACCCGTCACTACCCCTCTACCACCCCTAACCCCTGTTACTACCCCCTAACCCCTGTCACTAACCGTCTACCCCCGCTACCTCCTGTCACTGCCCCTCCACCCCCCCTCCTCCTGTCCCTCTACCCCCCAACCCCTGTTGCTGCCCCTCCACCCTCCTAACCCCTGTCGCCCACACAGTGCACCCCTCACAATCATACACACTGTACCCAACACACACACTTAATCCCTCACAATTACACAAACTGTACCCCTTACAATCACACACACTGCACCCTTCACAATTACACCACACTGTACCCCTCGCAATCACACACACTGCACCCCTTACACGCTGCACCGCTCACAATCACACACACTGAACAGCTCAGCTCACAATCACACATACACTGCACCTACGTATACTTGTATTTGTGTGTGTGTATGTATATATATATATATATATATATATATGTGTGTGTGTGTGTTTGTGTATATATATATATATATATATATATATATATATATGCCGCGTGTGTGTTTGTGCTTTAGGGTGCACACCCTAATGCAACAGGCTGCGCACGCCTATGACTCCTCATACTGTTCTGCACTCAGCTAGCGATCCTGCTGTATGTAACCCTGAAAAGTTCTCTGGAGATCGTTCTAAATATAGGGAGTTCCTTAATTCTTGCAAATTATTAATTGCTTTAAAACCTAGATCTTATCCTACAGAAAGAACTAAAGTTTGTTCGGTTATCTCCTTTCTAAGAGGTGAACCTATGTCATGGGCCCATTCCTTTTTGGAAAACGATGACCCCATCTTAGACTCACTGGATGAATTTTTTGAAGCCATGTCTCTTCTCTATGAAGATCCTAACAAACAAGCTACAGCTGATTTAACAATCAGAACCCTACAGCAAAAACATAGACCCGTTGAAGATTACATTGCTGAATTTAAAAGATGGGCAGTAGAAACGCAATGGAATGACATCACATTGCGCAACCAGTTTCGAATTGGCTTATCTGAAGCTGTAAAAGATGAACTATCCAGAACAGAACTCCCTACTACTTTGAACGCTCTGATTCACCTATCAATCAGCATTGACAGAAGACTTAGAGAAAGAAAGGCCGAAAAAGCCCTCTCAAGTTCAAAAGAAAGAAAACCTTTCACTCCTTCAAAGACTCCTGAAAAACCATCCTTACCAAGCGAACCTATGGAAATAGGGGTAATAAGAAGTACTCTCACTCCTGAAGAGAAGAACCGAAGACGTCTATTAAACCTCTGCATGTATTGTGCCTCTCAAGATCATTTGGTCCCTGATTGTCCTTTGTTGAAACGGACAAAGGGCGGTAGGCAAGTCTATGCCTCTGCTATCCTAAGTGCACTCCCCTCTACACCAACCACTCAATTCACTCCTATAATTCTCATACTACAGTGGGATAAGGAAAGAATTATGACTGAGGCCATCATCGATTCTGGTGCAAATGGGGTGTTCATCGATTCAACCTTTGTAACAAAGAATAAAATTCCTTGTGTTCGTAAAAGCACTTCTGTTCCTGTTAGAGTGATTGACGGCTCCCTTATCTCCTCGGGACCAATTCTTCATGAAACCATCCCTCTAAAAGTAACCACCAATCATATTCATACTGAATATCTAATATTTGATGTTATTCCATCACCCCTCTATCCCGTTATAATAGGGATCAACTGGTTAAGGAACCACAACCCTCAAATTTCTTGGTCGCCCTTCTCTCTCACCTTTAACTCCAATTATTGTAAGGAAACATGCTTACAACAAATTCCAATCTTTCAGATCTCCAAAGAACCAACTATACCTTCTTGTTATTCAGACTTTTCAGACGTATTCAATAAAAAGGAAGCTGAAACGCTCCCACCTCATCGTTCCTACGATTGTCCTATAGACCTCATACCTGGTGCCCCCGTACCTTTCGGGCACATCTACCCTCTCTCTGAGTCTGAATTACAAATTCTCAAAGAATACCTGGATGAAAACCTACGGAAAGGGTTCATTAGACCCTCCAGTTCACCTGCTGCCTCAAGTATGTTTTTTGTGAGAAATAAGGACCAGACTATACGTCCCATCATTGATTACAGAGCTTTAAACAAAATAACAGTTAAAAATCATTATCCTCTTCCCCTGATCAATGAACTGGTTGAACGATTAAAAACTGCTACCATCTACACTAAGCTTGACCTTCGCGGGGCATATAACCTCATCAGAATAAAGGCTAACGATGAATGGAAAACTGCTTTCCGAACAAGATATGGCCTCTACGAGTATCTGGTGATGCCTTTTGGCCTCTGCAACGCCCCTGCAACTTTTCAACATTTTATAAATGACATCTTTAGAAATCTATTGGACGTCTGTGTTATCATTTATTTAGATGACATTCTCATATACTCCAACACTCCTGATGATCACAGAAAACATGTCAGATGGGTGTTATCCAGACTCAGAACTCACAAACTATTCGCTAAACCCGAAAAATGTATTTTTCACGTCAATGAAATAAGCATGGATAATTCAAAAATCGATTGTATCATCAATTGGCCTGTTCCCTCTACAGTAAAAGAATTGCAGCGGTTTCTAGGGTTCGCCAACTTCTACAGAAAATTTATTAAAAACTACTCGGAGGTAGCTCACCCACTCAATCAACTTAACAGTAAAAAACATCCCTTCAATTGGAACGAGAAGGCTCAAACTGCCTTCGATGAATTAAAGAGAAAGTTTACAACAGCTCCTGTTCTTCAACTTCCAAACCCCTCATATCTTTATGTCCTTGAAACAGATGCTTCGGAAACTGCAATTGGAGCTGTCCTCTCTCAACATAAAACTCCTCAAGAACCTCTTCATCCAGTCGCCTTCTTCTCACGCTCATTATCTCCTGCCGAAAAGAATTATCCTATAGGGGAAAAAGAATTATTAAGTATCAAAGTAGCTTTAGAAACTTGGAGACACCTTCTTGAGGGTGCTCAAACCCCTTTAATTGTGTATACTGACCATAAAAACCTTGAATATCTTCACTCCAACAAGACTCTTTCTGCTCGACAAGTAAGATGGAATCTCTTCTTTTCCCGGTTCAATTTCCAAATCGTCTTTAGACCTGGGTCTAGGAACAAAAAGGCAGATGCCCTTTCCAGGATCCAAAAGACATTGAATTGGAACCTCCTCCACACACAGTCGTTGGAATCTTATCTTTCCTTATTGACGACATTAAATACCTCAGTGAAGATGCTCTTGAACTTCCTAAATCAGTTAAATTATCTAAGAAAGACGGTCTCAACTATTTTAATGACCGGATTTACGTACCTCCCTCTTCCAGAACTAAAATACTCGAATTTATTCATGATTCTCCTCTGGCAGGTCATCCAGGTATAAAAAGACCCTTGAAATGTCTAAGAGATACTATTGGTGGCCTCGCCAAGACAAAACCATTGAATCTTATGTCAAATCTTGTTCTACCTGCCAAAGATCCAAACATGAACATCATCACCCATTCGGTCAATTATTGAATCTACCGATTCCTGAAAGGCCTTGGCAATCCATTTCTATGGACTTCTTGGTGGAACTACCCCCTTCTCAACATCATACCACCATTTTAGTGGTAGTGGACCGCTTCACGAAAATGTCTCATTATATTCCTTTAAATAAGTTACCCTCATCCTCTGAACTCTCAAAAATATTCCTCGACAATATAGTGAAACTTCATGGACTGCCAGACGAAATCATTTCAGACCGAGGAACTCAGTTTATCTCTAAATTTTGGAACGCATTATGTGCTTCTCTTCATATCCAACGTAAACTGTCATCCGCATATCATCCTCAAACTGATGGACAAACTGAAAGAGTCAACCAATGCTTAGGTAAAAGGAGAAAAAGGCTGCGCCAAAAGAGACCTAAAAGTACAATAAAATAAGTCCCAATAAGAATATAAAAATAAAAGTAAAAAAAGGATAAATGAAGATGTCAATGTTTGTTGCGCATGTCGCACTGGTAGGATGTTCTCTCTTCTTATGATGCTTTAGATCCTCCCGTGATATGAAAAATATAAAAGGGAAAAGGACCAATTGTGCAGGGTGTGGGGTAGCATCATAAGAAGAGAGAACATCCTACCAGTGCGACATGCGCAACAAACATTGACATTTTCATTTATCCCCTTTTTTTACTTTTATTTTTATATTCTTATTGGGACTTATTTTATTGTACTTTTAGGTCTCTTTTGGCGCAGCCTTTTTCTCCTTTTACCTGTACATCCTTAACTCAGAGGGTTAGAGGGTGACCCCCTGTAAGGTTGCTGCCTACTTTGTGTATTATTAGCGCTAACCTACTCCCCACTTTTTTCTAACCAATGCTTAGAGCAATATCTACGATGTTATTGTTCTCACTTACAAGATGATTGGTTAACATGGTTACCCATGGCAGAAATTGCATACAACAACTCTTTTCATACCAGTAGCAAAATGACTCAATTTTTCTCCAATTATGGATTTCATCCCTCTTCATTTCCTGCTCAGACAGTTTCTTCATCTAACCCCTCCGTTTCGAATCAAATCTCTCACATGTCCTCTTTATTCAAGAAATTACATGAAAATCTGGAATTGGCGTCATCCAATCAAAATACGTTTTTTGATACAAAAAGACAACCTCCTCCCGCTTATGTAATTGGTGATCTTGTCTGGCTTTCCTCAAGAAACATCTCCACAACCCGTCCATCAAAGAAGTTAAGTTCCCTTTTTCTTGGTCCTTTTCCAATAATATCGATTATCAACCGTAATGTTGTTAAATTGAAACTTCCACCTACTTTGAAACTCCATCCTGTTTTCCATGTATCCTTGCTTAAACCTCATCATCCTGACCCTTTCCATAGATATGTCACTACTTCTCCTGATCCTGTATTAGTCCAGGGTGAAGAAGAATACGAAATTCAAAAAATTCTGGATTCAAGGATTCATCGTGGCTCTTTACAATACCTCATTAGATGGAAAGGATATGGAATTGATGAAGATACTTGGGAAAACTCCTCTGTCATTCATGCTGACAAATTAATTTCCGCTTTCCACAACCCCTTCTAAACCATGTTAATAGCACCCAGAGGTTGCTCATTACGGAGAGGGTACTGTCATGCCTTAATTCTGGTATCCTCTTACTTCCGGGTTCCACGGAGCTTAGCCACACCCCCTTATGACACGGTCTCCTTACTTAATGCGACCGCACCAGCTGATCGACGCTGGATTATTGAACTACGTACCGCATTCACGAACCGGCTACAAACTTCTCTGTGAAAGCCATCTATTACCGGACCGGACTGGAAGACTACTCACGTCCCCTTCACCTCTCCTCATCCTCGACTAAAGCCTGAACTCTCTACACACATATCATTGGATATAACCGCCTCTGAGGAGAACTAGGGAACCTGTTTTCTCTTTACCGGAAGCTAAGTAACATTAAACCTCTGTGATAAGAGTTACATATCTAAAGCCTTTATTGCCTGTTACCAAAGTCTTATTATCAATCAACCCAGCTACAGCTATCTTCAACCTATCCACTATTCAAGTTAGCTGCACCTGTCTTGCTTCAGATAAATGCTAATGGAACAAACTATTGTAATTGCTTATCACCTAACTTGTTAACTCAACAAACAGACTCTAAATGATTCAGAACCTGCTAATTGCAATCGTTTATTATTTAAAGCTACAGTACCTGTAATTCTGGACTTAAGCAACCGTTTATGATTTAAAGCTACAGTACCTGTAATTCTGGACTTAAGCAACCGTTTATTATTTAAAGCTACAGTGCCTGTAATTCTGGACTTAAGCAACCGTTTATTATTTAAAGCTACAGTGCCTGTAATTCTGGACTTAAAGTCACAATATCTTCTAATTGTTCTAATAAATATTCAAGCTCTAAGAAATCTGCAGTTGTGTTCCTTCATAACAAATGTTAAACGTGACAGGTAACCGCCCACTGAGCGGAGTAAAGAAATTTAAATATATAAGATACATATAGAGGGAGAAACCTCCCAGAGATTCTGGGGCCAAATTCAAAGCAAAGTCATCTCAAACTAAGACAAAAGAAGAATAGGCTGTCCGAATATTTACTGTCAAGCAGCTAGCACAACACATAGACAATACATAGTAAATACACGTATAATTTAAAAACTAACCCTCAATATTCATGGACAGGGGCGATACTGGCATGGAATAAACATGACATAGTGAATCTTCAGAGCAGAGGTATCATCTCTGGAAGATTGCCCACCCACCCCTCCCCACACCATCCCACCCCATGGTCGACAACTTACTTATAGATAGTGCACATCAGCTGGTTTCCTTAACACACCAATCAAATCACTAAACCTCTCCTCACCTGAATTTATTTAACACACTGCATCCTTACATTGGTTTAATCACTCATTGATATTTGTGTGTTTGTATATATGATCTACATATCTATATAATACACTTTTTCTAATGTTCTCCCTTCTATTTTTCACTTTAACACTAACTTCTCTCATCACTAAAATATCCCTATCCTTTCACTCACCTGTCCCTAGCAACACCATAATTATTACTTCCACCTTACTCCCCTCCCCTCTCTATTCATCTCATGCACTCTACACATACCTTTCCAGCCTATCTCCACCAACTCCTCCCAAATCCTCTACATACATACCCTCCTACAAAACTTTCAAATCCTACTCCCACCTTCACTTCCTTTCTATCCTTCTGCTCCTAGCTGCTGGTGATGTCTCTCCTAACCCCGGCCCCCTCGCAACAAACTCAGCACATACTAACCCAAGGATCCACACTAATCTCATACCCATCTCATGTTCCTCTAAATCCTCCTTCAATACTGCCCTCTGGAACGCACGCTCTGTTTGCAATATAACTAAATCCACTGCTGGCCATGACTTCTTCATCTCTCGTTCTATAGATTTACTAGCCATAACAGAAACCTGGCTCTCCCCCTCTGACACTGCCACCCCTGCATCTTTGTCCTTCGGTGGTCTCCAACTTACCCACAACCCAAGAAACTCTGAATGTAAAGGTGGTGGTGTTGGGTTTCTCCTCTCCCCTCACTGCTCTTTTAAACCTCTTCCCACCCCCCCTTCTCTCTCTTTCCCATCATTTGAAATACACTCAATTCGCCTTTTCAAACCCTTCTCTGCTAACATTGCTGTTATTTACCGCCCCCCTGGTTCCCCTCTTCTCTTCCTTGACCACTTTGCTGCCTGGCTACCCTATTTCCTCTCTTCTAACATTCCATCCCTAATTCTCGGGGACTTCAATATTCCTATAAACCCACCTTTGACCTCTGCAGCCACCAAACTACTTTCCATGACTTCCTCCCTCGGGCTATCGCAGTGGGCAGATTCTCCCACCCATGTAGCTGGCAATACCCTTGACCTAATCTTCACTTATGCATGTACAGTATCTAATATCTGCAACACTCCATATCCACTCTCTGATCACCACCTCTTATCATTTGCTCTCACATACCCCCTCACCCAAAAACCTCAGCCTAACCCCCCTCAACTCAGGAGGGACCTTAATTCTCTTGATCTCCAACAGTTGTCAGCTGACATTGATTCACAACTGCTGTCCATCCCTTCCCTCTCCTGTCCTTCACAGGCCATCTCCATATATAACTCTACTCTTACATCTGCCTTGAACACTGCAGCGCCACTCCAAACAAGCACCTCGAGGAGGACCCGCCCCCAACCATGGCATACTAAATCAACGCGCTACCTGCAAAGATGCTCCCGTTGTGCTGAACGCTCCTGGAGGAAGTCTCGTACACAATCAGACTTTCTCCATTATAGATTCATATTGTGTTCATACAGTGCAGCCCTTGCCCTTGCCAAACAGTCCTATTTTTCCACTCTCATTAGTTCATGTTCCCGCAACCCCAGGCGTCTCTTTCACACCTTTAATTCTCTTCTTCGCCCTGCTGTGGCCACCCCCAAAACTAACCTTACTGCTGATAACTTCGCATGTTACTTCACTGACAAGATTGAACAGCTAAGGAAAGAATTCTCCCCTCCTTGCCTTTCTGTTTCTCAATCACACATAGATCATGCCTTTCCTACCCTTCAGACATTCTCCCCAGCTACTGACCAAGAGGTGGCTGCTCTTCTTTGCTCCTCTCGCCCCACCACTTGCCCGCTCGATCCTGTCCCATCTCACCTTATTAGATCTCTCTCCACTTGTCTCGTGCCTTCTCTAACACACATCTTCAACTGCTCGCTCTCCTCTGGCATCGTCCCTGCTGACCTTAAACATGCCACTGTAGTACCTATACTAAAAAAACCATCCCTCGACCCATCCACCCCCTCTAACTACCGTCCCATATCCCTGCTCCCTTTTTCCTCAAAGCTTCTGGAAAGACTTGTCTTCACCCGTGTGTCTCATTTCCTCAATTCCAACTCTCTCCTTGACCCTCTTCAATCTGGCTTCCGCCCTCTCCACTCTACAGAGACTGCCCTTATCAAAGTTACTAACGACCTAATCGCAGCTAAATCCAAAGGCCACTACTCCATACTAATTCTTCTTGACCTCTCAGCGGCCTTTGACACCGTTGATCATGCTCTCCTTCTTCAAACTCTTCAATCGCTTGGTCTCTGTGACTCTGTCCTCTCATGGTTTTCCTCTTATCTCTCCCAACGCTCATTCAGTGTCTCCTTTTCTAATGATACCTCCTCCCCTTGCCCTGTCTCAGTTGGAGTTCCCCAAGGCTCCGTCCTTGGTCCCCTTCTATTTTCTCTTTATACTGCCTCTCTTGGCAAACTTATTACCTCTTTTGGATTTCACTACCACCTGTACGCTGATGACACCCAGCTATATCTCTCCTCCCCGGACCTCTCCCCTGCCGTCCTGCAACGTGTCACTGCTTGCCTTTCTTCCATCTCTGACTGGATGTCCTCCCGCTTTCTGAAACTCAATCTCTCAAAAACTGAGCTCCTTGTCTTTCCTCCTCCTAATACTGATCCTCCTCTTTCGCTCTCCCTCCAAGTTTGTGGTACCAACATCAGTCCATCCTTGCAAGCGCGCTGTCTTGGCGTCATACTTGACTCTGGTCTCACCTTTGAGCCTCACATCCAGCATGTTGCCAAATCCTGTAGATTCCATCTTAAAAACATAGCCCGCATCCGCCCCTTTCTTGCACCAGATACTACCAAGGAGCTTGTCCATGCTCTAGTAATTTCCCGCATGGATTATTGTAACCCTCTCCTGATTGGTCTCCCCAATAGCCGTACTGCACCCTTACAGTCCGTAATGAATGCTGCTGCTAGATTGATTTTCCTCTCTAGTCGTTTCTCTCACACCTCACCCCTCTGCCAGTCCTTACATTGGCTTCCTGTATGCTATAGGAGTCAATTCAAGGTACTAACTCACACCTATAAAGCACTGAACAACTCTAGCCCCTCTTATATCTCCTCACAGATCCATAGGTATGTCCCTTCTCGGTCTCTCCGTTCTGCCCGTGACCACCTCCTGTCCGTTGTCCGCACTCGTACGGCCAACTCGCGCTTGCAGGACTTCTCGCGGGCGGCTCCCTTCCTATGGAATAGCCTGCCTACCGCCATCAGACTCTCCCCTAGTCTTGCATCTTTTAAGAAGTGCCTTAAAACCCATCTCTTTAGGAAAGCTTATGGCCTCCAAGACTAACCCTTACCTCACATACCTGTCTCTTGCCCTCTCCAAAAGGGCAGCCCACCTTATTTGATTGTAAATTCCTGTCCTAATGTGTTTTACACCCCACCTCCTATAGAATGTAAGCTCGTTTGAGCAGGGTCCTCTTCAACCTATTGTTCCTGTAAGTTTATTTGTAACTGTCCTATTTATAGTTAAATCCCCCTCTCATAATATTGTAAAGCGCTACGGAATCTGTTGGCGCTATATAAATGGCAATAATAAATAAATAAATAAATAAATAAATAATAGACTATGGGAGTATATGGTGCTGTAAAGCTCCCTCTAATGGTAGATAGGGATAGTGCAGGTGTGAGACATGCAGATGGTATATGTAAATAAGAATAACAAAAACTGTAATCGGAAAATGTATTGAGTACAACATCAAGGTATCAACAATTCAAATCACATCATTGACGGTCAGAGAATCAGCGAGGACAAAAGTTGATAGATAATATATCAAACAGATAATTACAAATCTTCGTTACCATCTAATAAACCCTCAACAAACGTAAAAAAGTGCAAACAAAAAAAAGAAAAAAAAAAGAGTCTTTTAGGTTCAAGAGCCTCCAATTTGTGAATGCAAAACTTCTCCTTTCTGAGGAGTGTTTTACGTCTATCACCACCTCTTCAGGAAGTCAATGGAAGCAAATATGTGAGAGAGAATGTCTACTGTTAATAAATTGTTCAGGGACAGGTTGGCCAGCCACTCAAGTTTATAGAAATTTCCTGCAAAACTTTAATGCGGAAAGTAAATTGGACAAGTATAAACACAAGAACCCATTTTTTACTGCACTCATTGATTTTGATGCCCATACCCACATGCACAGTCCACACTCATAGACACGTATGCATTCATGTGTATACAGGTAAACAGTCATAGACACACACATACACACTGATACCTGCAGGGCAAATGTTGATGGCTTTTGAATGGCATGGCTTAAACTCGTTGCCACAGTCCCTCAAAATTAGAGGATGAAATTTGGGAGCTAATCATCTTTCCTATTATAAAGTATAATTTTCCCTTTCACTTTATCCTATTTATTGTATAAATAATAAATTGTATAAATGTGTTGCCTGTATGTATGTGTATGTATTTGTTAGTGTGTGCCTATATGCGTGTATTTTTGTGTGTCCTTATATTTGTATCTATAAGTGCATCTATTACCGTGACTGAATGCTGCAAATTTAATCTTTTAACACATCTGGGGACCTGCAGATGGCTGTTACAGTTTTACTCTGTCCTTTTACTTTTTTGTCTGTTTGTTCTTTTGTAAGCTTGTATCTCCTGTATAGTTCCTATTATGAGCTTCTGTGCTATTAAATACATCTGGTATATTCTTCTGTGCCATATATACATTTAATATTAATGTCTGGTATAAGTGCCTGTGCCATAAACATTTAGTATAAGCGTCTGTGCCATAAATACATGTAATATAAGCATTTATCTGTGCCATAAATACAGCTGAGGAAAAGTCCATTATTGAATAACAGTCAGTAAGGTAATTCCGAAGGTAAATGGTTTGACTAGAGCACCTGTGTAGAACGCAACAACCAGGAATAGTAGATCACAGTATGTATTCAAAATGAAAATAGTTTTGTGGTATTAAAGTTGTAATATTGACATTTTAGTTTTATTCTGGGCACAACTAACTACGGCCATGACTCCAGTAGATAACTAACAGATGGTTTCAGACAAACATTTTATCAAACTTGTCTGGATTTAATGCCAAATTGTAGCTGTCAAACCTGAAAAAAGGCTCAATAAATATTGACTGATAAATGTCATTCTGAAACATATTTACCAGCTATGTTTAATGACTAATTCTGTTAGTCACTTAAAATGAAACAAAATAAAAGCCTATGGGGATCAATATGACCCTGACATAAATACAAGGGAGATTTTAACTCTCTCCCATGCCTCCACTCGCCATGCTGGGGCATGCCAGCTAAACACCCGCTAAACAGCAGTATTAAAAATAAGCAAAACCCTGTATGCCCAGTCACTAGTAACATACAGGGTTTATGTACACTAAAGTAATAGGAGGGGGGAGTAGGCAGGGCTTTTATTTACTGTAGTTATGGCTTGGGGAACATTAGCAGGTTGGTAGGGGTTTGGGCAGGGACATAGGAGGACACTAGGACCCCATTTATTATTATAGCTCCCACCTGCTCCCTATAGGTGTGGGCAGGACACTAGGCCCCCCATTTATTATTCTAGCTCCCACCTGCTCCCTATAGGTGTGGGCAGGGCACTAGGTACCCCTGCTTATTATTATAGCCCCTTCAGACTGGCCATTGGAGGGATCTGAGGGGACAGTATGTTTATGTTTACACTTTATTAATTTAATAAGTGACTTATTGTGGGACTGTGGGTGATCAGTGACCCGTCCACCGCGTGTTCTTGTATTTAAAGCCCACTCTTGGTGCCCACAGGCAGGGGCGTAAGGGGGGATCTGTATCAGTTCCTCCCTGTACATTACTAAAAACTGGGCAGCAATAGCCACTGGTTATCCTCAATAAATGGCATTGAATCACTGAAAACATTATTTTTAATGCGAAGTATACTATACATTTTCAATATTATTTAAAAATCTGCATTATTTTAAGCTATATTTATTGGCTCCAGATACATCTTTAATGGTGGGAATTAAACCGATAAAAGGCTTGTCAGCAGCCAATAAACTGTTGATAAACGTAACTGGTGGGTATGCAATAGAGTTTTAATTGTGATGTCATTAACAATTTGTTTTAATGATTTTCATAGACCATTGCTAATGAACATTTATACATTAATGGGATACAAGTCAAGTCTATTTTTTACATTTTAAGGCCATTTATCATTACTAAGTTTTATGTAGTTATCTATTTTTTTATATCCAAGATATAACTTGTTTCCTTTGTTTTCCCTTTTGTTTTTCTGTCAATATTTATAATTACCATTCCTGTAAAGCTCATTAATTATATTAAAACGGCCAATAATACATTGAAGGCAATATGTTAATTTTCCCAAAAGGTTTCAAAGATCAATGCTAAAAGGGTTTTTTTTTTTGTTTTTTTTTACCTTTTAGCTATTTTCATTAAGTTTTATTCAATACCAATTAAGATGTACTTTTTTATTTTTTTATTTGTTGGTAAATTAAAAGACTAAAGGAAAGCACAATATTTTTGAAACAAGTTTAATGAATGACTAAAACTTGCTCATCTTACAGGATTTTTTTTATACATAGCTGCTTGATCCAAGCAGACATCTGACTGCTGTTTTGGGGTCAAGAAGAAATTTTTTCCTAGTTTGTTGCAAAATTGGAAGCGCTTCAGACTGGGATTTTTGCCTTCTTTTGGATCAACAGCAAAACCATATGTGAGGAAGGCTGAACTTGATGGACGCAAGTCTCTTTTCAGCTATGTAACTATGTAACATGCAACACTCAAGTTTATAGAAATGTCCTGCAAAACCTTAATGCGGAAAGTAAATTGAGCAAGTATGAACACAAGAACCCATTTTTTACTGACACTAGGTACTAAATACTATTAGAATATGCAATTTTCATATTTTGCAATCAAAATACTGCTGACTCCTGTTTTTTTAGATTTTCACTATTTTTGCAGGAAATTCTCACCAGTCAGACATTTATTTTTTAAACATTTGCTAGGAAATGTTAGTATTTCCCCTCCAAAATTTACCCATTCCCCCAAAAAGTATTACTGCATATAAAGCACCAATTTATTGTGCAATGCTAAACAAAAATTTGCTTGCAAACAAGATGAGCTGCACCATTGTATCACAAATAGTCAGGTAATACAGAGGCTGATTAGGAGAACTTACACTATAGGGTATTAAAACAGAGAAGAGATATTGAGCGGAGAGGAAGTCAATACACTTTACTTGATACTAGAAAGGGTCTAATTGGTCTCAACGAATGAATGAGCTTTTGAATATCCTCGAAGCTCCATTATGTGGTCGTAGAAACTAATGAACATAAAAAGAAGACATCACAAACATTAGTGAAAACAAGTATGAAAGGGAGATGTGACTGACGAAGTTATGGATTACAGATAATATAAAGCTAATAAATAATGAAGGAAAGAGTTTCAACAGAAAACAAAATCTTAATATAAATAAATTAGACACAAAACCTCCTAAATCAACTTTCCAACGTGTCATCCGAATTCTGCATCTCCGAAGCATCATGTGGACGGTAGCAGGAGCAAACTGGAAAATAGATGAACATGTTTGTTTGCTTTGTGGCTCCAAAAAAATTATTGATGGTTAGGGGATAGTCACTAAATGTTGATTTTAATCACAGATCAAGCAAGAAGTGACCAACAGAGGGGAAAGAAAAAACGAGGAACAGTAAATAAATATATTATTATTATTATTATTAATAATTATATTATTATTATTATTATTTATGAAGCCCCAACAAGTTCTGTAGCGCTGTACAATGGGTGGACTCACAGACAAGTATTTGTAACCATACGATTTGGACACACAGGAACAGAGGGGTTAAGGGCCTTGCTCAATGAGTCTATATGCTAGAGGGAGTTGAGTAAAGTGACACAAAAGGTAAGGGGAGGGTAGAAAAGTAGGTTGCTAGGATAGTGTTCATTGAGGGCTTAGTGTTTTGTCTTGATGACAGTTTCAGGAGAGGATATAATATATATAGTTTGTTTTTTCACTGCTAGTCTTTTTTCCCCTATGTTATTTCTTCTCGCTTGAAAATGAATCTCGCAGTGTAATGCAAAATATATACATAATAATTATATCACATAATATTTATGTTATGTATATGTTTTGCAGTACACTGATTGGCCCACTACGATGTCCATTTTGTTTGCCTGAATCGGTAGAAGAGAACTGGAGCAAATAATATAACTCAGGTACCTCATGACACCTAAAAGAGTGTCACTCATCTCAGAATCTCTCCATTGGATCCATGTGTGACGAAAGCACCTTCGTCACTGGGATTTGGAGAGGCCGGCTTGCCAGCCTCTTACCCTGTTACTATGGCCCCTGGGATGTATTGCCTTTTAAAAACTTTAATTGGGCGTATTGGATTTTAAAATACTGTGTCTGCCCCTTTAAGTTATATTGGAGCAGTTCTGCACCTTTGAAATGGCACTTCGGACACAGCCGAAGTGCCGAAGTACTCGAAGTGGCCGCCATTCGACAAACCAACACGTGGCAGTGGCCATTTTAATTCAGTCTAACGTGTTTAGCAGTGTTTGCCCATTGAGTTCATGTCAATTGGACACACAGCGGCACGAACACCGCTGAACTTTACCTTCTCTAGACTTCAACTCATTCGACTAGAGCCATTCATTTATTTGAACTGTAGTTAACATTGGAAATAGACTGGCCACACAGCCAAATTCTCTGGACCTGTTTTGGGCATGAAATCATGCGTGCGGTCGGTCAGAATAGACTTCCATGGAACTTTGGAACCCCTGCTCTGATCTGGGTGATTTTTGGATATGTTGTTCACCCAGATCAGGGAATGTTAAATTAAGGGGATATCCTATGTTTTGGGGTGTTTTCTGGACTTTGGGGAAAATGTGTGTTTTTCTGCCTGTGGATAATTAGGTTACTGTATTAGCTCACAGGCAGAGGGGAGAGCTTGTTTGCTGTATGTGGTAGTGTCGGTCATTACTACAGTGTTTTTATTGGTTTGTATTCGTTGTGTGCCTGTGTACCATCAGGTCCAGAGGGTGTGCCTCTGGCCTGAAAAACTGTATAAATTGTGAGTGCTTGCTGCCATTAAACATACCTGCTTACCCCTTCATGAAGTCTTGGCTCATGTTTGGGGGATTGGAGAACTACACTCTGGGGATTGCTATAATCACTATACTCCCCGGAGTGTAATCACTAGCTCTTGTAAGAGCTATTCTTGTTCCTGATCCTGTTCCTGCTTTCTGGATTCTAAGAGAGGTCTGCCTACTGGAAGCCGGATCCTGGTCTTGGGTCCAGAGTGGGTGGAAGACGGCGAGACCCCAACCAAGCTGCTGCGGTTCGTTGGGCCTGCGGTGGTTATGGTGTCTAGTGGAGTGCTTGGAGCCTTCGGGAAGCACTTGGAGCATCCATCAACGGAAGGTACCCAGTCGGGGTGCCAGGCGTTCCGTTACACCATGTTTGTCATAATAGCAAGGATGCTGCATGAGAGAGGAATTGAGGAGAATGTAAGCAAAAAAAACCCAATATTTATACATTCTTTTAAAATGATGGTTCCGCCAGCAGATAAGATCCTGAGGAGCCAGGCAGGGCCTAGGCAAAACAGGGACATGTGAGTGTGAGGGTAGTGTATACAGAGGGAAGTGGTAATGTGGTTTAGGATGTGGGTGGAGTAGTTTGGGTTGGTTGGGTGGGCTAGTATAAATAGGTTGCCAACTTACAATATAGCAGCCATCTTAATTATCAGTATTAAACAGCTTCTCGCCCTCCCTCATTTTATTTGTTTCATATTTGTTTGTTTATGTGTTTTGTTTGTCACAGCTTGTTTTCCCAGCAAGCACGTGTACAACCAGCAGGCATGGTGGGAGCACAGCAGGCTATTTGGGTGCTCAGCGGGCATGAATGGAGCCCTGCAGGCATGTGGTCGCCCAGCAGGCGTGTGCAGTATATGGCCCTAGTCCACCGGGGATTGGACCAGCGGTCCGTGGAAAGTAGATGGGTAAGGTTGTACCTCCCCTAATCTCAGGTACAGTGATGGATAACGGTGTGCCCACTGAGCCAACTAACCGGCTAGTGGTTAGCATTACACAATGGAAAGCCCCAGAAAAGGCCTTGTGCTGGTTGGAATAAGGGGGCAGGGGGCAGATACCCTTAAGTTATGTTGGTTGGCATGGTGGTACTCAGTGACGTATCTATTTACTAAATAATTATGTATATAGTATTTTATGTTATAAAGTTGAAGTTTTAAGAGTAATATATTTATATTTTAATAAAGCTGTGGCCTATTTTAATCCAAAGCAAGTCTGTTGCGTTTTCATTGGGAAATAAAGGTTGGGTTAATCAAGGGGCCAGATTTATGCCCATACACAGTTACCCTCTACTTACGCACATGTGCTCCTTCTATATACAGTTGCACATGAAATGCAGCAACATAAGAGAAGTACATTGAAGCAGGAACTATTTTTATTTTATTTGCAATAATGTTGTAGTTTGGATAGATGGTAGAGAGGATCATGTTCCTTTCCTGGCAGCTAGTATTGTAGATAACTCATTTGAAAATAATATATAAATAGACTGGAGACACCTGCAATTTATGGACACTTAGCTTCCAGAATCACAAAAACCCTATAATTTATAGGTTATTTGAAGGCACCTAATTACACCCCAGAGATCTAACGGTTTATTGAATAGTTTAATGTGCAATATCTGGACTACAGGTGTGTGCTGCTAGTAAAGATACGTTATCATGGAAAGCATAGCATTCAAAGAACCTGTCACATTATACGTAGGAGTATAGAAGATGGTGCATCAGAGGCTCAGGGCTTCCTTTTCATTGTCAAGATATCTTTTGAGGAGGTTTCCACTTTGTACTCTCCAAATTGTTGGTTCACTTTTGCATGGACAGTTCTGACATTACATTTTTGAGCTTCATTAACATTTATAGCTGGGACAAACCGCATATTTCCAGAATATTGCCCTGTAAAAATTGTAAAGGTAACTTACATGTCAATATGTGAAGGTATGACCAGGGAATTCACTAGATTTAGAAAATACCTGAGCCTTGAGCACATAACAAAATGTATTGTCTCCTCCCAAATGTATGTGTGTTTGTTTGTGACAGATATACACTGAACAAAATTATAAATGCAACACTTTTGTTTTTGCCCCCATTTTTCATGAGCTGAACTCAAAGATCTAAGACTTTTTCTATGTACACAAAAGGCCAATTTCTCTCAAATATTGTTCACAAATCTGTCTAAATCTGTGTTAGTGAGCACTTCTCCTTTGCCAAGATAATCCATCCACCTCACAGGTGTGGCATATCAAGATGCTGATTAGACAGCATGATTATTGCACAGGTGTGCCTTAGACTGGCCACCATAAAATGCCACTGAAAAATGTGCAGTTTTATCACAAAGCACAATGCCACAGATGTTGCAAGTTTTGAGGGAGCATGCAATTGGCATGCTGACTGCAGTAATGTCCACCAGAGCTGTTGCCTGTGAATTGAATGTTCATTTCTCTACCATAAGCCATCTCCAAAGGCGTTTCAGAGAATTTGGCAGTACTTCCAACCGGCCTCACAACTGCAGACCACGTGTAACCACACCAGCTCAGGACCTCCACATCCAGCATCTTCACCCCCAAGATCGTCTGAGACCAGCCACCTGGACAGCTGCTGCAAAAATCAGTTTGCATAGCCAAAGAATTTCTGCACAAACTGTCAGAAACCATCTCAGGGAAGCTCATCTGCATGACATAACGTGACAAGATCCTGAGGCCCATTGTTGTGCCATTCATCCATGACAATCACCTCATGCTGCAGCATGATAATGCACGGCCCTATGTTGCAAGGATCTGTACACAATTCCTGGAAGCATAAAACATCCCAGTTCTTGCATAGCCAGCATACTTACCGGATTTGTCACCCATTGAGCATGTTTGGGATGCCCTGGATCAGAGTATATGACAGCATGTTCCAGGTCCTGCTATTATCCAGCAACTTCGAAGAGGAGTGGAAGAGGAGTGGACCAACATTCCACAGGCCACAATCAACAACCTGGTCAACTCTATGCAAAGGAGATGTGTTGCACTGTGTGAGGCAAATGGTGGTCACACCAGATACTGACTGGTTTTCGGATCCCCCTGGACCCACAATACAGTAAAACTGCACATTTTAGAGTGGCCTTTTATTGTGGCCAGCCTAAGGCACAGCTGTGCAATAATCATACTATCCAATTGGCATCTTGATATGCCACACCTGTGAGTTGGACGGATTATATCGGCAAAGGAGAAGTGCTCACTAACACAAATGTAGACAGATTTGTGAACAATATTTGAGAGAAATAGGCCTTTTGTTTACATAGAAAAGTCTAAGATCTTTGAGTTCAGCTCATGAAAAATGGGGGCAAAAACAAAAGTGTTGCATTTATAATTTTGTTCAGTGTATATCTGTCACAAACAAACACACATACATTTGGGAGGAGACAATACATTTTGTTATGTGCTCAAGGCTCAGGTATTTTCTAAATCTAGTGAATTCCCTGGTCATACCTTCACATATTGACATGTAAGTTACCTTTACAATTTTTACAGGGCAATATTCTGGAAATATCTTTGAGTTCAGCTCATGAAAAATGGGGGCAAAAACAAAAGTGTTGCGTTTATAATTGTGTTCAGTGTATAACAAATCTGTTTGTGGATAAAGGGGGTATCTGTGTGATATTCAGGGTGTATATGCCTGATGTGTGGGTGCTCTTTTATGTTGTGCTCATTCATACTGTTTTTTTTTTTTTAATTCACCACAAAGCAAAATCTACAATCACTAGAAATGCACCTGTTTGAAAGTCAACAGAATCCTTACAAATTACTTATGCACTAAAACACATATATTAAACAAAAAATAACAGGTTAACAGTTGAACACTAAGACAAAAATAAGAATGTATTAATTTGTTAGTGGTCTCACAATATCCGTTGTGGTTACATTTTCTTAAATGTTTTACATTTTTTCCAATTATAGACCAACATTTTATTGCATATTTTGGTATTGCCCAGAGCATTAGGACAATATTTCTCTAATGGTACGTGAATTCTTTGCAGAGTACCTCCCCAACAGCAACAGTTGTCTCTCCATTTGTTAACTCTGTATAAACACTAGAGTATTAATACAAACCAACAGGATACATGCTATCGCTGTATCTAATGTTTAATGGGAAAACAGCTCGCATAATTAAGCTTTAATTTCCTAATCCAAGAACATACGTGCAATTCTAAATGAACCTGGTTATTTATGTTCCTAATATCATATAATATGTTATTTGACTTAAATATGTCCATTTCCTTTTGTGAAAAAAGAGTGGGCTTAATATCATGTGAGGTTAAATCTGCAGAAATTCATATCCTTTGCAAACTCTACTTCGAAGACAGTTAACTTCATCCAAAGAAAATAAAACTACTTTAGATAACTTGAGATGACTGCCCTCACCGGTTTTGATATTTGATAAAGTTCCTATATGTAGTGACTTCAAAAGTTACAATTCTCATTCTCATAGTTCCAATAATAGCTACTAAGTTACTAAGGTGTCCTACTTTGGTACTAAGTTGGCTACTAAGATGTCCGCCCATCATTGTTAATGCATGTTTGGTATGTTTAGTTGGAGCCTCTAAGGGAATCATTTTTGCTCTTCCTTGTATCAGTTTTGTGGAATGGGATAATGTTCTTGAAATAAGTAACCAGTGCTAAATATTTCGGTTTTTTTTTTTTAATATTGAAACTGTGCAATACTGTAAAAATACCTTTAGAAATGCAAAACACATGTTTATTAATATTTTGATATAAAACACATAACCTATTAATATGAAGAGATATTAACTCAATTATCTTAAATAAAATGTAAGTAACTCTAATAACTTTAAACGCATAGCGAGTCTTAGTCTAGTCTAGGCGTAAATGCAGCAGTATATTATGATGAATAACCACCAGCCATAATTATCCTAAAACAGCTGTCCATTTTATTGGGATAAAGTAGTCTGGTGCCTTTAGTGGTCTTGTAGGAAGGAGGGTTTGGAGCATTTTTGGAGCACTTGAACAATTTAGCATTTTGTTACAATTGTTATAACTGTAATGGATTGCTTGATGGTCCTGGGAGGACAGAATGACTAGATAGCTGGAGGAAACTTTCAATTATAAAAAAGGGAGAAAGGACAGCAACGGTTAGAAAATACAGATAGAACAGAACAGAGATGGGAAAGGGAATTAGCAGACGCCAATATATGATAATAAGTATGACATAATTGGTATTACTGAAATGAGGTGTGATGAAAAGTGTGGCTGGGCAGTTCATTTAAATGGGTATACACAGTTTAGGGAGCGTAGAAAATATACAAAGCAAGATAAGGTATGTTTATATGTATGGTGCCAAATCTGAAAATAATTGCAGTTTTTTAAATTTATTGGTAATTCCCTCTGCAGTCTTTGTTTCTACATTCATTTCTTTCCTATGGCTATAAAAATATATTCAGACAAGTATGTAGAGAAAGCACCCGGAGTGGTGCAAAACGCGTCCAGGGCTTCTTTAATCTTTCTTTAGGGTTGGCTTCTTTGGTGGTCTCTCCCCTGTACAGCAGCTGTGGGTGGTCCCATGCTCAAGTTTTGGACTTTTTATTCTTTGTTTACTCACAACTTTTTTTCATTTTCACATGCTTGGACTAATATAGCATACATGGGGACTGCTGTTCTAGTATCTTGCCATATGTATTTTCTTTTTTGACTACAATAAATGTGCATTATTTTTCTACGAGTTTATCTTGACGTATTTCTTGGGATTCCCTTTGAGTGCGGATCAACAAACTTGTCCTCTGTGAAATTATCAACCAATCAGAACTGAGGACCTGTAACAATGTTTTGCACTTTTTGTTCGCCCTTGTTTTTTGTTAGTAAAAATCTATAAACATGCATTTGTGATAGGTGGCCAGTGATGGGCTGAGAGGACCTGTTCTTGCTTTCATCCTATTATTGCTTCTCTTTTGCCGCTTGAGCTTGTGCTTTGACTTTAGCTCAAGCACCAATGGAGAGGTAGCTGGGGACACTACTTGTATGTCAAAAAAGAGTTTAATCTCCAAATCTAACAAGAAGTTAGATTTGGAGATTCGTTTAGTTACGAACTACAATTCCTCAGAACTTGGACTGAATTTGGGGATAAATTTCCGAATTCCAAACCATAATATCCCCCAATTACAAATCAACCAAATATTGCGATAGACAGTCCATTTTGGTTGATTGCAAATTGTGTGTGCCTCCGCCTACTGCTAGTTGCCACTGGCACTTAATATCTACCTTGAATCACTTACTGACAGTTTCAGAGTTGTTGTTTTTTTAAACAGAGTTGTGTTTTATTTATTTGTGAAAAGAACACAATAAGCACATTATTTATTTCATTTTGGGGCTTCACAAAATTGTGTAATAAAAACTGAATATTTTGGTCCAAAACTATTATTTTTGACTGAAATTCTGAACAACTTCATGGTGATTTAGTGGCTGTGGCACCAGGAGTGCTCTTCAATTTAAGTTCTTCAACGTATCTTTTTTTTAATAAGAAATCAATTTCAAAAAACACAATCAATGCATTGTCACTGCATCAGTGTATAAAATACATAATAAGGAACAGCGCACATGCAAAAATACAGTTTTACAGGCTACTTAAAATCATTATCTCAGTAAATGTAAGGATTCACTTCCGCCATATGGCCATATTGTGTTAAGCCCTCCGCTATGTCAAAGAAAGGTGTCTTTAAGTAGCCTTGTAAAATGTAAAGCTGTATTTGTTTGTGTGCATGGTTCCTTAATCTGTATTTTGTTTAAATTCCGGTCTTCACAGCAGCACTATTGCGAGGAACGGCATGTTCCCGGGGTGTGCCCACAATTCCCTCTTTTTGCTTTATCACTGTATGTCCACTTTTATCAATTTAAGAATTTGTCATTGGTAACACTTAAAATATTTCTATAATATATTTATCCCATCATATTTAATTTTGAACAACATTTCCCATCATCCCCTGCCATACTGTAACGATAACAATCATTATGGTGTAGGACAGGCTGTCCTCAATGCTCAATGAAGCTGAAATAGATAATAAGGAGCTCACCATGAGTTTTAAAACTAGTGCTTTGATAGTTTTCAGGCTGACAAGGGGACATGTAGGATGTAGTTCTACAAAATGTGAAGGGCTTCTTGTTTAGACCCTACATTAAATATGCAAAACAGGTCTGCACTCCAGTGAGAGTGACTGGAACACTGAGCGCTTCATAATCTGAAGGTGTAATAATCGAGAATATGAAAGAAATGTTACATTTTAGCAAACACACATTTAAAAACAATCTAATTGCAGCTAATAATCTGTTTAAAAAAGCAGGAAATTGCTGCTCTTGTGAAGTATAGAGGAGGAAGGACCAATATATCTGCTTTTTGAAGTACAAGCAGTACTTGGTTTTGTTTTTTGATATACACCAGATGTTTTTCGCGTGAACAGAAAATAAACGTACAGAAAGTCTTAGAAAGGACATGTTAAGAATACATCATGTAAAAAGAGATTTCTTTAATCCTCATCTAGTAGTAATTGGAAACAAATAGTGTAAAATTAGTTTGATTTATTTTGTGTCGAAATACTTACATTCTTTAGCAGAATAGGCTTTAAGGGCTTTTCATGGAACAATTATTGCATAAAACAAAACACAACTACATTTGTAAAGATAAAGATAAAAAAAAACACTGCATTAGGTGGTCAAATCCCTGAACCCAAATTTATCAGTAGTTTGCATCAACATAGACATTTGTCAGTTTTGTAGTCTGATAGAGAATTCAGATTCCTCTTATGTATAGCAGGTATACTGTAAATCAAGCATGTCAAACATGCAGCCCGGGCCACATGCGGCCCACAGTGAACCCTTTTGCAGCCCACCTGCCCTGGGGCCGCTTTCAGCTGTGGCTGCGACCAGCAAGACAGGGAAAAAAAATCCTGATTCTTGCTCTCCCGGCCACAAGAGGGCAGAGTGGCTGTGTGTCTGCTGAGCAGACCAGAGCAGCCACTCCCCCTTCCCGCCTGCTTGCAGTGCCAGAGGAGCATCTGGCCTGCTTGAGCAGGGCTGGAGCTGGAACTGAAGGACGGACAGCAAATCGTAAGGTAGGAGACAAGGGGCTTGGGGGAGAGGGGGCGGTGGATTCATTTGAGGGATGGGGCACTCTATTAATTTGAAGGAGGGAGGGAGCACTGTATTAATTTGGGGGAGGGAGGAGGTCAGTGTATTAATTTGAGGGAGGGAGGGGACACTGTATTAATTTGAGGGAGGGGGCACTGTAGTAATTTGGGGGAAGGGGCACTGTAGTAATTTGGGGGAAGGGGCACTGTAGTAATTTGGGGAGGGAGGAGGCCAGTGTATGTGTTTGAGGGAGGGAGTGAGGGGGCACTGTATTAATTTGATGGAAGGGGCACTGTATTATTCTAGGGGGGGAGGAAGCCATCATATGTATTTGAGGGAGGGAGGGCAGTGTATTAATTTGAGGGAGGGAGGGAGGGGACACTGTATTCATTTGAGGGAGGGGGCACTGTAGTAATTTGGGGAGGGGGCACTGTAGTAATTTGGGGAGGGAGGAGGCCAGTGTATGTATTTGAGGGAGGGAGTGAAGGGGCACTGTATTAATTTGATGGAAGGAGCACTATATTAATATCGGGGGGGAAGGAAGCCAGTGTATGTATTTGAGGGAGGGAGGGCAGTGTATTAATTTGAAGGAGGGAGGGGGCACTGTATTAATTTGGGAGAGGGAGGGGACCAGTGTATGTATTTGAGAGAGGGAGGGTAGTGTATTAATTTGAAGTAGGGGGCACTGTATTAATTTGAGGGTGGGAGGGGGCACTATTAATTTGGGGGAGGGAGGGGACCAGTGTGTGTATTTGAGAGAGGGAGGGTAGTGTATTAATTTGAAGTAGGGGGCACTGTATTAATTTGAGGGTGGGAGGGGCACTATTAATTTGGGGGAGGGAGGGGACCAGTGTGTGTATTTGAGAGAGGGAGGGTCGTGTATTAATTTGAAGTAGGGGGCACTGTATTCATTTGAGGGTGGGAGGGGGCACTATTAATTTGGGGGAGGGAAGGGGGCCAGTGTATTAATTTGAGTGCGCGAGGGGGCCAGTGTGTTAAATATGGGGGAGGGCAGTGCAGAATGGTGGTGTTGGTAAGGGGGGCAGTGTATTAATTTAACAGAGGGAAGGAGCAGTGTATTAACCTGGCAGAGGGAGGGGGCCAGTGTATTAAATTGGGGCGTGGCGGCAGTGTATTAATGGGAGGGAGGGTGCAGTGTATTAATTTGGGGAAGTCAGGGGGCCATTGTATTAACGTGGGGAAGGGGGGGCAGTGTATATATTTGAGGGAGGGGGCCAGTGTAATAGAGTGGTGGAGGCAGTGTGTTAAATTGGGGGGAGGGCAGAGTATTAAAGTAGAGTGGTGGGAGTGGGGGCTGCCTATTCAATTAGAGTGGAGGAAAGAGGTGCTGTGTATTAGATTAAGGGACAATGTATTACATTGGCTGAAGGGGGCAATGTGTTGGATTTGGGGGCAATGTATTGGATTGTTGGGCAGTGCATTAGAGTAGGAGGAGGGGCAGTGTGTTAGATTGGGTCTGCATGGAGGAGCTGAATGCTCCCCATAGAGATGCTGATTGGCCGTGCAGCTTTTTGCCACACATGCACAATAGCCTCCCAATGCTTTCCTACGGGAAAGCATTGGATTGGCTGAGATCATGAAGTTTGATGATCTCAGCCAAAGTAAGGAACACATTCATAGAACTTCAAAATGAACAAGATAACATCATTTGTTTTTTACAGCTGTGCAACAGCATACATTCACCATTTCAGTCCCTTTTACCAAACATTTCTTAATATGTCAAGGTAGTTGGACTGAAACGTTGATTATATGCAAATGGATTTCTCAAAATAAATTTGCTCTTTTGTTTATTTTGAAACCCTATAAGCGCGAGGATTTCCAGTGTCAGTTAGGCAACTTTTTTATACTGTACTTTTCTAAATAAACTGAAGTTTGTTTGTTTTTGCGGCCCACATAAACGTAAACCTTGTTTATTTGGCCTATCTTAGTCTTTGAGTTTGACATGCTTGCGGGAACTCTAGTCATATTAAGATTTAAATGACCAGTAATGTATGTATTTTAAAAAGACACTCTAAAGTACCAAAACAACTTTAGCTTAATCATACTGTTTTAGTCATTAGATCATGTCACTGCAGTCTCTTTGCTAAATTTCTTGTCATCTAGGAGAGGAGAGGCTGTGACTCACACAGTTTCCAATGACAAAATAATCTTACAGCACAGTGTGTTTACCCTAGAAGTTATCTCCTGCTCTGTTAATTGAATGTTAATCACACACAGGAGACTATTGCATACTCTAACAAAATAAACAAAGAAAAAATAGGAACAAAACCACAGTTTACAATTTAACAAATCTCCAATAGTATTTTTGCTATATGAAAAATATATACACTGTGATCAATCGGCTGTGTGAAGCTGGCCACCCTACAATCGGCACAAATAAAAAATCCAATGTGTTTCGTTAGTGCTACATTTCTGCTGTTTTGTGCTGTAAAAATTACGATTTGTGCTTCTTTTATTGTTAAGGTAATAGAAATTGTTTTTTGAGTTATTATTGATTAAATAGAGCACATAGACATGAAACTGGGCTGGTTGGTTAGTGCTCTGTTTGTGCCAGTTTGTGCCATTAAATATTCAATTTGTGCTGCTTGGTTTGTTTAGTTATAACAGTTTGTTTTTTGTCAGGGAAGATTATGTAACACGCCATCCAAATCGACTCAGCTGTGTAAAGTTGGCACTCCACATTTTTATAACGTAAATTAAAATATAGCATTAATTTGTGCTGCTTTTGTGCAGCAAAGAAAATATCTGTGCTGGTTTAGTTTTGGAGATCTTAAGCATTTTATACATAAACAAACTCCAACCAACTTGCACCACACACTATATACCATTTATGTGTGCCTATTTGTGCTGCAAACATTTGTGTTTGTGTCGGATTAGTTTGGGATATATTGAGTATTACACTTCAAACCTTGCCCACTCTGCACCACACATTATTACATTTTAAAAACAAATATTCTTTTTGTTTAGGCTGTGTTTGGGCTGAGTTATACTGTAAAAATGAACATTTGAGTAATTTCATTTGTAGATATTGAGCATTATACAGGTGATACTTGAAAAATTAGAATTTCGTGCAAAAGTTTATTTATTTCAGTAATGCAACGTAAGAGGGGAAACTAATATATGAGATAGACGCATTACATGCAAAGTAAGATAGTTCAAGCCATGATTTGTCATAAGTGCAATGATTATGGTTTACAGCTCATGAAAACCCCAAATCCACAATCTCAGTAAATTAGAATATTACATGCAATCAATAAAACAAGGAGTGTACATATAACAATATCAGACCTCTGAAAAGTATAAGCATGCATATGGACTCAGTACTTGGTTTGGGCCCATTTTGCAGCAATTACTGCCTCAATGTGGTGTGGCATGGAAGTTATCCGCCTGTGGCCCTGCTGAGGTGTTATGAAAGACCAGGATGCTTCAATAGCGGCTCTTCTGCATTGTTCAGTCTCATGTCTCTCATATTTCTTTTGGCAATACCCCATAGATTCTCTAAGGGGTTCAGGTCAGGCGAGTTTGCTGGCCAATCAAGCACAGTAATCCTACGGTCATTGAACCAGGCTTTGGTGCTTTTTGCAGTGTGGCAGTTTTCCTTCTGGAAAATGAAGTCAGCATCCCTATGAAGCTCGTCTGGGGAAGGAAGAATGAAGTTCTCCAAAATCTCCTGGTAGATGGCTGGTTGACCCTGGACTTAATGAAGCACAGTGGATGGTTTCCAAATGAGATGTAAAAGTTGCTCTCATCAGAAAAGAGGACTTTGTACCACTGAGCAACAGACCAGGTCTGTTTTTCTTTAGCCCATAACCTTCTATTAATGTGCTTTGATACAGCACTTTGGGAACATCCAACTTCCTTCACAATTACCTTTTGAGGCTTTCCCTCCTTATGGAGGGTATCAATGATGGTTTTCTGCACAACTGTCAGGTCAGCAGTCTTCCCCATGATTGTGATTCCTACTGAACCAGACTGAGAGACCATTTAAAGGTTCAGAAACCCTTTGCAGGTGTTATGGCTTACTTAGCTGATTAGAGTGGGACACTGTGAGCCTAGAATATTGCACCTTTTCACAATATTCTAATTTACTGAGATTGTGGATTTGGGGTTTTCATGAGCTGTAAGCCATAATCATCGCACTTATGACAAATAATGGCTTAAACTATCTTGCTTTGCATGTAATGCGTCTATCTCATATATTAGTTACCCCTTTTACGTTGCATTACTGAAATAAATGAACTTTTGCATGATATTCTAATTTTTTCGAGTATCACCTGTATCTATTCAAACTTTTATTACTCCCCACATCCCCCTTCCCTGCACCCTGATTCCTCTCCTGCAACTGTCATTAAAAACACCAAGTCTTCAACTGTCATTAAAAACACAAAGTCTACTTTTTACCTTACCCTAACCTTGTGTCACTTTACCCCACTCCCTCTAGCATGTAAGCTCATTGAGCAGGGCCCTCAGTCCCTCTGTTCCCTCTGTTCCCTCTGTTCCTGTGCGTCCAACTTGTCTAGTTACAATCACGTGCCTGTTAGTCCAGCCATTGTACAGTGCTACAGAATTAGTTGGCGCTATGTAAATAATAATAATAATAACTCATAGTAACAGGGACAATGTATGTGGACAATATTAAATATGTAATATGCAGATGCTTGTATATTTAATCGAAATGGCTTGATTTATTCATTTATTTGGCAAATGTACGACAAAGTTAGCTAGCTGCAAAGAATATCCATCATGTTTTATGACTTAACACACTGGTGGGGCGTGGCCTGAGCTCGGAACGAGATGGCAGCACAGTGAGTGAGCTCCGACCCGCCGGCGTAAAACACAGCCTTTAATCCGACCCCATCAGCATACATGGGACGCCATCGACGAACCGACACCCCCCAGACCCCGAGGGGCTCCCAATCCGGGCATACTCACGGCCCGATGGATGGATTTCTCCAAAACTCGGCCGACATGTGCGAGGAGGCGAGCGGATCCAAGATGGCGCCGACAGAGCCATCCTCCAGGGAACCTCGAGGCAATACCACACTGGAGCAGATCGGAGAGGAAATCAGATCTATGGCTGCTGCTATGGTCACGAAAGCTGACCTCCTTGTGCACACCACGTCCATCCAAGATGCACTACGGGCTGAAATAGCAGGTGTCCGGGCAGAGGTAAATGCACACGCAGGCCAAATACAAAACTTAGAGCAATCCCGAGACACACAAGCCACGAGACTGCAGGCGACTGATATGGCCCTAGCACGCCAAGGGGAGCTATTACTGCACATGAGGAGGACAATGGAGGACCTAGACAATAGAGGGAGGAGATGTAACATTAGGGTCCGCGGGGTCCCTGAACCTGAAGGTGAGGAAAACCCTGAAATTACCCTTAACGACCTCTTTCATATGATCCTGGGAGAAAACGCTCCGCTCACATTCAGATACGAACGAGCACACAGAGCACTACGTCCCAAGTTAGCGGACGGCACCCCAAGAGACATTATATGCTGCCTCAGCTCCTTCCGAGACAAAGATACCATCATGCAGGCGGCCAGAGCCCGCCGTGCCTGGGACTACAGAGGCGCGCAAGTTTCCCTCTTTAATGACCTCTCGCCCATCACTCTAGAGGCCAGGCGAGCGCTGAAGCCCATCACTGCAGTCCTGCAGGAACGCAACATCCAATACAAGTGGGGCTACCCCTTTGCCCTATTGGCCCGACACCGGAATGGCTGGGCCTCAATCCGCTGGCCCGAAGAGATCCCGAGATTCCTGGAGGAAATGAACTTGCCGCATATCCCCACTCCTGACTGGGTCCTGGGCCCGCTAGGAGGGAGGCCTCAACAACACAGAGCGCATAGGAGGCGAGACAGAGAACCACCACAAGGCCCAGCACAACGCAGGCGCAACAACCCGGAGGCGCCGGAATAAGGGGCACACACACTACCCCCTGGATATGTCCCCCTGATTCTCACTCCTGCCGGGGGACCCTCCACGCTCCTTAACCTTCACGACATCTACTTAGACCACTTGCACCATTCTACTGCTGAACCTGGGGACTTGTCCGAACTGGCAACGGAAAGGTACCAATTGGGTTGCTTCTTATATTTGTGCTCCGGGACTGAACACCCGTTTACCTAACATTAAATGTCAGTAAAGAACTTGGGAGGGGGGATAACGGGGGGCACACACTCTTCGACACGGGCAACACCATGCGGGTTCACCTGCCCACTACAACGCAGCGAGACACTTGAACTGGTTTAATGGGGGAAAAAAAAAAAAAAAACACTTACCCTGGGGTGTGATAACACCCACACGCTACAATCCATCTTTTTGTTTGGGACACATACGCTCTTCCTGACTGCAACCCTGGACTTTTCACTCCACAACATCGCCTACTCGGATGCTCAACGTGGACACACGGTACGGGGCACCGCCCCTCATTACAGAACACTGGATCTACCCGGTCCCGTTTACGCACTCCTTTGATATCCTACCTGCATGGCCACAGGGCCCGCATGACACTCAGGGACCAGACTACACCCATAGCCCTACACATGGCCCCTCCAAACACCACAATAGGCACTTACTGGATAGGCCGCAACACCACACCACACGTTGTTCTCGCCTCACCAGGTAGGGGCGGGGAGGGGATGGCACACATCATACCCCACACTGGCTAATAGACAACTAATCTGCCACACACAGGGACGGGAGGGTCACGATATGCCACCTCCACTGACATAGGTATGAGTGCGTATCGTGGATAATCCTACAGGTGATTGAGGTTGACACGTAGAAAAGACACACTCGAGCCATACCTCAGGGACACATGCTGCCTCCCAGCAACTTAGAAAGGGCTAGCTGAGAAACTTATTGATGCTGGTATGTCTGTTATCGTTACGACTATGTGTACAATATTGCAACCATCCCATTGCCTCCTGCATATATGTTCACTGAATATGTTACTTAATGCTTAACCACTGTTTTCTTTGCTCAATTACCGTAGGAGCCACCCCCGGGTGGGGAGGGGCGGGGGACCGGGTCCCATCTAGAACAGGTTAGCTGGGTTCTGACCGTGGTTCCTTGGGCTGTATGGCTACCCTATTTATACGCAGCTAAATTACCATGTACGACGTCTCATGTATAGTTTCCAGATCACGCTCTACCATTTCCACTGACGTAGACAGGAATGCATGCCCTAGATAGCTGTATGGAAGAATGTAGCCGGGGAATAAAAGGGACGCGCCCTAGCCATGCCTTAGAAGCTCACGCCACCCCCCAGTAACCTGGAGAGGCTTAGCTGGGAATTATGTTGATACCGATCTATGTGTTATCACCACGGCTATGGGTATTCAAGTGTACTGATCACATTATCCCCTGCATATATGTATGATGAATGTGCTGCAAATGCCTAACCAATGTTTTTCTTTTAGTTAGCTGCCGTGAGGGTTCCCCCCGGGTTGGGGGAGGCGGGGGGACGGGACTCCTTTCCTTTCTTGGATTATTCTGTTGCCCTACATATGGGTATTTATGTTTTTATGTTTCTATGTTTAACATTCCATGTATAGATTAAGGCACCAGGCTGTGTGGCCGGCGGAGAGGAGTTATTTGGATTCACACAGATACTACACTTTTGCTTCTGGTCCACTACGGACCGAGGTAGGACCACTGACCCCACCACGAGCCGTGCATAGTCCTAGACGAGGGAGTCCCCCGCTGACTCACCCTCTGGTCTGGTACCTGGGTGATCCAGGGCATCTCCTCTCGTCGCACGGTTACTCCCTCCTCTTCTCGGAGGAGGACTGAGGTGAACACCTCCCTAACCCCACATCTCGGGGTCACCTCTACTTGGGGACTTACTCAACTCCCCATTTTTTTAACATACTCACCTTCTACTCTCTATACTCTGTACTTTTACTTTGGCGTCCCTGTGTCGCCTCCTCCTTGGCTCTAGGGGCGCATCCCTCGCACTAGGCGGCCCGCCATACTCGTTATCTTACCCACCCTGACCTCACTAGACACCGACGAAGTACATCGCCCCACACCCCTACACGCACACCGACTCAGAGCAACCTTTCCCGCGGAACAAATCCCCAGCATAGCCGAGACCTACGCGCCGTTTAGCTTACTACCCCCATTAACTACGCGACGGCCTGACCATCAGGGACCAGCTGGATAGTGTACGGAGAAATCTGGTTGACTGGTATGGGAGCTAGGGCAGAAACCTCCGCGTGCCTTGGCCCAAACCTCGACAGAACACGGGCGTACCTCAGCGCTCCGCTTCGTGTGGTGACCCTCAACTGCCGAGGCCTTAACGTACCTGAACGCCGTACTCACCTACTTCGGGAACTGAGGAAACACCGGACCTCCATAGCAATGCTTCAGGAAACACACTTCCTCGAAGGATCTGCACCTAAACTTCGAAATCGGCAATACCCCAACAATTTCTTCAACAACCACCCCACGGCCCGTAAAGCGGGAGTTGCCATTATCCTTGCAGCAGACCTGGATTTCCAGGAACTGGACAAAGTAACCGACAAACTGGGGAGGTTTCTCTTCATAAAAGGCACGATAGCAGACAGAATTTACACCCTGGCTTCTATATACGTGCCCAATAAGAATCAGGCACGTTTTATGCGCAGAACCATGAGCAAACTGAGCGAATTCTCGGAGGGTACGCTGATTGTGGGGGGCGATCTTAACACCCCACTGGACCCTCAACTGGACACGTCGACGGGACATAGTTCCTTACCGCAATCTAGCATTCGTGCGATACATAAGTCAATGAGTGATTTGGGACTGGTGGACTGTTGGAGAGCACTCAACCCAGGTGTCAAAGACTACACCCACTATTCCGCGCTCCACTGCCGCTATGCGCGGATAGATTACGTCCTGCTTCAGCAGGAAGGATTGCCACGACTGAGGTCGGCCGAGATCGGCCCCGCCACATGGTCGGACCACGGCCCGGTTACGGTGGAGCTGGACTCCCCGCTATTCAAACCGGCACAGTGGACCTGGCGCCTGAATGAAACCTTGCTCCAAGACCCTGCGGTGGAAATTGAGATCAAACAAGCCCTTGACCTTTACTTCCAGGAAAATGACGTGACAGATACCTCTCCAATCACACTTTGGGAAGCACACAAGAGTACCATACGTGGCATCCTTATAAAAATAGCCTCCCGTCGCCGCAAAGCGACCATGCAGGAAATGAAGACTATATATAAGACCATCACGAGACTAGAACTTCAACATAAGCAAACCCCACTAGCCTCGATCCAACAGGACCTGACGGAAGCCCGACACCGCCTGAAGGAACTCCTTACGAAACGATACCACCGCTCGTTACAACATTCCAAGAACTTCTTCTACATTCACGCCAACAAGGGCGACAAATACCTCGCCCGCATCCTGAAAGGAGACACCCCTCGCACGCGGATACACAAACTCCGCTTACAGTCCGGAAAACTGTCCCAACTCCCCGAAGACATAGCCAACGAATTCCGTCGTTACTATGGCGACCTCTACAATATCCCGGGCCCTGACAATACAACAACGGGACGCCAACCCACCACGCTCATTCAGGACTACCTACACGACAATGTAAACAGCCGAGTGTCTCCAGAAGCGGCGAATATGCTGGACGAACCAATTAGCACCGAAGAAATGGCCGCAGCCTTGAAGTCCACCAAAACAGGCAAGGCACCGGGCCCCGACGGATTCTCTGTGGGGTATTACAAACTCTTCTCCTCAATCCTCCTACCTCGGCTGACCACTGCCGTTAACACCGTTACGGACGGGAGACGCTTTGGAGCGGAATCTCTGGCTGCTACTATCACGGTCCTCCTCAAACCGGGAAAGGACCCAGAGCAATGTGGCAGCTATCGACCCATATCCCTGCTGAATGTGGACACAAAACTGCTTACAAAGATCCTGGCCACTAGACTGCAACGGGTACTACCGAGCCTGATCCACGCAGACCAAACGGGATTTATACCGGGGAGGGAGGCACGAGATAGTACGCTACGCCTATTCTCCATCCAGCACAGGGCACGAGAGACAGGGGATAAAATCCTACTTCTTTCCACGGACGCCGAAAAAGCTTTCGACCGTGTCAACTGGTCGTACATGATGGAAACCCTGCGGGTCATGGGATTAGGACACAATATGTTGGCATGGATCACAGCCATATACGACAACCCACAAGCTACCGTCCGAGTGAATGGGGCCCTAACTCCCAGCTTTGCAATTCGGAACGGTACTAGACAGGGATGTCCTCTGTCGCCGCTCTTATTTGCAATGACCCTGGAACCACTGCTTCACGCGATCCGCCACCACCCGGACATCTCGGGATACACCTGGCTGGGGACGGAACATAAGGTGGCCGCATATGCGGATGACCTCCTCTTTTTTATCTCCCACCCACGAGTCACGTTGCCCTGCTTACTCCTAGAGTTCGAAAAATTTGGAAGGATTTCGGGTTTCAAACTCAACCTTTCCAAATGTGAAGCGCTCAATCTCACTTTTCGACCGGAGGAATACGAGGAACTGGGAACTAACTTCCCATTTCGTTGGTGTACGGAGAGGATGAAATATCTTGGCATATGGATCACCACGAACCCCCAGGAGCTTTATCGCCACAATTTCGGCGCTATTCTGCGACGGGTTACCTCAGATTTGGACAAATGGGCGTATCCACACATCACCTGGCACGGAAGGGTCGCAGTACTAAAGATGAACGTGCTCCCGAGACTTCTCTACCTGTTCCAGACAATACCCCTGACACCACCGAATACTTTCTTTTCCACCTTAAAATCCGCAACTATCCGATACGTCTGGAGAGGGGAGAGATCTAGAATACGCTGCGACACTCTCTGCCTACCTAGACTTAGAGGTGGCCTGGCACTCCCGGACTTCAAATGCTACCATCAAGCCGCCACCCTACAACGAATTCTGGAATGGCATGTGGCTGACTCCCCGAAGCAATGGGTTACCCTGAACAACGGGGACTCACCTGCCACACTTAAAGCAGCAGTATGGCAAGGGGGTACAAGTTGTCGCACGGGAAAGGGAATAGAGACTCCGACGGCACAAACTTTGCAGGCGTGGGACTCGCTGCGCAAAAACACGCACGTATCACCGATCCCTAGTCCCCTTCTCCCAATAGTTCCCAACCCTAACCTTGCTGGTGGCATTCCAGCCAAAGCATGGATATTCCTGGAAGAACAAGATTACATACCGATTAGAACGGTCCTCCACGGAGGCACTGTCCGGCCCCTCCGAGCGTTACTGGCCGAAAGACCTAGTACACCTATGGCATCTCTCCGCTATTTACAACTTACACACTATTATGGGTCTCTCCCGCACAAGGAACGCCTCCACAGAGATCTTACGTGGTTTGAAGAAATATGTCACCGGGGAGACACGCTTGGCAAGGCAGTATCGCTACTCTACCAACACCTGCTAGTGGGAAGCACCACATCAAACAACACGTTCAGGAGACTATGGGAACAACAACTGGGGAGCCCGATCTCGCAACCACAGTGGGACACGGCACTCCTCTGGCAATACAAGAGCTCCTCCAGCTCCCATTATCAGGAAGTTAATTATAAGTTAATATCCATGTGGTATAGAACACCAGTAGCACTACACAGGATATTCCCGACAACATCCCCCACATGCTGGAGATGTCAAGAGGAGAGGGGCACGATAGTGCACATCTGGTGGGATTGTCAACTCATCACCCCATACTGGATCAACATCGAATCTGAAATCAAAACGATGCTGGGAGACGACACGGAATGGTCCAGGGAACTGGCCCTACTACATATCACCACTCGATCTATCTCTGGTTATAAGAAATCCATCCTACGCCACCTACTGAACGCGGCTAAAGCACTCATACCCACGTATTGGAAGCGGACCGAGGTCCCCACGGTTGAGGAATGGTTACACAGGGTCAGAGACATACAATTGGCGGAAGCACTACAGGCGTCCCTTGCGGGTAGGGGAACCAGGCACGTGGAACGGTGGCAGCCATGGTTCACATACCAAGCTAACAGGCGATAGACCCCCTGTACAAGGGGGAAAACTGTGACTCAAACGACAATTAACATTCCACACCACTGACTATGTGGGTGGCAGGACATCCACAGCAATAAGGGCGCCGCCCAGGACTGGCAAAACAGACACGGTCCCGACGACCTGACACACACATGCACACACCCCACGGGGCTTAATACACGATACCCACTTAAAAGCACCTCACTTACACCGAGTCGGTGGCGCTGCTGTGGGCGCGGGTTGCGCTCCATGGAGCTGGGAGGGGGCCCACTACGACAGCCACTCTACTTCATCCTATCTCTACCTTTCTAATTTCCCATCTCAAGATACATAATCGTACTGAAATAAACGACAATAAAATAACGTAACGGAAACAATGGATAGCAACATCACCCCGGATACCCTGAGCCGAGTGACACGGGTACTCGCTCAAGAGATGGCCGGCTATAATGCCCCGGTCAAATACGTAGACATACACACTCACCTACTCACTTAATACTCCCTCTGACACATATGCAACACCTCATCATCACCTCCAAACTGCCACCCAGCCTGGTTCTGGCACAATGCACAGTGTTGTTTCGTAGTCAACAATGTATGTGTAGGTCCAGGTGCTTGACGCCACTCGATAAGCATACTCAGAAACCTATCCAACTTTAACTATGTTTTTACCTAAAGTTATATGTAAACTTGAAAACTTGTCTTGCAATTCAATCTTTATAAATGCAATGTTACTCTTGATACAACCGATCTTGGAATACACACACCCGGCTCCACCGAGGTGTACTTATACTCTTTGTTGGCCTGCGAGCCGAGCCTTTCTGTAATCTCTCTCTCCCTCTATCATAAATAAACAAATTTTCAAAAAAAAAAAGACTTAACACACTGGTTCCCAATTTTTTTATGTAACATTTTGGATATAAAGAAAACCTTTGTAGACGTTTTTATACTGGTGAGAAAGATAGGTTTTAGAAAAATAATGGTGTGTCAAGCCAGATAAAGGGCTGAGAACAATGAAAAAAGATGACAAGGATGTGTTCAGCAAACAAACAAATAAATCAACAAAGCAAACTAAAAATAGTTGGTTGGATTCATGACCAGAGGGTTAGCAGACTGCAAATTGTATAAGTCGAAATGATTGTATCAATGGGAAGTAACTCATCTGTGTCTGGAAATTAATTTTGTAAATAATGACTTGCAAGTTATGACATTAAAGGGACACCACTGCTCAAATGCAAAAAATATAAAAATTACTGTTTACTAGATATACCCCAATTGAAAACATGTGTGCATTTAATAATGCATTTTTTTTCACTGGTGTTATATCTTAAATTGTTTAAAAAAAACCTGCAGATCTCTTGTCTTCTACCATTGGAATCCTCCTCTTCTAACCCCGCCCAGACTTTTTGTGACTGTCCAACCACAGACTCCCCAATGCAGCTCAATAAGTAGTCTCTGCAAGGCAGGTTGCCTTTGCAAGGCAGGTTGCTAACCAAACCAGGAAGTAATAGGACCTGCTATTTACTTGAAAAGTCAGGGGGTGTAACAGTATAATTTATAAAAGTGTCAATTTTTTATTGAAATGTGCACGTTTTTCAAATTAAAACAACTAAAAAACTCTCTTCACACATAAAGCTTTTCAGCAAGCTAAAGTGCTTTAGTGGTCTGGAGTGCCTCTTTAACATGCTGTATGTATTATAGTGACACTATGTAAATGCATTAAAGTCTAGGGAATCATTATAGCACCGCTTGTATTGACGAGGGTTGTTCCAGCTGAAGTACCTGATGCTGCAATTATAAAAGTACATAAGTTAAATAGGGTTAACTGTAATCAGGAAAGGAACTCTGGGTAATGGGGAGCCTAGGGTCAAAGTAAATATAGGACAGGATATTCAGCAAAGTGCCCCAAGTACCACTAAGCCAAAGTCCTGCTAATGCTGAATTCCCTAGCTCTAAAACTATCCTTCTAATAAGCATACCAATATTTCAGTATATCTATAATGACTTTTATTATCTTAGCATACATTTCTGTATAATATATCATGTGATTTACTTGGTTCTGGATACATTTCTGTATATGGCATTATGCGATTATTTTTACACACATTTATGTGCTGTATGTAGGGCTACTATGTGTTTCTGTATAGTGTATCCATTGGGAAAACATTTTTTTTAAAAAACTGTGCTGTGCCAGTCCCAGTAATCAATGTAAAAAATGATTTAATCTTGTGCTAGGAAAATATCCACAAAGGCACACTTCTATATTGGGTTATTTGCATCTATTTGCATATCTCGCATGACATTCTGGGAATGTTGTGGAAGCACAATCATTCAGAGCTGCTGTACATAGGAAAGTTTTCGAACTTGTCATATGAAATGGTAATGTTGAACAATAGTATATTTAAGGACATATATGTAACAGTATATGTAACTAGGCAAATATACAGTATATGTAAGCTGCCATGAATAATTTAACATTTGGACAGCAATAAACCTATTATCTAAATAACAAGTATTAATATGTTGTACCCCAAATAGAGTAGTTTCTAGCAATGTTGCTAGCAGTGGTTTGTCTTTTTGATTGCACCATGGAAGAAAAGATACAAAAATATACTGCGACAATGTTTCATTCCCTGAGATGGTAATTTTAAAATATAAAAGCCGCACTCACGTGGTAGGAAGTTTCTAGGACTAGCTCTCTGTCGTATAAGTAGTGGCGGTTAAATCCCCGTTTCGGATTCAGGATTCCATCGGGGTTCTTGATGGGGTGCAGCTGAAAGAATGCTTTGTGATGCCAGTGTGGTAATATTAAAGTCTTCCTGTGCAATGATTTGCAGCTCAAATAAGATTCTGTGTGATGTTGTGTTTTTTTGCCTTGCAATGTTTTGCTGCACTTCGGCTCATAAAAAGAAAAATGAGTCAAATAGTGTAAATCTATGTTTTTTTTCCCTTTACTATGCATTCAAGTTCTGTATATACAAACACTTTCTGGAGCATGTTATCCCTGCTCAAGGAACAACAGCTTTAGATGGATCTCCACCAACTGGACTGGTGGTTAAATTGCAAATATTCTCTTTTAGAAAAAAAAAAAAATATATATATATATATATATATATATATATGTGTGTGTGTGGGTATTTACTAAATAGTACAATTATAAACTTTTATTGAAGTAGTAAAAAGTGAATAAGTGAAAAAGTGAATCACAGGCAGTACAAACTATACTAACATGTTTCGTTGTGAGGCTTTATCAAAGGGCTACAACAATAAAAGTTTATAATGTTGCTGTTTAGGAGATACACAACTTCAATATGCATTGACATTGATATTTATTAAATGTATATCTATTAAAGGAATACTATAGGGTCAGGAAAACAAACATGTATTCCTGACCCTATGGTGTTAAAAAAGAAAACCCTGTTAGTCCCCTGGAAAACCTTGCTCCTCTTAAAAAAGTATAATTCTTACCTTTATTCCAGTGTTGCGCAGGTCTGCTGGTACTGGCTCAACCCCCGATCCGCCTCAAAACTGATGATTGCAGCCAATCCAATGCTTTTCCGTAGGAAAGCATTGAATTGACTTAGATCTTCAATTCTGATGATCTCAGCCAAAGAGGAGGGGCCACTACTTTTAAACCGCCACTACTTATGAAAAATGGGGGCAAAAACAAAAAGTCTTGCGTTTAGAATTTTGTTTAAAAACTTTTTTTTATCTTTTTATCTGGTTTTGCCCGACACTTCTAATTAATGATTGGTCAAAAAGTCACCAACTACTGTCACTATTTTGCATTCCAAAAATACAGATGTTAAATACATTTGGCTTAAAATGATTGACAGTGAAATCTGTTCTGAAATACTCATCACAACAGGTTAGAAAGATCACTTTAATTCTTTGAAACATGAATCATTTCCTTCTGTCAAAGTCCTTGATTTCTATCTGAAATATTTGAGCATTTAATGTATTTTGAAAACATTTTTGGTAGCTTATTTCACAAATAAATGTCACGGAAACGTAATATCATGCAGCAAGCTGGATGATGCTTTTCTGGTAGGTGATAAATCAGTTTATGAGAGGCATTTTTTATGTAGTATCCTTGTTCTGTACTTAATCCTTAAGGGAAGTGACATGTTTTCTGAAGATACTTAAAGAGAGGGGGAGATTGTGAAGTGAAAAAGAGAGACAATGCCACATATTATGAGAAAATAGCCATTGAACGGTTCTGAAAGCATCTTAAACAATATCAGAGGATTCTAGAATCATGAGATGGTATTATCTCTCCCATTAATGTATTGTTTGTATTAGAAGTATTTTACAATTTTGTTATTAATATGTTTAATTTTAATTTAGTTATAATGTTTTCCTGAACAGGTGTTATGCTGAGATAGTAATACAACTGTGTAATGCAACTCTCAACACACATATACACAACACTGTGTGTACGTGCAAGAGAGTATCTGTATATGTGTATTTTTCTCTGTGTGTTGCATTGCAAACCAAGTAAAATGCCAGAGAACAATCTCTACCATTCAAGCCAGTGTGGAAGGGCAGTCCTTTGGGTGGAGCAACGGCAAATTCAGGACCCAATCTTGGGTGGGGAGCTGTCCCGTTACGAACATTTCAGATAAGCTCATCCAAGGCATCTGCATTTTTGGGTGTGTTTAATATATAGATAGTGTGCCTCTGTATATTAGAACGTGTCAGTGTGTACACCTGTATTCTAATTATTTATATGCATTCCAGATCTTGATTTTGTTGCTAGTTAGGTTGATGTTTGTTGCGAGTGATGCGTGGCCTATTTTCCATGTGTATCCAATCAAATGTTCATAAATAGTTGGGTATGTTTGTGTCACTAATTGAGTATGCATTTGTGTGGACAAGGGGGGGACCTCACAGATTTGTCTCACCGAGGGGCCCCCAATCTGTAAGAATTCACTGCGAGACAACATTGAATAGAAATATAAAAAACACAACATAATTCAATATAAAAGATGCTTAACAGTGAAGTGTGTATTAGGATAAAAAGCCACCTTGTAGTTCTCGATATTCATTAACCACTTGATCTTCGGTTTTATGGCTTACAGAACGCCTCAATGGAATTATTTTCCTTTAACACACTTTACTGTGGTGTACCCATAATTCTGCTTGCAGGAATGTTTTTCTCTACAAATAAGTAATCCACTTTGTAAAATATGACTTTAGCACAGTGACACTTTGCTAAATATGTTGCCACTTTATCAGTTATTTTATGATTGGTGGTAAGTCATATTCATCCATACAGCAGTTAAATCTAATTATAGCAGGATGTTTCCCACACGAATCTCTCCATGAGAAATACTCCTGTCAATATCCCATCCTTTAAGAATAAAAATCCACCCTCCCACTCATTCATCACAGCTGCTAACACCAAACGCAAGTACTAGGACATGTTATTCAATCTGCCAAGGATCTGTAGTCGATATTTATCTTGGGTGTTTAAGAAAAAAAGCTGACTTAATTTAAAAACTAGTTCACACATATTCTTCAAGAACTCTTTAGATAAAGTATAGTCCTCTCTACTGACCCTTTAACAATAAAACTTTGAAGGAATAATCAGAATGGGTTGGTCCAGGAATGACCTTCTTAACCACCTTAATTCATAAATAAAGAGAATATTCCAATCTTTAAGTCACTTTGCTGTGTATTTTTATGTGTATTCCTGTCTACTATTGCTCATCATTGCTTTGAGTTGAGTTAGTTTTTCTTCACTTGATCAAATCAATAATAAAAAGTTGTGTGATCTGTCTGTCCTTCTATATGTCTGACTTTCCAATATATTTATGTAAAGCGTATAAACAAAGTAAGGCCATGTTAGATGTACTAGCTATCTATAACAATAAAATCATAGCAATACTTTGGCGGGATAACTGATTATATTGTTACAATGGCACCTGTCAAGGGCTGAGATATATTAGGCAGAAAGTGAACAGTCAGTTCTAGAGTTTCAAGTGTTGAAAGTAGGAAAAATGGGCACACACAAAGATGTGAGTGACTTTTACAAAGGCCAACTAGTGATGGCTAGACGACTGGATCAGATAATCTCCAAAACGGCAAGTCTTGTGGGATGTTCCCAGTATGCAGTGGTTGGTAAATACCAAAAGTGGTGCAAGGAAGGACAGTTGGTGAACCGGCGTCAGGGTCATGGGCAACCAAGACTCATTGATGCACAAGGGGAGCGAACGCTAGCAGGTCTGGGCCAATCGCACAGAAGAGGTACTGTAGCTCAAATTACTGAAGGTGTCAGAACACATAGTGCATTGCCCCTGATAACCCCTGTCCACCGCCAAAAGTTCATTCTTCTATCCAGTTGTATGAAATTACAATTATTTATATACTGCAAACATATTCTGCAGTGCTTTACAATAGCAAACAAGACAAACATTCACTTCTAACAAAACAGGCATGACACATGGGAACAGCATGACATGTGCACAGTCGTCCTTGTCGGCATATGCACAAAACCCCCCACCACATACTTATTTATAATAATGACACTGACACCTGGGTTTTGGCAAAATTATATCACAGCTTTTATTTATTAATTAACATAGAATTATAAAGGTCATTGTCACACAACAGGCCCACGTTGGCCTGCACAGTTTACCACATTATTTTACAATTTAACCCCTTGACAATGACCCACCCCAACGTAACATCATAACATAATACACCAACATTGTAACACATTAGCTTAACCTGAAACATGACCATTGCCACCGAAGGGCATCAACCATTGCCACCAAGGGCACCATCCATTGCCACCAAAGGGCACCACCAGTGTAGGGGCATACCGAGACACCCCTACACACCCTGGTTCGGAGCTACCTACGAGCTCGAACCTACCAAACCAGTCCAAAGGCCTACCTATTAGCCCTGAACTCCAAACTGTCCCCCCTCTCACTCTTTTCTCCCCCCAACTTTACTCTCCATCCCCCGCCACAGCTCAGAGCTCGACTCCTCGAGTTCCTGAGCGACACCCCCCCCCCAGGGAAAAGATTGCCCGCTGGAGGCCCTCCTGGAAACCTAGCAGGAGAAAATCTAAGCCCACGTCTGAGAGGTGAACCCCATCCCGCCTGAAATAGCCTGGCAGCATATCCTCCAACTCTCTGTGCCTAATTACAACCCCCCCCACTCGCCTCACATATGCCGCCATGATTTTGTTGACCTTACCCTTAATTTTCGCCACCGCGGAGGGGTTCCGCGCGTGCCGCCAATAAAACCTCGGAACCATTTCCGACCACACCACTATAACCCCTGGCACTAACTCCAGCAACTTGTCTACATCCCTCTTCATACTTTCGATCAAAACCTTCTGCGGCAATGACCCCGCATCATTGCCTCCTGCATGCAGTACCACAATGTCTGGGACCTGGCCCAACAAAATTTTACGAAATACTTCCCCACAAATAGCATTCCAACCCCAACCCCGGTATCCAAACCACCGGAGCTGCACCACGGAGCTTGGAAAGCCCAGCTGTAGACCCCGATGTCGAACTGCAGCTCTCCGATGCGCCCAGAAAATATATGAGTGGCCAACCACCCATGCCGTCCAACCTGTAAAACATAAAACACAATTCCAACCATGACACAACATTAACATAACAAACCCCTCTGAACCACCCATAGGCCTCACACCAACTTGTCTGGCCTAACATACGACCTGAACCGCATGGACTCCCACCTGCCGATCCTCTTCACCCTATCATCACCCAACCCCAGCCTCGCCGCTTCCGTAGCCGCACCAATCCTGAAGGAATGGGTCCCAAACTGCCTTGGGTCCACTCCCAACTTCTCCAAAACCTTCCGCATCACCTTGAGGAACTGGAACTTCGACAGTGAAGAATCATCCTCGTGTCGAAAATATGAACCTCCGGCCGCCGCCGGGCTCCGTGGAAGGCCGTGGCGCACTTGACCGGGCACGTGCCCCCACCCGGGAGCTCCCGCAGCGTAACCAAGGTCCCCTTCCCCATCATGTCCGTTTTGGACCGCCTCAAATTAATCACCACCTTGTCACTCCACACCTCCACATCCGCAGCCTGAAGCCCCCCCGCCCCTTGGCGGTTGCTGCTGACCAGCTCGCTGATCCGAAACGCCCCGAAAAATGCGAAACTAAAAACCACAGAGAACAACTGAACTTCGTAACCCGAAAAACACACACCGGGCAAGGCCCCCACAATCCGTTGCAGCAACTCAAACGACACCGGCCTCCTGGAGTCCACCGACACTTTCCCCCTCCTTAGCCCTTTCAGCGCCTGCCTCACCAGAAATTGTTTCGTGGCGTCCTCCCAACCATTGAATTTAAACAGGAAAGCTAGCGCCGCCAGCTTTCGCCCTATCACCGCTGCTGAAGACCCTTTGGTAACCGATCTACACACAAGCCACAACAGCGTGTCCAACCGGCCCTCCTGCGGCCAGGGAGTCCCGTATCAGTCCACCAAGCATGATGTCCCGAGCCGCCACATCTCTTCCGGGCAAGACATCCCCTCCTCCTGAGCTCCCGGCGCCACCTGCCGAAACCTCTCCCACTGCGAACGAGATAACGCATCGGCAATCACATTCAACAGACCGGGCACATGCCGGGCCCTAAAAACAATATTAAAACGCATACACAACAATACGAAACGGCGGAGAAGCCGAACCACCGGGATAGAGGACGCTGACAGCCCATTCACTGCGTCCACCACTGCCATATTGTCCGAAAAGAAAACGACCTTCTTGTCCCTCAACTGCGGACCCCACAGTGACAGTGCTACGACTAGCGGGAATAACTCGAGGAACGCCAAGTTGCGGATCAGCGGGCTGACCCTCCACTCCGTAGGCCAAGTCCCCGCGCACCATTGCCCGGAGAAGTAGGCCCCAAACCCAACGCTACCCGAAGCGTCCGTGTAAAGCTCCAGTTCCTGAGACGAAGCCACCGGCTCCTGAAAAAATACCTTCCCATTAAACTCCCGCAAGAATTCACCCCAGACCCCTAGGTCGGCCTTCATGGCCGCCGAGACCCGGATAAGGTGGTGCGGGAACGCCACCCCCGCTGTCGCCCGGGCCAGGAACCTGTTAAATACCCTGCCGACTGGGATCACCCGACAGGCGAAGTTAAGCCGGCCTAGCAGCGACTGAAGCGCCCGGAGCGTGACCTTCTTCGCTCCTCGTACCTCCGCCACTGCCTGCCGCAGCGCCACCAACTTATCCTGCGGCAGCCTACACTCCCCTTTGATCGAGTCGATCTCCAAGCCCAAGAAGCTCAAGCACGTCGTAGGACCCACCGTTTTGTCACCCGCCAGAGGGACTCCAATAACGTGCGCCACCCATTCCAGAGTCCTCAATCCCCTCCTGCACTCCTCCGAACCGGAAGGCCCGACGCACAGGAAGTCATCCAGGTAATGGACTACCATCCTAGTGCCCGCTTCCAACTTCACCACCCATTCCAGGAACGTGCTAAACTTCTCAAAGTATGCACACGATATCGAGCACCCCATGGGTAAACACAAGTCCACATAGTATGCCCCCTCAAAATGACAACCCAGCAGGTGATGGCACTGCGGATGGATTGGTAAAAGGCGAAAAGCCGCCTCAATGTCCGCCTTAGCCAACAACGCCCCCCGCCCCGCTCGCTGCACCAGACTCACCGCCTGATCGAACGAAGCGTACGAAACCGAACAGAGGGCCTTGTCGATGTCGTCGTTGACCGACGACCCCTTGGGGTAGGACAGGTGATGTATCAGGCGGTACTTGCCGGGCTCCTTCTTAGGAACCACCCCCAACGGTGAAACCCTCAGGTTAGGTAAGGGGGGCTCGCTGAACGGCCCCGCTACCCTGCCCAACTCCACCTCCTTAAGCAACTTTTCCCTAACCACCCCCGGAAATTCCCCGTCCGACTTCAGATTGCGAAGCCGCGGCACCCCGTCCCGGTCCCGAAACGGTATTACAAACCCCTTGGAAAACCCCTCTTCCAACAACCCAGCATCCGCCCTGTTAGCGTACTGCTTTAGCCAGGGCAGCATCGCGCCGACTTTCACTGGCGTTGCTCCCAGCGGCAGGGGACGCGGCCGAACCTCCGCCCGCTGCAGGGGCTGACTTCCCCTTCTTAAAGCATCTGTGGAGGCCGTGAGTTCCTCCGCACCCTGAGCACTCGTGCTTAAAGCGACAGGTGGCCCCCCACTTGCACTGCCCCTCGTTGAATGACCAACAGTAGCCCCGTTTCTGGTTGGCCGACACGGCGGTAGAAGCGCCCGTGCTGGCCCCGGACTGAAAGGGGGACGCTTTTTGCGCCATCATCAATTTTATCCAGAGCGGTAGGACCATCTGGTCCCACCGCATCCCCGGATTAGCGGCCAGACGCTGCCGAAATTGCTCGTCGTACCGCCACCATGCTAGGCCCCCGTACGTCCTATATGCTTCCCAAACCCCGTCCAGGTAACAGAAGAGCTGCGAACAGCGCTCCGCCGCCTTCTCGCCCATCACGCTGGCCAAGATGCAAAAAGCTCTGAGCCAGTTCCCAAACGTTTTGGGAATCTTCCTGTACCTCCGTTTCTTTTCCTCCTCCTCCTTTTTTGCATCTTTTTTATCCTCCTCCTTGAGGTCAATGTATTCCTCAAGGGGGAGAAGCGAAAAGAGCTCCACAAATTCACCTTTCCAGATCCTCTCCTTCACCTCGGGCTTGAGGTGACAGCCTAAAGGACCCGCAAACGAAACTTGGACGTTCTGTCTAGCCGCCTCCGGGACCCCCCCAAGCAAATTCTCACCCTCGGTCCCTACACTGGAAGCCTCCGCCGCGGGGGTCGCGCCCCCGCCTCCGTCTACACCGCCCCCGGCCCCGGAAACCCCCGCTGGACTAGACCCGAGGACCTTCCCTAGTGGAGCCCAAACCTGACTACAATCCCCTTCCTTCCTATTCCCCTCACCCCAGGAATCAATCAACTGTCTAATGCCCGCTAACAGCTCCCCCGACTGCTGAAATGACAGTGCCTCACCTTCCGAACCCCTTGCCGCCGAAGGCCGTGGAGTTGTCATCCGGCTCTGTGCGACCTGCCCCAAGCGTTCAGCTGCTCCGGGCCGTGGGCCTGTGGCGCTGGGTCTCACCCGCCTGTGGCGCTGGGTCTCACCCGACCTTGACGACTCCTGTCCTGCTGCCCGGTCCGCCTCGCCCGCCGGCGACCGTCTGGAAGTCCTCGCTGCGTAGGGTCGCGCCCCTTTGGCGGGTGACCGTCTGCGAGACCTGCAAGGAGAAGAAGACATCTTGGGTAGGCTGGTCGTAGGAACCCTGCCCCGTCCTCCCTCCTCCTGGGACCAGTCACCCAACTCCCTTCTATTCGTCCGCCTTCGAGGGGTAAGAGCCTGCGCCGCAGTCCGCACTCCCTCCGAGGAACTCCCACTCCTGGAACTATCGTCCCGCAGCGTCCGTCCCCTACGCCTGGCTGGGGGCAACCCATGCCGTCCAACCTGTAAAACATAAAACACAATTCCAACCATGACACAACATTAACATAACAAACCCCTCTGAACCACCCATAGGCCTCACACCAACTTGTCTGGCCTAACATACGACCTGAACCGCATGGACTCCCACCTGCCGATCCTCTTCACCCTATCATCACCCAACCCCAGCCTCGCCGCTTCCGTAGCCGCACCAATCCTGAAGGAATGGGTCCCAAACTGCCTTGGGTCCACTCCCAACTTCTCCAAAACCTTCCGCATCACCTTGAGGAACTGGAACTTCGACAGTGAAGAATCATCCTCGTGTCGAAAATATGAACCTCCGGCCGCCGCCGGGCTCCGTGGAAGGCCGTGGCGCACTTGACCGGGCACGTGCCCCCACCCGGGAGCTCCCGCAGCGTAACCAAGGTCCCCTTCCCCATCATGTCCGTTTTGGACCGCCTCAAATTAATCACCACCTTGTCACTCCACACCTCCACATCCGCAGCCTGAAGCCCCCCCGCCCCTTGGCGGTTGCTGCTGACCAGCTCGCTGATCCGAAACGCCCCGAAAAATGCGAAACTAAAAACCACAGAGAACAACTGAACTTCGTAACCCGAAAAACACACACCGGGCAAGGCCCCCACAATCCGTTGCAGCAACTCAAACGACACCGGCCTCCTGGAGTCCACCGACACTTTCCCCCTCCTTAGCCCTTTCAGCGCCTGCCTCACCAGAAATTGTTTCGTGGCGTCCTCCCAACCATTGAATTTAAACAGGAAAGCTAGCGCCGCCAGCTTTCGCCCTATCACCGCTGCTGAAGACCCTTTGGTAACCGATCTACACACAAGCCACAACAGCGTGTCCAACCGGCCCTCCTGCGGCCAGGGAGTCCCGTATCAGTCCACCAAGCATGATGTCCCGAGCCGCCACATCTCTTCCGGGCAAGACATCCCCTCCTCCTGAGCTCCCGGCGCCACCTGCCGAAACCTCTCCCACTGCGAACGAGATAACGCATCGGCAATCACATTCAACAGACCGGGCACATGCCGGGCCCTAAAAACAATATTAAAACGCATACACAACAATACGAAACGGCGGAGAAGCCGAACCACCGGGATAGAGGACGCTGACAGCCCATTCACTGCGTCCACCACTGCCATATTGTCCGAAAAGAAAACGACCTTCTTGTCCCTCAACTGCGGACCCCACAGTGACAGTGCTACGACTAGCGGGAATAACTCGAGGAACGCCAAGTTGCGGATCAGCGGGCTGACCCTCCACTCCGTAGGCCAAGTCCCCGCGCACCATTGCCCGGAGAAGTAGGCCCCAAACCCAACGCTACCCGAAGCGTCCGTGTAAAGCTCCAGTTCCTGAGACGAAGCCACCGGCTCCCGAAAAAATACCTTCCCATTAAACTCCCGCAAGAATTCACCCCAGACCCCTAGGTCGGCCTTCATGGCCGCCGAGACCCGGATAAGGTGGTGCGGGAACGCCACCCCCGCTGTCGCCCGGGCCAGGAACCTGTTAAATACCCTGCCGACTGGGATCACCCGACAGGCGAAGTTAAGCCGGCCTAGCAGCGACTGAAGCGCCCGGAGCGTGACCTTCTTCGCTCCTCGTACCTCCGCCACTGCCTGCCGCAGCGCCACCAACTTATCCTGCGGCAGCCTACACTCCCCTTTGATCGAGTCGATCTCCAAGCCCAAGAAGCTCAAGCACGTCGTAGGACCCACCGTTTTGTCACCCGCCAGAGGGACTCCAATAACGTGCGCCACCCATTCCAGAGTCCTCAATCCCCTCCTGCACTCCTCCGAACCGGAAGGCCCGACGCACAGGAAGTCATCCAGGTAATGGACTACCATCCTAGTGCCCGCTTCCAACTTCACCACCCATTCCAGGAACGTGCTAAACTTCTCAAAGTATGCACACGATATCGAGCACCCCATGGGTAAACACAAGTCCACATAGTATGCCCCCTCAAAATGACAACCCAGCAGGTGATGGCACTGCGGATGGATTGGTAAAAGGCGAAAAGCCGCCTCAATGTCCGCCTTAGCCAACAACGCCCCCCGCCCCGCTCGCTGCACCAGACTCACCGCCTGATCGAACGAAGCGTACGAAACCGAACAGAGGGCCTTGTCGATGTCGTCGTTGACCGACGACCCCTTGGGGTAGGACAGGTGATGTATCAGGCGGTACTTGCCGGGCTCCTTCTTAGGAACCACCCCCAACGGTGAAACCCTCAGGTTAGGTAAGGGGGGCTCGCTGAACGGCCCCGCTACCCTGCCCAACTCCACCTCCTTAAGCAACTTTTCCCTAACCACCCCCGGAAATTCCCCGTCCGACTTCAGATTGCGAAGCCGCGGCACCCCGTCCCGGTCCCGAAACGGTATTACAAACCCCTTGGAAAACCCCTCTTCCAACAACCCAGCATCCGCCCTGTTAGCGTACTGCTTTAGCCAGGGCAGCATCGCGCCGACTTTCACTGGCGTTGCTCCCAGCGGCAGGGGACGCGGCCGAACCTCCGCCCGCTGCAGGGGCTGACTTCCCCTTCTTAAAGCATCTGTGGAGGCCGTGAGTTCCTCCGCACCCTGAGCACTCGTGCTTAAAGTGACAGGTGGCCCCCCACTTGCACTGCCCCTCGTTGAATGACCAACAGTAGCCCCGTTTCTGGTTGGCCGACACGGCGGTAGAAGCGCCCGTGCTGGCCCCGGACTGAAAGGGGGACGCTTTTTGCGCCATCATCAATTTTATCCAGAGCGGTAGGACCATCTGGTCCCACCGCATCCCCGGATTAGCGGCCAGACGCTGCCGAAATTGCTCGTCGTACCGCCACCATGCTAGGCCCCCGTACGTCCTATATGCTTCCCAAACCCCGTCCAGGTAACAGAAGAGCTGCGAACAGCGCTCCGCCGCCTTCTCGCCCATCACGCTGGCCAAGATGCAAAAAGCTCTGAGCCAGTTCCCAAACGTTTTGGGAATCTTCCTGTACCTCCGTTTCTTTTCCTCCTCCTCCTTTTTTGCATCTTTTTTATCCTCCTCCTTGAGGTCAATGTATTCCTCAAGGGGGAGAAGCGAAAAGAGCTCCACAAATTCACCTTTCCAGATCCTCTCCTTCACCTCGGGCTTGAGGTGACAGCCTAAAGGACCCGCAAACGAAACTTGGACGTTCTGTCTAGCCGCCTCCGGGACCCCCCCAAGCAAATTCTCACCCTCGGTCCCTACACTGGAAGCCTCCGCCGCGGGGGTCGCGCCCCCGCCTCCGTCTACACCGCCCCCGGCCCCGGAAACCCCCGCTGGACTAGACCCGAGGACCTTCCCTAGTGGAGCCCAAACCTGACTACAATCCCCTTCCTTCCTATTCCCCTCACCCCAGGAATCAATCAACTGTCTAATGCCCGCTAACAGCTCCCCCGACTGCTGAAATGACAGTGCCTCACCTTCCGAACCCCTTGCCGCCGAAGGCCGTGGAGTTGTCATCCGGCTCTGTGCGACCTGCCCCAAGCGTTCAGCTGCTCCGGGCCGTGGGCCTGTGGCGCTGGGTCTCACCCGGTCCACGGGCGACCTTGACGACTCCTGTCCTGCTGCCCGGTCCGCCTCGCCCGCCGGCGACCGTCTGGAAGTCCTCGCTGCGTAGGGTCGCGCCCCTTTGGCGGGTGACCGTCTGCGAGACCTGCAAGGAGAAGAAGACATCTTGGGTAGGCTGGTCGTAGGAACCCTGCCCCGTCCTCCCTCCTCCTGGGACCAGTCACCCAACTCCCTTCTATTCGTCCGCCTTCGAGGGGTAAGAGCCTGCGCCGCAGTCCGCACTCCCTCCGAGGAACTCCCACTCCTGGAACTATCGTCCCGCAGCGTCCGTCCCCTACGCCTGGCTGGGGGCAACCCACGCCGCCCCCGGGTGTGGACCTCCCCGCAGGGGCCCCTGCCGTCCGACTCTGATCCCCTCTGGTGGTCGCTCCGTGACCTGTGTCTCCTAGCTGCTTGCGCTCTGGCCCTGCGGGCCTGCCCTTTAGCGGGCGCCGATCTCCAGCGCTGTCCCTCGCTGGCGCTGCCGTCCGTCAAGTCACCGCCGTCCCGACCAGCCTGACTACGCCCCCGGCCTAGTCGCACGGGAGACCCTGGCGAAGCGCTGCGCTCCTGCCCTCTGACTGGGGACCCCCCATGGCGTCTCGCAGTGCTGAATCTGTCCTGTTCCCTCCGAGCCCTAGCAGTCCCCTGCTTGCCACCTGCCACCCTACCGTCGCCAACCATGCCAGTACCGGGACCCACCCCCGGGGTAGCCCGCGGGCTAGTAACTGAGGGGGCAGTAGCGTTGGAGGGCGACTCACCCGGGCGATTCGCAACTGCGGCTCCTGCTCCTCCAGCAGCACTTCCAGCACTCCCGGAGCCTGCTGCCAAGCCTGCCGTACCGCTCCTCTTCCGTCCGCTGGCCTGCGCCTGCAATGGCCGCTTCCTCGAACTCCTGGCAACATCAGAAACCTCTCCGTCCCTTCCTGTAAAAGAGGACACAAAAACCGAACGTTCGGCAGTTTTGCTGCTTCCACGTTCGGCAGCCGAACGGCCGGCAGAAGAGCTACCTCCACGCTCAACCCCCGAACGTTCGGCAGTGGTCTTGCCTCCCCGTTCGGGAAACGAATGTTCGGCAGTATTAGCACCTCCACCTTCGTCTCCCGAACGTTCGGCAGTTTCGGCCCATTCGCCAGATCTCCTACCTCCACGTTCATCTCCCGAACGTTCAGCAGTTTCCGTCCGAACAGTGATCCGCCTACCTCCACGTTCGCTCCCTGAACGTTCGGCAGTTTCCGACTCGGTTCCTGAACCCGCGGCCTGCGACTCCGGCCTCGCCTGACGGCCGTTTCGTGCTGCCACACCGCGACGACGCCCGCGGCCGGTTCCACCTGCGGCCTGCCCGCCAACCGCCTCACTGCTGCCCCGACGACCTCTGGAGGGGCTCCTCGGATGCCGGGAAGCTGGAACCACGCTGGGGCTCAGCCTCTGCGGAGGCCTCGTCCTCCTCACCGCCCTCTGACCCTGGGAGCTACCAGATCCGGACGGCAGAGCATCACCAAGACGGTCCCTCAGCCACTCGAGACCCCTCTCCTGCACAGCAGCCCTGACTCCTTCCAGCCAATCTTCCATCTTCCTGACAACCTGCAGAGGAGACAAAAGAAAACAAAGCCACACAAATCCTGCTACAACGAACAGGTAAGTGTAACTTTGGATTAAAAGTGCCGTTAGACCTAAGATGGCCGCTACTTATACCCCCCTAGTAACTCCTCCCCACTCCATGTCCTTAGACCAGCCCCCCAACTACTGACAACTAGCTGCCTGCCTCCTGGCAATGTCAAGGCCCATTCCCCTTAGCTGCGCTGCTCCATGGGCTTCAAGTGCAGAGGGCCCTGGATAAAAGAGACATAGCTATTTAAAGGGTGCCATTGGCAAGCAATCTAAAGAAATTACTCATTAAACTTTCACATTCCATAGCAATGTAAATTGAACTTATAATAAAACAAATAGCTGCAAATTAGACAAAGTCTGTGATGTTTTCTTTTTTTATGAAGAGCTGGTTTTGTAATTAAACCTAAATGAGCGAAGAATGCTTGAGACTCAAACTGCTGATTATAATGGCACCGAAAATTTGAATGGATGTTTTTTCGAGGAATGTAAACTGTTGATTTTAACATTTTAAACTGTTAGATTATAGGACATCCCAGCTAGGAGCACAAAGAGATCATATTTCATAGACAGGTATTAGACGAGAAAAAAAAATGGATTTGAAAGCAACTTAAAACGGTCATCCTAAGTATTACTGTATTTACATATGGAATACAAATAAATTGAAGAAAATATGCTTAGCTATGTGTTTATCAGAAACTAATACCTGCTTGCATATAACTTGGTCAATAAGCTATGTTTGCTATGAGGATGTGGGCATATGGCTGGGGAATACTGTAGTGGACTTGGCATCTTATTAGTTGACCTGATGGGAGGGTTGGCGGATTCTGAACACAACTCTCAGAGGTAAATGCTATGCGCTTGGCTGATTGTTTGTAATTTGATTGATATTTATGAATGTATTTGGGTACCACAGTTTATTGAGCAATGGATCTGATTTTTGCTTTTAGTACCAGTAAATAAAATTCATTAGCTATATTACACTATGCACTCTTGCCTCTATCTAATACAAGGTGCAGTTGAAAACATTGTCACAGTCAGCTTTGCTTTCAGTTAGGCTACTTTGGGGTTAAATTTAAAAAATCACTTTGAATTCTCAGTTTAGTAAATATATCTAATAGTACATTACAACATTTGGCAGCCACTAATTACTAATCATTAAATGTGAATTTTTATAGTATGTAAAGTTAATGTTAATGGTAGCGACACTCCTTTTAGATTTTACTGAGATATAACTAAATGATTGTGACAAGCATGGAAACGAGCCTTATATAGTACGTAAACCAAAAGTGAAAAGGTTATCCTAGCTAATGAAAACTGCATGGAAAAAACAACATTAAACGCAGTAAAGGGATACACTACTTGTGTATATGTACATGTTTGTGAGTGTGTGTGTGTGTGTGTCTCTTTGCATGCTGAATATAGACATTCATGCATATCCTGTAACTCTTGGATGGGAATGCATGCATTCTTAATATAAGTATGTGACGGACCGCCTGGCACCCTGATCAGGTACCTCTGTCAATTGCTGCTTCCTAGTACTTGCGAGTACCATAAGCACTGCACTGGAACACCATAACCACTGTAAACCCCACACAACACTGCAGCTTGGTTGGGGTATAGCTGTCCTCCACCCACCCTGGACTCAAGAAAAGGATCCAGCTTCCAGTGGGTAGACCTCTCCTAGTCCAGAGAGCGAAGCAGGCTGCTCTTATAAGAGCAAGTGTTGTGATCCAAGGGAGTATAGTGCTTATAGCAATCCCCAGATTGTGAATATAGCTCTCCAATCCCCCCAAACACGAGCCTAGAATTCATGAAGGGTAAAATGAATCTCAATTTAATGGTAGCCACAACTGGCCTTTTATGACAGTCCCAATGCAAGGGGCACTCCCATCTGGACCTGAGAGTAAACCACAGTAGAACTAAATACACAATCACATTGGCTCTCAGGTCCAGGACACTCCTATACAAAACCAGTTTATCCCTCCTCTGTGCCTGGGAGATAATTGTATCAGGAACTGTACTAAGTTAATCAAATTATTGCCAAGCACAGAAAAAAGATACATTTTTTAAAGAAAATACCTTAAAACACACAAATCCCCCACGAATGTTAACTCCCCTGATAGCCCTGATCTGGGTGACCCACATATCCAAAAATCACCCAGATCAGTTCAGGGGTTCAGGAATTTCTTGGAAGTCTCATTTTTGACCGACTGTGCACATGGTCCTATGCCCAAATCAGTTCCAGGGAATCAGGGCTAACGGTCGATCTCTCTGTCTGGAGTACAAAAGTACATAACTAACATGAACAGAGTCTTTTAAAGTGCATTGGGCAAAGTATATTGCAGGGCCCATAGTCCTAAGGCAAGGACCAGCAGGCCCCTCCAAGAACCAGTGACGAGGTTCAGTTTGTCCCAAAGTAAAAAAAAAAATTCTCTCCCCTTCTAGCGCCATCTTCTGCACCGATTGCTTGTTTTTTCTCTCTCTCTCTACCCCCTCACGCTGTGATCTTCACACAAGATATTTACGACCCTCCACGAGAATGGTGTCTTTTCTATTAAACCTGTGTCTTATCTGCACTCATGTCGCTTTAACCCCTGTATCACAACTCAACTTTGAATTCTATGTGTCGTTTTGCTCAAAAATGCTTTAGACTTGAGAAAGGGAGGTTCTCCCAAAAGCTTGTCATTAAAAAATTCTGTTAGTCCAATAAAAAAATGTTTAATCTGTTTTTTAAAGGGATAATATAGTCACCAGAGCCACTGCAGCTTAATGTAGTTGTTCTGTTGTCTATAACATGTTCCTGCAGCATTAGCACTGCACACACTGCCCTTTCACTGAAAAGGCAGTGTTTATATTTCTGGCTAGTTACACAACTAGTGACTAGTGTCTCTACACCTCTAGTGTCACTCAGACAGCCATTGTAGTTGCTTCCTGTAGCGTTCAGCATCCCCACATTCTGCATGAATAAACTGAATGTTTCTCAAAAAGTACAATGATTAAATGCATCACTATGCCATGCATGCGAAATAGCAAAGCATTTCTATGGCAAAGCATTGGATTGACTGAGATCATCAAAATTGAGACGGAGATAGGCAGGGTCCGCCATGCCGAGACCGGCATGGCAAGGCAGGAAAGCAAACTCTTCTTTTCAAAGCGATCTTAGGGGGGGCGGGGACCTAATCCTGCATTCAAAGACTGTACTATAAGCAATACATGTTTGTATTCCTGACACTACACTGTTCCCTTAAAAACTCCCTTATGTATTAAGACTAAGAACAAAGTAGATAAAGTAAATTATTGCTGTAAACAAACAGCCTTGATTACTTTTGCATTTGCTCATCTCTGCCATGAACATGATGTAGTTAATTACCTTCTAAAATGCGGTGGATGAGATTGTGTCAATTCAACATTTAGCCTATGTATTTCGGTGGAAATGTAGTAAAGTAGCTATTCAGAGCTATCAACTATTTTTAATTTAATTTAATTGCCCCATTGACACATATCCATCCTCACTTCCAGACATCTATCACTCCGACATACTGCATTGGCAGCACATGAAAAGTACTCCACTGTGACATGTACAATATTCTGCATGATTTCTTAATCAAAAAACGAAATACATTATCCTGTTCTGCCCATCCATAAATGTAATATAAGAGATATATATATTCAGGAAAATGTGTTGTAAATTGCAAACATATTGCTAATAGGTTTACAAAAAGTTGCTTAAAATACATTTAAGTGTTAGTAAATAAAGTCATTTAAAATACATTTAGTTGTTCATATATTTCTAATATTATTTTAGGTTCCAATTACCCTTTAGATATCAAATTAACTAGAGACTCGTGAATCCTTCCTTGTTAAATTAGTTGCTGAAGTTGATTAGTTGATCCTGATGAAAGTTCTGTGGTTAAAGGGAAACTCCAGTGCCAGGAAAACGATCCGTTTTCCTGGCACTGGAGGGTCCCTCTCCCTCCCACCCCCCAATCCCCAGTTGCTGAAGGGGTGAAAACCCCTTCAGTGACTTTTCCAGGGGCAGCGACAGGTCCCACGTCGCTGCTTCCTCCTCCCCCGCCGCTCCTCCTTCTGCTTACGTCGGCCGGTGGGCGAGACTGATCTCGCCCGCCGGCCGAGGAGACCTAATGCGCATGCACGGTAATGCCGCGCATGCGCATTAGCGCACCCCATAGGAAAGCATTGAAAATGAATTTCAATGCTTCCCTATGGGGAAGAGAGCGACGCTGGAGGTCCTCACACAGCGTGAGGACGTCCAGCGACGCTCTAGCACAGAAAACCTGTGCTATGAAGCAGGAAGTGTCCTCTAGTGGCTGTCTAATAGACAGCCACTAGGGGAGGACTTAACCCTGCAAGGTAATTATTGCAGTTTAAAAAAAACTGCAATAATTACACTTGCAGGGTTAAGGGTAGTGGGAGTTGGCACCCAGACCACTCCAATGAGCCGAAGTGGTCTGGGTGCCTGGAGTGTCCCTTTAACTGAAACGTTGATTCTTACTGGCATCCGCTGAATAAAAGCTAAGTTTTATTTTCACCCTATGTCAAGTCCCTGTAGTGCTATCTTTATATTGAATGTTATACTTTTGCTGAGGAGCATTTACATTTTCCTTACACTGGAGTGCAGGCACTGGCATAACTAAACATATATGTAACTTTAAATGTGATATATTTAAGGATTTAATAGGTTAAACTGGTTAAGGGCAAGGTTAGGGTAAGGTTAGAATTGGCAGCAGGTAATCATTATGATATTTAGTCGTGACTCAGGCCTTGACTCAAAATTTTTAGAAATGTTTTTCAAATGTTACAATCTGTTAGAAAAACATTTTTAACCCCGTAAGGACCAAACTTCTGGCATAAAAGGGAATCATGACATGTCACACATGTCATGTGTCCTTAAGGGGTTAAATTACTGATCTACAAAAAAAATCCTATAGACATCAACGATAATTTTTAAAGATAAATCATTTAAAATGTTTTTGTAAGATATTGTGATCATTTGAAAAGCTTACACTCCACATCATATTGAATGCTTGCGCCTCCTAGCCAGAAGACCATAGAAAAAGGTTCTCCCCTTAACTACACTAGTCCTACATAATGAGGTATACTGCTTACTCATTATCCTTACTGTTATTTGTATGGAAGTGCAACCAGTGATGTAATGACGAATGTAGCTATTATGTTATGTGGTCCTTTTAATGTTTTCAAAGTCAACTTTTTAAAGTGAATGTTCTAAACTCTCTGAATGGCTTTGGACCTTTTATCCATTGCATGTCGAGATAATTGTTGAAGATGACAATAATAATGTATTCACAGAAAATTGCACAAAATGTAATAATTCTTTAAAAATGGTAACGTACATAGACTATTTATATGAATAGCCGTTATGTAACCAAACTAACAAAAAAACAAAAAAAAAAGCATGTGAAAACAAACAAAAGCGAACATTTGACTTGTTTTTTCGAACAAGGTACATTTTTTCAGGTTTAGATTCCTCCTCTGATGGCTGGGAACAGATGTTGCTAATATTCATCCATATGGCTCAGAAAACATGCCCTGTACAGTGCTTAAAAAGCACTGAAAAGATCAGAAACATTTTTAGCAATTGGATATTCACTTTTCTATGAAAATGATCATCATTAAGCCAATTACAGAATGAGAGAATCACAGCTGGCCACTAAATGAAATAGGAGTTTGGAAACTTTTCATCTTGATATGAACAATTTCACAGTACTAGAATAAAAATAAACACGTTTTTTTCGTCTTCTTAGTGTTTGCTATTGCCTAAGATACTGCAGTAAAAGGACAGACTCACCTCGATTAATAATATAAATATTAGACATCGTGGGATGTGGTGCGTGTATTAAGAAAACCCAGGTCCACGCTAACATTTGCTGGAGATGTTATGCACACAGTGTCATTCATATGGAGCCTGTTATGTAATGATACGGGTGCTGTGTCCGGGGTCACGTAAGTTGCATAAGCAGAATAAAAACATAGAAATTTTACTTTGGTCTTGAATTAATTAGAACGCTTACCAAACAAATATGTTGTTAACATGACAATATTTCATCCCACTTTATCAAGACTTAAAGGAACAATCTATGAAAAAAAAAAAATATATATATATATATTTAAATGGTTAGTAGATATGCCCCAATGAAAACATGCATGGAATATGTTTTGCATACTTGGTTTTGTCGGTATATTAAATAAACCCATGACAGGATCTCAAAGTTACTGGCGTGGGCCCAGAAATATCTGGCTAGGTTCTTGATTCTAGGCTGTTTCTTTACAGATGTATTTATTTATTAATTTTAGGTTGGGGCTAATAAGCAGCTTAGCATTCCGTGATGCATAAGAAGTCTGCCCAATCATGTTACTGTATCTTTTTTTAGTGAGGACTTACAGCAGAGTACCAAAGTCTGATATGGGTGGTGGTGGCATTAATGAATCAGGTGATGCAAAATTCTGCTCTCACACCACTGCTGACATAGACCTCTGACCCAAGATCCACTTGACTTTGAGTTTGATAAGTGTGGAGAGGACAGACATCAGCTGAACTTGCTACCGTTGGCACAAGTATCTCATGCACTGTCAAAGTTACTATCAACATCAAAACAATCATCAGAGCCACCAATATCATCATCATCAACATGGTGTACTGGCATCATCAGCATTGACATTAGCTTTAATCTACTGAGTGCTAGTGTACAGGCTAGTGTTGTGACAGCTGTTATGGATGTAAATTAACCTGCATCTTCAGTAGGCACAAAGCAAAAGTCTGTTGTAATGTGGCAAAGAAGCAAAGTTTGTAATCACTTTGTGTGCCTACAAGAAGGCCAAGGTGCAGCAGGGAGCAAGTGAAGGGTCATCCCACTAGTGCCAGTGTAAAGTAACATCTACAAAGACACCATAAGTCTGTATTATTAAGGGAAGAGGCTGACCAAGAAACTTAGACAGGTAGCAGGTCCAATGGTGTTGTATCCGATTCTTTGCAGTTGGCACAACCTATCACAAGTGCTACCTCCTCTGCTACTACAACCACCAACCTTAGGCACAGCAGGGGTAATGATGAGGATGGTGCCAGTGGTCAACAGAGGCATGCTGGACAGAAATAGTCAAACTCTTCATAGTGAGGAAAAAATATAAAGCTCCTCTTACATAGCTGCTACTACCAGTGCCTCGTACTCCCATTTTCATTCACTGGCTTATAATTCAGTGTGCTTCTGTGCCATTCACACTAACCACCATCCAGAAGAACAAAACTTTCCTATATATCCAGGTGGTAGAAGCAGGGCAAAACCACAACAATTGATGGCATATATATATATTTAAATAGGGAGTATCAGGAGTCATTTAACTGGGGGGGAAATGAAACGAAACATTTTAGTGGGAAATTAATGACCCACTTACCTGTTCGATCATCTCCTGTTTACTTATTTTTTTAAATCCCCCTATTCCAATTAAATGACTCCTCCTGCTGCTATGGCACTGTGTTTTATCAACACAGAAGAACTGTCACTGATGCTACAGACTCGATGTGTTGGAAGCTTTGTTTTTGTTGGAGTCGAAGGGTGAGTAGATAGTAAATTGCCCACCAACTTTTTCCTTTTATTTTTTGGAAATAAATCCCCTATTTTAAACTTAAAGTGACTCCTGCTCTTCATTTTTCATTAATACAAGATAGAAAAAGATTGCAATAAATCATTCAAAGTTTTCTCACTTCTTATTTTCCACAAACCAAAAGTTATGGTGGGGAAAAAATGTGATTGAAAACCCCTTCCACCTGAAGTCAGTGTATAGTCAAGGCATTGTTAAACCCAGATCTGCACACTAGTCAAACCATAGGACATTCTTATTTTCCAGATATATAAAAATAATTTTATTTTGGCACCTTAGAATTGGCATTGCAAAAATGACTAGTAATGTGTAGCCATTAGGCCAGGCACAATTGTATATCAGCACAGTCACAGTGCCTTTTTTGGCTGCTGTTCTAGTCTTACTGGCCAAATCGAACAACTGACTAAACTTAATTATGTCGACCTGAATTTTTTTTCTTTTTCTGAAGTATCACAGAAAGAGCAAAAATGTTCACTCTGCACAATTTAACAATTGGTTAGGTGTTCTATTTTTCTTTCCAAACCAACCTTTATATCCAAAGAGTAAAATTTTTCCTTCATCATAAAACACAACATTCTTCCAAAATTCCTCTAGTTTATCTACAGGGTGGGCCAAGATTCAGAGCAGAGTCTGAGGAGTCACTAACTTTTTTATTAATGAACCAATGATATTACATACAATGAATGCTTAACGCATGGAGATTTGTTTGACTAGGTACAGAAGATGGCATCTTTTAAATGAGTTCCATTTTCCACCTTTCAAAGTTGGGATCTTTCCATTGTATTGTTCGTAACATTAGTTAATTTTTGAGTCTCTAGCGCTCAAACATCTGCACGTATATTCTCCTTGACCTGCTCAAGTGTATGTGGTTTGTTCAGGTACAGCCGCTCCTTCAGATATCCCCACAGGAAGTAATCGGGAGCTTCGATCGTTGCGGACAATTAATTTGGGGATTTCTTTAAATTATCCACTCGATGAACAGTTGTCTCAGTTTTGAAAATAAAATTCCATTATTTTTACTTCTTGTTCCTTCATGAAATTCACTTCATGAATTTCACAAGAATCCCATTTATAAGATGTACCTGCAACAAAAAAATGTAACTACTAACAAATAGTTATTTACACATCAAATCCTACTCTAAATTTTGGCCCACCCTGTATAGGTTGTGCCACATACTGCAGGTAGGGTCTCCTTATGTTGACCATTCTAACAAAATTGTGTGCATTTTCTTTTTGACCAGTCTACAAGATGTTTTGTTGGAGATTATTCTTGGAACTTCAACAGTTCCTCTTAATAACCCTTTTACAAAAGTGAATTGTGTTTAATTTCTGATCCTCAGTCAGCTTCTTAGATGAGCTCTTTGTAGATGAAAACACCCTGAGAGATACCAAGAGCCAGAGAATCCATTAAATGCTGGAACTGATACCACTAGACTTAGAATCAATTTAGACTACTAAGGTTTTGAGGTCTTACGAAGGAATCACGAGTGGATTAACTAATAAGGTGCTCAAACTTTTTCAGATTCCACATTCACAGTTTTATTGTAATTCTATCAGTTAAATTTGGCAAATAATAACTGTGCATTATAACTGACTCAAATATGTCACAGTGTGCAGTACTGACATTCCGTGTCTTCACGTTCTGACGGGAGGGAATGAAAGTTCCCCAAAGAGGTACATTGATTGGCGCAGTGCAGTGTTTTGCTGTCCATGTGCAATTGACACCCAACGGTTTCCTATGGCATAGCATTGGATTCCAAAAAACGATAGGACAAGCCGTGGATGGTGCTAAATACATTAATTTTACAACTTTATAAAAAACGGTTTATATTAGCAGCACTTTATTAGTGTATTAGCTCTACAACACTTAATTAGACAGAAAAAAACAATATAAAGTGTGCAGTGCATTTAAGAAACTCTTGTGTATTGAAATCAACCCCGGCAAGTAAAATATTTCAGTGCAAGAAAGTGCTTGTGCTCAAGATAAACCTGTAATTACCGTATATACTCGAGTATAAGCCGACCCGAATAAAAGCCGAGGCCCCTAATTTTACCCCAAAAAACTGGGAAAACGTATTGACTCGAGTATAAGACTAAGGTGGGAAATGCAGCAGCTACTGGTAAATTTCTAAATAAAATTAGATCCTAAAAAAATATATCAATTGAATATTTATTTACAGTGTGTGTACAATGAATGCAGTGTGTGTGTGTGTATGAATGCAGTGTGTGTGTATGAATGCAGCGTGTGCGTATGAATGCAGTGTGTGTATGAATGCAGTGTGTGCATGAATGCAGTGTGTGTATGAGTGCAGTGTGTGTGTATGAGTGCAGTGTGTGTATGAGTGCAGTGTGTGTGTGTATGAATGCAGTGTGTGTATGAGTGCAGTGTGTGTATGAGTGCAGTGTGTGTATGAATGCAGTGTGTGTATGAGTGCAGCGTGTGTATGAGTGCAGTGTGTGTATGAATGCAGTGTGTGTATGAATGCAGTGTGTGTATGAGTGCAGTGTGTGTATGAATGCAGAGTGTGTGTATGAGTGCAGTGTGTGTATGAGTGCAGTGTGTGTGTGTATGAGTGCAGCGTGTGTATGAGTGCAGCGTGTGTATGAATTCAGTGTGTGTATGAGTGCAGTGTGTGTGTATGAGTGCAGTGTGTGTGTATGAGTGCAGTGTGTGTATGTGTATGAGTGCAGTGTGTGTGTGTGTGTGTGTGTGTGTGTTGCAGAGCCTTGGTGGGGGGTGGGCAATTTTATTATTTGTTTTAATTATTTTAATTTTTTTATATTATTATTTCTTTTTATTATTTTTAATTTAATTTAATTATTATTATTATTTTATTATTATTATATATTTTTTTCGTCCCCCCTCCCTGCTTGATACATGGCAGGGATGGGGGGCTCTCCTTCCCTGGTGGTCCAGTGGCATTGTCACTTCAGCGGGGGGGCTGTCAGAGCTGTAACTTACCTCTCCTGCAGCTCCTGTCAGCTCTCTCCTCCTCCGCGCCATCCGGTCAGCTCTTCTGTCAGCTCCCACTGTAAGTCTCGCGAGAGCCGCAGCTCTCGCAAGATTCACACTGGGAGCTGACCGAGGTGCTGAACGGACGGCGCAGAGGAGGAGGGAGCTGACAGGAGCTGCAGGAGAGGTAAGTTACAGCTCTGACAGCCCCCACAGCCCCTGTCTGTATTGCAAATTGCCATAACACAGACTATTGACTCGAGTATAAGCTGAGTTGGGGTTTTTCAGCACAAAAAATGTGCTGAAAAACTCGGCTTATAGTCGAGTATATACGGTACTTGTGCAAGAAACCATTAGTTGTGCAATATTTTGTGCAAATACACTTCAAAACTTATGTTTAAATAGTATTGAAACATTCCACATTAAAGTGCATAAATATCAAAAGTGTATTATATATTCTGTGTAAATCAATATATGTAAAATCAAAGTGATAATCAAATAAATGTGCAAATAAAATGTGATATTTCACTCACAAACTTTGTTCACAGAGAGTTGATTTTCCACATGTAAAAAAATTACATAAAGACAGATAGTGTAAATTATATATCTAAAAAGAGGGATATTATAGCACTCACAGACATTGGGCAGGTAAAGAGACTGCTCAGGCCATTCGCGCTTGTTCACTGTGTTACAGTGTACCCAGAATCTATTTCCTTGACAAATTTGATGGACAGCCAAGAATAAAGATAAACAACTTTATTCCACTTGATAAAAATGTCGGTCCTTTTCATCACCGTCAATACAATAAGCAGGATTAATACAATAAGCAGGATTCCCAGAAACTTGTACTTCTGGCATCCGAAGTCTCCTTGCTTGTTCCGGGAGGCAGAGTCCACAATGTCTTGTGTCAAAATGTAAAGATTGTGATGACGCAGGACATTGTGGACTCAACCTCCTGGAACAAGCAAGGGGATGCCAGAAGTACCAGTTTCTGGGAACCGTATGTTAATCCTGCTTATTGTATTGTCGGTGATGAAAAGGACCCACATTTTAATGCCTGCTGTTTTTATCAAGTGGAATAAAGTTGTTTATCTTTATTCTTGGCTGTCCATCGAATTTGTTAAGGAATTTGTTGAGTGCTATAATATACCTCTTTTTAAATATATAATTGTGTTTGCAATATTACAGTATCTGACTTTTAAAGCATTGGATTGGTTGAGATCATAAAATAATGTGATTATCTCAGCCATAGAGGCAGAGCAAGGTGGGACCAGCAGTGGCGAGACCAGCGCGGTGTAAGAAAAAAGTTGATTTTAAACACATTTTCACTGCTTTGACATGGACCTAAATACTGGGATTAACACTACAGTGTCAGGAATACATGTTTATGTTCCTGACACTGTAGGGTTCCTTTAACCCCTTAAGGACACATGATATGTGTGACATGTCATGATTCCCTTTTATTCCAGAAGTTTGGTCCTTAAGGGGTTAAGTTACCCGTAAAGCTTATCTGTGCATTTGTCACTTTGTTGACAGTGTATGTGATTGTATATTTTATTGTTATTTTTATTTTTGGCCCCTGAGGAAGTTCCCTAAAGGGAACAAAACACGTAGGACCGTTATTTATTATTCATCTTTTATTTAGTGTATATTTATATATAATAGTTTTTTAAAAGCCAATAAATATTTTCTAAACCCGACCATTGGGAGTGTGTGGACTTCCTTATAACCGGATTTGGCGTGGTAACCAGCAAAGAAAAAAACCCTATCTAAAGGGGGGCACCTTGAGAGCCTGACTTAATTCGTCATCTTGTGAGTGTAACCATGAAATGTGAAGCGAATGTTCAAAGTTGTAACTTTATTACACTATGTTGTATTTCATGTTTCCATTTTAGTGGTACAAGCTGGATCCCTGATCGTTTTGTATTTCATAAGACCCGTAAAGCTGAGTCAGTTTTTAGTTTGAGTTCTACATTTACGCGCAATACTATTTCTTTTAAATAAAATAGCTTCATGTTATTTTGTTATATCAAAAACTGCTATTTTCAAGAACATATGACATTTTACAGACAGGAAATAAACAGGAAATAAGGTGATAACAATGACCTCTTGTTCCGTACATCACGAATGTGATACACGTGAAAATATGAATGAAAGTATTGTTAATAGAATATCCTTTTGGGACCAGATAATCACCTTCAGCAGCACTAATTGTAAGAAAATAATAATTAGAAGAATATATTTGCCTATGTCAAATACAACAAAGTATGGAAAGCAAGACAGCACCCTTTACTGCTTTGAAATATACTAAATGTCCTGGAAATTAAACAGTAGACAATATAGCTAATAGAATGCTCTATGGTTAATTTCCTGCTTGTCCCCAAAGCTTGTCACTAAAAAATTCTGTGAGTCCAATAATAAAGATACAAATATTATCTGTTTTTTACACATATATATATCTTGAGGAAGACCCTGTAGGGTCGAAACGTCGATCTGATGATGTAAACCTTTTTTGGAATAAATACCAATTGATTATTTACTAAGACCGGAGAGTGCATCTCTTATTGCTACATATATTTCCTAACGTGGGATAGCACCAAGGCATCAAGACTATATATTTGAGACAGGGTGAGTGCCAAGCTACATATTTTTTCATATATATATATATATATATATATATATATATATATATATATATATAAAAGGCTGGGAATCCTTGCACTCAGGCTGCAGATAAATAAAGTGGCCGAGTGCAATACCAGGGCTCCAATATCCAAATGCTGTATGAACACTCACAGTCTTTAAATAAAATTTAACTTTTATTCCAAAATTGTTAAAAGCAGGATCCTGCTTTTAACAATTTTAGAATAAAAGTTACATTTTATTTAGTCCCTTCCCAACCTCGTACCAGGTACGTCCGACAAAAAATGGTCGTTAATGACCCCCGGGCCATGTGCTCGCGGGGTCCTCACGATCACATGGTGGAAATAGCCGGATTGTGCAATGCCTGCAGGGGGCCTGCCTGAACTCTCAGGCAGTACCACTAACGCCTGCAGAAAAGTTTTACAAAGTTTGTAAAACTTAAATAAAAAAGGGACTGTCTGAGCTGTCAGGCTGCTAAAAAGTAAAAAAAAATATATAGATTATACATATATAATATATGTAGTGATGTCGCGAACATAACATTTTCGGTTCGCGAACGGCGAATGCAAACTTTGGCAAATGTTCGCGAACGGGCGAACCGGGCGAACCGCCATAGACTTCAATAGGCAGGCACATTTTTAAACCCACAGGGACTCTTTCTGGCCACAATAGATATGGAAAAGTTGTTTCAAGGGGACTAACACCTGGACTGTGGCATGCCGGAGGGGGATCCATGGCAAAACTCCCCCTGAGCGGTGGGTGGGGGCCCTAAACAAGAATAAGGGGGGGGACCTAACGTCCTCCCCCTGGCCCCTACCCCTGAGCGGTGGGTGGGGGCACTAAATACAAACTGGGAGGGGGACCTATTGTCCTTCCCCCTGGCCCCCACCCCTGAGCGGTGGGTGGGAGCCCTAAACAAAAATAAGGGGGGGACCTATTGTCCTCCCCCCTGGCCCCCACCCCTGAGCGGCGGGTGGGGGCCCTAAATACAATGGGCGGACCTATTGTCCTCCCCCTGGCCCCCACCCCTGAGCGGTGGGTGGGGGCCCTAAACAAGAATAAGGGGGGACCTAATGTCCTCCCTCCTGGCCCCCACACCTGAGCGGTGGGTGGGGGCCCTAAATAAAAATTTAACCCCCCTTCCCCCCAGGTGACTAGGGGTCCTCAAACCCCTAGTCACACCCTCCCCCAAAAAATAAACTCCTACCTACCCCCCTCACCCTAAAAATAATGAGGGGGGAACTAAAAACCTGTAAAAATAAATAAAAATAAACTTACCATTCAATGTTTTCTTTCTTCTAAAATCTTCCTTTTTCAGCCCCAAAAATGGGCAAATAAATATCCATAATAACCAACGCAATTAAAAAAAAAAAAAAAAAAAACGAGCGCAAAAAATAAAAATCCATCTTCACCCGGTGAGGGGTCCGCGCAGACTGAGCTCTGCAGGGCGGGGGGAGGCTTATAAAGCCTTGCCCCGCTCTGCAATTAGGCTCAGAGCACTCTGATTGGTGGGTTTAAGCCATCCAATCAGAGTGCTCTGACAGGTAAATGAAGAGACTGACAGGTTAGTCTCTCCATTTACCTGTCACAGCACTCTGATTGGTTGGTTTTAAATCCACTAATCAGAGTGCGTTGTGTCATTTTACACAGCGTGGGAATTTTCCCACGCTGTGTAATTTGACTCATAACTCTCTGATTGGTGGATTAAGTAACCAATCAGAGTGCTCTGTGTCATTTTACACAGCGTGGGAAAGTTCTTTGGATTTTTCCCACGCTTTGTAATTTGACTCATAACTCTCTGATTGGTTACTTAATCCACCAATCAGAGAGTTATGAGTCAAATTACACAGCGTGGGAAAATTCCCATGCTGTGTAAAATGACACAACGCACTCTGATTGGTGGATTTAAAACCAACCAATCAGAGTGCTGTGACAGGTAAATGGAGAGACTTACCTGTCAGTCTCTTCATTTACCTGTCAGAGCATTCTGATTGGATGGCTTAAACCCACCAATCAGAGTGCTCTGAGCCTAATTGCAGGGCGTGGCAAGCCTTTATAAGCCTTCCCCCACCCTGCAGAGCTCAGTCTGCGTGGAACCCTCGCCGGGTGAAGATAGATAAATTTTTTTGCACTCGTTTTTTTTTTTTTTTTTTTAATTGCGTCGGTTATTATGGATTTTTATTTGCCCTTTTTTGGGGCTGAAAAAAGAAGATTTTAGAAGAAGGAAAACATTGAATGGTAAGTTTATTTTTATTTATTTTTACAGGTATTTAGTTGGACCCCAAGTCACCTGGGGGGAGGGGGGTTAAATATGTATTTAGGGCCCCCACCCGCCACTCAGGGGTGGGGGCCGGGAGGGAGGACATTAGGTCCCCACCCCAATTTGTATTTAGGGCCCCCACCCACCGCTCAGGGTTGGGGGCCAGGAGGGAGGACATTAGGTCCCCCCCAAAATTTGTGTTTAGGGCCCCCACCCACCACTCAGGGGTGGGGGCCAGGGAAGAAGGACATTAGGTCCCCCCCTTATTTTTGTTTAGGGACCCCACCCACTGCTCAGGGGTGGGGGCCAGGGGGGGGGACATTAGGTCCCCCCCCAATTTGTGTTTAGGGCCCCCACCCACCGCTCAGGGGTGGGGGCCAGGGGGGAGGACATTAGGTCCTCCCCCCAATTTGTATTTAGGGCCCCCACCCACCGCTCAGGGGTAGGGGCCAGGGGGGAGGACATTAGGTCCCCCCTTATTTTTGTTTAGGGTCCCCACCCACTGCTCAGGGGTGGGGGCCCTAAACAAAACCGCATTAGGTCCCCCCCACATTAGGTTCCCCCCCTGAGCGGTGGGGGCCAGTGGGGAGGACAATAGGTCCTCCCCCCTTTTTTTACTTTAGGGCCCCCACCCGCTGGGCAGCGGGTGGGGGCCGGTGGGGAGGACAATAGGTCTTCCCCCCTTTTTTTACTTTAGGGCCCCCACCCGCTCAGGGAGGGGGGGGACCCTTTTTTATTTTTTTTGTTTTTTTTAACAGTGAGCAGCCACAGGCTGCTCACTGTTTAATATACATGCCCCTACTCGCAGTATAGCGAGTAGGGGCATAATTTACTAATACTAAGTAATCTTTCCATAGTAAATTTGGCTGAAAGACCAATTTAGGTCTTTCAGCCTTTTAGTAGATAGCTCCCTAATACCGTGGGAATTAGGGAGTTATCTACTTATTCATTCCTGTCATTACATTGACTGGCTAAGTAACTTACATCTTATATGAATGTATGTTACTTGATTGTTGTTAGTGTTGCATTATCAGGGAGGATAATGTATAATAAACACAGATTACTGGCTATGGGGGGGATAATGTATAATAAACACAGGTTACTGGCTATGGGGAGGATAATGTATAATAAATACAGGTTACTGGCTATGGGGAGATAATGTATAATAAACACAGTTTACTGGCTATGGGAGGGATAATGTACAATAAACACAGGTTACTGGCTATGGGGGATAATGTATAATAAACACAGGTTACTGGCTATGGAGGATAATGTATAATAAACACAAACACAAAAAAAAATGAATGCGGCTTCAAAATTAATCTAAATTGTATGCTGTCTAGGAGGTGGGAGGATCTGGGAGGGAGGTTCTGCTGCTGATTGGCTGGAATGTGTCTGCTGACTGTGAGGTACAGGGTCAAAGTTTACTCAATGAAGACGAATAGGGGGCGGATCGAACATCGCATCTGTTCGCCATCCATGGCGAACACGAACAAGCTATGTTCGCCAGGAACTATTCGCCAGCGAACCGTTCGGGACATCACTAAATATATGTATAATATATTATAAAGTAATTAAAGCATTTAGAATATAGTATACATATATAATGCATATATATTATTTCATTATAAGTGTACTTTGAGATATATACACTTATAATGAAATCCTATATATTCATTATATATGTATAATATATTATAATATGTTTTAATATATTATGCATATATAGGAAATAAAAGTGTGTGTGTATATATATATATATATATGTATATATGTGTATATATGTATATGTATATATATATATATATATATATATATATATTATTATTATTAAAACAAATTACTGGCACTCTAGACTTTGTAGTTCTGATTTATTTGCAGTCAATGCAGTGTGGTCAACGTTTCAGCTCCTGATCGGAACTTTCATCAGGACACATAAAACAATATACAATAAAATAACAGACATATATAGGACTATCAACCAATGTCCACTCACCAAATCAGCTATGTCTCATCTCTTCCTGATGCCCGGCGTGTATTCAAACCATATGCGCATGTCTACCTCCTCGAGACACCCCTTCTACGTCATAGGACAGCTGCAGCCAATCGCCTTGAACGGCAGCGTCACAGCTCCATGGCAACCACTAATACAATATAAGTTCCGGCTACCGCTGTGTATACGGAAGCCGTGAGGAGAGTTCCTCCTTTTTCCAGCAACCGGCCCGCCTAGTCCGTGACGTAGATCTGTTTACATCATTATGGTAACTTTACATCGCCATGCATGAGCATACGAGCGGAACACTATATATATAACGTTTCGATCTACAGTCGCTTCATACATTCTGAGTTTCTATATTTACTCCAAAGCTCAGCAATAGAAATACCGTATATACTAGAGTATAAGCTGACCCGAATATAAGCCGAGGCCCCTAATTTTACCCCAAAAAACTGGGAAAACTTATTGACTCGAGTATAAGACTAGGGTGGGAAATGCAGTAGCTACTGGTAAATTAGAAAAATTAGATCCTAAAAAATTTATATTAATTGAATATTTATTTACAGTGTGTGTATATAATGAATGCAGTGTGTGTGTATGAATTCAGTGTGTGTGTATGAATGCAGTGTGTGTATGAATGCAGTGGGTGTGTATGAGTGCAGCGTGTGTGTATGAGTGCAGCGTGTGTGTATGAGTGCAGTGTGTGTATGAGTTATGTGTGTGTATGTATGAATGCAGTGTGTGTGTATATGAATGCAGTGTGTGTGTATATGAATGCAGTGTGTGTATGAGTGCAGTGTGTGTATGAGTGCAGTGTGTGTGTGTGTATGAGTGCAATAAAATATACATACATACAAATGATGCTGGTATAGGGAAATCCACCAACTATACCAGCATCATTTGTATGTATGTATATTTTATTGAAATAAATGTTCTAATTTTATTACAAGCTGGTTTGGAGGAATTCTGTTTACTGCTGACAAGAAGGGCTAATATCACCCTAAATCGATATATCTGCATATATACTGAGAGCCAAGTCATAGGCTCATCAGAAGGTGAGCAATCATCCGTATTTTTACTGCATTTGCTGAATTTATTGAAGGTCTCTACACCAGGGTCGATTCTGCTTCCCTGTTTTCCCTATTCTTCTCGTTTCTGAGGTTATTATCCATGCAAGATAGGTGTGTGTCACCTCAAAGTACACGTCTGCCCTCAAGATCAGAGCCGATCACCCATAGGCTCTGAACCACGTGAGTGCGCTCCTATTAGAAACGTATAAAGTATATTTGTTATACAATGCTACTCTATATTTGCATTTTGTACACCATTTAGGACTTTATCATTGCTGCACACCTCTCCTTAACCCCGAGGGGTAAGTGTATGATTTAAGCGCTCCACCTCTGAACACCATTTCACCACTGTGTGAGGGATTGGTGTTTGTTCTGTTGTTTGTCACTTTATATTAGGATAAAGGGATCCTATTTTGGTGGTAGCTGATATCTAATTATAACTGTTTCTATATTATACAAAGCGCCTATTTCACAGATATACACATCTTTTCTACAAAATTGGGGTGTTCTTTGTCAGTAACACATAACAGGAACTAAGAATCCATGCCTAAAGTACAATGTCAGAGAAAAATAACACGAAAAAATGACTACCCAAAGGTTTGACAAGACTGGTTGTAGAATTAGTGCATGGAAAGTGTTAAAATACCACCATTTGAAATACCCTAGGGTGTCTTCTTTTAAAAAATATATGGTTTGATTGGGGTAAATTACATTGGTCGCTTAAAAAATTTCACAAATGGGTGCATGATGACCAGCTGTGAAAATTCCAAGTTGGAAAACTGGAGGGTGCACCCTCCAAATAAGGTCTTTTAGCCCCCAGAGAGCCTGACACAACTATACATGGGTTGTATCACTGTACTCGGGAGATGTTGATGAACACATATTGGGGTGTTCTTTGGCAGTAACCCTTAAAGTTCTCAGTACATGTATTCTGAAATTGCTATGTGTGTCAAAAAAATCACCAATTATTATTTTTTTATTATTTGGCATAGATTGGTGGTAAAATGGCTGCATGAAAAGATTCAAAATACCCCATGTTGAATACCCTAGGTCGTCTTCTTTTAAAAAAATATAAACATGTAAATGGTTATTCAGGGATTCCTGACATATATCAGTGTTACAATTTAACTTTTGTTAATTTTGAAAAAAAATGGTTTGGAAATAGTAAAGTGCTATTTGTACTTATTGCCTTATAACTTTCCCCCCAAAAAAGCTAAGAACATATTAACATTCGGTATTTCTAAACTCAGGGCAACATTTTGAAACTATTTAGCATGGGTGTTTTTTGGCGGTTGTAGATGCGTAACAGATTTTGGGGATCAAAGTTAAAAAAATGGGTGTTTTCTTTTTTTTTTTTTCATCATATTTTATCATTTTTGTTATAGGAAAATATATGATATGATGAAAATAATGGTATCTTTAGAAAGACCATTTAATGGTGAGAAAAACAGTATATAATATGTGTGGGTACAGTAAATGAGTAAGAGGAAAATTACAGCTAAACAGAAACAGTGCAGAAATGTAAAAACAGCCCTGGTCCTTTACGGTAAGAAAATTGTAACACCGATCTATATACTGTCCTACAGTACCTCCTATAAATGTTCCTTCTTTAGCATTGTGGTAGCGCTGACCAGTGGAGCTGCTATGAGTTAGCCCAGTGCCTGGCAGATGGGCAGACATGAGCGAAGTGATGCACACAATATGCATAGTGTAACATCCAATGCTTCTCTGTGAGAAGTTTTTGATTGGGCAGTGCCCAGCAACAAAACAAGGAGGTTTCTGCTAGGTAGGCTAGGTAGGCTAAAACAAATCATTTCTGTTCTGCAGGTATGGACAGGTAGGAATCTTGCCACTTAGGAAAGGAATTTAGAAAAAAAAAGTAATACATGCATATTTTTATATTAACTACCTTTTTCAAGTACATTAAGAAATAACCATTTTGCATGCCAAGACTTTCACCTTAAGAATATTTTATTCTGCATATTTATAGGAAGGCTATATCGAATGTACTTGGATTGTGTTATACATTATTTTCATGCAGTCATGTAATTTGCATGTTTATTCTCGCCTTAGCAACCATTGTCAAGATGTGAAGACAAGTTGATTCATTACATACGCAACTGTTGTTCATATTAATATCGATCAATATACAACAGCACCTTGAAGCGAGCACACCTAAGGGGCCACTCCACAAGCACAAAGCCCTTCAGCTTGAAGAAGTGCTTTATGTGTCCGGAGCATCATATGTTAATGGTAGTTTATAAAAGGCTGATTTCTATTTCAAATAATCACTTTATTTAAAAAAAGCAAAAACAAAAAAAAAAAAAACACCTCCTTGACTATAAATCAGACAGCCGGAGAGGTTATCTTCCCGATTCTGGCTGGAGCTGCCACCATTCTAGGAAAAAAAATACTGGCCATGCTGATTATGAGTGACATCACAGGCCATGACATCACAAGATGTAACATCGCAGTGGTTGCAGTGCAGTTTAGGGAGATAGGAACTACCTTCTAGTGCCCACTCAATACTCAGCAGTAGGATGTCAGTGTCGCAGCCCTGCCTTCATAATAAGCAAAAGATAAATGTAAAATTACACAGGTGGTTTGTACACTAAACATCAATATGTAATGAATTACAATCTGAATGGCAAAATGTATGTTAAATTAGCCAAACCATACTCATGTTTAATTGGAGAATTTTACCAAATTAGTTATTTTTGCCTATTTTGTACAATTAATATTTCAATGCACTACTTTGCAGTTCATTGAATAACCCTCTGTGGTTTATTCGGTATCCGAAAGAATTCAGTGTACCAAATTAGAGATCAAACTACAAAGTTAAGTAGCTGATTTATACAATTGTCCAGTTCTACTATAGTCCCAGGCATGGCTTGAATTTAGCATTTTTTAAGTTACACTAGAAACAACTTCTTAGTAAAAAAAAATAATAATAATTACTTAGCAATATATATGGGGTGGATAGGAAGAGATATATGTTCATTCTTCTATGACACCCCATTTGTCTGATCATCTATTCCACTCCCATTAGTGTCTCTCCGTTTGTGCCATCCACATTTGTCTTTCCCATAAGTGTCTCTTCTTCTATGCCACCCACATCAGTGTCTCTTCTTCTATGGTACTCCCATCTGTATCTCTTCTCCTATGCCACCCCATGCATATCTCTCCCTTTGTGCCATCTTTCTCTACTTCTGTGTCACCCCATCAGTGTCAATCCTTCTATGCTATCCCATCAGTGCCTCTCCTATGCCACTACATCAGTGTCTCTCCTTCTATGCCACTTCTCACCTATGCCACCCCTTAAGTAGTATGAATAACACACTGTATTTCTGATTTGTAAACTATAGATTAGGAACTTGCCTCCTCTGAATACGTTTGTGAGTACATTTATGTACATATTTATTTAGTTTTTTTAGTTGTATGAGTGGTTAGCGCGCCTATCAACTCCCCACCATCACCCCCCTCTCCTCCCTTCCCCCCAGTTTTAACTGTGGTGTCCTATTGTGCATCAGCTACATATCTTATTTAGCTTTGGTACATTGCCTAAATCCAAAAATTCCCAGTTTGACATGCAATGAGCACATACAGGCAATGACTTTATACTGTAGTTCTACAGGTACCCCTGACCACGGACACAGTTTATAACACAAGGCATGGGTTAAGAATGATATACATATGTTTAAATATGTGTGCATAGTTGTATATTAATGGTACCATTTATTTTAGATGCATATACACAATTAAGACAGAATTTAAATGAGTGCTTACACCAAAATGCTCAATCAGAGTAAGAGGTAGTATTTTATCCATTGAAAAGTACTGTATGTATGTTTCCCAGTTTTAAAAAAATATTGGATAAAATGTAGCAATTACCAATCAAGGAGAGATATAATATTCTAATCAGAAAAAGTACAAGTATGAATTCAGTTCATAATGAGATACTCAAACTCTAAATTAAAATGGCAGAGACTGTGTATTTGACAATAACAAGCACAATCTGTTTGGAACATGTGATGGAGAGCTTATCACTACATGTCCGTGTAGCTTGGTGGAACATAATTGAAATGGCTATTATCTAAGGGAAGTAAAGAACTTATTAATCATAATAATACTCCGTGAAGGGAATGTTTTATGAACTGAGTAAAAATATATACTTTCTATGCTGTGCATCCTTACACATTTACATTGCAGCCCTGGTTACAACCAAGTATTATAAATAGATGGTGTGTTAAAGTTGTGTGCTGAGATGGTAGTATAGAAAACCTTAAACCAGGGCTTTAAAATGTTGGACTTTTGCCTGTTGTTAGACTACAAATGAATATTTAACCAAATAATATACACTGCATAGAAATGAATTGGATGTATGATGTAGTGTGTGTTGTTTTATTGTGGTATTTTTTTATTATTGGTATATATTACTGTTAATGTAGTATATTTAAAAAAAAAAAAAAAAACGTTTTATTATTATATTATTTATTTATGATGCAACTTTATTGATTTGTTTCATTTGCTTAATATGAAGAATTTGTGTAATATTTTCCCAAAATGTTATAAAATTAAATATGAACATTAAAGTATTAGATTATATGTTTGCAATATTTGTGGGTCGTACAAGGTGAAGCACGTTAGAAACATTGTGGTATGAGACCTTATTCGGTGAACTTACCGATTGTGAAAAAATCAGAAGTGTATATTAAACCATTTTCAAAAACACTTTTCAAGGTGTCAGAATGGTTAATGCCTTAGGACTACAAGATGAGAAGGAAGGGAGTTGTTTGAGGAAGCCCATGTGATCAGGGCAAAACTCTAGGTACGACACAGGAAGCAAGTTCCGAAAAAGAGAAGAGTCAGAGGAGAATCCAGACTTTTCTATAAAGTTATTTTGTGAGTTTCCCTTTATGATAATTCACATGGATCAGAACCTAGAGTCTGTAATGGTGTTTCTTTAAATAGAACTTTGATGGTATATTGATATTGCAGCTTATTGGTGTTCTCTCTTTTGTCTAGCTATTGCACAATCCTGTGCACCATCAACGAATCATTGTGGGGTTGGTCCCCTCTCATACTTAAGTTGTTAAACCCAGAGCCAGGCAGAATTGACCCTGGTATATGTGAGTGACATCTATAGGTTGCATTGAGGTTTTAATTTATTTTGAACAGACCTTTTGCACTATATGTGGCCATTTTTTTGTTTTTTTTTTATGTAGGATCATAAGTATGTTGGTGTAAAATGGGAAAAAAAAATATAAGCATTAGTTTGTATTGAGCACTTATTTAAAGTGTTAACTCATCAATGGTTTGGTTAAGAATTAGTTACTTTATTTTTTATCTGGGCACCTTAAAGGAACACTGTAATGTTAGAAATACAAACACATCTGACACTATAGTCCTGAAGTGGCTGCAACCGGAGTCCTTCAGCTTGGAGATATTTTACTCCCCTTTTCACAGTCGCAGCAACAGGCCTTGCCTCAATGGCTGAAATCATCAATATCGATGATCTCAGTCAATCCAATGATTTCCTGTAGGAAAACATTTGGAGGCTATTGTGCATGCAAGACAAAACGCTGTGCTGTACCACTCAGCATCTACATATAGAGATGCATCATGTAGAGCATGGAGATAGGAAGAAGTCTGAGTGACTGCCACTAGAGATATAACTAGCCAGCAAAGCAAACACTGCCTTTTCTCTGAAAAGACAGTGTTTACATTGAAAAGCCTACAGGGACAGGTTATAGACACCAGAAAAAAACTGTAGTAGTTCTGTAGAATATAGTATCCCTTTAAAGTTAAAAGCACATTGCACTTGTTGCATGGTTTTGTTTTTTTTGTAATTCTAACACTCCATTCCAAGTAGAATATTCTAAAACAATGGAGAGTTATGTGGTTACATTCTCCATCAAAGGAGGCTGACCCATTACATCCCTCTAGTTTTCGTTGAAATAGAAACTCATGTCTAATCACACCAGAATGATAGGATATTAAAAAACAGCAAACATTATTATTATTATTATTATTATTATTATTATTGGCATTTATATAGCACCAACAGATTCCGTAGCGCTTTACAATATTATGAGAAGGGGGATTTAACTATAAATAGGACAATTACAAGAAAACATACAGGAACGATAGGGTGAAGAGTACCCTGCTCAAACAAGCTTACAGTCTATAGGAGGTGGGGTATAAAACACAATAGGACAGGAAATAGCAATCAAATAAGGTGGGAGTGAAGCAGAGCTGTAGGAGAGAGTAAAGTGCTGCCCTGTAGGAGAGAGCAAGAGACAGGTATGTAAGGTAGAGGTTACTCTGGGAGGCCATAAGCTTTCCTAAAGAAATGGTTTTTTTTTTTTTTTTTCAATGTTTGTGTTTATTGAAAGTTTTCCAAAATAAGAAATAACAAGGGGTACAGAAAGAAAAAAGGGGAGGGTATACGGTACATTTCAATATGGCAGCATTACATGTACAGCAGATCAATGGGTTTATACAATCAAATAAACATGTATACGTTTAGATTTATGCAATATACAGAACCATTTTATGTATACTTTGGTATGATGAGTGTCTGAAATGCCAACCTTGGTGAATCTAGCGCTGGCTAAGGTGTTGGCGATTTCTCTAGTCTTTATTCATGCTTGTTGCAATATTTCGGATAGAAACGTATGTACCTCTACACCAGGGGACGGGGAGACAAAGAGGTGGGAATGATGAATACGGGAGGGAGGGGGGAAGGTATACAAAGGATTGGTCCCTGAGTGCTAATATCCCAGATGTGTACTGGCATAAATGACGGTGTTGTTTGAGAGTGGTTATCGAGGTAATGTGTGGTCTAGTAAATTGGTGTAACACAGTTATCTTATAATCGTATGGACGTGGCTGTTCTAACGTTGAGACTTTGAGCTTTTTCACTTGTTTCCGATGCACCTGCCAGTTTGTCCACCTTTTAGTATATAACTCTGTTTGGCCATTCAACCTGTATGCCATCCCTTCATAGTCAGCAATAGCGTCTATTCTGTTCCATATTTCTAGGAGGGAAGGAACCTGTGTACTTTTCCAGTGGCTGGCTATGCTTGTCTTAGTTGCTGTTAACAGGTGTATGGTCACCCATCTATTGTTATCTACAAGTAATTCAGGAGAGAGGTGAAGCAGGTAACATTCCGGTGTGAACGGCATTTTACGTGCTGTTAGCAGTTCAACAGCTTGGGCTATCGCTAGCCATATTCCCTTTAATAAGGGGCAATCCCAGAATATGTGTCTCATGTTTCCCTTATGAAGCTGACATCTCCAGCACATGTCAGGCACAGAAGGGTAAATGTTTGCTAACCTGGTAGGCACGAAGTACCACCTCATCAGTATCTTGTAGTATGCTTCCCAAAGAGTTAGGCTACGAGACACCCTTTTTGTTGTCTGGATCGCCTGTAACCATAGTGGGGTAGGTATATTGATATTGAGTTCTGCTTCCCACTGTTCCATGTATTTGTGTTTATGTAGGGGGTCTGCATCATTTAGTGTCGAGTAGCATAGAGATAGTGGCTTTAGGTGTGTTTTTTTCCCTATACAGTATAGTCCAAAAGCCGTCAATTGTGACTCGTCGCTATGTTGCGTGTGAAGTGATTGGAGAAGGTGTTTAGTCCTAAGGTATGTGAAAACGTCCCTATGGGGGAGCTCGAATTCTTCCTGGAGGACTGGAAATGGCTTGATACCTTCTTTCGAAAATAGTTGGGATATTGAATTTATACCTTTTTGCCACCAATGATCTACATTGATATCGTCTGTCAGTTCTGAAATTGTGTGGATTGGGGCAAAGTGCAGAATGTTGTCCACGCCTGTGAGCTTGTGAGCCCATTTTCTCCAACTGTCTATTAGAAATTTCGTACTGGCCAGGGGCTTACGCTCGTGTGGATCCCATGCATGGAACGATCTTAACATGGAATGCACCGTGTATGGTCTAATGCATACATTCTCTAGGGGGGACCAGATACGGGGGGTTGTACTTGACAACACGTCTAACCCTTGGGCTAGCACTGCCGCCCTATAGTAGGCTTTTACGTTTGGAGATCCTAGACCGCCCTTGTTCGGGGACAGCCACGTGAGTCGCCTGGCTATTCTCGGGGGTTTCTTTTTCCAAATGTATGCATTAAACATGTTTTGGAATCTTTGGAGTATCTTGTCACTTAGAGGTATGGGTATGGTGCGAAATAAGTAAAGGACATGTGGCAGTGCCATCATTTTAATCGTGTTGACTCTCCCTAGCCATGAAATTTCAAGGTTTTGCCAAGTGTCTAATTGTGCTTGGAGTTTGTAGGTTAAGGGAATATGGTTTTCTTGGGACAGCTGATTATGTGATTTGGTGAGATTGATTCCCAGGTACTTTAAGGAGGTTTTCCTCCAATCAAAGGGGTGGTGCAACTTGAGTGACTGTAGCTCTGTTGAGGTAATATTTATGGGAAGTGCTTGAGTTTTTTTAAGATTATTTTTATAATATGATGCTTGCCCGTATTGTAGGAGAAGTGTCATCAGGTGCGGGATTGAGGAGGTAGGTTTGGTGAGGTAAAGGAGGATGTCGTCCGCAAACAGAGCTATTTTGTGGGTGCCTGCGGGAGTGGATAGACCAGCTATGTCCTGATGTTTTTTGATGTGCATTATAAGTGGTTCCAGACAAAGTATAAACAGGAGCAGGGAAAGCGGGCAGCCTTGGCGTGTGCCATTGCTTATTTTGAATTTGTTTGAAATGAAACCGGAGTTAAAGATTCTTGCTGATGGGGATTGATACAGAGCCATAATGCCCCGCAGGGTTTGTGTTGAGAGACCCATTTTGGACAGTGTGGCCTCCATGTATGTCCAGTTCAGGCGGTCGAAGGCCTTCTCGGCATCGAGCGCCAGAACTACCCCTGCTTGTTGGCTTGTTTTCGCCCAATTTATTAAGTTTATAAAGTGTCTGGTGTTGTCACCTGCCTGCCTCCCGGGGACAAATCCCGCTTGTTCTATCGATACTAAGTCTCTGAGATGTGTTTTTAGTCTCATCGCCCAGAGTTTTGCGTATAGCTTGATGTCTGCATTTAGTAACGATATAGGGCGTAGGTTTTCGCAGTATGTGGGCGGTTTGCCCGGTTTGGGAAGGGTGACAACGTTTGCTTCCAGCATTTCCGTAGGGAGGCTGCCTGACATTTTGATGGCATTAAATAAGGTGGTGAGGTGCGGTGTGAGAGTCGGTTCCATTTTGTGGTAATAGTAATTAGATAGTCCGTCCGGGCCTGGGGCTTTATGTTTGGGTAGGGAGAGGATGGTCCTACGAATTTCGTCATTTGTGAATGGGGCGTCTAGCGATGCACTGGCTTGAGGTGACAGTCGTGGTAGTGATACACCATCCAGGAAGTCAGCTACATTGGTAGGAGTCGGTTGTGGTGTCTGGTGATCATTGTGTAGATTGTATAGTCTGTCATAGTATTCTGCTAACTCATTGACTATGTCTAGTGGATTGTAGAGTTTGCCTTTTGTGGGAGATATAATATACGGGATTTTGGATTGTATTTGTTTTGCTTTCAGTTTGTTGGCTAGCAGTTTACCCGCTTTGTTTCCCTGCGTGTAATATTTGAGTTTGAGTGATCTCATCCACCTTTCGGTAGTGAGAAGTTCGAGGGCGTTCAGTTCCCTCTGTATCTCGGTGATGCGTGCAGCTAAGGATTTGCGGGGATTGGATTTGTTTTGTGCTTCCAAGTTTGTCAGTTCTTGGTGTAGGGCTCTATGGGAGTCATTAATGTTTTTTTTGCGTTTTGAGCCTTCCCTAATGAATATACCTCTCATGACTGCCTTGTGCGCGACCCATACTGTTTGAATTGGGACGGAGTCAGTCACGTTATGTGTGAAGTAGTCAGAAGCTTCTTTAGTTACGTTAATGAGTACTTGTGGGTCGTCTAGGAGGCTCTCATTGAGACGCCACGTCCCTCTGCCTCTGGCTTGGTACAGGGAGCGGAATGTGACTGTCAGTGGGGCGTGATCTGACCAGGTCCTCTGGCCAATTTGCACATCCTCGATGTTCATCAATGTGGCCTTATCTACCAGACATAAGTCTATTCTGGAGTATGTACCATGCACCTGCGAGAAATAAGTATAGTCTCTCTCTCGCGGGTATGTAGATCTCCAAGCATCATAAAGGTTGTTATTATTGATTGTTTTACTTAATTCGCTGCAGGTGGAGACTGCGTGCGAGGTTGGGGATTTGTCCTGTTCCCTTTTTATGTCCAGGGTCGGGTCTAAGGTGCTATTGAAGTCACCGCAAATAATTATGTGGCCTGTCCTGATTTTGTCTATTAATTTTAAGGATTTGCGAATGAACGCGACCTGGGCCTCGTTTGGGGCGTAGAGCGATGCTATTGTGATTAACATGCCATTAAGGTTACCTGTGAGAACTAGCAGTCTACCGTTTGCGTCTATGTGTCTATTTGTTTCCTGAAATACCCAATCCTTGTGAAACAGGATGGCTACTCCCTTAGATTTGTGGGGCGAGTATGCATGAAAAACCTGGGGGTATTGAGAAGAACGTATTTGTGGAGGGTTATGGCAGCACAAGTGTGTTTCCTGGAGACAAATGATAGCGGCTTTGGATTTGTGCATAGTTTGGACAACCAGGCGTCTTTTGTGTGGGCTGTTAAGGCCTTTTACATTAAGGGAATATATTTTGAATGTGGCTATCGCCATAATATTACTTGTGGGGGTTGTTGCTCACGTAGTTCGTACCTTATAGAAGCGCATGGCCAGAATGGGGTGTTGTAGTCTGGTTCTGCACCGGGAATGTGTAAGGGTGTGTTTGTGTCTTGGTTTGGCACATAGTGCCGTCTCGGTGCTTGGAATGCTGGTTGGCGCTGTACAAGTTTTCTCGAGTGCCGGGTATGTGATAGGCCATGGGGACCTCGGGACAAGTGAGCCTCATGTGTATGCAGACTGAGGGCGTGTATACCTTCAAAAAACAACATATAACATATAAAACATATCAGTGCAAACTGCAGAAATAAGGTTGAACTTGGGGGTAAGGGGGTAAACTCATCCTGCTTGATGCACAGGGACAGTGTCTGCCACATGTAGGAGACTGTCATCTCTCTAGATTGGGCAGTGGGGGGTGGGAGTCCCCGCCGATATTTAGCCTCTAACATCTGAGTAGCCTGTCAAGCTCTCAAGAGGACGGAGCATTGGTGTACTGGACGTGGTGACCAAAGGGTTTCCCAGTGCCAGTGGGGACACCAGAGCACTCGGGCGCTCACTCGCAGTGGCATATAATCAGTTATTGTAAAGTATTTAGCAATTGACAATGTTATCTGCGTGCGACAAAGGATATCTCACTGCTCAGAGTGAGAATGCAACTACCTTGGTTACTCTTACATAATATCACAGGGTGTACTTAGAGATATCGGGCAGAGGGCAGTTCATCATTTAAAGCCAAGTTTAAGTCGATAGGCTTAGTTAGTGATGTTAATACAAATAAGGCCCTTTGCGTATAAGCGCGGTAGTGAAATGGGTGTCGGGTCAGCATCGTGGTTGCCCAGACGAGTCTCAGCAGCCATTTCTGCTCTAATATCAGAACGTGTCCTAACCTGTACATTGAGTCAAGTGTTCAGTTGGTAACTGAATCAGGGGATTAAATGGCGGTATTACCTCGCCTCAATATTACCCGTTGGCAATTAAAAAATATTTCTCATTACATTACAGCCCTATTGATACTTAAGTTCTTGGAGTCACTCTGGTACTGCAAAATAGTGTTCGTTTATCAGATCTCGTGCTGCGCCGTTGGTCTGGAAGGCGAGCCCGCCATAGTCCAGTCTGCTCTCATTTTCTTGGGAAGCGATTTTTGCGGGGAGTTGTGTCCCATGTTGTGGTGCAGGCCCCATTCCTTGAGTTTCGCCATTCCCACTTCTGGTTCTAGGATTGCTACCGATTGTCCTTTGTGCCAGACCAAAAGTTTAGTCGGGTAGCCCCATCTGTAAGAAATTTGGTGGTTGTGCAGGGTCTTGGTCACATTAATAAACTCCCTCCTTCTCGCCATGGTCGCTGCAGACAAGTCGGCAAACACGCTGATATTTTGGTATGGGTCAGGCAATTGATCTAGTTTTCTTGTCGCGGATATTAATGCTTCCTTAGACTTGTAGTAGTGGAAGCGCACGATCACATCGCGTGGTGTGTCGGCGGAGAGTCTGGCTGGTCTGGGTAGCCTGTGTACTCTGTCCATCGTCCAAGAGGCAGCCTTGAGATGGGGAACTAAAATGGCGCACATGGTTTGCAGGTACTGCGGGAGGGCCTCCGCGGATATTGAGTCCAGGATACCTCGAAAGCGCGGGATCTATCTTCCATATCCGCCACTTTTAGTTTTAGTGCGGCTTGTTCTTCTTCTAATTTCTGCAGTTAGTCTACCATATCATTGTGGACCAAGCAGATGTCGTCCGTCCTGGATTCCAGTCGATTGGTGCGCTCACCCAGATCGTGTATGTCCTTCCTTAGTTCTTTAGAGATTTGTTTAAAATCTGATCTCAGGGATTCCTTTAGGACTTGCAGCATAGCATGCAGGCTTTGGTTAGTAACCAAATCATCTCCTTGTGGTATCTGCGAGCTGTCTTCGTCTGTGAGGCTGCTCGGGTCTGGGGATTGCGCGGCTGTATCGTCGCCATCTTGTTTTTGCCGCGGGCGGTCTTTTTTACCGGAGCAGATCGAATCCGTCAATTTAAGCTGTTTGGAGGGTGCCATGAGGGTGAAGGCAGTGGATGCCCCTTGTGGGGGTAAGATTTGTGCTTGTCAGGCTCTTTAATTGTCGCTGTAGGCTCGGCGGTGCACGGAGCTCGCACGGCTTGCGACTACTCCATGCGGTCGTTGGCCACGCCCCCCAAGAAATGGGTTTTAAGGCACTTCTTAAACGATTCAAGACTAAGGGAGAGTCTGATGGCGGTAGGCAGGCTATTCCATAGGAAGGGAGCCGCCCGTGAGAAGTTCTGCATGTGTGAGTTGGCAGTATGGGTGCAAGCAGCGGACAGGAGAAGGTCACGGGCACAGAGGAGAGACCCAGAAGGGGCATACCTATGGATCTGTTAAGAGATATAAGAGGGGCTAGAATTGTTCAGTGCTTTATATGTATGGGTAGCACTTTGAATTGATTCCTATAGGATACAGGAAGCCAATGTAAGGACTGACAGAGGTGTGAGGTGTGAGAGGACCGACTAGAGAGGAAAATCAGTCTGGCGGCAGCATTCATTACAGTACAGTAATACAGTAGCAGGGGAATACGACTTTTGGAAAGACCAATAAGGAGAGGGTTACAATAATCCATGCTGGAAATTACTAGTGTATAGACAAGCTCCTTGGTAGCATCTTGTGTAAGAAAGGGGCAAATGTTGGCTATGTTTTTAAGATGGAATCTACAGGATTTGGCAACATGGATGTGAGGCTCAAAGGTGAGTCCAGAATCAAGTATGATGCCAAGACAGAGCACTTGCAAGGATGGTCTTATGTGGATACCACTAACTTGAAGGGAGAGCAAAAGAGGAGGATCAGTATTAGGAGGAGGAAAGACAAGGAGCTCAGTTTTAGAGAGATTGAGTTTCAGAAAGCAGGAGGACATTCAGTCAGAAATGAAAGACAGGCAAGCAGTGACACGTTGCAGGACTGCAGGGGAGAGGTCCGGGGAGGAGAGCTATATCTGGGTGTCATCAGCGTACAGGTGGTAGTGGAATCCAAATGAGTTAAAAAGTTTGCTAAGAGAGGCAGTATAAGGAGAAAATAGAAGGGGACCAAGGACAGAGCCTTGGAGGACTCCAACCGAGACAGGATGAGGGGAGGAGGTATCATTGGAAAAGGAGACACTGAAAGAGCGTGGGGAGAGATAAAAGGAAAACCACGAGAGGACAGAGTCACAGAGTCCGAGTGATTGTAGAGTTTGAAGAAGGAGAGCATGATCAACGGTGTCAAAGGCAGCAGAGAGGTCAAGAAGAATTAGTATGGAGTAGTTATCTGGGTATAGATCTCCTAGACATGCTTAGTCTGTTTTTACATGATTTCTGGCATCACCCTTTGGATTTAGATTTGACTATCAGATCCTGGACACTCTAAAAGACAGATATGTGTATTGTCCTGTCTTCAACAGTTTCTACAGCATCAAGAGGGCGAAGTGGGACCTCTCTAAAATGGTTGTTTCCAAAATGCATGAATTGAGTACTTGAGGTTAAATGGGCAGAGTCCAACAAGTCAGAAGGCAGAGGGAGAGTCAAGCACCACCACAAAATAATTGAACTCCATTAAGCTGCCACTGTTATCTATTGGTACCCAACATAATGTAGACATGTATTTGTAATTTCCCTAAATGGCCGCAAAGCACCTGGCCTAGGACTAAGAGAAGCAACCAAGGTCTATGTATTTCCAGTGTGTTTTTAACTGCTGAATAGGAGCATTCTGAGGTTGTTCTGCATCATTTTTGGCCACTGCATTTGTATCCTCAGGACATCTGGACATCACACACCATGCCAGATGTCCTCAGAATCTGAATCTTTGGATTGTATTTTAACTGGTAGAGATCTATGTCTCATCAGTTCTACATGGCAGCAAACTAGTCCACCTGCTGTATTTAAAATTCAAACATTCCCATGCCTTGTATTATGTTAGCTGGAATACATTTATCCTGTCCATTGTAGTCACTAATCGATATTTGATCATGAATACCAAACTCTAGCATAGTAGAAGTGTCCAGTTCCTGTTTAGGATGTTATGGCTAAACTTGATCAAGAGGAGTTCTCAGACTTTCTGAAAGTTAAAATAAAAATTATAAAGTGTATCTTGGTTGAATTTTGTGTCAACGTCAGGACAAATTGTTCAGCCTGTCCATTAGAGGCTAGAATATATGGGACTGTCTTACAGTACTGGATATTATTATTAATTATTATCATGTTATTATTTATATAGTGTGTATAAATTCTGCAGCGCTTTACAGTGGGTGGACAAACAAACATGTAGTTGTAACCAGACAAGTTGGACACACAGGAACAGTGGGGTTGAGGGCCCTGCTCAATGAGCTTACATGCTAGAGGGAGTGGGGTAAAGTGATACAAAAGGTAAGAATAGTATTAGACTAATCAAAGTTGCAAGAGAGAAATCAGTCGGGAACTATTAACAGTTTAATTGATATGCTTTTATAAAGAAGTGGGTTTTTAATGATTTTTGAAGAAGTGGAGACTGGGTGAGCATCTAACGAAGGAGGGAAGTGAGTTCCACAGGAACGGTGCAGTCCTTGAGAAGTATTGAAGGCGAGCATCAGAGGTGAGAATAAGGACAGAAGATAGACGTAAGTCTTCAGCAGAGCGTAAGGGCCTAGACGGGACATACTAGCATTATGTAGAGATTTGAAAGCAAGAACTAGAATTTTAAATTGAGCCCTATATCTTACAGCAAACCAATGAAAGGACTGACAGAAGGGTGAGGCGTGGGAGGTGAAGGCGGACAGGAAGATGAGCCTCGCCGCAGCATTCATTATAGACTGTAACGGTGCAAGTTGGGAGCACGTAAGACCACTGTGAAGCAGATTACAGCAGTCAAGGCGAGAAAGGACAGTAGAATGGACCAGCACTTGGCATTAAGTAGGCCAATGTAGAGCAATGTTTTTGAGATGTAAGCGGCAGGATTTGGCAATAGACTGAACATGAGGCATGAGCCTGCATGGTGGAGCTGACAGTAGCACCGTTGACTTGGAGGGAGACAGACACAGGAGTAGCAACACTTGTGGGAGGAAAGACCAGAATTACAGTTTTGGTCAAGTTGAGTTTAAGGAATTGGGCAGCCATCCAGTTAGAAATAGCATTGATGCAGTCAGAGACACTAGTCAAGTGGGACGCGGAGAGATCAGAAGAGGACAGATAGATTTGCGTGTCATCCGCATAGAAATGATATTGGAAGCCAAAGGAGCTAATATAGATAGAGAACATTGGAAGCCAAGGGAGGCAATATAGATAGAGAACAATAGGGGATCAAGGACTGAACCTTGGGGGACACCAACAGAAAGGAGTTGGGGAGGAGAAGCAGAGACAGAGAAAGAAACACTGAAAGAGCGCTGGGAGAGGTAGGAGGAGCACCAGGAGAGAGCATGTAGACTGATTTTGCGGAGGATGAGAAGAAGCTGTTGATGAACAACAGTGTCAAAAGACGCAGAAAGGTCAAGGAGAATTAGGATAGAGTAGTGACCACGAGATTTTGCAGCGAGTAGATCATTGGATACTTTGGTCAGTGCCAGTTTCTACAGAGTGCTTAGCGCAGAAACCAGACTGAAGCAGGTCTAGCAGAGAGTTGGACTCGAGTAAGTCTGTCAATCTTGCATACACAACTCTTTCAAGGATCTTGGATGCAAAAGGCAGTAGCGAGATAGACAGTAGTTGGATGGGGAGTAAGGGTCAAGGTTGGGCTTCTTTAGAATTTGGGTTAAAGTTGCATGTTTGACGTGAGATGGAAATATGCCAGATGAGAGAGAGAGATTGAGAATTTTAGTGAGAGGTAGAAAAAGAGAAGAAGACAGAGTACGGATGAGATGTGAGGGAATTGGATCTCTTCCCTGATTGTAAAGATCTTATCAGTGAAGTGAGTTGCAAAGTCTGAGGTGGTCAAGTTAGTAGGTGGAGGAGGAACAATAGGGCAGAGAAGACAGTTACATGTGTGAAATAGTTGTTTGGGTTCACGGGACAGTGTGGTTATAAGGGTATTGAAGTAATTTACTTTTGAGCCGGGCTGTATGAGCGCACCATAGATTTATAGTGGAGAAAGTCAGACGTACAGTGAGACTTTCTCCAACAGCGTTCAGCAGTTCTGGAGCATTTTTGGAGGTATTGAGTCAGGTTGGTGTGCCAAGGTTGTTGTTGGGGGCGCTTGCTGCATTTAAATGTAGGAGGTGCCATGGTGTCTAGTTGAGAGGAGAGGGTGGAATTGTAGAAGGAGGTTGCAGAGCTACGATAGGTGAAGTTTGAGATAGGTAAAAGGAGAGTTGGAGATTAGTGGAGAAATTCTCTAGATCAAGACATTGGAGTTTTCTGTAAGATTGATTTTCAGACAGTGGTGCCAATTGGGTTTTGGGTATGCCGATGTCAAAAGTCATCAGATGGTGGTCAAATAGAGGAAAAGTAATATTGGAGAAATTAGAGGCGGTATGGAGATTGGTGAAGGCAAGATCAAGAGTGTTTCCCGCTGTATGGGTAGCTAAATTGGACCATTGTGTGAGGTCAAAGCAGGAGGTTACAGAGAGCAGACGAGAGGCATCGGTGCAGTTGGGGTTGTTTATTGGGATATTGAAATCCCAAAGTATAAGGGAAGGAGTGCTAGTTAAGAGGAAGTGAGAAAGCCAGGAAGAAAAGTGCTCAATGAATAGCCTAGGATGACCAGGGGTGGGGGAGAGGGTGGGCGGTAGATGATAGCAATTCTTAAAGGAGGGGGTTTAACCCCTTAAGGGTTAAATATGCAGACAGTGTGAACTTCAAAAGAAGAAAAGGATAGGGCAGGGACAGTTATGATTGGTTAAAAGGTACATTGAGGGGAGAGAAGGATGCCAACACCACCTCCTTTACAGTTGAATCTGGGAGTGTGAGAGAATTGTAGCCCACCAAAACATAAAGAGGCAGGAGTAGCGCTAACAGAGGGGGGCAGCCAGGTCTCTGTAAGTGCAAGGATTGTGAGTGAGTTTGAGATGTAAAAGTCGTGTATGGCTGTTGATTTTAAATTACTGCAGACGGAACGGGTGTTCCAGAGTGCACACTGAACAGGGCCGGCCTTAGGGGTGTGCGAGCTGTGCGGCCGCACAGGGCGCCATGGAGCAGGGGGCGCCGTGCGGCCGCACAGCCGATAAAAAAAAAAAAAAAAAAAAAAAAATTTTTTTTTTTTTTTTTTTTTTAAATTTGCAGCGGGGGCGGAGCTTACCATGCGGCGGGGGCGGAGCTAAAAGCGCCGGAAAACGGCTGCAGGGGAAGCAGGAAGGAGTCCCTGCTTCCCCACCAAACAGTCACCAGGAGCTGCACTGCCTCAACAATGAACTCCACAGGTAACTGTGTGATTGTCAGGTGAGTGTAACTCTCTGCCTGTGTGTATGACTGTCTGCCTATGTGTGTGTGTGTGTGTGTGTGTGTATGACTGTCTGCCTCTGTATGTCTGTGTGTATGACTGTCTGCCTGTGTGTGTCTCTGTGTGTGTGTGTGTGTATGTATGACTGTCTGCCTGTGTGTGTGTGTGTGTATATGACTGTATGTGTGTGTATATGACTGTCTGCCACTGTGTCTGTGTGTATTACTGTCTGCCTCTGAGTGTCTGTGTGTGTGTGTGTGTGTGTATATGACTGTCTGCCACTGTGTGTCTGTGTGTATTACTGTCTGCCTCTGTGTGTTTGTCTGTGTGTATTACTGTCTGCCCTCTGTGTGTGTGACTGTGTATGACTGCCTCTGTGTGTATGACTGTCTGCCTCTGTGTGTATGACTGTCTGCCTCTGTGTGTATGACTGTCTGCCTCTGTGTGTCTGTGTGTATGACTGTCTGCCTCTGTGTGTCTGTGTGTATGACTGACTGCGTGTGTGTGTGTGTATATGACTGTCTGCCACTGTGTGTCTGTGTGTGTTACTGTCTGCATCTGTGTGTTTGTCTGTGTGTATTACTGTCTGCCTCTGTGTGTATGACTGTCTGCCTCTGTGTGTATGACTGTCTGCCTGTGTGTGTCTGTGTGTATGACTGTCTGCCTGTGTGTGTCTGTGTGTATGACTGTCTGCGTGTGTGTGTGTGTGTGTGTATGACTGTCTGCCTCTGTGTGTGTCTGTGTGTATTACTGTCTGTGTGTGTCTGTGTGTATGACTGACTGTCTGCCTGTGTGTGTCTGTGTGTGTGTGTGACTGTCTGCCTGTGTGTGTCTGTGTGTGTGTGTATGACTGTCTGCTTGTGTGTGTGTGGATGTCTTCCTGTGTGTGTATGGCCGTCTGACTCTGTGTGTGTGTGTGTGTCACATACAACCAATACACGCATATCACACACTGTTAATATACCCATTACAATTATCACACATAGCATACATATCACACACAGTCATCACACGTACTATTACATACACAGACAACACAAACATAACAGCATACATGGATGACGGGGGGGGGGCGCTGTGAAGATTTTTCGCACAGGGCGTCTAAATGCCTAAGGCCGGCCCTGACACTGAATGTTGGTAAGTGAGGGTAAAGGGCAGGCTATTGTGATGAGGTTTGTGGGGTTTCTGGTTTTCTTCCAGATTGGGCCCTGGATTGGGAGAGACATCACCAGCTGCTTGAAGCAGGAGGAGAGAAAGTGACAGGAGGTGTGAATGGGTTTTGTATGCATGGGGTCTATGATGAGATTGATTGTGGGTAGGAGTGAGAGAGTAGAAAAATGAGTACATGAGATGAGAGAAGTGGAGAGTGTAGCAGAGAGGGGCATATATAAAAGTGGTTGGGGGATGAGTGAAGTGGGTGTAAGGAGAGATTTTTATACTGAGGGAGAAGGAGGAAATAAAGAGGAGGAGAAGACAGATCGTTGCTAAACTGGAAAAAAGTAAATTGGAAATAATTGGAATATCAAGGGCAGGTGAAGGTAGGGTAAATATCAAGTTTTATGGGTTAAGAAAGTGCCGGAGTGTACTAATAAGAGGCAGTGTGTACACCTGTTATTTTTACTTATCTAAAATTTGGGTGTGACAGACAATCTATAAATGTAATAATGAGCATGGGGTGGTGAGGGGACGGGAACAGGACCGGATTAAGAGCCCAGTGGGCCTTGTGCTGACAATTATGATGGGGCCTAATTACAAAATCTTATCGACCAAAAACACAAAAACAGTCATACCTCTCAAGCGTTATGTATCTGGTGGAGTTGGTGTTGGAGGGAAACTCAAAGGATTCAGCTATAAGAAAACACATACTCTATGCTAATCTCTTCGTCTAATTTATGCTTTCATCTTTCAATAAATCAATACCAACAGCAGTGTCCAGTGAAGCAGGAAGCCAATGGGCGGGGTAAAAGAGAAGGCCACTGATGTGAATCACATGACCAGAACTGCCAAAAGGGGCGAACATGCCCAAAAAGGGTATATGTCTGTCCAAAGAATTGAAAGGCCAGCCTGGCATCAGTGTCCCTATGCATCACAGTGTCAGTGTCCCCATGTCGCCCAGTCCCCTATTCTCCCAGTGTCTGTGTCCCCATTTCTCCCAGTGTCCCCATGTCTCAGTGTGTCCTGTGTCACTAGGAGACACATAGACATGGGGACACAGAGACACGGGACTGAGAGACATGGGGGCACTGAGACACTTGGGGAGACTGGGAGACATGAGGGCACTTGTGGTTACAGACATGGGGACACTGAGAGACATGGAGACACGGGGACACAGACATTTGGGGACACTGGGAGAAATTGGGTCACAGACACTAGGGACACAGAGACATGGGGACGCTAACACTGGGAGACATGGGGACACTAGGGACACTGGCTGGGAGACATAGGGACACTGGGAGACATGGGGACACAGACACTGGCTGGGAGACATGGGGACACTGGGAGTCATGGGGACACAGACATATGGGAACAATGGGAAACATGGGGAAACAGACATTTGGGGACACTGGGAGCCATTGGGACACTGGCTGGGAGGCATGGGGACACTGGGAGACATGGAAACACTGTGTCCCTAGTGTCTCCATGTCCCAATGTGTCTACCTATGTCTCACAGAGTCCCCATGTGTCTCACAGCGTCCCCATGTCTCACAGTGTCCCCTAGTGTCTCAGTGTCCCATGTGTCTCAGTGTCCCCACGTCTCACAGTGTCCCCTAGTGTCTCAGTGTCACCATGTGTCCCCTAGTGTCTCAGTGTCCCCGTGTCTCCCTGATGCCTTTCCCCTCATCCCTCACTTCCCTGAGCTGTAGTCTGTCTCTGCAGGCTGGGAGCTGCTGTCTGAACTCTCTGTGCTGTGTAGCTGCTCCCCTGCGTATCAGTGAGTAGAGAGAGGCAGGGAGGGATATGCTGTAACTTCCTATCCCTGCCTCTCTCCATACACAGTGACCCCTACTGGCCGGTGTTGGTATTGCAGAGTAATCTCCCTTTATACTGAGAAAAATATTTGCATTTGTATTGCCGGTATTACTGCAATACCATCACGGCCAGGCAGCCTCAAATACAGGCTGTGCCTTAAAATACCAGTCAGGTGGCAAACCTAAGAGTAGTGTGTAAAAAAAAAAAAAATTTTTTTTTTTTTTTTTTTTAAATGGGCCTATTCCATGGGCCTGGGCCTGGAGCTGCATCTCCATCAGCCCCTATGTTAATCCAGCCCTGGAAGGGAATCCCACTTTTTTACAGCAGTATTGGGGCTTGGTAGTTTGGAAATCAGGCTATTGAATAACGATATGTAGGTTCAGAAAGGCTTGCAATAAAGCTGAGGGAGGAGATATGTATCTAGGCACAGAGATGAAGGGATGGTTATTCAAATAAAAACAAACATATCAATAAAAGAAGGGAGGAGTCAGAGGTCAGTCTGAAATCAGAGGAAATAGAGGAATGCATTTGGGGGGATTAAACAATTACATCCAAGGCTAGCAGAACTACACTTTAGCATGACAGACACGATATAAAGGCAAGAAAATATACAATGCACACAGGATATATACAATAAAATAAATGTACAGGGTGGTTAAATTAAATGTAAATAATGCTGTGCAGGATAAAGTCTTAGTGTGGTCTGCCAGAAGGCTACCTTGCTTATTGCAGACGATCAGCTGATTGAGCACAGATTTTCTTATTGGGACTTAGTATTGGAGCTTGATAGTTTATTTGAAGCCAGAAAAGTCTCAAACACCTACAGTACAAATTATATTTACATAATATAAATAGTATGATAATGCAAATAAAGAAAGCTTCTGGAGTAAAGTTAGCATTCTTAAAAGCTTTGCAATACTTTTATTCATATATTGGAATATGGCTATTTATAACTATTTATTGATATCAGATTAACCTGGATCTCAGGAAAGTTGAATTTAGAAGTTCACAGATGAACACTGTAGTGGATGGCATGGGGCTGTCCTCAAAGGTTGTGTTAAAAATGCAATTTGTGTGTTTATTCTCATGTATAGGTAAAATTGTATGTAGCATTCGTATGATTGTTCGGTAGTTTTCATCCGTATTCCATACGAATGAAAACTACCGAACCATTAGACCACCCCAGAGAGAAGTGTGCACCTTATTAGGCTTTCACACTTCTCTAACCGCAAGTTAATTGGTGCAATCGGTACTTTGTATATGTAGCTGGGTGGGCGCCGTTTGACATACGAACACGTGGCGGCGGCCATCTTACGCAAGAAAAACTCAGCGGTGTTTGGTCGTCGAGTGTCTGGAACTCAAATCGGACACTCAATTACCCGAACACTGCTGAGACCTCCAGAGCTCCATAACTCCCGAATGGAGGGGCCATCCAGTCCCTCGTTCGGTGAATTAAAAGTACCAAACAAGGGTATTCATATGAATACCGATTTAATGGTGGATGACAAGTATTTCTGTGTATTTTATCTCCCGAACGGAGACCGACCGTCGGTCAAATTGTCTCTTCCACCTAACTCCCGAGCCCCTGGTCCGATCTGGGTGAATTTTGTTTGTCACCCAGATCAGGGCTACCAGGGGGTGCCACTTAGATAATTGTACCTGACTGTTTTGGGGTACATCCAGAAACCGGGTAAAACTGTATCATGTAAAAGTGGATTATGTGTCACACTGAGGGGAGGAGATGTATGGGAGGTAACTATTGTACTATTGGCTACTGTACCAATTACTGTAAATCCCTCCCTTGCATGGGAGAAACCTTTAAAAGGAGTTTGTGTGATTAAAAGTTCAGTTCTGCTCCTGATGCTGTGTGTCGTCCAGTCATTGGGATTGATGTTGGGATATTGTTGGATTGTCTTGCCTGCTGAAATTATTGCCTTATGGATTTTAATACTTGTTCCTGAGCCTTACTGGGATCTTAAGTGGAGATAACCTGTGGAATAGCAGCTCTCCACTACAAACACCTTTAAAGGCTCGGGCCGTGTTGCAATAGCGGTTTTCGGCTAAATGCTGGCATGTTGATAGAAAAAGTGGCATGCTGATAGAAAAAGTGCAATTTACATATATATTTAATATTATTATTATATTATATAATATTTATTTATTTATAAAATATTTTACCAGGAAAGATACATTGAGACTTCTCTCATTTTCAAGTATGTCCTGGGTCCACAAAACATTGCATTGATACAATAAAATACAAAAACAATATTAATGCACAACGTATACAACATTTAACATACAACAGGTAGGAAATATATAATATAACATTCCTCTCTAATCACTCAGGGGGTAATTTATTTGTCCTTTTTCTTAGGTATTCACCCAGAGACCTGGGAATCTGAGGGTCCTGCACAGAATTTCAGCTTTTCCTAGAATGGTATATTGCTGGATAGATATCTTCTGAATCCACTCTCCCAGGGAACACAGACTCAAGAACACTAGGATACTACTTCACTTTCCACATCATTTATAGCTCATTTTTTAGCCCTTGGTATTTGTATATCTTTAAATGTCCATTCTTCTTGATGATATGGTCACTAAGTATTGCCACATACACCACCACTGCAATCTTCCTTTCCTTATCCATCTCTGCAATGTCTGATTGGCGGGCCATCACTTATTTATACATCTGGATCTGGAAGACTTACTGGATCTTAGTCTTGTCATCCTTAACTATCCTATGTGGGGCCTCCCATCTGGACTTGGGCAGGTCCAGCTCATGTGCTGTGCAGATATTTCAGAACACAATTGGGTTGTGTCATCTTGCACCCAGCTACCATGTTTTGGATTGTCTCAGAGGATTCTTTGCAAAGTCCTCCTTGGTTCTGGTGTGGTATGGTGAGGTAGACCCCCTTATCTCTGGTGGTCGGTGTCTGTTTTGCTGTTCCTAAGATTAGAAGATTAGTAACTTGTTGTTGTCTTTTAGTCCTGTATTTCCCAGCCATTGGTAGCACTTTGTGATGTCATTGTAGGCAGTTTTTGATAACCTTATGAACATGATGTACCTGTTCCAACCTCCAAGTGCTACCTGAAACTAGGTATCAAGTTTGAATTAGAATGCTACAACAATCTAAAATATAGTTGTCATTGGCATATAATAGATATATGAAATTAGAGATTTTCAACTGCTCACCATCTAGGAACTTACACAAAAACAATTTTTTATAAAAAGCTAGATTCTCATAAAAGAAATGTATTGATACTACGGGAACAAATTATCAGCTACCCAAAAACCATACTGTACATGGTCAGAAATACATTATATTATAAGTGTGAATTCATCTTAAACTCATACAATTCAGAGTTTGGGAATAAACAAAGAGCCCCTAGTATCGATAGATTTCTTTTATGAGATTCTACATCCACAGCTAAATGTCCTCGAAGTTTTAAAAATGAATTCCTTTCTATGTGATTACTCAATAAGAAAAAATTTCCTCCTTCCTTCTACTAAGAATGCAGTTGTGAATAGTCTGTTAACATTTTGTAAAGGACTGCAAACAATTTTGATGGACCTCAATTACATTTTACAAATGATTGCAAAGCAATGGCCATTTTGAGGAAGGTATCAAGGTTATTAAAATGTCGCAAACACTGATGAAGTAACTTGTTTATACTATATCTGCTTTTATGTGTCATGGAAGATAGATACTGCAAATATCTGTTGGTTCATTCAACAGAAAATACCTGCAAGTAAAAAAATAATAATTATAATTGCTATAACAACATTAATCAAAAGGGAAACGTTTAAGTAGAATGTAAGGGCTCTTAATATATCATTAAGTGTTAATTATGCACATTTCTGAATAAGTACATAGTTCACTTTTAATTAGATGAAAGTTGATGGTCTGTCAAAGACCATGATTAGATTGATAATTACTAGAATTGAGCACCAATTACTTTTCTGTGTTTCTTGTTTGTTGTCTTTTAAGTGACTTCACAAAAAATAACATCATAAAGTATATATGCCTAAACCCGTATATCTCTTATACATATGACCTGTAAGGCTTTAAAGTAATATACAGGTGATCCTCAAAAAATTAGAATATCGTGCCAAAGTTAATTTATTTAAGTAATGCAACGTAAAAGGGGAAATTAATATATGAGATAGACGCATTACATTCAAAGCAAGATAGTTCAAGCCGTGATTTGTCATAAGTGCGATGATTATGGCTTACAGCTCATGAAAACCCCAAAATCCACAATCTCAGTAAATTAGAATATTACATGCAATCAATAAAACAAGGAGTGTACATAGAATAATATCGGACCTCTGAAAAGTATAAGCATGCATATGGACTCGGTACATGGTTTGGGCCCCTTTTGCAGCAATGACTGCCTCAATGCGGCGTGGCATGGAAGCTATCAGCATGTGTCACTGGTGAGGTGTTATGGAAGACCAGGATGCTTCATTAGCAGCCTTCAGCTCTTTTGCATTGTTCGGTCTCCTGTCTCTCATCTTTCTCTTGGCAATGCCCCATAGATTCTCTATGGGGTTCAGGTCAGACGAGTTTGCTGGCCATTCAAGCACCATAATCCCATGGTCATTGAACCGTGCTTTGGTGCTTTTGGCAGTGTGGGTGGGTGCCAAGTCCTGCTGGAAAATGAAGTCAGCATCACCATAAAGCTTGTCTGCGGAAGGAAGCATGAATGGCTCCAAAATCTCCTGGTAGATGGCTGTGTTGACCCTGGACTTAATTAAGCACAGTAGACCAACACCAGCAGATGACATGGCTCCCCAAATCAACAATGACTGTGGAAACTTCACACTGGACTTCAAGCATCTTGCAGTGTGGGCCTCTTCATTCTTCCTCCAGTCTCTGGGTCCTTGATTTCCACATGAGATGCAAAAGTTGCTCTCATCAGAAAAATGGACTTTGGACCACTGAGCAACAGAACAGGTCTGTTTTTCTTTAGCCCAGGTAAGACACTTCTGACATTGTTTGTTGTTTAGGAGCACCTTGACAAGAGGAATATGACATCTGAAGCCCATGTCCAGGATCCGTTTGTGTGTGGTTGCTCTTGATGCACTGACTCCAGCCTCAGTCCACTCCTTGTGAAAGTCCCCAACACATTTGAATGGCCTTTTCCTGACAATCCTCTCCAGGCTGCGGTCATCCCTGCTGCTTGTGCACCTTTTTCTTCCACACTTTTCCCTTCCACATAACTCTCTATTAATGAGCTTTGATACAGCACTTTGGGAACATCCAACTTCCTTCGCAATTATCTTTGGAGGTTTCTGCACAACTGTCAGGTCAGCAGTCTTCCCCATGATTGCGATTCCTACTGAACCAGACTGAGAGACTATTTAAATGCTCAGAACCCCTTTGCAGCTGTTATGACTTACTTAGCTGATTAGAGTGGGACACTGTGAGCCTAGAATATTGCACCTTTTCACAATATTCTAATTTACTGAGATTGTGGATTTGGGGTTTTCATGAGCTGTAAGCCATAATCATCACACTTATGACAAATCACGGCTTGAACTATCTTGCTTTGCATGTAATGCGTCTATCTTATATATTAGTTTCCCCTTTTACATTGCATTACTGAAATAAATGAAGTTTTGCACAATATTCTAATTTTTTGAGTATCACCTGTAAATAGAAATTAAAGTTCCACTGTTAGGCTGCACTTTTTGGGAAAAAATGCATGTTTTCATAGTGTCTGTGAATAGCACACTTGCAAACACAATGCATTTTTGAACATATCTGTATTACAGTTTGATTGTGATGGTCAGAGTTCATATAAGCGTTTTAAACCATAATCGGCTTGTATAACATTTTAAAGACTGTCAGCCTAAAGAATTAACTGGTGTGCTTGTTGCAATCAAAATAAGTGACAATTGTAATATTAAAAGCACATCATAGGAACCAGTAGTTCACCTTTTATGAGTGATATTGAGAGTACATTAAAAAAAAAAAAGAAGCAAAAAAACAAAACAAAAAAAATATTGTTGCTGCATGCTATGATCTCCTGGTCATTGAGATTGTTACAATGACTAGACTGACATTGAATTAAAATGCTGTGCTTCTATTGTGTGTAAATTAACTTCACTATTCTAGGACAGGCTATATGATTAGCAGGTCAGGTAGGTAGGTAGGTAGGTAGAGATACAAACAGATTGTGCTGAGACCGAACATGATAAAACTACTCACAGTTTGTTGCAGATAGAAAAATTACTGTTGTGCATCACCTGCGTATCTCAAGTTGAACTTCGAGAAATGTGCATTGGGCACAGAAATCCTGAGAAATCCAGTTTCCACAACTATCCCAGAATTCCCAGTTTGCCATGTAAATGGGCCCAGGCAGACATCATATTTCAGACTTTGCACTGCATTTATACAGGTATAGTTAGCAAAGGATGTTGCTTTAAACAGTTTTCTTTTAAAACAAAGCATGGTTTATGATCCAAAGGTACCAATGTCCAGAACCCAGTTATGGACTGTATCGTTTCGACCTTTTTGGTTATATGTTTCCTACATGTGAATTCACTGAGATGTTGGTTCTGTCACTATTTTAAAGGGGCACTGTCACTGACTGAAGACCTTGCAGAATTTGTAAAGAACCCCAACGTTAACGCCACTGGTGGTACGGTGACCGGGGGGGCAGGCAAATGTGAGTTCTATTTACCTGGACCTGTCCCTTGCAGGTGCCGCCATCTTCTTCCAGCAGGTCCCCTTCTTCACCAGGAGCCAGTGTCACTGCTGTATTCTCACACATGTTTGTGTTCCTGACCCTGTAGTGTTCCTTTAATTTAGATTTTCTATACTTTCCTTATGTTATTTACATATTTCATTACATTCTTTTTCAACAAAATTAAATGTGAGCTATATTTGTGCAAGGGAAAAGTACATAGATTATTCTAATTCTCTTTTTGGGTAGGGAAATGTTCAACTTCAGGTATAACAGCTTCTAAAGCACTAAATACATAATGTAGCATAAAGATAAATAATGTGTTTAGATGCTTTAGGACAGGGGTATGAAACATACAGACCTCCAGATGTGCTGGACTACATCTCCCCTAATGCTTTGCCAGCATTATAACTGTAAACACATTATGGGACATGTAGTCCACTACATCTTGATTGCCAAGGGTTGCATACCCCTGCTTTAGGAGATGTTATTTACCTGTTCCAATTCACTCCATTCCAAAAGCATCCTTGGTTGTCCGCTATCACCCTCTCTAAAACTATTGGCTTTGCTCTGGGACACTTTACGAAACAGGATAACCATCCTCCATGACAGCAACATGTAACTGCCAGCACATGGGCATCAGAGCATCCTATACTGCCATGTAAAGCATGTAACCTGCTAGCAGGGAAAAAAACAATGTGAAATTGAGCTGGAGAATAACCTAAGGGAGGGTTCTCCTGCTGTCTCTGTCACTCTGTGCTGTTGGTCAAAGCTGAGAATTGATTGACAGGTAAAAGAGTGGCTGCATTGTAAAGAATATTATATTAAAATGGATACATGTTCTAATTTTTCCCAATGTAGAGATGAAATTTAATGTTCTTTAATTTAAAAATAACTTGTGCATACCAACACAGGTACACTTTAAAAGATTAAAAATAATATGTTTAAACATACGGAAACTTCTTCCTCTAGGGAAATAAGAAGTACAAATGTAAAGGCCTTTTCCAGACCTAAGGCTAAAATGGACTGGGGCTATGGCAGATAGATGTGAGACGCAGGAGAGAAAGCATGGGGAAGAGGTCAGGAAGCAAACAGATGTTTAGGGCATGTGGGAGAAAAGAGGATCACTGGTGTATAAGGAATGTTAGTGAATTACTTAGAGATCAGCTGAACACATTTTCTCCAGAGACATACTGAGAATAACAAAATAGCCTCTAGTGTAAAAATAATGAGAAGTTGTTCAGGATATTGTAATTTTCTTTTTTACCCTTAATGTTTCTCCACAGGTTATGTTATTGTGCCTCCTACACAAATAAAATAAATTACAATCAAAACATACAAAGTTATTCTTGGTTAGTTGATAGAACCCAGAAAAAGAAACCTACATAAAGGAATAATGTAAACATACAAGCACAATGTATTAAAACGTGCAATTATCTTTTCTCTGTATTAATCCTTTAATGATGGCCTGATATATTTTAATGTACGTATGTCTTTTTCTTATTTCTCACCAGTGTTCATCGTTTTCACGCCTATTGCTATTTGTACATAAAGAATAGCAGATTTCATATTTATTTCATTTAAATACTTTGTTTTTCTTATTAGTTTACCTTGCCCACGATTGTTACAAGCTTATATATACTATGGCATAATTAAAAGAGAAAAGAATGCGTATATTTGCAATGCCTTGGGTATATTTAATATTTTTATGATTTTTCCATGCACTTGTCATTTTAATGGTTAATTTCAGACTATGTATGTCCCACTACTGTAAAGAGCCAAGGCAGAAGCCTGTGGTCAGTTGATCACACTGCACGCAATAAGTGGTCCTGAGGCATGATTGACAGCTGAAAACCGGCTGTTGTAGTGCATCCTGGGACATACATGGTTTAATGCACGTTTTAGGGTGGAGGGGTGAATATAAGAATTTCTTTTATTCAGAAATGAGCCAAAGGAACACTGAAAAGTGAGGCATGATGTTTATTTTAAGGTTACAGTGAGGAAGGGTTCATACAGAACCTTTACAGTAAACATAGAAACATAGAATGTGACGGCAGATAAGAACCATTCGGCCATCTAGTCTGCCCAGTTTTCTAAATACTTTCATTAGTCTCTTATATCTAAGACAGCCTTATGTCTATCCCATGCATATTTAACCTCCCTCACTGTGTTAACTTCTACCACTTCAGTTGGAAGGCTATTCCATGCATCCATTACTCTACAGTAATACTTCCTGATATTATTTCTAAACCTTTTTCCCCTTAAAATTTAAGACTATGTCCTCTTGTTGTGGGAGGTTTTCATGTTTCAGAAGTAGTGATGTCCCGAACGGTTCGCTGGCGAATAGTTCCTGGCGAACATTGCGTGTTCGCGTTCGCCACGGATGGCGAACATATGCGATGTTCAGTCCACCCCCTATTACTATTTTAAAAAAAGGGTCCCCCCTCCCTGAGCGAGTGGGGGCCCTAAAGTAAAAAAAGTGGGGAGGACCTATTGTCCTCCCCCTGGCCCCCACCCCTGAGCGGTGGGTGGGGACCCTAAACACAAATTGGGGGGGACCTAATGTCCTCTCCCCTGGCCCCCACCCCTGAGCAGTGGGTGTGGGCCCTAAATACAAATTGGGGGGGGACCTATTGTCCTCCCCCCAGCGCCCACCCCTGAGCGGTGGGTGGGGGCCCTAAATACCAATAGGGGAGGGAACTATTGTCCTCCCCCCGGCCCCCACCCCTAAGCGGTGGGTGGGGCCCTAAAAAAAATGTCCCCCCCAGGTGACTAGGGGGCCCCCAAACCCCTAGTCACCCCTTCCCCCCCCAAAAAAAATTATCCCCCTACCTACCCCCCTCACCCTAAAAATAACGAGGGGGGGACATTTAACTTACCATTCAATGTTTTCCTTCTTCTAAAATCTTCTTTTTTCAGCCCCAAAAAAGGCCCCCCCCAAAAAAAACAACGAGCGCAATTTTTTTTATCCATTTTCACCCGGCGAGGGCTCTGCGCAGACTGAGCTCTGCAGGGCGGGGGACGGCTTATAAAGCCTTGCCCCACCCTGCAATTAAGCTCAGAGCACTCTAAATGGTGGGTTTAAGCCATCCAATCAGAATGCTCTGACAGGTAAATGAAGAGACTGATAGGTAAGTCTCTACATTTACCTGTCACAGCACTCTGATTGGTTTGTTTGAAATCCACCAATCAGAGTGCTCTGTGTCATTTTACACAGCGTGGGGAAGTTCTGTGGAATTTTCCCACGCTGTGTAATTTGACTCATAACACTATGATTGGTGGATTAAGTACAGGGGAATATTCACTAAGTACCAAACATTGTTATACAGGGGAATATTCACTAAATACCAAACATTGTTATACAGGGGAATATTCACTAAATGCCAAACATTGTTATACAGGGGAATATTCACTAAATACCAAACATTGATATACTGGGGAATATTCACTAAATACCAAACATTATTATACAGGGGAATATTCACTAAATGACAAACATTGTAATATAGGGGAATATTCACTAAATACCAAACATTGTTATACAGGGGAATATTCACTAAATGCCAAACATTGTTATACAGTGGAATATTCACTAAATGCCAAACATTGTTATACAGGGGAATATTCACTAAATGCCAAACATTGTTACACAGGGGCATATATAGGGGAATATTCACTAAATACCAAACATTGTTATACAATTGTTATACAATGGCTGGTTTAAGCCAATCACAGTGCTCTTTGTCATTTTACACAGCGTGGGAAAGTTCTTTGGAATTTTCCCACGCTGTGTGAAATGACACAAAGCACTCTGATTGGCTGGCTTGAAATCCATCCAATCACAGTGCTCTGTGTAATTTTACACAGCGTGGGAAAATTCCACAGAACTTTCCCATGCTGTGTAAAATTACACAGAGCACTGTGATTGGATGGCTTGAAATCCATCCAATCACAGTGCTCTATGTCATTTTACAAAGCGTGGGAAAATTCCAAATAACTTTCCCACGCTGTGTAAAATGACACAGAGCTCTGTGATTGGATGGTTTTCAAGCCATCCAATCACAGTGCTCTGTGTCATTTTACACAGCGTGGGAAAATTCCAAAGAACTTTCCCACGCTGTGTAAAATGACAAAGAGCACTCTGATTGGCTTAAACCCACCAATCAGAGTGTTCTTAGCCTAACTGCAGGGCGGGGCAAGGCTTTATATGCCTTCCCCCGCCCTGCGTAGCTCAGTCTGCGCGGAGCCCTCCATGGGTGAAGATGGATTTTTTTTGCGCTCGGGTTTTTTTCTTTTTCGTCAGGTTTTTTTTGCGCTCGGGTTTTTTATTTTATTTTAAGTTCGTCGGGTATGATGGCTTTTTATTTGGCATTTTTTGGGGCTGAAAAATGAAGATTTTAGAAAAAAGAAGACGTCAAATGGTAAGTTAAATTTTTTTTTTACAGGTTAGTTATTTTATTCCCCCCTCATTATTTTTAGGGTGAGGGGGGTAGGTAGGGGATAGGTTGTATTTGGGTGGGGGGAGTGACTAGGGGCTTTTATTTATTTATTTATTATTGCCATTTATATAGCGCCAACAGATTCCGTAGCGCTTTACAATATTATGAGAGGGGGATTTAACTATAAATAGGACAATTACAAATAAACTTACAGGAACAATAGGTTGAAGAGGACCCTGCTCAAACGAGCTTACATTCTATAGGAGGTGGGGTGTAAAACACATTAGGACAGGAACCACATTAGGCTTGGGACCCCTAGTCACCTTGATTGGGGGGGATTTTCATTTAGAGCCCCCACCCGCCGCTCAGGGGTGGGGGCCGGGGGGGAGGACGGTAGATCCCCCCCACCATTATTATCTAGGGCCCCCACCCACTGCTCAGGGGTGAGGGCTGGGGGGACAGTAGGTCCCCCCTTATTGTTTTTTTAGGGCCCCCACCCACCACTCAGGGGTGGGGGCCGGGGGGAGGACGGTAGGTCCCCCCACCATTATTATCTAGGGCCCCCACCCACTGCTCAGGGGTGGGGGCCAGGGGGAGGACAGTAGGTCCCCCCTCTCTTTACTTAGGGCCCCCACCCACCGCTCAGGGGTGGGGGCCTGTGGGGACAGTAGGCCGCCCCCTTATTGTTTTTTAAGGGCCCCCACCCACCGCTCAGGGGTGGGGGCCGGGGGGGAGGACGGTAGGTCCCCCCACCATTATTATCTGGTTCGCCGGGTTCGCCGGTTCGTGAACATTTGTGGAAGTTCGCGTTCACCGTTCGCGAACCGAAAATTTTATGTTCGCGACATCACTATTCAGAAGTACTCATCTCCATTACTGTGTTGATTCCCTTTATGTATTTAAATGTTTCTATCATATCCACCCAGTCTCATATTTCCTCCAAACTATACATGTTAAGATCCTTTATCCTTTACTTGTAAGTTTTATCCTGCAATCCATGAACCAGTTTAGTAGCCCTTCTCAGAACTCTTTCCAAAGTATCCATATCCTTCTGGAGATATGGTCTCCAGTACTGCGTACAATACTCCAAGTGACTTCTCATCAGTGTTTTGTACAATGGCATGAGCACTTCCCTCTTTCTACTGCTAATACCTCTCCCTATACAACCAATCATTCTGCTAGCATTTCCTGCTGCTCTATTACATTGTCTGCCTACCTTTAAGTCATCAGAAATAATCACCCCTAAATCCCTTTCCTCATATGTTGAGGTTAGGACTCTATCAAATATTCTGTACTCTGCCCTTGGGATTTTACGTCCAAGATGCATTATCTTGCACTTATCCACATTAAATGTCAGTTGCCACAACTCAAACCATTTTTCTAGTTTACCTAAATAATTTTCCATTTGGCTTATCCCTCCTGGAACATCAACCCTGTTACATAAAAAAGATGCATGCCTTACCATATCTTTTATATTTTCGCTTTTAACGTTTTATATTTAGTAAAGTTGGTGGAGTTGATTATTTAATCCGGGTGACAGTAGAGGCTCTAATTTAGATATGGAATTCAAGTTTTTCATAAAGAGACAGTTTGTTGATCACAGGTATCATGCCCATCCATGACATTAAAAGAGTTAAATGGCCTCTTCCGAGGGTTGTTATAAATGTCGCCTGCTAAGAATATGTTCTCCTTTGGTTTTTATTATTTTGCCATCATCATAATCTGGCTCCTAAGTAATATTTTTTAGGAATAGCATGTCCTCGTTTTTTATTATTGGCAGTCATATTAAGGTCCTGATGTTGATAAATTAGTGGAAAATTTGTTTGGGAAAAAGTATTCTTACAAACAGCCTTTGAAGGATGTAATATAAAGTCATTGATCCTTAAGGGATCAAATGCATGAATGCTTTTTCAGCTGCAAACAGCTCATTGCACAGTCTTTAATTAGGTTGTGTATTTTGAAAATCTGTGAATTTGTATTCCTACAGGGAATTGGACTGCATCAGTAGATGTGTTGTGCAATTATAAAAGCAAAATATTGCATTTAAGGCAGTCTGAGTCTCATTAGTGTGAAAGTCGACCCCAATTTATGTGAAATACTGATAACTGCCTCAAAGACAGCTTGAAATAAACAGTGTTGGTTATTGAAAACATCCAGGGGCAATTTTGCACTCAGTTGTGTCCTTTTTGTAATTGAGAGAAGGCTTGCAGAAATTAGGATGACCATAAGTTCGGAGCGAATGCATGTTGTACATTTGACATATCTCATCAACTGGCCTTGTTAGCTCATAGATGCCATTATGTACTCAGGAAATCTCAATCCCATAAGGAAAGAAGGTTAACAAATTGGTAAAAAAAGAACAAAACAATATACAACCATGTGTTGTATGTGTTATTATTGCATTGTTATATATTTTCATATCACCCAACATTGTGAAAGGTCAGATAAGCTACTTGAGAGCATATCCAGAGTTTGGAAAAAGTCAGACATGAACTCAATCTCATTTGAAATGTCAAAGAGTATGAGAAACACCTTCAGACACCAAAACTTGTGTGTTCTTTTTTGGACGAATGAGAATACGCCCACATTTTGAGGAATTGTTAATTTATAAGAATCCAACACAAATTGCATTTTTTTTAAAAGAAATAAATAAAAAAACAAATGGTTGTTGAATGCAAATTCATCCATGCCATTTGTTTATTAATTTTTCAGTTATCTCATTACAATAAGGGAGTTACTGGCCTAGTGTTTGTTTAGTATCTTAAAAAATAGAAATGGCATACAGCAGTGCTCCCAGCTGCTTCCTTCCCACAATCCCGTGGGCTCTCTGACTGTGGGTACTATTTTACATTCCCCACAGGATCTCCCTCACCCCCCAGGGATTAATTTTAAACCCTCACTAACAGCAATTGGCGACTGGTATCCTGGGAGTTGTAAAACTAGCCGTGTAATAATAAAACAATTTGCATGGCAAGTTTCTGGGACATGTGGTTTGACATAAGAAGTTCAAAATTGTAGCTCACTGGTCTGACCTCTGGCCACACTCCCACTCACACCCCTAGAATTAAAGTGTCCTTCTTTGTCCATTTGAAATGTTGGGAGGTATTGAGACAGCCCCAGATTTTTTCATGTTACCCAGTGTTTCTGATGGCCTTATTTAACTACTTGTCCTTTTATTTATGCATGACCTAACCTGACCTCACCATGTGGATTCAAATTATGTTATCAAGTCAAACCTCATATTAACAGTCTAAAAAGTATCAATACAGGAAGTGGGGGATACCAATATTAGCATAAAAATAATTTAGTGCCTTAGAGACTTGAAACAGGAAAGAAGTATGTTTTAGTAAAACATTGTTTAATAAATAGTTTAATAAATAGTCTGTTTTGTAACACTAATAGAACGTATTAACAAAACAGACATATGTAGCTAAAGAAAGATTACTGTCTGGCAGGTAAGCATGTATTAAAAGTGCAGACACCTAATTAAAAAAAATAATAATATGTTTTGGAAAGAAAGGTCTCTAATAATACTGAACTCTTATACTGTGCGCTTAAATCATCCCAATATGTAAGATCTAAGCAATATCCAAAACAAACGGATAGGCACATTAGTGCACTAATGAGATTCCTGTTTGCCTGTTACATTTACGATCACTGATATCTATAATAATTAGCTATAAACACAGAAATTCAGAAATAACCTACATACAGAGCTCCCTACGTGCAATTCACTACGTGTCAGTTGGCTTATCAGGGGATTTTTTTTTAATTTTTATATAGAATCAACATATTCCACATCACTGTATAATAAGTAAACAAAACAAACAGTTAATTCTAGCAAAACATGATTAACACACAGGAACAGTAGATGAAGAGGGCCCTGCCCAAACAAGCTTACAATCAAAAGGGTTGAGGGTCAAATAAGGAAGAGAGGGAATCATATGATCTGGATATACCTAACGTAAGAGAAAGGTGATCAGGATGAGCAAACACAGAAGATGGGTGGCAGCAGAGGAAGATTGCAAGGAGGGATAAGGAGTTAAGGGGAGAAATAATAAGCTTCTCTAAAGAAAATTGTTTTCAGGAATTTTTTTAAGGACTTCAGACACAGAGAGAGTTGTATGTCCCATGGAAGGGTATTCCATAAAGAGGGGGCAACCAGGGAGCACGAGAATTTTGAGGGAGAGGTGTGAGAGTTGATGGACACAAGGTATGTAAATCTGGCAGTCATTCATTACGGACGGTAAAAGGACAATCTCGGTACTTTTCAGGCTGACAAGCATAGGGTTACAATAATCAAGTATCTTAGTTACGCACTGAGAGAGAAAGGGGCAAACAATAGAAATGATTTGCAGGTGATTTGGTGATAGATTTTATATAATGGGTAAAGGTCACTGTCAAGGAGCACACCAAGGCAGTGAGACTGCGGGGTACAGGTTTTGATAAATCTGTTGACCTTAAGGGAAGCAGGCATAGTCACAGCCTTAGCTGGAGGAAAGACTTGGAGTTTGATCTTGGAGAGGTTGGGTTTTTAAAATCAGGAAGTCATCCAGTCAGAAACAGAGAATAGACAGTTGACACAATCTAGCAAATGAAGAGATGCAGATTTGGGTATCAAGAGCATACGGGTGATATTGGATGATATCAGATCTCCAAGACAGATAGTGTAAATTGAGAAAATCAGAGGTTGAAGCACTTAAGTAACTCCAACCAACATAGTTACAGTTAGTAGGTTGGAAACACAGAAGGAGCGATTAGGTGCCCTTACCTTAGGTGCCAAATAATTTGTGATGAGAGCAAACATGTTAAAACTCCCCACTGTGCAGATAGCAAAAAAAAATCACTGTTGTGCATCACCTGCATATCTCAAGTTGGACATTGAGAAACTAAACTTCAAATTCCAGACCAGAACCGGCGCCCTGCTGAATTTTTACCAATGCTTGTTCCTATCAACAAGAAATGTACACATAAAACATAACTAATTGCTACATTCTGATTCATATCATAATAGTAACCAATAATTGAGGCTTCTGCCTACATTTTTCTTTGTATTTTTAACCTTCTATTGCCAATAATAATCTGTATTGAATTCACATTTACATAAAAAATGAAAGTAATATATCCTTCTTCACGCAGGCCATTCAATTTAAAGCATTTGAACAAAACTTTGAATTTAAGGGATTTTTATGTTTATACGCATTTATCAAACTACCGGTAGAATTGAATAGCAGGTGTGGGTGGATTTTTTTTTCTGTTTTTTATTGCTGATTATACCACTGGTGTATTGTATCAATTATTCCCTTTCTCATTCGCTATCATTCATTAAACTCTAATTTGTGCTCATAATTAATAAAAATGAAAATGATTATGGAAGAGAATGCCAGCCAGAAATGCAATTTAAAATTCAGTGAACTGATATTAAACAGGCAATTGAATTTACTGTATGTGCGCAATATGCTTGGCATTGAAAGGGTTATTAAGTGATATTATCTTGCGAATTTGAATTAAGGATCTTTAATTGCCCTTGATAAAAAGTTCCAGCTATTTAGGCAACCTTCGGCAGGGGCGTATTAGCCGCGAGGCAAACAAGGCATTTTCCGCTCCCAAATGCCCAGGGCAAATGCCTTGTTAGCCTTGCGGCTAACTGACAAGCCCTCTGGGCGGGCGATCTGCTCGGCGGCGCTGGCGGGCGGCTGGCGAGGGAGCACTTCCTCTGAGCTGTCTGCTCAGCTCCCTCGCGCGCCGCAGAGTGAGGCTGGGAGCCGGAATATGACGTCATATTCCGGCTCCAAGCCTCACTCTGCAGCACGCGAGGGAGCTGAGCAGACAGCTCAGAGGAAGTGCTCCCTCGCCAGCCGCCCGCCAGCGCCGCCCAGCTGCCACTGGACCACCAGGGAGAGAGGGAACCCCCCCCAGCATTCCCAAAGGTAAGGAGGCTGGGGGGGGGGGGGTTAAATAAAAAAAAATTAAAAAGTGAGTGTGTGTGTATGTCTGTTAGTGTGTGTGTGTATGACTGGTAGTGTGTGTCTGTTATTGTGTGTGTGTGTGTATGTCTGTTAGTGTGTGTATGTTATTGTGTGTGTATGCCTGTGTGTGTGTGTGTGTGTGTGTATGTCTGTTAGTGTGTGTGTGTGTATGTCAGTGTGTGTGTGTGTATTCTGTTTGTGTGTGTGTGTATGTCTGTTAGTGTGTGTGTATGTCTGTTAGTGTGTGTGTGTGTGTGTGTGTGTGTCTGCTAGTGAGTGTCTGTTAGTGAGTGTGTCTGTTAGTGTGTGTGTGTTTCTGTTAGTGTATGTTATTGTGTGTGTGTGTGTGTGTGTGTCTGCTAGTGTGTGTCTGTTATTGTGTGTGTGTGTGTGTGTGTGTGTGTGTGTGTGTCTGTTAGTGTGTGTGTGTATGTCAGTGTGTGTGTGTCTATGTCTGTTAGTGTGTGTGTATGTCTGTTAGTGTGTGTGTGTGTCTGCTAGTGAGTGTCTGTTAGTGAGTGTGTCTGTTAGTGTGTCTGTGTATGTCTGTTAGTGTGTGTCTGTTAGTGTGTGTGTGTCTGTGTGTCTGTGTGTCTGTATGTCTGTTAGTGTGTGTGTGTGTGTGTGTATGTCTTAGTGTGTGTGTGTGTGTGTATGTCTTAGTGTGTGTGTGTCTGACTGTGAGTGTGTCTGTTAGTGTGAGTGTGTGTATCTGCTAGTGAGTGTCTGTTAGTGAGTGTGTCTGTTAGTGTGTGTGTGTTTCTGTTAGTTAGTGTATGCGTATCTGTCAGTGAATGTGTGTGTGTATTTAGAAGGCGGGGCGGGGGAAGGGTTGGGTGGGGGTAGTGAGGGCGGGCGGGAGGGGGGTGCCTGAGTTTTGCCCTGCCTAGGGCAGCACAAAACCATATCCTGGAAACCAGGATACACCACTGACCTTCAGCGCTCCAGATGTTGTGAAGTACATCTCAAACAATGCTCTTACAGCCATAATACTGGCAAAGTATCTAAATGTTGCCTACCTCTGGTTTTGAGGTTTAATGGGCACTGTAATTACTATAACCATTTAATCTCTTCGAATTGGTTATAGTGCCTGGAGTCCTGAGACACTATCCCTCCATTTAGTGTTAAAACATTTTAGAACGGTTTAACACCAAATAGGGGTCCCTGTTCACTCACAGTCTGTCCCCTTGTGGAGGTGTGGCTAAGGCAGAGGCTACATACGTCCATGCAGTTATATCCTTTATACCATCAGTTGGAACTCTGATAGACTAAAAGCAGTCACCTGACACTCTCAACCAACCACAGCTGCCCATTGCTGCTCAGGCAAACACGTCCTCATTAGCCAGAGCAGCACAGAGGGAATGGGCTGCTGGGGACGCTAGTTTAACTTTGAAACATAAAAATATTAAAAACTGTTTAATACTGAAAGAAATTATGGCATCAAGGGATCCAAACCAAAATCAGTTTAATGAGATGAAGCAGATACAGTGCCTACCGTGTCCCTTTATTAGGATTATTCACTAAAATCTAAATTGTATTAAAATAAAATCCAGATGGCGAGAGCTAAGCAACATAGCCAAATTGTAGCTCTAGCGCTGAGTTTAAGAGTCTTAGGTCAGCTATCTTTCCCTAATTTTTCCATTTGGATTTTTTTTTTTTTGCTACAATCAGATTTTAGTGAATATGCATTACAGTCTGTTACCCTTAAGGTACAACCCAATAAAGAACAACGTGAAGCAGAGGTAACCAATATTTATTGTTGCGGCTGTTGTAAATATACAACTTCCTTGATTGTTTGCAAGTCAAGTTCTTCAATCAAAAAAATAACACAGGTCTACCAAAAACTCAAAATAAGCAAACAAACAAACAAAAATAAAATAAATAAACCTAGGAAAGTGTTTATTTTGCCTCAACTTGAACACTGATAAATATACTATAAATTATGGTTTTGGAAAAGACACAATATAAAATGAAATGCTTAATTAAAAAAGGTTACTTACTGATGCTCACACACAGGAGACTTAATTTTGTACAATCTTTAAATGTACCGTTTGTCTCCATATACGGATTCAATAGAAACTGTCTTGTTAAGAATGTTCTTAAAATTCACAATTGCACCATTACGACTTGAATTTTTCCTTTAAAATACTTAATCTTTCCAGTATAAAAATATAGTAAGCAAAATACCAAGAATTGCAAGCACAATATCAGAATTTATTAGAACTGGCAAGGGAAGCACAAACTGAATCATTTCTTAATCCGCCTATTCCATAACTCAGCAGTTTATATTTCAACAAGACCATCGACAATAATAAATTATAAACTAACTCACATTGCACAAATACTTACAGCTACTAGTCTGGCTGCTTGACGAGATACAAAACAAAGTATATTTCAATTTAAAGGGAAACCTCAGGCTTAGAATTTGCTCATTCCATATGTATATACAGAAGCAGAAAGCTAGAGAGAGAGAAAAAGAAAGAGGGAGAGATAATGCATAGTGATTTAGGATTATAATGCCGTTGAGGGGTTGATCACACAAAATAAAAGAAAGTTAGTCCAATAAAAAAAGATGTATTAGTAAATTATTTGTTCAGTTTTGGTTGTGCAAAAATATTATGTTAAGGTTCCTCATAAAAGTTTAGAGGTAGTGTAAGAGAGTAGTGCAGATTTAGCTTTAACCCCTGTATCACAACTCAACTTTGAATTCTATGTGTCGTCTTCCTCAGAAATGCTTCAGACTTGAGAAAGGGAGGTTCTCCCGAAAGCTTGTCATTAAAAAATTCTGTTAGTCCAATAAAAAAAGGTATTACAAGATACGAATTTTATCTGATTTTTTTACATCTACATCACTGGACTAAGACGGCTACAATCTCTACTTAATTGTTATGGCAGTGTAGTTGTGAAAGGTTAGCATTTGTAAGTGTTAGGGTAGTGTAAGATTAAGAGTTAGAATTACAGAAGTTTAAGATCAATAGTGTTAGGGCAGTATAGAAGTTAAAGACAACTGTGATCACATTTGCATTTCCTTTTTTTTCTTACATTTCTTACATTTAATGAAACTTAATGATTTTTTTTTTTTTTTTAATTATGCATATTGATTTTTTTGAGGAATGTTTACTTGTTTTTATCTTGCTGAGCAGCCATGTTTGGGTATTTTTATTTGACCAACTGCTGCTCAACCTAGCTTGCCTGCTGCTGGATTGCTCTGTGTGAAACAAGAGCAGCAAAGTTAGGTCGAGCAGCAGTTGGTCAGATAACAGTAGCATCTGACCCAACATGGCTGTGCAACCAGTTAAATAGTGACATTTTCTATAAAATAAAAACACAAAAAATAAAACGGTATACATATTAAACATAAAATCATTACGGTTCAGTAAATGTTGTAAACTTTGATTAATCTACTACTCTAACACTTCTCTAATGTGAACCTTTACTCCAATATTACCCTTCCAATAATACCAATACCAATTTTCACACATATACCACACAGAGAGTCAATCTTTAATATTTAGTGTAGCGTTGTCTTTTCTTTAAGGACTGCACTGGAACATACAGATGTTTTCAGATTTCTGTAGTTATAAAACTCTTTCTATAGGGAGAATGGTACAGGTGGCTTCGTGTAATCATCTATGCAAAGGGTATAATTTGTTTCCCAGGACTTTGTTGACACCAATTATGACCTGCGTGTGATGAATGCCTTGCCTATCGTCTTATCTCCCCTTGCAGCCATTTACAAGGCCCTTTAGCCAGTACAGTAGGTATGGTGTCAATTTGCTTTTAAACTGCAATCACTTTTAAATATGATGTGAAACCAGGCCAAGTCCGGAAAACTGAGATCTTGGTTAATTTCATTGTCCACAATAAGTGATGACTGCATTTTTTTGGCAATTTCACATTTTACAGCTTTAGAAGGTCTTTCATCAGAAACTGAAAACATCACAAAGATTGCTCTATGGTTAGCAAATATGAAATAACAAATATGACCTAAATGAATAACTGTCCTGCTACAACATAAAGAGAATGTTCCGAAAAAATGGATTATGTTTACTTTTATAATAAGCTACTTCAAACCTCTAATCATTGTGAGAAATATTAGCGCATTAGATACAAGTTATGAGAGTTCAAGTAACCCACATATTTCACAACTCAATAACAACCCCGATCTACTCGTTGAACTTATAGAAACAGTGGAAAATAATGCTAACAAATAAATCAATGCCAAATCCATTCCTACCAGTTAAAATATGTTAACTATTTCCATAAACTCCTCATTTTGCATGTATTTTATTCACTATATCCCGATTAGTACTTGGTATTGTGGTTTATAAGGGTTTGTAAAATCGTGGCTTCTATCTGTGTATCTATTATATGCCTTTTAGATATTTATGTGCAGAACATGATAGATATAACCATATAGAAATATAGAATGTGACAGCAGATAAAAACCATTTGGCCCCTCTAGTCTGCCCAATTTTCTAAATATTTTCATTAGTCCCTGGCCTTATCTTAAGTTTAGGATAGCCTTATGCCTATCCCATGCATGCTTAAACTCCCTCACTGTTAAAATCTACCACTTCAGCTGGAAGGCTATTCTATGCATCCACTACCCTGTCTGTAAAATAATACTTCCTGAAATTATTTTTAAACCTTTGTCCCTCTAATTTAAGACTATGTCCTCTTGTTGTGGTAGCTTTTTCATAGAACCGAGAAGAAGGAGCAGACCATCATTGAACAAAGACATGGAGCTACTGATGGACCTAAGCTGGAGGTCTCTGTCCTCTGTTATTGAAGGTCCGGGGCATTGACACTGTTGGCCTAGTGTCCACTAACTGGACAGAAACTAATCTGAAGCATTGTGAGCTAATATATATTTTTCTCTTTGCCTTGAATAATTTTGTAAAGGAGTTCATAAATCACTACAAATATAAGGAGTCTTTCTTTAGCTTCATTGTCCTACATGATGTTGTTCTTGAAAAAGAAAGAAGACTTAAATATTTAATTTTGTTAAAGAACAGATATTGTGCTGCAGTGTTCCATGACTGGATTCTCTACTAAGGTGTTCTAAGGTAGGCAAGTTTACCATAATACATGTCCAGTGCCTTGCATGATTCAGTGAAATGATACCAAGCAGTCACCCCTTCCACTCCTCCGCAAATATAGTTATCGACTACATGTGTGATTGGCTTTGCTGAATTCTATACACAAGAGACATACTAACATACTAATTTTCTGATGTTCCAGAGTCATAAAATGTAGCATTGTCCACATTTTATTGTGTTACATATAAATAAAGAGCTGCCATTGCCTGGGAATAGCTTGCGTTTCCCTTCTTCAGATGGCCTGCATCCCATTCAAATATTTACAAATGAATGATGCTCTGGTACCAAGTATGTGAGAAACAAGACTTGTTCGACTCTCCATTGGATTGGTATGTTTTTATGTTTCAGTTCAGTTCTGTATTCCATAATTAATCATCTCTATGGAATTTATTGTTAAAACAGCTATTTTCAAGTGACACTGCCAGGATCATTTTGGTTGCGAATAGTTTTTTAGTTTTTCAAAGATGGCTGACTTTGCCCCACCTGACAACCTAGGTGATGAGTCCAAAGGAGGATTTTGAGTAAATAGAATTCTATATTTATTATTTGTAGGTCAGTGTACAGTTCACGTTTTGGAGCTTTTTCAAAAAAACAAACTGTGTAGGGGACTTAGGTGGGATCCACAGCAGCATTGTATAACATGACAAGAATATTCGAATATATGCCAGATTATTGTACCTGATAGTGGGAATGAAACATGTAATGGTCCCATGTCTTGGGATTCTTCGGTAAATAATTTAACTGTCCCAGCCTTGATGCAACAGAGTTGAGAACTCATACAGGAATGTGAGCTGAAAGCAAAATAAAATATCACTGTTTCCTTCCTGAGAAAATATGCAATGTTTTCTTTATAATATTTATATATTTTAAGAGATTAGCAATATTGAGCTTACTTGAAGTCAGTTTGCAAATTTTAAGGGAATATTTGATTTAGATACAAAGGGTGACTAAGTAAAAAAAAAAGGGAGAAATGTTTGCATCTACGATTACACGGACTTTGTGGTTTAATAGTATACTTTGCAAGAAAAACATGTAATTTTATAACAAGACACGGAGGCTCATATTGCATAACCCTTTCTTTACTGTCCACCAATAGCAGCAAAGAATACAAATATATTGAAAAAATGAAGAACATACATTAACATAGGCCCCTCCCCGCTCAGGTCCCGGTACATTAGGCAGCACTTCCCTTCCATAACCCTCTTTCTTTGCTGCTCCGATCAAAGATAAGTACATGTCACTTCTTTCAATACTATTTTACATTTATTGATATATTTATATTATCAGTATTAGTTGTTTTTTCTTTATAACCGTTAACTATCGTTATGGTTATTATTGTTATTATTATTTTATTGGTATTTTATATATTTTATTAATATTTTATTAATATTCTGTACTATCATTTTTTCTATCCTGATTACCTTGTTGATTCTTACTTTTATGGTATTTCACATCTACTACACTTGGTAGTTGTGTTTTGTACCCAGGGTCCAGACCTCTCTGTCTTCTATTACTCCCCGTTTTTTCGCTGTCTTCATTGCTTTCCCGCATCGGCGCCATCTTGCGCACATTTTTCTCTGAACTGTCTTTCATAGTGCACTCTCATCGCTATCACCGTTCGGCAGTTTAGGCCATTCGCCTGTTTCTTGCAAACGGCCCATTCGGCAGTTTGCATTTTGTCCTATACTCTCCATTGTATTCACTTATTCACCTCTTTTACCGAATGTTTGGTTGTTTCTTTTATTCACCTTACTTCATTTTACCGCGAATCTCGCGAGATTCTCGGCGCCCATTTTCTAACCTCCTGTCTCCTTCCCTATTCCCTGTCAGAGTGTGCACTGGTCTGGGCCCTGGTGAGATCGCTTTTTGTTTTGCTCGTTCGTACTTTGGGTGACTAACCCAACAAACTGTTCCTTGTCAGTTTTTCTTTAGATTTATTGATTCACTCTATTTAAAATGCCTAAACCCAGACTAAACTCTGGTTCACCTCCCTCTGGGGAGTCTGATACTCCACTCGGCAGGGGAGAAGGCCCTGTCACCTCAGGTAATTCACCTACTCACTCCGATAGAACTACCCACTCCGATGGGACTCAGTTCTTAGCGCTACAGCGCTCAGTGACAGACGCCATTATGGCAGCCATGGGGTCCATGTCCTCTACTCTCTCCCACACCATTTCCCAGGCCCTCCAGCCACGTCCTTTGGACGAGCGCTACTCGGGCTCCACGACGCCTCAACCGCGTCCTCCTGTGGACCCACCGGGAGATTTACCCAGGAAAGCTACCCACAAATCTAAAGGTCCCTCTGCCTCCAGAAACACCATGACTGGCGTACCTTCGGTCGCCCCTGAAAGCGTGTTACAACCACGCAAGAGAGCCTTTCCGCGCCAGGCAGAACGGGCGCGGCTATGGAAATGTGCCAGAGCACAGGTAGAGAGCGACTCCGACTCAGAAATCGGGTCAAGTGAGGAGGCTAAGATTGAGTCTGATAGCGACTCCGAAGCGGATACCGCTCCTTCAGGTTTTGACCTCCTTCCCTCTGCCCAGGCAGAGATGTCCGGAGGCGAACCAGGGACTAGGCACTCCGCGACCGCGGAGTCCGCCCTTGTGGACCCGTCGGGTGTTCCACTCTTCGACCCGGATGATTTACACCATCCGAGATCGGCAGAGTGGCTCCCGGCTGACCATGTTGCCACATATTTGGAGAAGTGGGTGCGACACCCACTTAGTAAAGTGGCACGCAACAAAATGAGGGCAGAGTGTCCAAGGCCTGTTGTGCCTAACAAAGTTTGCGACACTCCAGAGGTAGACCCCAAGATGACCCAATTCCTTACCAAGCTAGGCTGGAACCCCCGTAAAGGGCTTGAATCCGCCTTGAAATCCTGCCAGGATAAGCACTTGGACATATTTGGCCCTTTGGCTAAACTTTTTGATTTGGCGGAAGACGCCAGAGCGGAAAACCGCATGGTTGACCCTGAAGACCTACGTGGTTGGGTCCAGAGAGCAATCTGTATTGCAGGGAATGTTAACACCTCTTTATCTATTGAGAGACGTAAGGCTATCTTATTTAAGATAGAGCCCAAATTGGCGAACCTCGCCCTAACAGAAGCCGGTAAGGACGCCCAAGGCCTCCTCTTCGGCGATTCCTTTATAAAAGACTTGGGGCGTTTTGTTGGGGCATTTACTGCCCTGGATAAGGCTCAATCCTCTATGAGGCGAGTTTTCCAGGGACGGGTCTCTACCAGGGCCGGCAGATCCAGGAGCCGTCTGTCCGGCCGGAACTATGTCCAATCCCGTGGCACGGGACGAGGCTCTTTTCACCAACGCTCCCACTACCAGGAGGCTAACACCCGCCCCTCCTTCTTCCCATCTCGTGGACGTCCGTGGCGATCTAGAGGCTTCCGAGGACAACCTGGTTCGAGACGACCCTACGGTGAGTTACCTCAATCCTCATGTTTTTTCTCATGTTTGTGTAGGGGGCAGACTCCGACATTTTTTGCCAGCTTGGTCACAAATTACCTCAGACCCCTGGGTACTGACTACCATTCGAGGGTTTCACATAGAACTGATAGACAACATCGTACACATTCCCCCTCCTCGACCGATCTGCTTTTCACTCCAGGATCGCAGACGGATCGACATGGAGCTTTCCACCCTTCTTACCAAAAGGGCTATAGAAAAAGCTCCTCCCGAACCCACAGGGGTCATAAGCAATATTTTCCTTGTGGAAAAGAAAGGCGGACAATTGAGGCCTGTCATAAATCTACGCCCCCTCAATGCCATAGTCCGATACCGCCATTTCAAGATGGAAGGTATTCACCTATTACGGGACCTTCTCCTTCACGGAGACTGGCTAGCAAAACTAGACCTCAAGGATGCATACTTGACGGTGCCTATTGCCCCGGACTCCCGAGACCTCCTACGCTTCCGATGGCAACGAGAGACTTGGCGGTTTACATGCCTACCCTTTGGCCTCTCCTCGGCACCGTGGTGCTTCACAAAGCTACTACGTCCTGTCATGGCATGGCTACGCAGCCAGGGAGTTCGTCTAATCGTATACCTAGACGACATACTCCTTATGGCCCAAGATCGCTCCACTCTCCTTGCCCACCTACGGCTGGCCATAGACCTCCTCTCCCGCTTGGGCTTCGTTATCAATTGGGAAAAGTCATGCCTAGCCCCCGCCACGCAAATGGAATTCCTAGGATTCCTCGTGGACTCAAAGGAGGCGACTCTGAGCCTGCCAAGGTCCAAGATTCTCACCATACGCAAGGAGTTACGCAGAGCTCTAGTTCGGCCCCAACTCACCCTGCGACAGCTGGCACGGCTCATTGGCCTACTGGCCTCATCTATACAGGCAGTGTTCCCGGGCCCACTCCACTACCGGGCACTGCAGCGCCTGAAGATCGCACATCTGAGAACCGGTGCGTCTTACGCAGACCTAGTGTCCCTGGACACCGAAACGAAAGACGAATTGCGTTGGTGGATTCTCAACCTCTCTGCATGGAACGGCAAGGCGATCTTCGGCCCGCAACCAGAATTCACAATCGATTCCGATGCAAGCCTCCACGGATGGGGGGCCCATTGCGACGGGATATCTACAGGGGGTCGTTGGCCGGCAGCCGAATCACGGCTACACATCAACGCACTGGAACTCCTGGCAGGCTCCTTCGCCATCCGCAGCTTCGCGAGGGACAGAGCCCTAACCTGCATTCGTCTACGAATGGACAACGTCTCGGCGGTGAGATATGTCAACCATCTGGGGGGTACACAATCAGCAGTGTTGGCCACCCTGGCGAAGGACTTTTGGGAATTCTGCCTGGAACGGAACCTGATGGTTCACGCGGAGTATCTACCTGGTCTGCACAACGTCCAAGCAGACTGGGGGTCACGTTATCTCTCAGACTCCAGCGACTGGAAGTTGGACACGGAGGTGTTCTCCAGTTTATCATCTCTCTGGGGTCCCTTTTCTATCGACCTCTTCGCTTCCCGACTCAACACCCAGCTATCTCGATTCTTCAGCTGGAGGCCAGACCCGATGGCGGAGGCAGTAGACGCCTTCCTGCAAGACTGGAGCAGGGACCTCCTATATGCCTTTCCACCGTTTTCCATGATTCCACGCTCCCTCCTTCAGACCCGCAGACACCGGGCAGAACTAGTCATGGTAACCCCATTCTGGGACACCCAATCTTGGTTCCCCCAGATTCTCGAGATGACGTTGGACTACCCACGGTTGCTACCGCCACACCACAATCTGCTACTAGACCCGACGGGACGGTGTCACCCGCTCCGCTTGGACGGCTCCCTCCCACTCCTGGCATGGCGGATCTCCGGGGACCCTGGGAAATCCAAGGAGTTTCGGACACAACTAGACGCCTGTTGGCGGAAGCATGGGCCCCAGGAACTAGACGAGCCTATGGGTCAGCTTGGCGAGCTTGGACTGGCTGGTGCATGGCTAGGGACGTGGATCCCGTTTCGGCCCCTGTAACCATGGTTCTGCAATTTTTGACGTCCCTCTTCGAGGCGGGGAAGGCTTACAGGACTATCAACCTTTACAGGTCAGCCATCTCGGCAATTCATCAAGGTTTCGATGGATGCCCGGCGGGTCAACATCACCTGGTGTGCCGGCTCCTTCGGGGCTCACGTTTCTCCAGACCACCCAGACCTCGCTACTCCACGTCATGGGATGTGTCCATTGTCCTATCCTTTATCTCGTCGTGGCCCGCTAACTCAGCGCTCTCCCTGAAGCAACTTTCGGCCAAATTGGTCGGCCTGCTCTGCCTCGTATCCTGCAAGAGAGTTTTGGACGTTAGAGCCCTGGACTTCGATGCCAAGTCGTACACCCCGGAGGGGGTCACGTTCAACATTAGTCGCCGGACAAAAACCTCTATCAAGTCAGTGTCCTACCCCGCTTTTCCTACCTCTCCAGCGTTATGTCCAGTGGCTTGCCTTCGCGAATACGAAGATCGTACCAGATGTCATCGTTCACAGGTATCCCCACAGCTGTTCCTATCCTTTAGGCCACCTTTCCGTCCGGTCTCTAGCACCACACTGTCACGATGGGTGCGATGGTTATTGGATCAGGCAGGCATCGATACCACGATCTTCGGCGCCCATTCGGTCCGGGGAGCCTCAGCATCCTCGATGATGACTGCAGGGGCTCGTCTGGAAGATATTATGAGGACAGCCGACTGGTCTAGGGAATCTACCTTCCGTGAATTTTACTTTCGCCCGGCCCCACATTCTTTTACGGCCGTAGTTAATCAGCTTTAAACTTGCAATATGAGCCTCCGTGTCTTGTTATAAAATTGCATGATTTTGCTATTACATGACGAAAAGTCATGATTTTATTAAAGACACGGAGGCGAGTATTGTCCCACCCGCGTTTATTATTCATGTCTCCCCACCCCTTATTTCGTAGGTTGCAACGAGTCACATGGAAGATTTGGGTACGGTAAGTGGGGCCATGTCTCAAGGATAAGTTTATGTTTTGATAGGCTTACTAATCACACTAAGATGTGGGTTTGTATTTATTTGGAATTTTTCTCCTCAGTTGGTACCTGACAATAGTTGCAATTATCGATCTTAACCTCTCGGCTCCTGTCTCTTTATGTTTTCACAGCCTAATCCAACAAGATGGCATGCTGTTCTCCAAGTTGAATGGACTCTTCCCGCTGCAAATCTCTGGTCCTACAGCTCATCTGGTCGTGCTTCCCTGTTATGAGAATCTCTTATTTGGACTATTGGACTATGTTTTCGTTCTTGTTCGGACATTGTTACTAAGTCGCATCTTCAGAAAGAGGGTTATGGAAGGGAAGTGCTGCCTAATATACCGGGACCTGAGCGGGGAGGGGCCTATGTTAATGTATGTTCTTCATTTTTTCAATATATTTGTATTCTTTGCTGCTATTGGTGGACAGTAAAGAAAGGGTTATGCAATACTCGCCTCCGTGTCTTTAATAAAATCATGACTTTTCGTCATGTAATAGCAAAATCATGCAATTAAATATCGCAATTACTAAATGACCACAAACAAGAGTTACGCCCAGAGCAGTGTAACGTACAATAAGCAACATTTTAGCTTTTACAAGTTCGAGAAGGGCTGTTGTAAGAGTCAAAACATTTGTGTCTATTTTAAATATATTATGCAAAGCACCATGACTTTAGCAAAAACAAAAAATGCATATATAAAATATAAGAGACAAAATTTATTATAAAATCCAAAATATGACTTTGTCCATTATATTTACAGAAATTGGCTGCAAAATCGTTTTTGTCTGATTAGGTGGATTTCTTATGCTCACATTTTATGGGGATTATTTATATAAAATTAGCATCATTATTTAAATATGAGCAAAAAAAGGCTCTGAAAAAATTTCTTTATTGTTTAACCCTTTTATCTTTTGTTAAAAGTACAAAAATATTCTGCTCTGATGGATATCAAAGAATTAAAACACTAAAACATAAATCAACAACACACCTTTTGTTAACCCCTGAACGCCGTTACGGCGTTCTATGCCGTCCCGCATTAAAAGGGCTTTAAAGGCATTGCGGCTTTGAGCCCCTGGAGGTCCGGTGGACTTAACTCCGCCGCAATCCTCTTCTGGAGGGCTGCCTGACAGCCCAGGCAGCCCTCCCCCGGCAAATATGTCCCCTATAGTTGGCTGTGGATCTGCCAGCAGGGGGGCTGTCTAAAATGTCAGACAGTCCCCCTGCTGGTAGGAGGTGTAAAAAAAAATAATTAGACATGTTTTAAAATAAATTTCATGTATTTATATATATATATATATAATATATGTATATATATATATATATATTATATATAAATATTCAATACCCCGCACTCAATTTGCCGGTCTTGTACTTGCCTCGGTGCTGCCTCTGCCGTCGATATATACAATGGGAAAAGAGTGCACTCGAAAGGACTTCTTAAGAAAAATTAATCAGTTTATTCAAAAATGTGCAAACGATCAGGTCAACGTTTTAGTCCCCGTAGGACTTTTATCAAGACAATGAATAGCTGGAAAACAGTGATTTAAATGTGGTGTAGACGAAATCTAATTGGAGAGTGAAAAATACGAAAAAGAGGTTGTGATGTCAGGGGTGATGTGTCAGAGTTCAAAGAGCATCATCCAAAAAGGATTTAACCCCATGAGGTGTGGAATAGTGCTAATGGTCTGAAACAGAATTAATAAAATGAGTACACGGCCGAGGCACAGAAGATCCGTGCTCTCAGCAGTGTACAAAAGACAAGGATAATTATAAAGGATCAAAAAGCCACCCAAAGGTAATGATGTACTAAAGATCTATATTGTCGAGCTTCGTAGTAATAAAATGGATGAAAAGATCCTTCGAAGTAATCTTATATAACAGATAGCGTGGAGGCATGTGTAGGCAAAAAGAAAGAGAAAAGTAGCAAAGGCAAGTATTAGAAAATATCATAAACTAGATATTGAATGTAACATAATATAAGTAGTGATGTCCCGAACTATTCGCCGGCAAATAGTTCCCTGCGAACATAGCATGTTCGCGTTCGCCACCGCGGGTGAACACATGCAATGTTCGATCCGCCCCCTATTCGTCATCATTAAGTAAACAATAAGGGGGGGACCTACTGTCCTCCCCCCGGCCCCCACCCCTGCGCGGTGGGTGGGGGCCATAAATCACAATGGGGGGGACCTACTGTCCTCCCCCCACCCCCACCCGTGAGCGTTGGGTGGGGGCCATAAAAATAATGAGGGTGAGACCTACTGTTCTCCCCCCCCTGGCCCCACCATTGCGCGGTGGGTGGGGGTCATAAAAATAATGAGGGGGGACATACTGTCCCCCCCCGGTCCCCACCCCTGCGCGGTGGTTGGGGGCCATAAATCACAATGGGGGGACCTACTGTCCCACCCCCGACCCCCACCCCTGAGCGGTTGTGAGGGCCCTAAAAAAAACAATAAGGGGGGGACCTACTGTCCCCCCCCAGCCCCCACCTCTGAGCGGTGGGTGGGGGCCCTAAATGCTAATAAGGGGGGGAGCTCATGTCCTCCCCCCTGGCCCCCACCCCTGAGCGGCGGGTGGGGGCCCTAAGTACAAATGGGGGGACCCTAGTCACCCCCTCCCCCCCAAAAAAAATTATCCCCCTACCTACCCCCCTCACCCTAAAAATAATGAGGGGGGGACCTTTAACTAAGAACCTGTAAAAAAAATTTGAAAAAAACAACTTACCATTCAATGTTTTCTTTCTTCTAAAATCTTCTTTTTTCAGCCCTCCCCCCCTTATTGTTTTTTTTAGGGCCCCCACCCGCCGCACAGGGGTGGGGGCCGGAGAGGGGAGGAAAGTAGGTCCCCCCTCATTATCTTTATGGCCCACACCCACCGCCCAGGGGTGGGGGCCTGGGGGGAGGACAGTAGGTCCCCCCCCTCATTATCATTATGGCCCCCACCCGCCACCCAGGGGTGGGGGCCGGAGAGGGGGAGGACAGTAGGTCCCCCCCTCATTAACTTTATGGCCCCCACCCGCTGCCCAGGGGTGGGGGACGGGGGGGAGGACAGTAGGTCCCCCCCTCATTATCCTTATGGCCCCCACCCGCCGCCCAGGGGTGGGGGCCGGAGAGGGGAAGGACAGTAGGTTCCCCCCTCATTATCTTTATGGCCCCCACCTTCCGCCCAGGGGTGGGGACCTGGGGGGAGGACAGTAGGTCCCCCCTCATTATCTTTATGGCCCCTACCCGCCGCCCAGGTGTGGGGGCCGGGGGGGGAAGGAGAGTAGGTCTCCCCCCCCTTCAATCACTATTGTGGCCAGAAAGAGTCCCTGTGGGTTTTAAAATTTGCCTGTCTATGGCGGTTCGCCTGGTTCGCGAACATTTGCGTAAATTCACATTCGCGGTTCGCAAACCGAAAATTTCATGTTCGCAACATCACTAAATATAAATAAATAAATGCATTTTTTGTACTGATTGATTTTATTGAATTGTATTTTGGTCCCTGAGGAAGTTCCTTTGTATAGGAACGAAACGCGTAGGACCTCGTTTTTGCTTTTACTTTATCTAAAATACGGCTACAATTTTATAGCCTTTTTTATATCAATAAATCTGCATATTTATCATACCTACCTCTATTGAAGTCTCATTCCATCTTTGGTCCGCTTGGAGTTCCAGTGGAGAGTGGAGACGTACAGCCACCCAAACCAATTTGGGCAGGCTCCTATTCTGGCGATTTATTCACTTTGATCTCGTGAGTGCAACATTGTATAAGCGCATTGTCTCTCACTTTGCTGTATCACACTATGTTTGTTTTTCTGTTCCTGTTCTAGATTATGCACAGCCGTATCTCATTCCTTTTTGTGTCTATAAATAAATAAACACCTATTAACATCAAAGAGACTTTGTCACAGATCAAATATACTAATATAATAAGAGCAATGCAAGTATACTATAGACATCTCTAACTGTAATGAAGTGATACAAAGTCCTGGATATTATCTTTTAGGAATGAAACAGTTCAGAGGGTTTATCTCATTGAGCCCCTCTGGGGATAATGTCCCCAATGTAAAAATCCAGAAAGCTTCTCTCTGAAGGAGCAAATTGTCTCGGTCACCCCCCCTCAGGGAAGCTAGGACGTGTTCAATGCCCATGAATTTCAAAGTTGGCAATGTGTTTCCCATCTCAAGAAAGTGTTTGGCTATAGGGGTAGTTGCTGTGCCACTGGCGAGTGCTATTCTGATAGTCGATCTGTGTCCCCTCATTCGTTCTCTTAAGTCATTCGAGGTTTTTCCGATGTACATAAGACCACATGGGCATGTGTAATGTGTTATCTTTCTTAAGCACCTCCCAGTTGTTACGTATCATTCTAGACATATTAAGAGAGTGTGAATGGAAGGTTTGTGGAAAAATTAATCTTGTTTGTTTGTTAGTTTCCATAGGTCCATCTGTGTATAACTGTAGTGCCTTTGAGTATGCTCTTTCCAGTGTGTATCTAGAGTAGCCCCTCTGGGTAAATTTCTCAAACATTTCTTGTACTTGTGTAGCAGCCCTAATGGAATCAGAATTGTTCCTCAATACTCTGATAAACTGTGATACCGGTAGTGATTTTATCAAATTAGGAGGGTGATGACTGGTTGCGTGTAATAATGTATTGCGATCAGTAGTCTTAGCAAATAGAGTATAGCCCAGTTTGTTATTTTCAATAAAGATTCGAGGGTCCAAAAAATCCATCTGTTTGTTGCTTATTTAATATGTGAGTCTGACAGGTGAGTCAAGATGATTAAGTAACTGTAACATGTCAAGTAGTATTTGTTCCTCCCCGGACCAGATAATGAAGATATCGTCGATGTATCTAAAGTACTTCAAAATGTAATGGACATATTCTTGTAGAATGTGTCTGTGTTCGTATACATGCATGTATGCGTTGGCGTACATTGGGGCCATTGGGGCACCCATAGAGGTCCCCGAGATTTGAATATAAAATTACTTCTCAAACCTGAAATAATTCAATGTGAGGCATAATTCCAGTAATTCTAAAATGTATTCAATAGGAGGCTCAATTTTCTCCTGGCATTGTGATAATACCTGTCGTATCGCTTGTACTCCCTCCTCGTGAGGGATGATGGTATATAGACTGCTCACATCGATGGCCGCTAAATGGACCTCTTGGGGAGGGAGTTCAATTGACCCCAAGGCAGCTATAACCTGAGCAGTATCTTTTACATAGGTAGGTAATGCCATTACCGGTGTCTTAAATTTAGTATCCAGCCATCTTCCAATAGGTGGACACTCTGAGTTTTTATGTACTTTCGGCAATGTATATATAATAGGGCACCTCGGGTGTGTTTCAAAGAGGTATTCAAATTCAGATGTGGTAAGAAAGCCTGATTCCAAGCCTCTCTGTAATGTCTGTTGAATAATCTTACTGAAGTCTGTGACAGGGTCTATCTCAGTATATTCGTAGACCGTAGTATCTGAAAGTTGTTTGAGGATTTCCGCCATATAATTTTCATACTTCAAAATAACAATAGCACCACCCTTGTCTGCTGGCAGTATAATGATTGACATATCATTAGACAAACTTTGTAAAGCATCCCTCTCAGTTTTAGTGATATTGGGTCTAGATTAACTTTTTGTGGTTACCACTTCCATAGTGTCAGTTTTAAGAATCTGGGAAAACGTTTTTAATGTAGCATTGGTGGCAGGGGGATCAAAGGAGCTGCGTAATTTAAAGCGTTCTATATCTTCCTCTTTAAGCTGGTCTTTTCGTTGCAGGTTTTTGAAATGGTCTACTAAACTGAGTTTTCTGTTAAATTAGAACTGATCAATTTCCCATTGAAATTTATTAATCTTAGATGTAGGAACAAATGAAAGGCCCTTTTTAATAGCATGCAGGGCTGCCATCAGAAATTTCGGGGCCCCTGACACAGTTCAAAGTGTGGGCCCCCTGGGCCCGCCCCCGAGGGCCCATTCTGAGTCCACCCACAAGGATGGCCTGTGTGGTGTGTAAAATGGATACAGATTGCACATTTGTATAATGAATGTAGTTTTGTGTGTTTTAGATAAAGTGTGTGTTTGTGTGGTGAATGCAGAGTGTTTGTATGGTGAATGCTGTGTGTGTTTGTGTTGTGGTTTAAGTGTGTGTATGGTGAATGCAGTGCGTGTTTGTGTTGTGGTTTTAGTGTGTGTATGGTGAATGCAGTGCATGTTTGTGTTGTGGTTTTAGTGTGTGTATGGTGAATACAGTGTGTGTGTTGTAGTTTTAGTGTGTGTATGGTGAATGCAGTGTGTGTTTGTGTTGTAGTTTTAGTGTGTGTATGGTGAATGCAGTGCGTGTTTGTGTTGTGGTTTTAGTGTGTGTATGGTGAATACAGTGTGTGTTTGTGTGGTGGTTTTAGTGTGTGTATGGTGAAAGCAGTGTGTGTTTGTGTTGTGGTTTTAGTGTGTTTATGGTGAATGCAATGTGTGTTTTTGTTGTGGTTTTAGTGTGTTTATGGTGAATGCAATGAAATGCAATGTGTTGTGGTTTTAGTGTGTGTATGGTGAATGCAGTGCGTTTTTGTGTTGTGGTTTTAGTGTGTGCATGGTGAACGCAGTGTGTGTTTGTGTTGTGGTTTTAGTGTGTGTATGGTGAACGCAGTGCGTGTTTGTGTTGTGGTTTTAGTGTGTGTATGCAGTGTGTGCGTGCTGTGGTTTTAGTGTGTGTGTGTTGTGGTTTTAGTGTGTGTATGCAGTGTGTGTGTGCTGTGGTTTTAGTGTGTGTGTGTTGTGGTTTTAGTGTGTGTATGCAGTGTGTGTATGCTGTGGTTTTAGTGTGTGTATGCAGTGTGTGTATGCTGTGGTTTTAGTGTGTTTATGCAGTGTGTGTATGCTGTGGTTTTAGTGTGTGTATGCAGTGTGTGTATGCTGTGGTTTTAGTGTGTGTATGCAGTGTGTGTGTGCTGTGGTTTTAGTGTGTGTATGCAGTGTGTGTGTTGTGGTTTTAGTGTGTGTATGCAGTGTGTGTGTTGTGGTTTTAGTGTGTGTATGCAGTGTGTGTGTGTTGTGGTTTTAGTGTGTGTATGCAGTGTGTGTGTGTTGTGGTTTTAGTGTGTGTATGCAGTGTGTGTGTGTGTTGTGGTTTTAGTGTGTGTATGCAGTGTGTGTGTGTGTGTGTGTTGTGGTTTTAGTGTGTGTATGCAGTGTGTGTGTGTGTGTTGTGGTTTTAGTGTGTGTATGCAGTGTGTGTGTGTTGTTGTTTTAGTGTGTGTATGCAGTGTGTGTGTGTTGTGGTTTTAGTGTGTGTATGCAGTGTGTGTGTTGTGGTTTTAGTGTGTGTATGCAGTGTGTGTGTGTTGTGGTTTTAGTGTGTGTATGCAGTGTGTGTGTTGTGGTTTTAGTGTGTGTATGCAGTGTGTATGTGTTGTGGTTTTGGTGTGTGTATGCAGTGTGTGTGTGTGCTGTGGTTTTAGTGTGTGTATGCAGTGTGTGTATGCTGTGGTTTTAGTGTGTATGCAGTGTGTGTGTGCTGTGGTTTTAGTGTGTGTATGCAGTGTGTGTGTTGTGGTTTTAGTGTGTGTATGCAGTGTGTGTGTTGTGGTTTTAGTGTGTGTATGCAGTGTGTGTGTGTGTTGTGGTTTTAGTGTGTGTATGCAGTGTGTGTGTGTTGTGGTTTTAGTGTGTGTATGCAGTGTGTGTGTGTTGTGGTTTTAGTGTGTGTATGCAGTGTGTGTGTGCTGTGGTTTTAGTGTGTGTATGCAGTGTGTGTGTGTGTTGTGGTTTTAGTGTGTGTATGCAGTGTGTGTGTGTTGTGGTTTTAGTGTGTGTATGCAGTGTGTGTGTGTTGTGGTTTTAGTGTGTGTATGCAGTGTGTGTGTGTTGTGGTTTTAGTGTGTGTATGCAGTGTGTGTGTTGTGGTTTTAGTGTGTGTATGCAGTGTGTGTGTTGTGGTTTTAGTGTGTGTATGCAGTGTGTGTGTGCTGTGGTTTTAGTGTGTGTATGCAGTGTGTGTGCTGTGGTTTTAGTGTGTGTATGCAGTGTGTGTGTGTTGTGGTTTTAGTGTGTGTATGCAGTGTGTGTGTGTTGTGGTTTTAGTGTGTGTATGCAGTGTGTGTGTGTTGTGGTTTTAGTGTGTGTATGCAGTGTGTGTGTGTTGTGGTTTTAGTGTGTGTATGCAGTATGTGTGTGTTGTGGTTTTAGTGTGTGTATGCAGTGTGTGTGTGCTGTGGTTTTAGTGTGTGTAAATGTGGGGGCTGTATGTACAATAGGGGGCTGCACAGGGGGCTGGCGGGTGAGAGGGGAGCTTTTTTGGCTGCATTGACATTTTATTCCCCCCTCCCTGCTTCTTACCTGGCCAGGGAGGGGGGAGATCGCATCCCTGGTGGTCCGGTGGTCTGGTAGAGGGAGCCAGCCGCTGTCGAACTCAGACGGAGACCAGCCAGCACCATCTTAACTCTCCAGCAGCTCCTGCCTGTAAGTCTCGCGAGCTGTGCTGTTTGCCGCGCGGAGCGTTGCCATGGTAACCCGTGACAACGCTCTGCCGGCCGTGGAGCTCGTGAGAGTTATGGGCAGGAGCAGCTGGAGAGTTAAGATGGTGCTGGCTGGTCCCCGTCTGCATTCTACAGGTAGCCGGGGCCCGAGGTGAACATATAGATAGCGATAATCGCTATCTATATGTGCACAAATAGAATGTGGGGCCCGGGACTCCCTGAGCAGTCCGGGCCCCCCAGGACCGCCAGGCCCATGACAACCGTTATGGTTGTCATGCCCTGATGGCGGCCCTGATAGCATGATCTCTGTTTAGTAAGGACTCTAGATGATAAATTAATAATTGGATTATCTACTGACTCCGTGGTGGTTGTCCCCTGTGACCAGTGCCTCTTCCCTTTCTGCCCCCTCCTAGTGTAGTGGTGATGTTTGGAGGGTGCTCTATTCCAGAGTGACTCCTGCTGGTCGGTTCCCTTATAAGACCTAGTCCTGGTTCTAAAAAAGATGATGATTAGGAATCGTTTTGTTCTGAGTTTTTAGAATGTAATCTCTCCTTCTGTGAGATCCTTTGTTCAGAATCAGACACCGACTCTCCTGATGTAAAGTCAACTGTGGAAGCAATAGGTTTTCTAATGCGGGGTTTGTATGATCTATATGTGGGTCTGGTATTATCTCCAGATAACCACCTGTATACTCTATGCTCCGAGTAGTCAGCTTGAACTTTGGCAAGTTTTTCCCTCTTAAACCTGACAAGGTCGTTTTTGTATTGTTTCAAATCTTCTGTAAGTTTCTGAATCAGCCAAGCACAGTTAGGTGTTGCTATTGTGGTAGAGTGTAGAACTTCATAATCAGAGATTTTAAACTTAGTAATTTTTAATTCTCGACCTACCTCCTCAATGACAACCAGCATCAAATCCAAGGAACACTTGTTGAGAATGCCAATCCACTTGCGACAGACCTCAGGGTTGTTCCTTCCAATAGTTGGAACGTTTCTGATCCTGAAGCCTCTGGGAATTTTTTTCATACGGTAATAATCCGATAGGTAAGTGGCATGCAGTTCAAGGTCTATTTGTCTTTGTTTGAGTTTTTGTAAATCTCTAATGATATCCCGTGGTTCGGAGGAAACAGGTAGGTCCGAGTCAGATTGAGGCCAGAGTATGGCTGCTGCTTCTGCTTCAGTAAATTGTAGCACCTCAGATAATCTGCAAACGCTCCCACTCTGGTAAAAAATTCCTCCATATATATTATCCTTGTAAAAAATGTTACTCTCCTGGGTCCGGTGCGTGGGATGAGCCCTGGCTAAACGAACTCGTATAGTAATACAAATATCCAATACCCCGCACTCAATTTGCCGGTCTTGTACTTGCCTCGGTGCTGCCTCAGCCGTCGATATATACAATGGGAAAAGAGTGCACTCGAAAGGACTTCTTAAGAAAAGACTAAACATACCCGACTTTCAATACCTGGGGTTGTCTACTTTTTCAAATGGTATGCCATTATGGGGGTAATTCTCATTCCTGGGCTACCACACCGTCTCAAAGGTAACATTACTAATCTGGCAAATTTCAATGTGAAAATGGAACGTTCTATATTTGACCCTGTAACTTTCCAAAACACCATAAAACCTGTTAATGGGGGGCACTGTTATACTCGTGAGACACCGCTGATTACAAATATGTGCATTTTTTTGCAGTAAAACAGTATTGTGACGTTCACAGCTAAAATGTCAGACGGATATACAACTTTAAAAAACAAATCTTATTTTCTCACATTTTTTAAAATTTTATTCATAATAAATTATGTTCCATATATGAATAGTTAATGATAAATTAAAGCCCAGTTTCTCCTGAACAAAATTATATATAATAAGTGTGAGGGCACTTAATGTGACAACGGTAAATTATGGTTGAACAGACATATAACGCAAATTCCAGTTTTTGTTTACGTTTTGTTTTAGCCCGAACGTGCACAATTGACTCCGTCCTGAAAAGGTTAAATGTAAAAAAACAAAAAAACAAAAATATATACTAAATGATGTACAAATCATAATAGAAAATAGCACACATATAATTTGTGGCAGAACCATTCCTTCCCACCGGTATTGTGTGTTTTTTTTTTCCTGTGTTTGATATATTGTACCCACTCCCCATTCGGGAGTGCTCATGCGAGAGGAACTCCTTTGACTCCCAAATGGGGACCACCCTGATATTCCATTTAGAACGCTAGTTAGAACGTTCCCATAGAACGTTCTCACCTTGGACATCGTTGTGAAACCACAAGGGAGGCAATTAATGGGTGCTCGGCGTATAGACGAATGGCAGCCAGTGGGAGCATTCGTGGATTGTTTCCCAACTCATTCGTCTCCCGAATGAGGATCACCCCAGTGCCCCATTAGAATGCTCCCACCAATTAATTAGAATGTAAGGACTCGCAACATAAGTTCACACTGGCAACATAGGTGTGAAACCACAAGGGATGTAAATAATGAGTGCTCCTCTGGGTGGCCACCATTTCATTTAAACAAACGCCAACCAGGGGGAGCATTCGTTTGCAGGTTTCAGCACAGGAACCTCACGAATGGAGATTGATTAAAGAATGGGACATTGTGAGGTTGCCTGAGGTGGGGACACTTTTGGGGCACTGATGAGTTTGGCGGGCTTTTCTATGCCTGGGAGACAAGGGGATGGGCTACGCGCTTTGGCTCCCAGGCACAGAGGCTCATGGGATGAGGAACCCCCTGTCGTCCTGGGTGGGAAACTTCTTGCCTAAGTGGCGGGCTTTCCATATTTGGGAGACAAAGAGACAGCGACCCCCAGTTCCCATGCTTGGGCTCCTTGGTTTAGAGGATCATGGTATATGAACTCTGTTTGTGTGCATTGAAGACCCCTTCCATGGGGCTATGCTTAAAGCTGTGTGTGGCTCAATAAAACTATGTTGTACCTCCAGAGCTGTGTCTCATCCAGTTACTGGGGGGGAAATTGGTCTCTTAATATCCTAAGTGGTTTCTGAGCAGCTGAAGGAAGGAATTAGTGGAGGTAACTGGTCGGGTTACCCGGGGTCCACTACATAATCCATCTATATACATAGATATAGCTTTAACAGTGCAGATATTTCATAGAGATCACATGCAACTGAAATAATGAAAAAAAAAAAAATAATGCAAACAATATACAAGAAAATAAATAACTGCTGTACAAAAGATACTTTACCTAGTCACTGTGATTGAATGGCAGCAGAACCACTCAACGTTTTGGCATCACCGGCCTTTGTCGAATAAGCTTCACCTCAACACCCTGTTCGCCGGAGTGAATGATGAGAATGTAAATGGCATTTGAAACTGTACAGACTCCTATTGCTAAAGGAAATACAGTCGGCAAAAGGCTCATCTGAGCAAACCAATGAGGAAATGCTTATTAAACAGTTGTAATCTTTCAAATTTAATCTACATAGGACATAATGAAGAGACTAAACGTCCCACTAGCTAATCTTATTATTATAGCTAGTATTACTAATAGAATGTTAAAATAGAATATAGAAAAAGCAAAAAAACAGAAGAAACAATTAAATTAGTTTTATTTTTTTGTCATTAAATAAAAATTGTAATTTTTTTATATTTAACTAAAGGTGTGTGTTTGGTTCATATTATAGAATTTTTATTGTACCACATAGAGTAGTGGTGTGCAACCTATATAAGTGCAATTGCAAACACAAAACAGGTTGATTATTGACACCCCAATGAATTCATATGAGAAAATTCTAATAGAAGAAGAATATATATTTTTTTACAACTGGGTGACTAGCAACAGGAAATTGTGCAAACATGACATGCTGTCTCATGGCGGTATAAATATATAGGACAAATCTCCAATTCATTCATCACAATAGAGTATAGCTTTGATGTGTGGCAAAAGGTTGTTGAGCTTCACAAAATGGGAAGTGGCTATAAGAAATAGCAAAAACATTGAAAATACGGCTAATCTGTGAGCTTAGTGCACAAAAGGTTAAACTGAGATTGTAACGGCACCCCCAGGCATAAAAGGGTTAAAACGCCATTTAGTAGATCTTCCCCTTCCAGAGACACAGGTACAGCTACTGTAAACACAAATCCACCGAACAGGAGAAGCATATGAATGCTGTAAACAGCTGAACCAGAACCATATGAATGCTGTAAACAGCTAAATAGGAAAAACCATATGAATAGGTGTACACTCCTAGCAGTCAAACTGGAACAGCATACAATAAATCCCCCCAAGAACGAGACAAGGCTCCGTTTTGAGGGTCAAGCAGGAACAGCCAAAGCTGTGGGTTTATTGTTCTTCTATACACATTAGTACCACCCACAGGGTTTTGGAAAACAACCAATACAATACAAACACGTACAATACACTCAAACACTCCCACACAAAATCCTTCCCTCTGTCTGTGATACAATTACCTTACACAATGGGTAATGTAATTATCACAGACAGAGAAATACAGTTTTTCCACATTATTCATAACTTTAAAAGTATGCATCACATTCACATACATTTTCAGAATCAGCATACTCCAAATACAAACATATGTCAAAATCATACAAATTGGTCCAGTGGTTCAAAAGATAGATCGTAGTCTTTGTGACCAAATGAAGCATGGCTTTTCTGCCCAAAACCAGTTCCACAGAGTCTTCTATCCTGGAGATAATTGGTAAGTAATCCAATTATCTCCAAGGACAGAGGCAAAACTCCATTAAGCACATGGCAGTAAAAAGACAGTATAATACAATAAAATACACAAGGTTACATTTATTACATAAAATACAGACATGCAACATATCCCCAGATAGCTTAGGTCGGAGCACACATTATTACTGAATGGCTCTCAGACCACACACATACAGTTCAATTGCCATGGAGCCACAGTCTTTTATTACATGAACAGGCTCCATGGCATAGCTATCTGGGTTAAATGAGTTCATTCAGTAAATCCGAGAATCTACCGAATGCCAGAGCAGAAATACATGAATAGACGTTTCTGCATAGGAAAATAAAGTATTTAAATGCCAGTCCACAGTCAAAAGGCAGCAGGCAGGCAACCAGGCTCCTCCAATGCACAGTGGCAAGATTGGTCTCGTCACAGAGATCTGTGAGCTTAGTGCACAAAAGGTTAGTTTGTACTTGGTCCCTAGGCCAAAAACTGATAGCCCTCCCTTGTCTCTGATAGTCCATGACCACAAATAATCAAAACAAAAAGACCTAACTAAATTCTACTATTATAAGGACTTTTGATGCAAGATATCTATTCAGTGTAATAAATCTATAATACAGAACTATAATAAACCAAGGTAGGAAAAAACTGCATGTGCCGAGGTCTGAATAAAAATGTCAGAATAAAATGTTGCAGTCCATGAGCAGGCATTCACTAGTCTACTGCAGGTTATGTATTTTAGCTCATCTTGCCAACTTGTTACAAGTGGTGAGCAGTGTATTGATTCTTAAAGGAGTAGAAATGTGCCACTGAATGCAGTGGCGTACACACAACCCATGGGGCCCCGGTGCGAAAACTGATCCGGGGCCCTCCCCCCGCGCGAGCGCTTACTCCGCGCAGGCTGGGGCCGCAACACATGGCGGCGGGCACCTGGTCGCGGTATGCATGCCAGTGCATGCATAAACACATACACTTAAAGGACCACTACAGACACCCAGATCACATCAGCTCAATGAAGTGGTCTGGGTGCCAGGTCTCTCTAGTTTTAACCCTGCAGCTGAAAACATAGCAGTTTCAAAAAAACTGCTATGTTTCACTGAGGGTTAATCCAGCCTCTAGTGGCTGTCTCATTGACAGCCGCTAGAGGATTTTCTGCGATTCTCACTGTGAAAATCACGGTGAGAAGACGCTGAACGTCCATAGGAAAGCATTGAGTAATGCTTTCCTATGGGCGGTTTGAATGCGCGCGTGGCTCTTGCCACGCATGTGCATTCGGAGCTGAGAGGCGGATGGGGACGGAGAGATCCCCAGCGTTAAGGGAGTCCGGCGCTGGAGAAAGGTAAGTGCTTAAGACACACACACACACACTCTCATGAACAGACACACACATTTACTGACAGACACACACTCAGTGACAGACGCACACAAACATACTCAGTAACAGACACACACACACTCTAACACTAACACACACACTAACACACACTCTAACACAAACACACACACTAACACACTCACTAACTAACACACACACTCACTAACACTAACACACACACTCACTAACACTAACACACACACTCACTAACACTAACACACACACTCACTAACACTAACACACTCACTAACACTAACACACTCACTAACACTAACACTAACACACACACTCACTAACACTCACTAACACGCACACTCACTAACACTCATTAACACACACACACTCACTAACACACACTCACTAACACACACACTCACTAACACACACACACACTCACTAACACACACACTCACTAACACACTCACTAACACACACACTCTAACATTAACACACACACTCACTAACACACACACTCACTAACACACTCACTAACACACACACTCACTAACACTAACACACACTCACTAACACTAACACACTCACTAACACACACACACTCTAACACTAACACACACACTCAAAGTTTTTTTTTTATTTAGTCCCCCCAGCCTCCTTACCTGTGGGAGAGCTGAGGGGATTCCCTGGGGTCCAGTGGTGTCACCCGGCCGGCCGGCTGGCTGGCTGGCCGGTCCTGCGGGCGTGCAAAGGAGCACTCTCCCCTGGGTGCTCCCTCTTCAGCTCCCTCGCGCGCTGCGTACTGATACCAGCGCCGGAAGATGACGTCATCTTCCGGCTCCGGTTTCAGTGCGGTGTGCGAGGGAGCTGAAGAGGGAGCACCCAGGGGACAGTGCTCCCTCGCGCGCCCGACAGCCAGCCGGGTGACAGCAGGGCCAGCCTCGGGGGGCCCGGAGGTGGCCGGCTCCTGGGCCCCCCAGAAGAGGCTGGCCCTGTGGGTACATACCTGGGTCGCAGGGCGGCCGGGCCCCCTGGTATGTATGTATGTACGCCACTGACTGAATGTCTTCATGGACTGACTTCCAAAATAAAAAGGTAAAAGAAAAAAAACTGTTACGTCTGAAGTGGGTCAAAATTAATGATTTTTTTCTATATTTATAAACCAAATCTGAGACCAACAAAGTATAGCTGAAGTTTATAACGTTTTTTTTCTTTACTGAACATTAATTTTGAAAATCAACAGCTTGTCATTGTGTTTGTGCGTGCGCACTTGAATGCACTTGTGATGTCGGTCGAGTGTCGGCGACCGGAGCGGCGTGGGCCGACAGGAGGTATGAGAATAACCACCCCTGTACATATATAATGATATAGTTCTGTGATTTTATTTATCCCATCTATTAATTAAAAATATTAATTCCAAAAGTAAAAATTCCCAAAATGTTCAGCCAACCATTTTGAATAGTCTAAATGCATGCAGGAAATTATTACAGATTATGGACTGAGTATGTTATGTACTGATGGATATTGAATTAAATGTGTTAACTGAAAATGTATTCTATTATAGAAATGGATTCTATTGGTTGGTTAATACAATGCATGGAGAAGAACGATATTTTGAGTGGGCCTTTGAGTGAGCATTTTCATTTCAGTATTTACTTTATAGCTTTGTTGGAAACTTTTTTTTAGCACTTTGTGGTATCTTCCTAAAACTTGCTAAAACAGTTATGATGAATACGTTTGTCTTTTGATTTAAAGAGACGCTGCAGTCACTATAACCATTTCATTTCTGTGAATTGGTTATAGTGCTTGGAGTCCCTTGGTACTGCATTTAGTGTTAAATCATGTTTGTGCTGTTCAAGACTAAATACATGTTTCTGCCCCCCTACAGCCTGGCCACTACTTGACTTTATACACTTCCTTGTAGTCATACCCATTCATACCAGCAATGGACGCTCTGATGGGCTAAAAAGCAGTCAGCTGACACTCTCAGGCAATCACAGCTGCCCATTTCTGCTCAGACTGATACTTCCTTGTTAGCCCAAGCAGCACAGAGAGGGTGGGCTGCTGGGGACTCTCATTTATCATTAAAACATAAAAACAATAAAAGCTGTTTAATGCTGAACCACAGGACGCAGATACAGTGCCTACAATATGCCTTCAAATTGCAAATCAGCTTCAGTTGATATCAAAAAGCTGCATTGGAGGAACATGTGACAAGATTAGATAGATAGATAGATAGATAGATAGATAGATAGATAGATACAGATTATTATTTTTTCCCTAGTAGAAGTAATTGTAAATGTCCTTATTCCAGATAACCTGTTGTAACCAATTTCCTCTCCTTAAGTATTGGATGACAATTGTGCAAAATAATTTTTAAAAAGTGTTCTGTATGCACCGCCAGGTAATGTAGATTTCCGCCTTTGTCTAAGCACCAGTGAGATGTATCTTTCTCAATGCTGTCATCCTTCAAACAATAAAATAATGGGATCATCTAACTTGACCCTCACCGTTCAGAACTAAATATACTCTACAAATAATTATAATCTGTTCTGTTTTTTTATCCTAAGTTTGTCCCATTTATATAGGTTGTGTCATTATTAACATTTTCTGTCAGACTGCAAAAATAACAAAACTTTAGTATACTTATGAAACCTACTTTTTAAATGTTTTCTTCCATTTAAGGTTTATGATGTGAATGTAATACTGGTTTGTATCATGGTATCCATAATTATGCAGGGTTTCTCCCTACTGGCCATTTGTAGGTAGTGATTCATGCACTGAGGTTAACACTTCCTGGGGTAGGTACATGTGTATATGTCTTCATTTAGGAACTGGGCAAAATATTTTCTGTATGTTGTATAATGTCAAATACATTTGTGTTTATTTCTAATGTCATTCGGTCAAACTGGAATACTGAGAGTATATGCGTATAAAATCTTATTGATGTCTTGGGTCTCGGGTGTCAATGTAGCCATGGATTGGACAGTTTCAGCTAGACTAGTCTCTCCTCAAATAGCTATCTATTTTTTATTTGATACTTTTTTAATATTTCCATGGTAATAAATATTGTTGAGCCCTACTGTTACATTAAAATCGATCTGAACCATAAAGCTACCCCCACTGTCAGATTACATGAATTGCTCTGCTGCTACAGTTTTTTAAGGATAAAATGTTACGTGAGATGAGATTTATGACACAATAGGGCATGCAGGTCAGTGAGCTTCAGGGGTCACGTAGGGTTGACAATCACGTCCCTTTTGAAAAATCTATTATGGTCACCAATTAGCTTAACAACACAAATTTACAGATTGAGGACATTTTTCTGCATATGGAATGAAATTTAGATTTTTCGTGATATAGTTCTACAAATTATAACTAAACTTTTTTTTTTTTATTGATTGTTTTCCTTGAATTTTTTTATAAACAGGACAACACCAAACAGGCTCTCTCTACTCTTGTATTTGTCTGTGTATATTGTACGTCCTCCACTAATTGTACAGCGCTGCGGAATCTGTTGGTGTTTTATAAATACCAGTAATAAATAAATAAAATAAATAAACACTATATATATACACAGTTATTAGACAACTCCAAAACATCCCATGTTTCACTCTTCAAAGGACCTTCGTTAATAGCATCAAAATGGTAAAGGAACACCAACAGACAAAATGTGTGCTCCCACAAGCTCTGTCAATGTTTTCATTAAGAATAGAAGGTAATATTTTTTTAGGAATTTTACAATTCTTCTTGGATTGAGAAGATGACAATTTCTGGCCTGGATAAAGAAGATGACAATTTCTCTCTTGACTAGAGAAACTGCCAATTTTCAATTTGGGTAGATGAGCTGCTAATTTTCATACGACAGAGAATATGACATTGAAATCAATGGGCACAGAACCTTGTTGAATTTACCTGCCCCACAAAGCACAGTTTAGATAAATGCTAATATGATCTAATCTGCCTTAATCAGGGACTGAATTAAGGAACAAAAAACTATATTTTTTTGTGGTCTCTGAGAAAATCAGATCTTCTATTCTAAGTTAAGTATCACAATTTAAATTATTATTATTATTATTATTATTATTATTATTATTATTATTATTATTTCCATTTATATTATTATTATTATTATTATTATTATTATTATTATTATTATTTCCATTTATATAGCATGTAAGCTCATTGAGCAGGGCCCCCAACCCCTCTGATCCTGCACATCCATTTGTCTGGTTACAATGACTTGTTTGCTAGTCCACCCATTGTAGAGCGCTAGGCAATTTGCTGGCGCTATATAAATAATAGTAATAATAATAATTATAGAATTTTATTGGATTCTGGAGGTGCAAATGCAATATGTTAAAGAATCTTTGGTATTTTGCTTGCAAGAAAAAAATAAATTGATGGACTGCTGACAAGCTGGCATCAGTGGTAAAGTTGTGTCCAAGGGGGATTATTATGTTATTCTACTTGAAAAACGCAATAAAAGGTACACTTTCATGAATGATGCAGCATAATTTAGTCACCAAAGCACCATTAAAAAGTAGTTAGACCTTAATCTTAATGGATGACAATCCATCAGCACTCTGGAAGTAGGTTTTTGAATATTTCTTAAGTACAAAATCCAGATGTGCTGTAACCCCTTAGTGGCCAGGCCATTTTTCAATTTCATTACCGTTAAGGACCAGGGCTCTTTTTACATTTCTGCAGTGGTTGTGTTTAGATGTAATTTGCCTCTTACACATTTACTGTACCCATGCATATTATATACCATTTTTCTCGCTATTAAATGTTCATTCTAAAGATACCATTATTTTCATCATATCATATAATTTACTAGAATAGAAAAAGTAAAATATGATTAAAAAAACAAAAAAACACAGCTGGCCATCATGCACCCATGTCCCAGTTGGAACATGTCTCAAGCAGGCCAATGTAATTCACCTCCGTCAAACCGTATGTTTTTGAAAAGTACACACCCTAGGGCATTTCACATGGTGGCATTTCAACACTTTACATTAACACATTCTACGACCATTCTCTGTCAAATGTTTTTGTGGTGTTATTTTTCACTCACACATTCTACTTTGGGCATAGTTTCTAAGCTCCTGTTAGGTGTTACTGCCAAAGGACCCCCAAATATGTACTCGGCATCATCTCCCGAGTACAGCGATACCACCCATGCATATGTTTGTCGGGTTCACTGGGGGGTGCAAAGCAAAATGTCTGATATGCGTTTTTCAAATTTTACATATCTTGTTTGCCTATCTTCCTTTTGGGGGCCTTATCAGATATCCCAATGTATTCTCTTGCCATGAGCGTGCATATATTAGAAAAGTTGACACCCCACAGTAGTTGAAGAACGTGTGTGGAGGTAACTGTTCAATCCTAATTTTTACACACGCACACCGCTTTTTGACTGTGATTTAGGAGAGCCCGTTGTTGGTTATTGCAAGAAAACACCCCGGGTTGTTTTCTGCAAGGCCTCCTTAGGACACCCCCCCCCCCTCCCCATGCATAGGTTTGCCAGGGTTTTGGGAAGGTACGGTTACAATTGTATGACTTGCAATTTGAGTTGAAATTGAGAGTATTTCTTCTGATAGGCCTATTTTTAGCTTGGGGCTTATCACATACCCCAGTTTTTTTTTTTTTTTTTTTTTTTATAATTCTTTATTTTTTGTCGTGCAAGAATTACAACAGTGTCTGCGTAGCCACAATAGCCATAACAGACTCAATCACATGAAACAGAGAAAGACAATTTGGTGGCATAATAGAACTCAGCACTTTTTGTTATGTAAGGTTTGTATTAGACATGCTTAAACGTAGGTTGAGATTGCGATTGATAGTCATGCTAGTATTTCAAGAGTTAAGTCAGCGCGCTTGGTATCAATGTGTTGTATAAGGGTTGTATTGAACAGGCTTAAACGTAGATTAAGATTGCCTTTAAAGGCATGCTAGAGCTTCAAGAGTTTAGACAGTGCGCTTGGTATCAATGTGTTGTATAAGGTTTGTATTGAACAGGCTTAAACGTAGATTGAGATTGCCTTTAAAGGCATGCTAGAGCTTCAAGAGTTTAGACAGTGTTTAATGTTTAGTGGTTTGCTTATATAGGATAAAACTAAAGTCGCTTATAGTTATGCTGTTGGCGCTTGATGTTATAAATGTGTGACTTGCTAGCGATATAACATAAATGCACATAACCTAAATATTCTAATAACACACTGAACTTGAGTTAGCAAAAACATGTACATTTCAACAGGTGGCAGGGATAAACTGGCAACCCAGCCTTGCATCATTGGTAGTGAAGGGCGATCTATAATGGCAGGTAGCCTGGTATGCCAGCACCGTTAAGCGATCCGTCAGCCTATACCCCTGCTGGGCAGTGAGCCTCCATATGAGGACAGTTCATGCGGTTGCTGGTGCGTGCTAGATTTGCCTGCGCGGCATGGTAGGTGCCTCCTCGGGGTTCCCTCCCCGGCTGATCGTGGCTGGGTTCTTCGCTGGTCCCCCCCGTCGGTGTGCAGTCGCTCCGCGTCTAGGTTAGCGTCATGGGAGGCTTTGTATGGTCTCATATGCGGGGTGGCGTCTTGCTGGTCGGGGTGCTTAAGGGCCGTTGGGGTGTGAGCATGTCGGGTGTTTCGAGTTGGCTTACCCGTCCGTCCAAGCAGATGCTGGTGGCTACTTCGTCGGGTGTATGCCCGTGGAGCACGTGGCAGGGCCCCATAGTGACGGCGCCGGGTCGCAGGGCGGATCCAGGGGGCCACCGTTCTCATCGCTTGCCTGAGGGTGAGCCCCCCGCGACAGAGCAGAGTCCAGAAGCTCCTGCAGTGTTCGTCGAAAGCCTCCAGGGGCCTTGTTGTTGGTCTGGGCTTATGTGGGAGTCTTGGGTCGGGTTGCCGCCGGGCCGCCATCTTGGCAGGGTCCTGGTGGCGGGTTTTCCTTGCAGGCAGTGATGCCTGTGAGTTTGCCATCTGCTGTGATGTGCCTCTCCCGTGTGGACCGGGATAACCCCCGCCGGTCAAAGGGGGGGGTGGGTAGAGTGCTGGTGTGTGTGCCTGGTGTGTCGTTTGGGCCAGGGATAGCGATTTTCCCGCCCTAGATTCGGCACTAGTAGGCCGTATATGGTGTCCAGCGCCCCTTCGGCCGACAGGTCTCGGGATTGGGTCTTCCGCTTCTGTGGTGCCTCCCCAGCATGGGTAGTGCATCCAGTTGTGTCTGCAATTGTCACTGCTGTCGTTTTGTCCCTGTTTAATGCCCGTCGAGCAGGAGCTCATGGCGCCCGCGTCTGCTTCGCTTGGCGGTCAGACCCCGCCCCCCAGTTTTATATATCGCCACGAAAGGGTACATACTTGAAACGTAGACACCCCAAGGTATTGCATGTGGAGTGCTTTGATGCAACTTTTTTTTAGCAAGACAAAAAATAAAGAAGTTGAAGAACGTGTGTGGAGGTAACTGTTCAATCCTCAATTTTACACACACACACCGCTTTTTGACTGTGATTTAGGAGAGCCCGTTGTTGGTTATTGCAAGAAAACACCCCGGGTTGTTTTCTGCAAGGCCTCCTTACGACACCCATATCTCCCCCCTCCCCCCCAATGCATAGGTCTGCCAGGATTTTGGGAAGGTACGGTTACAATTGTACGACTTGCAATTTGAGTTGAAGTTGAGAGTATTTCTTCTGATAGGCCTATCTTTAGCTTGAGGCTTATCACATACCCCAGTTTTATATATCGCCACGAAAGGGTACATACTTGAAACGTAGACACCCCGAGGTAGTGCATGTGGAGTGCTTTGATGCAACTTTTTTTTAGCCAGACAAAAGATAAAAAAAGTTGAAGAACGTGTGTGGAGGTAACTGTTCAATCCTCAATTTTACAACCGTACACTGCTTTTTGACTGTGATTTAGGAGAGCCCGTTGTTGGTTATTGCAAGAAAACACCCCAGGTTGTTTTCTGCAAGGCCTCCTAAGGACACCCATGCCCCCCATGCATGGAGTAAATGTAACAAACCCCACCCCAAAAAAAAAAAAGACACCAACAAAAAACTGAAAGGCAAATGTTAAAAAATAAATAAAAAATTGACCAGCGTGTGGTATCGTTTGAAGCAGTCGCCAATGCAGAGTCCAGGCTGTTCAGGGCAATCAGGACAGTAATATACACTATCTTTTCTCTGCCCCCTCTTAGAACAGATCCTGCAACTTTTTGGGGGATTCTGCTTTGCCGCAGTAGGAGGAATTTTAAAAATAAAATGTGTAGCCCCAACTCTGCTCTCTCCCATCACCGCCCGGGGTGCAGGTGCATCACGGTACAAAATCCCCGAAATGATATGGAGCTGAAACTGTAAAAATCTCAGTTGCGTCCCGGGGTTTGCTTTTTTGAACAACAAGAAAGCGTTGTGGGTTGCAATCTGCATTAGGTAGATTGCAACCTTTTTGTACCAGGCCCTTGTCTTTCGTATAACTAGGTAGGGCTGCAGCAGCTGATCTGCCAGATCAACCCCACCCATATGCCGGTTATAGGCCTTGATGCACACTGGCTTCCTTGTTCTCTCAGCTCTGCCACGTACAGGGACCTCCACGGTCCCCTCAGTGTGGATGGTAGTAAGAAGGTACACATCCTTCTTGTCTCTGTACTTAACTGCCAACAGCTCCTCTTGGTGCAGAGCTGAAGGTCTCCCCCCTTCATAGCCGGGTGCGTGCAAGTTGTCCTGGGAAACCTGTGCTGTTCTTTTTAATTGTGCCGCAAGCTACTGTATCAAAACAGTACAGTAGCTTGAACAAAGGGACACTTGTATAAAAATTGTCAGTATACAAGTGGTACCCTTTGTTCATCAGGGGAATATCAGGTCCCAGACAATCTTGCCACTGGTTCCCATATGTTCTGGGCAACCTGGAGGGTCAAGGTGGCTATCCTTTCCCTCGTACACCCGGAAGGCCTGAGTATACCCAGTCTCTCTATCACAGAGCATATACATCTTTACACCATACCTAGAGCGCTTGGAAGGAACATACTGCTTGAATCCCAGCCTTCCCTTATACTTCATCAGGGTTTCATCCACATATATATATTCCTTCCAGGTGTATAAGCCTCTGCAAACCTGGCAGCAAAGTGGGTAATCAGGGGGCGGATTTTATACTGTCAAACTGGGGATGCTACCTAGGGGGACACAGGCTGTTGTCGCTGAAGTGCATGAAATGCAAAATCATTTCATACCTCTTCCTCGACATACATTGGGAGTAAATGGGGGTAGAGCAGCTTCTTTATGATGCCCATCAGCATAGTCAATGCCCAGAATCTTTTAAATTCTGGCACACCGATGGGGGCCCATTGCTGCTTTGCCAAAAAAGAGTCAGGATTTGTAGCTCGGAATTGATGGGCATATAAATTAGTTTGGGCGACAATGTTCCCCAATACATCATCGCCCAGAAACACCTCCATAAACTGCTGAGGGCTAAATCCTGTGACATCCAAATTAATGCCAGGATTTGCAGTAAAGGATGGGATGTCTGGCCTCTGGCGATGAGGCACTACCCACTCCTCAGCAGTTCTGCCAGCTGGAGCAGCACGTCTCCTTCTGGCAGGGGGACTAGCAGGCACAGATACAACATCCCTAGATATATCACTAGCAGCAGACACTGTATCTAGTGATGATGTATCTAAGCACCTGGCAGGGTCAAAATCATGGTCAGAGTCTGACATAGATGTGTCAGACTCTAGCACAAGGGTGGTATATGACTGCTCAGCGCTGGTTGACTTCCGCGACCCATGTGTCATGATCACAATCACTTTACTTGGTGACCTGTCACAAAAAAAAGACAAAAAAATTAACCCCTAAAAAAATGAACAGACAGCAAAATAAGTGCTGCTGTGCAAGAGCCTGGGATCTGTATAGTGATCACTGGCAGGACAGGGGTTAATCGTTCTGAAAAGAGCTTTTGGGTCTCAAAAAAGAAAAAAAGATCACAAAAAAATGAACCCCTAAAAAAAAAAGGCACAGACAGCAGAAAAGTGCTGCTGTGCAAGAGCCAGTGATTATAGTGATCACTGGCAAGACAGGGGTTAATGGCTCTGAAAAGAGCCTTTGGGTCTCAAGATTTTACAAATCCCTACCTATAAATACCTAAATCTCTCTAGCTAAACCACAGATCCCTCTCCCTCTCTCACTAAAACACAAGTGAAGAGAGGGAGGCAGATCCACACTAATCAGAGAAATGGGGAACACACTTGGGATGAAATTTCTAATGGGGCAAGCTTTGATTGGATGACCCCAGCTTGCCCCTCATGATGCGGCATGCTAGGGACACCCACAGAAGCCCCATGATTCACTGCCTTTAGAAAAGGGGGCGTATATTGATAATTTTATTTATTTTATATTTATATTTTTATATATATTATTATAAATGCACTGAGTGCCAGGACCCCTCAAGGCACTCAGCACATGCAGAGCATCACTGCTATACTATCAGAGCTTCCAGAGCTCAAAATAGCTGCGGACGTACCAGTGACGTCCAAGGTCATTATGGACCGTTTTCTGCCAGACGTACCTGATACGTCCACGGTCGGGAAGTGGTTAAATATCTCTTTAATTAAATGTCAATAGCTTTTTAATGAATATTTCCTATTTTAGTCATGAATTACTGAGGACAGTTTGTCTTTGTTTATTAGGATCTGTTTGTCATCGTTGTATTCCAACTTTGCAGACAATGCATAACTTTTGTATTATGGTAAAGAAGTTATGATGTTACATTCCTGCAGGGGTATCATACTTACTCATTGCAGTCAAGCAAGTACAACTTCATCCAAAAATGTAAAGAGTTTTGTGCTTTTACCAGTTCGGCTCATCACAATTGTGTCTGCTATAAAAGATTATGGAAAACAAATATTTATTGCAGGACACTGACGAGTCAATTTTCCTGCTATTTGGTTCATCAAGTTAAAAAAATCAACCAGCAGAGGGAAAAAGAGGACAATCAGTAAAAAAAATATATCTATATATATATGAATAATTTATATATATTTATAATTTATATATATTTATTAAATAAAGATTTATTTTTCACTGTTCCTCCTTATTTCTATCCACTGGTCACTTCTCATTTGATCTGTGAATAAAATCAACATTTAGTGCTGTCCTCTATCAATCCCTCATCTTTTTTCCACATCAATCGTCTATTCTTTTGGTGCTACAAGCCGAACTCTGGATCACAAATCATAACAAAAACGCTCAGCAATTGTGAGTGGTTTGTTTCATAATTTGTCTATTTGGCGGTTCGGAAATTGGGAATTCGCACACTCACCTGATCAGCCCAAATTCAGATGAATTACAGTTTGTAATGAAACAAACTTCCAAGTCTAATGTATACACTAAAGACATTGTGTAGCACTAAAGACATTGTGTAGCACTAAAGACATTGTGTAGCAATTCTACCAAGAGTATCTATAAACATAATTTTATAACATGACAGGAGGCTTCGTATTTGCTTAAGTCTCTCTTTACTAGAACTCCACAGCAGCACAGAAAACAACCAATCAGAAAAAAGTTAGGTACTATAAAACTCCCCTCCCCATGCATCATTTCCTCTTTCTTTGCTGCTCCGCATCAGTACAGGTCAGAGTACCACTGCCTCCTGCTAACATTAGTGGGTGGCTTTGGGATTTTAATTATATTTTCAGTGTTTCACTTATTTTTATTTGGGGACTTCTTTGTGTGTTTCACTTTATTCACCCCTGCCTATTGCTCTGGGGTTTGTGGGGAGTTTGTCTTTATTTGTTCTCTCCTCATCTTCCTGGGATGTTTATCCTTCTCTGTCCCCTTTAATTTTGCCTTCTCTGTCCCCCTGGACCTCATTCCTCCGGTCGCGGGGTGCTCTGTTTTTTCTCACACCCGCCGGCCGGAGGCTTTACACGTGGCCGCCTGCCGCCGGCTTTACCCGCGGACCGCATGTCCGCAGGGGGAAGAGGGAGCATTACGCTGCCCCACTTGTGTTTTCTTCTCCTCCGGTTGCGGTGTTCTGATACCGCCGACCGGAGGCTTTACACGTGGCCGTCCGCTTACCGCGGACCGCATGCCCGCCGGGGGAGGAGGGAGCATTACGCTGCCCCTCCCGTGGTTTGCTTCTCCTCCGGTCGCGGTATTATGATACCGCCGACCGGAGGCTTTACCCGCGGACCTCATGCCCGCCGGGGGAGGAGGGAGCAATTCGCTGCCCCTCCTGTGGTTTGCTTCACCTCCGGTCGCGGTATTAGGATACCGCCGACCGGAGCCTCTACACGTGGCTGCCTACCTCGGCCGGCTCAATCCACGGACTGCATGTGTCCGCCGGGGGAGGGGAGGGCAATTGCTCCCGCTCGCCCCCCCCCGACCCCTCTCCTCACTGTCATGCCAGTTCTCTCATCTTCTCTGATTGCCAGCCCTTCTTTATGTATATGTTCAGATTACTGCGTTTAGGTGACATGGGCTTTTTGGCATATTCTACCTGAGATTAATGGGTGTTTGGCATATATACACAGTTTGCTGTATTTTTGCTATGTGGTTTTTTTTGCTGACAGTGTATTTCTCAGATCGCTGTATGTTTTACTGACAGCGTATGTCTAGATTTAGTTTTTCTACCATGTATGTGCAGTTTTGCTGTGTATCTGACTGACGCTGTTTGTCACAGATTTCGTTTTACTAACAGTGTGTATGACAGATGTTGTGAGCTTTGCCGACAGTGCACTTCACAGACTGCTGTGTTTTTCTGACAGTGTATTTCAGGATTTAGTCTTTTCTGACAGTGTATGTCGCAGTTGGCTGTGCGTTTCACTGACAATGTATTTCTAGATTTCGTTTTCCTGACCGTGTATGTCACTGTTGCTGTGTGTTTGCTGTCAGTGCGAATCACAGATCACTGTGTGTTTTGCTGGCAGTGTCTTTCTCAGATAGCTGAGAGTTTTGCAGTCTGTACATATTGCTATTTTCTACACGTTTCACAGATTTCCGTGAGTTTCAAGTGTGTATGTACTCAGTTATACAGGCTCTGTACAAAGGTAGACAGTGCTAGTTAGCTCTCAGATTCTTATGCTTCTGAGTAGGAATATGTTGGCGCTATATAAATGGCAATATGACAATAATATATTTGTCTGGTCCAGCTATGAGGTCTCAGATGGGACTGCTCTGGTATGAATTATCTGTCCATGGCATGTATATGGCTATCAGACCTGGCTCTGTCTCAAACTGGTATGGGAAACCAGTCTGCGCTGATGCGAGACAATTTTGTCAGGTTCTCGGGGAGTTAATTAATCCGGCTATGGTTTAACCCTTCTCCTCGCAGTGTCCGTGGTTTCACATCCCCTGCAGGTGGTATGATGATGGTATTCTATAATACGCCAGAATTCCTAACGGATCGGTGAGAGCATATGCTTACCTATTCACAGTTCAAGGACAGTTTCGCTCAGTGCATCTTACATTCATGGCCATGATGGTCTCTGGAATACTTCCGCCTATACCCAATACAGCTGGAATACCACTATTTCCCTGCTGGGCACTTGGGGGACCGCCAGTCCCGGTTCAGGTTATTCACACGGCATTACGCTGTCTAAAAGGGTTGGGGTCTAGGGGTCCTACGTCACAGGATGCTCTGAGGATCTACTGATTTTAGGGGCCTCTATCCAACTCAGAGGTCCCCACTCTCACTCAGTACCCCTCGTAAGCGCTACGGAATTGGATGGCGCTATATAAATAACGTGTTATAATAATATAACAATAATACACGACCCAGGATTGGCCTGCTATGTCTGTGCCCCATTGATTGGCCTGCTATGTCTGTGCCCCATTGATTGGCCTGCTATGTCTGTGCCCATAAGATTGGCCTGCTATATCTGTGCCCATAAGATTGGCCTGCTATGTCTGTGCCCATAAGATTGGCCTGCTATGTCTGTGCTCATAAGATTGGCCTGCTATGTCTGTGCCCATAAGATTGGCCTGCTATGTCTGTGCCCATAAGAATGGCCTGCTGTGCCCATAAGAATGGCCTGCTACGTCTGTGCCCATAAGTTCGGCCTGCTATGTCTGTGCCCATAATAACGGCCTGCTATGTCTGTGCCCATAAGAACGGCCTGCTAGGTCTGTGCCCATAAGCACGGCCCGCTATGTCGGTGCCCCATTTATTGGCCTCCTATGTCGGTGCCTATTTGTATGGCCTACTATGTCGGTGCCTATTTGCTTGCCCAACTATCCTGCGTCCATTAGTTTGGCCTGCTGGGCCCGCTCTATTGGTGCCGAACCCCCTTTTGGCCGCGGGCCTGGGGGAATATCACTGAGGAGAAGCCAGTGCCCACCAGTGACACGGAAATAGGCAGGTGTCCGGACAAGCACCATTGCCATACTATCCAAGAGGACACCAATATACGGCCATCTGGATAAGGTAGGTAGGGTGAAGGCCCTAAACCTCAGACCTGAAGGGCAAGTTTTATTACGAAGACCCCGGACACACATCCGCGGTTTGCGCCAGTCCGGCGAGGGCACATCTCCAAGGAGAACTTTGCACAGGCAAGGACCGGTACTCAGTCACCTACAGGAGAACGCGGTTTTTCCTTGTCTTTATCAACTACTCCGTATCTGCCTCCCGGTATCCATATAGCTATCGGTAGTTATTCCTCCGTAAGGTTAGCTCCTGGCCCTGTGCAGTGGGGCTTACTTGTCTTGCCTTCCGGCCTGCTATTTGCCTTCTAGCTGAGATAGAATTTGCGTTTTTTACTCATACCTACGTTATTGTTGTCTTTTTCGTTTTTCGTGGCTTCCTTTTCCTTTCGCTCGGGTCGTCGAGAGGCCTGACTTGACCTCCTCCGACCTCACGGGTGCTCGTGGATTGCGGAGAACGTCTCCTGCTTTCCTCAGACTACCAACGGTCCGCCTGGAACCCGCGCGCGCGCACGGGATCCGGACGGTCAGTTGATAGTTTTTCCATCGTTTTTCCCGTGGATTACCCCCAGCCTTATGCTGATACTCGTATTTGGTGTACCCTATAGTTGGTCACCCTGAGTCTCTAGGGACTCTAGCTTGGATCGCAGGAGGGTGCGGCCCTCCATCACTTCGATCCGAGGACATTTTATCTTCTGGAGCAGAGAGCGAACCCCTCTCAGATACGGAACCGGACACTGAGTTGTTCTTTGAGGGCGCACCCCTCCCTCAACCTCGGCCAGAGACTGAGCTGGATACAGGGGTCATGTTTGGAGGAAACATTCTCATAGAGAGGAACGGTCACGGATGCAGACTCTACTGTTTGGTTATTTACGGGTACGGCCCGCTCAGACTATCAGCCGGACGTTAGCACGTTATTTGACCACATTAGTAGAGAGCGCGGCTCTCTCATACACTCGACGCCCTACGGTGCCATCCATTTGTTCATCACACAGGCTTGTACCTGTGCTAGACATCGATGACTACATGGAGGGGCGTCCCTCCTGCATTCAAGTGGATCTGACGTCCGTGCTACTGATTCCGATATAGAGGACTGCCTGGTCATGCAAAATATCCATATTTAGACTGGATTCCTCTAGTCTATCTCCTGCAACGGAGGGATATTCTCACAGAGGTATAACGAGGGGTGACCCCCACTTATCTATACACATTCCTGGAGATGGTTCGGCTATCGGATGGAACTCAGGTATTATGTGAGTGCAGGTTTGGGTATATTCGGCACCATAGAAAGCAGAGGATTGCTTTCTGTTTTTGGATATCCAGACCATTGTAACAACTGCTCAGACAGTTTTCTCCCATTTTTAGGTGGCGGGAGATACAGGGACCTACATGGAGCAAACGGGCTCTGCCTTGCTCGGGTAACACGATTAAGGAGGGCCTATTACCCGCTCTGAAGGTACAAACCGTACATATGGTTCACATGGTAAGACCGGGAAACCCGGTTTGTCTTGACCTCCCCGGTCATCAGATCTTGGGATAAGATGGCAGGACTGCCCCGTCTCCTCGAAACGCATATCTGGTGATCAGGGTTCAGAGATGGAGGACCCTCCATCTATACTCTAGTTATTCCTCACGGGAGCCATTTGTTGGATTCACGCTACCCTACTTTTCAACTATCGTCGAGGAGACCTACGGGACCTTATGGTGGTACCTGGTATACCCAGACTTCTACACAGACATCTTTCACTCTTGGACGAGGGCATTTCTGGATGGAAATCTGCGTTCCTGTTTGCTCTTCCCATTCCTTTGGAGATTTCTGGGATTCCCTATTCCCAGAATGGTCGACCTCCGTTCCTCCACTCAAGTTCAGTTCGGAACCCTGAATGGACGTCTTTTGGAGCCCTTTCTCTACGGCGTCCGAGGTTTTACACAGTCCGTTTGGACTATTGGAATCACTTAGTATACGGTTGGTTTGGACACACTCTCATTGTGTGCGTTATGAATTTATGCTCGGATGAGACATCCCACCGGGTAGGACAGGTAGGTACGAAGATCCTCCTCGGTTTCCATTGCGATTTCGGTGGTGGTCTTCGGTGCATTCCTTGAGATTGGAGATCTCCCTGCAAGGCCGCATCACCGAATGGCCCTGGCACGATCGGAGGAGCCGCCTTACGGATCATGAGTTGAGACTTGGTGTCAGTTTTCTTCTCGCGACCCTAAGTCCTAGTTCGGATTTCGAAGTTATACAACTACAGGAATGTGGCTAATAGGTCAGCTTGCCAGCTCATGGACCGACTTCTAGGAAACAGGTTGCTACACCAGGTGCAATGGATTTACCGGCGGAGGGTGCCTTTTTCCGTATTTGAGATACTTCGTCGGTTGGCATCTCCTTTGACCCGTCGGCTGTCATTTATCGTATTTGGAATGTCCAATTAGGATTACTCTGATATTTCCTGGAATAATTACCAGCGACACAAACAGCGTTGGATTGGTGAACTGAGCGTTGAAACAGCAAATACGAAGCCTCCTGTCATGTTATAAAATTGTAGATTATGCTAGCTTTAGTGTACCTATAATCTTAATTTTATTAATGACAGGAGGCGAGTATTTCCCACCCACTCTTGTCCCTCCCTTGTTTAATGTTATAGTTTAGATTATCAGGTAAGTATGCAACTCTGTTTGTTGTCTCTGCTACCTGTCGCTTGTTCCTTATGTCTGTTTTTTTTTCCATAAGTAGGGTTGGGATATTTTCATATTAGGTTAATTTGGTTGCTACGTTGAGTACCTACATGTTTATTCAGAGTACATTTCATTGGATAATCAACCTGTTCGATTTTGTTTTCTCTCGTTTCAGTTTACAGTCCATCTACACTATCTAGTTTGACGGTTACACTTGGATGGTGGACATCGTTATATTCATCGTATCTAGGACTTCGTTTCTTCCCCATGATGTTCTCTGCCTTTTATTCTGTTTTGTCGCAGCTTAAAAGAGGAAATGATGCATGGGGAGGGGAGTTTTATAGTACCTAACTTTTTTCTGATTGGTTGTTTTCTGTGCTGCTGTGGAGTTCTAGTAAAGAGAGACTTAAGCAAATACTCGCTGTAACGGATCCACTGGCACCCCGACTGGGTACCTCCGTTAATGGATGCTCCTAGTGCTTCCTGAGGACTCCAAGCACTCTGGCAGACACCACAATCACCGAATCCGAGAAAACCTTTAAATTCTCCCAAGCATATGAATGCTGTAGACCATTGAATAGGAACCATACGAATAGGCTTGTACTCCTAGCAGTCAACTGGAACAGCATACAATAAATCCTTCCCCCAATAATGAGACGACACATCACTTTGAGGGTAAAACAGGAACTCTGGACTGGCTCATCCAGCCTGGCTTTTATTACAATAATCCACATACAGGCCACACCCAGGGGGAGGCATAAAATAACCAATCACATACATGGTTCAGCCCACACATCCCCTCCCCTCAGATAACATTAAACCCAATTATCCGGTACACTTTTCCAGCCAAGTTCTGGATGTACCCCAAAAACAGGGGGTACACCTTTAAATCCAGCATCGCTGGATAGCCCTTATTCAGGGGGACAACATATCCAAAATTCAAGTCATTCGGATGAACAGTTCGGGAGATATGAGGTTCCAAAGATTTGACCGACCGCATGGGTAAAGTATCCGAAAACAGTTCCATGCATTTTGGCCCTGCGGTCGGTCACAAACAAGGGAATGAAAACAGGCGAATTGCCTGTGTTATAGAGCCTGGAGAGGGTTTGAATGAATTCCCTTGTTTGTGGGGTTCTTTCTACCGAACGGCGGGTCATTCGGTAGTTTCTATACGAATTTCTGGAAGTATGGAGGTCTCAGCGGTGTTTGCCTAGTCAAGTGTCCGATTTTAGTTCCAGACACTCGACGGCAAAACACCGCTGTTCGGTAGTTTAAGATGGCCGCCGCCACGTGTTTGTTTCCCGAATGGCGGCCACCCAGAGGACAAAGAATACATTACACTGATTGCCAATTACCCGTTTGCAACATTGTTGCAAACGGTAATTGGAGGCACACTTAGTCCTGGGTGGTCTGGTTGTTCGGTAGTTTCACTCAATATAATGAATGGAGTGATTCTACCGAACAATCAGGTGAATGCTGCATACATATCCCAGGTTAAACTCAACACATAAATACATATGTAATATTAAAGGCAGTATACTGGAATATGCTCCACAGTCTTAAAGGGACAGTAGTCCCAAAAGTCCCAATATATCCATTGCTGATTTTAAAGGGCCAGTAGCAGCAATATAAAGTACAATATGCCCCAAATAACCCAGGGGCCATAGTCAGCAGGTAGGAGGCTAGCAAACAGGCTTCTCCAGGGCCCAGTGGCGAGGTTGGTTTCGCCACACTCGCCTCCTGTCATTAATAAAATTAAGATTATAGGTACACTAAAGCTAGCATAATCTACAATCATTTATGACTGATGTCAACCTTTCCTTTCAAATATGTCCTGAATATTGGCAAACAATGTCAATTAAAACACTGCATTACGTTGATGTACCCATGCGTTTCATGAAGTGCACTTATTGGAAGATAAACAACAACAGACATCTTTTCAACAAAAAAGCATAATGTAGTCACTAATGCCTTTTACCCAATTTATCCTCTCTCCCTGTCATTATATAATTTTATATTATAGCCCCTAATGCAGTAATTATCAAATTGTATTAACTAATGTTATTTTTGCATTTCCAGCAGTAATCCTAATAACAGGGGCAAATGATGACTTAGATTAATGATTTAAAATGTATGCCTTGTTATGAAACTATTTACTGTTGTCAATTAAGCTGTATTAACCTTTTAATATGTTCTCCAATCTATAAATGTGTATATTTCAGAATATACTAATGTAGATTTTACAGTTAATAAAATGAAGTGCGATAATGTTGTAGTCTATTATGACTAGAGTAGTTATTAAATTATCATCTATCTATCTATCTATCCATCCATCCATCCATCTATCTTGATGTGTCTGATTATATACTTGCATTAAATTGTAAAAAAAAAAAAAAAATGTTTTAACATTTAAGGCTACAATTAATGGAATGAAGTAGATTTTGAGATTTTTTTTTTGCTATTTAGTTATATATGCCTAACAATAAAAAATAAAAAACTTTAAATTACTGAGAAGTCTAACTTTAGTGAGTAATAATTTAAGAATGTTTGGGGATCGCATACTTACACACATTCACCACTAGATGTCATCACTGCAGCAGTACTGTCCACTCCCCTACTTAAAGTGAGCATGTCATAGTAGTCACTTGCTTGCAGTTTTCTAACCAATTGGCTCCATTCATTCTATGCAATGAAGAGTTTTTTCCCCTTTAAGTTATTAATATTTACATATATTTAACTTGCACCCTGAACTTATGTAGCCTGCTGAGAGTATCTGTCTTGTACTAATTTAATGTTACACCCTCCTTTTCCAAGCAGACTTGTTTCCTATAACAAGGTAAACATTCATTGTACTTTTTATACTTGTTTAACTTACTTGTTGTATCACCCTCAGCTGATGCTAGGGCTGCTATAATAAATAATCCCATACCTATCTGTTCCTACTTTCACATAGCTTGTAGTGAGCCCCCCTTTCCTCTAATGCTGACATATTTCCCATAAATTGGAGACAAATAGAGTCCAGGGAAGGGTTCTCCTGCTAATAGGCATGCTGAAGACATACTATTTACCTCAACGCTGTTGACATAAAGTGATTGATTGACAGGAGATTGAAAGGTCTGTTTCGTTTAAGCTGTTTTTTCACAACAGGTACACATTAAACAAGGTGAACGGATAAACAAATATATCACTTTAAACATTTATCACTTTGCACACTCTGCAATTTTCTGATTATATTTAAAATAATGACATGGTCCAGTCTTTTCACTGATGTAGAAACAAGTAAAAAATCAAATGTAGTCCATTGAGTAACTCAATTCCTATTTGCAGAATTGCATTACATTATGTTATTAAACAAAATCTAGAGGCAGAAACTGACACTTGCTTAATTTTTTTGGCTAATGTACTGGGTAACTAAAGCCATCTACTTACTGATATGTTACTGTTTAGCAACATAAATCAATAAAAATATAAAAAGAACCATGATGTGTGTGCAATCCCTCCATAGGTGTGTGCACCCCCCATCTGTCACAATAGGTGGGCTGCATCCCATTTCTTCATTTCTCTCTGTGCACTACAATCTTTGTAGTGTGCGTACATTGTACTTAGAGTGACTCTTTGGGCGCAAAGCACAAACTAACTCCCAGGGTGCTCCATGCCGTATTATTCATAATTTTTGTATATTTCTTATCTGTCAAATATACAATTAGTTAAACATGTCAGTAGAGAATAAATTTGTGTCCTGGAATTACATATACATCTTATTTGTTAGTATTGCCTGTCAAATGCATAGCCAATGTTTACAATTAGACGCACTTAAGGGAATTATAAAAATGAATCATACATAATATTTCCCCAATATCCTGGGCTGTGTCATAGTTCCAACTTTTAAGACATCTAATCATCAGCAGCGTAAAATTTTAAACACGGTCCCTGAATGTAAGCTTGTTATCAGCACTATTACGTGTTGTCAAGCCAAGACATAGTTTACCGATTAGTAGCCAGTGAGCAATGTGTCAGCCATACATTGTAACACAAATGGGATATGTGAAGACATTGTGATAAATGGCCACACACGTCTACAAAAGATTAGAAAAAAAATCCAAAAAACAAACCTTCAACTCACTAATTAAACACAGGAATGAGCAGAGAGATAAATAGATAGACACAGAAATTCACCTACTTTCACATTTACAGCACAATTTATCTTGGGGTTAAAAGTAGCAGGGGTCGGATTGGAATACCTGTGGGCTGTGTACAGTAGGAGTGAGGCACGAGGTTGGAATTGTACAGAGCCTTTGCTAGGCCAGCACAGTGTGGGTGTATTTCCGGGCTGATACCTGTGAATTCAGTGCTTTCCGGCCTAGAGTAATCAACTGTTCTGTTAAAAGTGCCGGACGGCTATGTACAACAACAATTATTTATAATTATATTTTAAAAAATAAGGAGCATTCTGCCATCCCCTACAGACTGCTACCTTAAGTTCAGACCTTGTCGTTAGTCATCAATGGCTGTCAGCAGTGGTTACCAATGGTTAACAATGGCAGTCACATGTATAGTCACTCCTTAGTGCCTTAACCCTCATAAAAACCAAGTCTCTCACTGCAGACAACAGGAAGTACATATATCTTCCATGCAAGGAACCAATTAACTCACACCTTTCAAAAGAACTTGTCACCATATCCCAATACAAAATGAGTTTTTTTTGTTTTTGTTTTTTCATTTTTCATGACTGTTGCTTTTAGTAAAAAGCTATTTTTATAAAGTTGTTTAAGAATATTACTAGTTATTGTAATTGGAATCGCCAGTGCTAGTTTTGGTTTGCAAGGCTGGTGGATTGCAATATCTTGCAATCAGTACATTAAAAGTGGCTCAGCAATTGCCTTTGTCTCTTTTTCCAGAAACCTACATTGTAAAGCAATACTGACATCAGCATCTCTGACAACTACAGAGCCGTACAGCTCACACATCAATTGTCAACTCCCATGTAATGCAGTTGTTTTTTGAACCAACATGTATTTATCTGATGTTTAAAGTTCTTTAATCTTTCAGAGCTCATTTAATGAAAAGATGTTATATCCTTCCTGATGTCTGCTTTTACCTCACATATTAGGAATACGCTGTTCGAGGTATTGATTTATAGTAGAGGATTGTTCAGATAATTGAAAGTTACAATGTTACAAAGTGCTCTGGATTTCGACAATTCTCTGATAATAATGTACTTTTTAAAGCTGCAGAGGTATAGCTTTAACCATTTTGTTATCCTCAGTTGTCACATTGTAACATAGTCTTGAGGCTTTCAAGAAAACAACAAAATGACGTTCGTGGATGTCAAAATAGCGATTTAGGAACAGTTAGTGCCCACTATAAAGATTGATTACTGCCATAAATCCTCATCACACAAACTGCCATTGCAAGTGAATAGCGTTATGGCCAATATACGCTAGGTGGATACTGTAAGGGCTTTAAGTGTAATATAAAGAGGAAGAGAAGATGGCTGCTGCGATATGTAAGGATATCAGCAGCTAGTTCCTTTGGGGAATGTCTGTAAACGTTTTGTAATTGTAATTAACAAATGGTAGGTGTTACCCATTTTCTTTTTCAGAAAAACAAGTTTGAACATCTTTTCAGAGTTATCTTTATTGACCTTCTGGGAGATAGAAAGACAATATGGTGGATCTTTCCAGCCGAGAACATGATGAACCACTAAGTCATCATGATGAACAAGACATGCCAGGAGTTTGAGGATTCCTACTCCTTATGATATCTGTGTTGCAATGAGAATGTTGTAAGATGGCGGCACTCATAAAGATGGCTGTGCTGCATCCCATTTTGGAGTCTGTTATCTCAATCTTTTCTAGAAGGAAGATTCACACAGACTCTGTATATGTAGCAGCTATATCAGTGGTCAAAGCGCATGGCAAGAGTTAAATGTGAATCTAGCATGAGGGAGATTAGGTAAACTGCAGGGAAACAGCTAGGGGAAAAAAGATTCAAGACAACAAAACAAAATAATGACAGAAAAGTAGTGGACTCAGCTTAAGCATAGAGTAAAACGTGAACACAAACATAATAAATACGAAAATAAAGACACAACAATGGACTAGGGAAAAAGCAAAGAGTAGGCAAATAAACTATAGTTCCTGAGATAGACAAGTTAAATTGTGAAAACATTTCAAAGATTAAAATGTATTGAAACCACCAAAAAAAAAGGCGGCTAGTAAACCAGGAACAGGTAGAGTTCAGGGTTGTAAAGATCAGTCTTAATAACATGGCAGGGGTCAATGTAAGCTGCAAACATATAGAACAACCAACAAACATGTTGAGTTTGCTAGAACAGAACTAAATATAATCATATAAATGTTGATGGGTCAGGGAACATCTCTCAAGCAGCAAGCATCTCAGAGAAACAGGAATAAGAGAATAACCTATGCAGTCCTCTGAGTTTCAGAGATAGAACTGAACGCAGGGACACATGTGGTAAGGGTAGGCAGTTCAGTAATAACATCACAACTATAGCCCTCTGCCTCCTCTCTTCCAATCATGGAAGGATTAAAAACCCTTTCTTTCACTTACTTGATTCCAGGTCCCTCAGCTCTGGATCTGTCTCCTCATCCAGTAAATGTACTGTGCATGCACGACACATGCGGCACGGGCATTAGGACTATGTTATAGGAAAGCATTGAATCAGTGCTTTCCTATGGGGTTTTTAAGATGGTGGACATCTTCATGCACAGCATGAGGAAGTCCACATGTCACTTTACAGCGTTATACTCCATCAAACACCACAAAGCACATTTAGAGGAGGAGCAAGCCCTGCAAATAATTATTTCTCCAAAACTGCAAGGTTTTACATAGCAAGGTTATGGGGACAAGGGCAACTCACCCAGATAAATGTTTATGATACAACGTGTCCCTTTAATGATCTAGTCAGTGAAAATGAGCAAATTCTATGCACAGTCAGAGATAGTATTGCAGCCAGACTGCACAGTTTTAATTACATATGGCAGAGCAGTTGCTGCATTCTGACTGTACTGCAAGAAGCCAAACATAGCAGCCATAAAACCTTGGAGAGACTGACACACGCAATCTCATAATAACCAGTGATACCGCAGCAATGTGTAACAACAGAATGTGAAAGACGTTCCCGTAGTTTTTTCATTAGTCAGCGATCGTGTCACTCGACGTTTACATAATAAATGTGAAGGGAAACTGTCAGTGTCACCTATACAAGTGGCTTTGTTTGAAACTGAGGGACGTTTGGTGAACAAGCCGTGTATGTCTACTTAGACAAATCTTTACTATGTCAAAAAGTCCAGAACGTTAGTCTTAACTGATAACCAATGGTTACGGCCTCATTTGCCTTCATGACAGGGGACAACAGAGAGAAAGGGGATAGTGCAATACCATAATATGTTTTTATGAATGACAGTATGAAATCAGCATAGATTAAAAAAGACATAACTGCTAGCAATTCCTAAATCACCACCGCTCTCTGCTCCTTGGTTCTCCAATTCCCTTCCTGGAAATCTTACGGCAGACCACAGTGACACCAGATCCAATTCATTTATCTTTCAATATTTTGTTTAATATTTTATTTTACATAAGAAGAAACATTCCCAGCTAAAACACTGTATGTCAGCAGAACATTTGCACTTTTATGGATAAACATAATATTTTCTTAAAAAAAAATAAAAATATATATATATATTTATATATATATATATATATATATATATATTGCAAATAAAGAACCTGAAAGATCGTGTTGCCCTCTTCCCAAGTTATAGATCATATATATCATAGATGTCATGCCTGTCTACCTATAGATTTCTTATGATTGTCACCTCCAATCGTTGTCAATCATGAACACTGCACTAACATTAGCAAACCGCTATGGACAATGTGTTCCTTTGCAAAATGTGCTGATACACCTTCCATTTATATCCTAATATGCTCACACAACCTCACTATACGTTTAAATGACATTTAAATGTCACTGCACTTTAACAGCACTTTCATATTTCTGCCTTTATGAGCAGCTAAACCTACATCACAGGGTACACAGCTGTCCCCTTCATCATTATAACACTGTATACAGCAGTGAATGTGATACCGTAATAATACCCATTCTTATTAATTGCAATTTAATGCCAAATACTCTTTTAGTATTGCATCAAAACTGAAAATTCAATATTAAGCTGGTAACCTTTTTAAATGAATTGTTAATCTCACATTTTTTTTTATATTAAATTAATATTTTATGTAGCAAAAAAAAAACCTTTATTGAAAAAAAAAAAAAAAAAGGGCTGTTCTTGGTATTCGATTAATTGTTCCACTTTAATTTACTTTAATTTTCGTTAATTTAAAAAATAGATATCTATATGGGGGAGGGGAGTGAAGGCAGTGTATAATATACCCACCCAGACACAGTGCGTATATTGGAACATATTCACTAAAATGTGATACTGCCATCTGCAATATTTCCCTAGTTCAGCAGCTGATGTTGTGCACAGACTTTTTCATCAAGAGAAGCCTAATTTCTAGCAAAGTAAATGGCTATTGTCATGCCAAATGTGTAATGTTTTTGAATGCAGGATATAATACAATATGATATGATATATAATATATAATAAGATGCATCCCCTTTACCCACTGTACAAATATGTAAGCAACACATATCATATTAAGATGTTTCAAAATTTACAGCAAACAGCAAACTTGTAGCTTATTTTTAACATCTTTTCAATGACATGTAAATGTCTGTTTTCGGTCAAGTAGTTGTCACTTGTCAAGAGCATCTGTCGTGCCTAACACGAGTTGTTACATTTAACGGCTTTAAATTTCATCTTTGCAATGTGCCAGGCAGAGTGCAAGAAATTGTATATGAAGAGTTCATCTTTATTTTATGTCTGTTGACATTTTTAGGATTTCCTGGGGTTAACTGCTAAGCAGTTATTTGGAGAAAGTATAAGCAAAAAGTTAACCTCAAAATGGGAGAGACCAAAGAGATAATATGATCCATATTATATAGATAATATAATCTGCATAAAGGCCTTGTACAGCTTTATCTAATTAAGTGAATATCTCTGTCTCCTCCGTCTTGAGGTAGATATTTTGTTAATATATTTTCATCTTTTAAGGGAGGGCTTATCTCATTGGCTGAGAGCTCATTGACTGAGACTTCTCGGCAGGGCTTAGCTCATTGGCTTCGACTCTTTGCAGGGCATACCTCATGAGAGGTACCAGAAGAACTTGCATTTCTGCAGCCACTGTAATAGAGGTGGGGAGTGGTGTCCAGTTAATTCCAGGTAGGAAATCAAAACGTTCAAAAATGGGAGTACTCCTGGTACCATAGTCACTACAGTGACCTCTAAGTGTACCTTTCTTGCCTACTGAGTGAATTGATTATATCTATGACTGCCTGAATAGTAGGCTGATTTCAAATAAAGTGGATATGATCTCAAAAAATAAGTGACTATATCTCAAAAACAGGCAAAGGTGCAAATCTCTGAAAAAAAGGTGAATTCAAAGTGAATTGAACTTTTTAGGTCAAAATAGCCAAACTGGAGAAAGTCAACTGTGTTTTGGTGTTGACTATTTTAGCCTAAAAAAAAAAATAATGGAATTTACTGAATAACCCTGTTCAGATATTTCTGCCTGCTGCAGTGCTTTCATGACATTACATTCACGTAGAAATCAATCAGTTCCTTTTTTTCTCAAAGTCCTTAAATGCTCTTCTATTTCTTAAACTCTTGGTAGATGGCCTATATTTTAATTTTTGGAAGTCATATGGGACTGATTAACTCATGAACTTATAACGTATATTAAGATCAGATAAATAGATTTCCCCCAAATGATTTGAAATATGCTGAGAGTTTTTATTGACCTTTGCAAGTGGACAAAAAACCCTGCCCATTTCATGCCAATCGTGTTAAATTTATATGACGGTTAACATTCAGGGTTTTATTTATGACTCAGGGCTCGGTATTAAGAAAAGAAAAATAAAGACCTTTGTGTATTTTAGACCGTTGTCTAAAAATATCTATCTAAGAACCCGGAATTTCACTGAGCAGGATACATGAACACAGTATATTTTCACAGCGGGATATTTGGTTCGGCCCAATAATTTTTCAGGAAATTTAAATTTTGTTTGGGACATCCAATGCTCGTTCATGTGACAGTTCAGCTCGGCACACTTTATGAAAAACTATTATGGGAAACATTTGAACAAACAAAATATTATGCAGACAATTTTCAGTACACTTGATGCATTTTCCTGTAATTTGATTCACTGATCAAGTGAGATTAAGTAATCAATTGAGGGGAAAAGGAGAAGGTGCTGTAAAAATCCATATGTATATATTATACAAATATAGATTCGGCTAATGTTCCTTGTTATTTTAACATTTATTGGTCACTTGTCACTTGATCTGTGATTCAAATTACAGGAAAATTATCCATTCAGTATTCTGAAAAATGTATACATAGTATTTAGTACACTGATTCCCATTTTCAAGCCCTTTTTGTTTGTTCAAATGTTTCCCATAATAGTTTTTCATTTTGTGCCAAGCTATACTATACTGCAAAGGGTATACATCATGTTTATATCCCAAAAAAAATAAAATCAACATTTACTGACTGTTTCCTAACTATTAATCGTATGTTTCCATCAATCATTTATTTTCTTTGGTGCCACGGACAAAACCTCTACTCCTGAAGCATCACACAAATTCCTCAGAGATATGGAATTCGGCCAAATAGCCAATCGGTTAAAATTCATCCGAATCTCAGTTCGGACAAAACCAAATTCTCAAGTCTAGAATATATAACATAAGCATAGATGGTCTGAATATCTGCTAGGTGACGCATAATTCTATTTTTTCTTGAATATTAATAGAATGGCATGAAATAGGTGACAGATATATTAAAATATAAATTTCACATATTTTTAAGAATTATCTATATTCTTTGAAGAGAATAGAAGAGATTATATAAAGCGGCTCCTAGAATTATATTTCTGCTGATTACATCCATAAAAAAACCTGCTAATTTAAAGTATCTTTATATGAATTCCTTTTACATACAATGTGAACTGTGCTATCCTGCCAAATATTTAATTGCTTCTCTGAAAGTACCAGTTGGTTTGCTGGCACAATGTGCAGATTGTTTATTAATCAGTAAATTTTTGCGTAATTGTGGATAATAAAAGATAAACAAATGCCAATATAATTTAAGTGGAACATAAATTGAAAGGTCACTCCAAGGTTTATTTAATCACCACTTTATTTTAAATAATCCTTAAAAAAAAAAAAAACTATAGAAAAATGCAATAAACCAACAAATAAGCACAATATAAAGTTATACAATATGAAGGTAAAATACAAAAAAAGAATACATTATACTCTTATTATTGCATTAACATTTGTTGTAGCACACAGTAGAGGGTTTACACATTTTTATGAGCTATAAACTATTGTTTTGTACATTAAAGAGACACTATAGGCACCCATTTCATCTCATTGAAGTGTTCTGGGTGCAGTGCCCCTGTTGGGGGATACGATAGAAACATTTAAATACATAAAGGGAATCAACACAGTAAAGGAGGAGACTATATTTAAAATAAGAAAAACTACCACAACAGGAGGACATAGTCTTAAATTAGAGGGACAAAGGTTTAAAAATAATATCAGGAAGTATTACTTTACTGAGAGGGTAGTGGATGCATGGAATAGCCTTCCAGCTGAAGTGGTAGAGGTTAACACAGTAAAGGAGTTTAAGCATGCGTGGGATAGGCATAAGGCTATTCTAACTATAAGGTAAGGCCAGGGACTAATAAAAGTATTTAGAAAATTGGGCAGACTAGATGGTCCGAATGGTTCTTATCTGCCGTCACAGTCTATGTTTCTATGTTAACCATGCAATGTAAAACATTGCAGTTTCATATAAACTGCTATGTTTACATTACAGTGTTAAGCCTCCCTCTAGTGGCTGTCTACCAGACAGCCACTAGAGGTGCTTCCTTCATTTATACAAAGTTTGACTCAGTGAATTGACACTGGATGTCTTCACGCTTTGCATGAGGATGTCCATCATTTTCAGAATTCCCATAAGAAACAGTGAGTCAATGCTTTCATATGGGGAAGGCCTAATGCGCCTTTCCCATAAGAAAATGGGGGCCCGACCCACTGATAAGGGATACTTTTATATTGCCGTGGGGGGCTGTTTGGGGGAACTCTCTGTGGCTCTCCAATCACAGACTTCCCAATGCAACTCAATGATATGTTTTTGCAAGGCAGATGCTCTGGCCAATTGCCTCTCTTAAATTTAGCTCCACTGAGATAAAAATCCAGGAAGTCACAGGACCATTTGTCTGACTGACAGCCAGTGGGTTGTAGCAAGGTTAATTTATAAAAGTGCCAATTATTATTGAAATTTGCACTTTTCTAAAATCAATAAAGGGCACACTCTTTACACATAAAGCACATCAGCAAGTTAAAGTTATTTAGGTATATGGAGTGTCCCTTTAATGAGAACTAGATATGTGATAGAAATAGTCTATACTTCCTGGGACAAAAGTTAAAATGTATTAAGAATTATGATTAAATAAATCTGTACATATAGGTGCATCAAAAGTACCATTCTCTATCTTATATATTTTATATCCAAACTAAGATACATTTGAGATCTATAGCCTCTGAAACATTTATACACTCCTTATCCTTACTCATAATTCCCCATTTTTGATGTAAACATTTTGCCTCTGTAGATTTCCATGAATGTAGTTACAAAAATCTTTGAAAAGACAATGGTTTAAACCATAGCAATGTTTTCCCATGCCCCTAGCCAAGTAGTCACATGTTAATCTGGAACCTGGGGCTAGGAATAATACCTTTTTTTGTCGTATATTTGTTGTAAGCCATTTAACAAAATTATGTAAAGGGAATTTGGAAAAAGAAAAAGTTGGTGCTTACAGGACCACTACTTTGCATTATTAAATTTAAATTAAACAAATAGGTACTTTGAACATATTTTAACTCAGTGGGAAATAACCAGTCTGAATGGACTGTTGCTAAGCAAGCTAGCCTTGTATTTTGTTGTAATTTCTCTGTTGTGAGCCAAGATCTGTGTCCTAATATCTAGAGGGAGTCCATGAAATTCTATTTTTGCTCTGTTAAGTAAAGTACCCAACGAAATAGAAACGAAGATTGGATTAATACACTGTTAATTTACAAGAAGATTGTACATTCTAAAATGAAATAAAAAAAACGTCTTCTGGTATGAATAAACATAGCAATTCCCTGCTTGTAAAATATTTTGCCGTTTAATAGCAGAATATTTTGTCACTGAGAAACAAAGCCGTTCCCATTGAATTTTACATTAACTCTCTCTATAATTCATGATCACTACATTCGCTGTTCTAACACTTTAAAGCCACTAGATACCAGATAATGTATTTTTGAATAAATTACTAAAACTTATTTTCTCTCATTAGTTGCCCATGCAAGAACATTACTCAGGACATATTTAATGCGAATCTTACATTTTTTTTTTTTTTTTTTTTAAATCAGAACATTAATCAGGGGATATGGAAATGCAACTGAACATTTCATTAACAGTATCGGAATCTTGCCTTCTAAAAGGCTGTATCCAAGGCATTAATCATCCAATTACTATGAAGAAATTAAAGCAGTTGCAATTAATACATATGTTATTAAATTAAATAAATACAAACATATACTCAAGCACAGTGTTTGTGTGTGTGTGTGTGTGTGTGTGATGCATATGTAGGTGTCTGTATGCCCCATCCAATAATTCAATAAATTATTATGCTACAGAATGCATTTTTTGTGGCTTTTGGGCAGACGTGGCATTTGCTATATGTCAGAGTGCAAATCAAGTTGCTTAGTCACTCTAGAGTATATGATAAAAAAAAAGGTTAAACCTTGCTTTTTTTGTTTTTATAGTTTTAGAAGTGTTTAGATATTGAAATAAAGTTTAATGTTTTAACCATTTATTGTTGAATTCACTTAAAAACGTAGTTAACCTTTTCACACCTAGACTGTGGCTCTGTTGCACATTATTTATAATACATGATGGAGCGCTCAAACTCAAAAGCTGTGCGTCTCTATAGTACTTTTTGATTGCAAGCATGTAGTTGAGAATTTCAAAACTCCAGCATAGGTTATGTTCATTCTGCTAAGTTTTCTTGGAGAGGAACCATTAATGAAAGAGCTATTAATGTTATGGAGGTCAAGGCTATAGAGATCAATGTAAAGTTCATGCCACTGGATTGTTGGTAAGATCTGTGGGTAGATTTTGATGAAGATAACATTTTTACCATTCTTCTCTTTGGCTTGAATTACCTCTACATGCTGTCTGACTTTGCTCCTCTCCCTATGTTGTGTCTCAAATCTGTTGTATACAGCAGACACATACCCCAAGGAATCCATGTATAACGTGGAATTATGAGGCAAAAATGTATTTTTTTTTGTTGAGCTGCAAGAATCCCTTGCAGTAGTGAGGGCACTTTTAAAGTGAGATTTCTATGGGAAAAGCAGGTCTTATGGCTTGACTGGTGTGTGTATTTGTGTTTAGCAATGTATTAACTATATATATATATATATATATATATATATATATATATATCACTCACGTAAACAAGTTACATAAATACAATGTAAAAATATAGCATACTCAACTTAAAAATTAAAATCCATAAAGTTTTGAAAACACCTTACTTAGTACATTGCATTCACCTGACAGTATTTTCAGAGTATCCCACATAAGCCAACATGGCAGTGGAGAGGTATACCCAGCGGTGGTACTACTGGCTGGAACTACTTGCCTTGAAAAAAGATCCCTCAGGACCTCTGGCTGAGTGACGGGTTTAGGGACAGCACAAACCTTCCTCCTCCCCACATTCTTCTCTTTTAATTTTCTCTGCTCCACTCCCCACTGGGCTGCCTCTCTTCGCTCTGAATCATTCCCCTCTGCCCTCTGATCACCTTCTGTTTTACCTTGCATGAGTTGGATGATTGGATAAAAGAAAGGGATTTTTCAGAACTGTCCAAAGCCCCATGCTAGTTAATTTAACATTGCAGAAAGGCTAGATAGTATTGCTAAAGTCATGAGAACTAATACAATTATGTTCTATCTCATACAAGCAACAACAACAAAAATTAAGTTTACCATCCCTGAAATCTACTCTACACATAGGTAATACTTGCAGATGGACTGTTATAACGCTAATAACGAACTAACTGCATTTCTCGTAGATACTAGATCACATACCAAAAAAAAAACGTTTTCCTGACTTCAATAGAATACATGGATTCCAGACTTGTTATTTAATTTGCCCAGATAATTACATTGTAGCATACAATCTTGGTATCATATACCTCCTTGAGGATAGCGAACTGGCAATAGCTTGCTCATATCTCACGATTTAGAATGTTTTCATTTTAGTAACCAGCCACCTACAGTGACACCTACTGGTCAAGGTGTAATTGAATAGCACTATCCATTTGAGTGACATACGTAGATATCTTTTATTTATTTTATTTTAGGTTTCTTTTTATTTATTTGAGTGCATGGTGCATGCGGTTATATATCCTGTACAGCAGTTTGTATTTATTTTGTCATTTCGTGTACCATGAAGTCGCTGATTTGTTGTTCTGTTTTGTTTTTAAGAGAAATGTTTAGATATTGAAAGAAAGTTTAATGTTTTAACCATTTATTGTTGAATTCACTTAAAAACGTAGTTAACCTTTTCACACCTAGACTGTGGCTCTGTTGCACATTATTTATAATACATGATGGAGCGCTCAAACTCAAAAGCGGTGCGTCTCTATAGTACTTTTTGATTGCAAGCTTGTAGTTGAGAATTTCAAAACTCCAGCATAGGTTTGGTTCACTCTGTAAAATTTAATTTTTATTATGACAGTCACTTACAGGGCTATTCACTAAAGTTAGAACGGTTATGAATTCAAAGAGAATCCAAAGTGAATCTCAAATTTGGAGCCAAAATCGTATAACTGAAATCATAGCTAAGTATGTGAATGTATCCAATTTGGACAATTTAGCATAAATTGTAAAATCACTTGCTTTATATTAATGTCTGTCTCCACTTAACAGAATAACCCTGTTACTTTATGTAGGTCTTCAAAATCAGATAGCATTATCTACTGATCAGCCACAACATTAAAACCACCTGTCTCATATTATGGAGACATGGACTCCACAAACCCTCTGAATGTAGTGGTACCTGGCACCAAGATATTAATCCTTTAAGTCCTGCAAGTCATAAGTGGGGGAGGGGGGATCAATAGATCGTTTTTGCTGTTCCATCACATCCTACAGATGCTAAATCAGATTGAGATCTGTTGAATTTGGATGCCAGGTCATGTTCCTCAAACCATTCCTGAACAATTTCTGCTAGTGTGGCAGAGGGCATTATCCTGCTGAAACAGACCACTGCCATCAGGGAACACTATTTCCAAGAAGGGGTGTACATGGTCTGCAACAATCTCTAGGTAGGTGGTACGTGTCAAAGTAACCCATTATAAAATCCCACACTTGCAGTGTCATGGTGTTTGTCTTGGGAGATACCTTCATATGCATTCATTAACTCCTTTAACACCTTAAGGACACATGACAAGTGTGACGTGTCATGATTCCCTTTTATTCCAGAAGTTTGGTCCTTAAGGGGTTAAAATCTATACATTTACTACTTCCCCTGGTTGGCAGTTTCAGTTATCTAATACAGTTTCTGTAAAGCAATATTTTATCATGTTACATTTCAGTCTTACACGGTCCATTCCGAGAACAGGCTATCTTGACCTAGTACTTAATGTCTCAATAAAATGCTTACTTCTATACCGTTATATAATTTCATTTATTTGACAGTTTCCTATTTGCTCTATCTCCTACTTCCCTATGGACATGTGTGTGTGTATATAGTACAATCTGATTGGCTCATTTAAATGTTCCAGATAATCAGGCTTCAACATATCAATACTAGCCTAGCAAGATCTATACATTTAAGTGATTGCGTTTCAGTTGTAGTAGGAACAGCCACGTGTGATGCTCACACAACCTTAAGGCTGGCTTAGCATCATGGGAGTTGCAATTCTACTATAGCTAGAGGTATTAATCATTTAGTTGCCCGATTCGTATATAAAAGAAATAGAAAAGACACAGGTGTAGGCGCTCTCTAAAATGTATGGGTGAACAGCAGCAGTAAACCAGCAGGACTTCCCAATACCTGCTATTAACCAGAAAGTGCAAAAACAAAGTGGTAAACCGCGCCACACGATAATAGGAGATATTTTAAACAAAAATGTACATACATACAAGTGGTCCCAGTATTGAGGTAGTAGATATAAACCTTAAAAGGATAAAAAAGCACAAAGAGAATCCAATAGTGTATTATGTATATATAAATAAGTAAAAGGCAAAGGGTAAATACCCTACTTACAATTTCCAGAGCACTAAACCTGCTCTGGTGGTGAGTGCTTGTGGTGGTATAATCCCCACCAAGGGATATAAGCAGGATCCAAGGTGCACAGGAATGAGAGGTAGATCAAGAGCTGGAAACAAACTGCAATTTTATTATTAAAATAAAAAAATCTTTGAATATAAATTCTCCAATAAAAATTACAAAGTCCAAAATGCAAAGTCCAGACTTCTTGACACTATTGGATTCTCTTTGTGCTTTTATTGTATATACGTCTGTGGAGCCTCGGATACCAGATACCACCACCATATCCTTAGACGGGGATCATACCGTCCAGGCGCTATTCAGCAGAGCTCTTAGCAGCTCTGGAAAGTGTGAGTTGGTCCTCCTACTGGCTTTTTGAATTATTACACTATTGTACTATTATACATTGGCATATTGCACTATTGTTTCTATTTTTATCCTTTTAAGGTTTATATCTATTACCTCAATACTGGGACCACTTGTATGTATGTACATTTTTGTTTAAAATATCTCCTATTATCGTGTGGCGAGGTTTACCACTTTGTTTTTGTATATAAAAGAAACCTCACAGGCATAGATGGGTATAGGGAAATAGGAGGAAGAAGGGATTTTCGCCATATAGTACCAAGAGGTTTGAACATTCCATGGCAATAATGACAGGGGGCTTTTTAATGGGGTATGAATGCCTCAGATAGTAATTCATTATTTTGTTAATCTGGATTTACTCTGGACTAGAGAAATTCAGTCTTTCGTGAACAACACCAAGTGTCTTTTCAGTGGCCAGAATATATAGATATGTTATTAGTATTACTATTACTGATTCTTGTTTCAGTACAATCTTTTCTACTCAGTGTCTGCTCAATATTATATCATTTTAAATAATGTTTCATGAATATTTCTCCTGAGTGAAGTTTGCATTCCATCTTTTGACTTTTGTATCCTCAATGCATTATTTTACACTTTGTTACATTAAACATTAGACCCCAAACACTACTTCAGTTTGTTAACTCATTTGTCATTCTACTTACCTCCTTCTGCAAAGCTGACTGTGTTACAAATTGCAGTGTTGCATAAACAAGCAATTCCTTCCTTTGAACGGAACTATACATATCACTAATGAAAATTTGAAGCACAACAGTTCCCAGCAATGACCTGCGAGACACACCACTGGTTGCCTATTCTTAATTTGATTATATTTCATGTTGCCAAACTATAGTTGAAGGTGGATGAAGATTATGCAAAATATTTAGTCTAGGGATCAGTATAGTACGGAACACTGTGGAATTATTTATAAATGTAAAATTACCTTCACTGTTACCTCTAAGTACTATTTGTGAGCTGCCCAACGCTAAATCTATTATTAACTCTTCCTGCATGGCAAACTCATTGTCGGGTCCCCTGCCCCGCACCGTTCGCGGCGACCTTGCTTACCCCGTCACTGCAAGTGGCGCCATTTGGTCCCTGTCTGCAGTGTGCGGCTGTCCCCGTCACCGAGCTCCAAACTGGCAGTGTGTCTGACGCTGCACGCTCCAGAGCAGCATCCTTTATGTGTGCCGGACCCGGTCATGTTACCCGGCACACAGTGATGTCCTCAGAAACCACAAGAGAAGGAAGAAACTCCTCCCACGTGTTGTGGTTAACACTAATTGGAGGTTAGACAATCAGACACACCCTGTGTGTATATAAGCTAACCTACCCCTTGCCTCAGTGCCCTGTTGTGGTCTGTGTTGAGCCCAATAGCGCATTATACTCTGTCGGCTTATTTGGTTACCGAACTTTGGCTTGTCTTACGTTTACTCTATCTCTCTGTTTCCCTTTGACATTGGCTTGTACTTTGACTATCCATTTTTGCATAGCCCAGCCATTCTATGGACCAGTATTGCAGTTCTATGTGTTGTGTCCCGTCTGCGTGCTTAGGTTCCCCTGGTGATCATGACACTCATCCTACATTTTGCAAAAGATCAATGGGTACTGCACAGTAACGGGAATTAGCTGTGTTTGCCTGTAAAGGACTTCACTTTTCAAATATATAATAAAATCAAAAAATTAACAAAGATACCGATGTGGCGATATGTAGTGCAAAAATGTCAGTCAGAAAAAGCCTCAAATGGGGTTATAGGAGAAAGGGTTCTATTTAATAAATACAGTTGTTGTGTCTCTATTTACAAGGATTGTGAGCAATTATGATTTTTCTTGGGGTCTTCCCTTACCCATAGCTCACAAAATAGCCCTACCGGATGTCATCTTCAACTGCGACACAGGGAAAATACATCACTACTATTTACATATTATTAGTGTTGTCGCGAACCCGGAATTTTCGGTTCAATTGACTTCAATGGGCAGGCGAATTTTAAAAACAACAGGGACTCTTTCTGGCCACAATAGTGATGGAAAAGTTGCTTCAATGGGACTAACACCTGGACTGTGGCATGCCAGAGGGGGATCCATGGCAAAACTCCCATGGAAAATTGCACAGTTGATGCAGAGTCTGCTTTTAATCCATAAAGGGCAGAAATCACCTAACATTGACACCTGTCCTCAAAGCCCAGCCCTGATACACACTGACACAGAGCAGAATATAGACTGTTCCCCCTACATAGGGTCACTTGGCAGATATGGATTGACAACAGTCCTCAAAACCCCTGATACACACTGACACAGAGCAGAATAGGGACTGTTCCCCCTACATAGGGTCACTTGGCAGATATGGATTGACACCTATCCTAATGATCCCTGATACACAGTGACACAGAGCAGAATAGGGACTGTTCCTCCTACATAGGGTCACTTGGCAGATATGGATTGACACCTATCCTAATGATCCCTGATACACAGTGACACAGAGCAGAATAGGGACTGTTCCTCCTACAGAATAGGGACTGTTCCTCCTACTTGGCAGATATGGATTGACACCTATCCTAATGATCCCTGATACACACTGACACAGAGCAGAATAGAGACTGTTCCCCCTACATAGGGTCACTTGGCAGATATGGATTGACACCTATCCTAATGATCCCTGATACACAGTGACACAGAGCAGAATAGGGACTGTTCCTCCTACATAGGGTCACTTGGCAGATATGGATTGACACCTATCCTAATGATCCCTGATACACAGTGACACAGAGCAGAATAGGGACTGTTCCTCCTACATAGGGTCACTTGGCAGATATGGATTGACACCTATCCTAATGATCCCTGATGCACACTGACACAGGGCAGAATAGAGACTGTTCCCCCTACATAGGGTCACTTGGCAGATATGGATTGACACCTATCCTAATGATCCATGATACACACTGACACAGAGCAGAATAGAGACTGTTCCCCCTACATAGGGTCACTTGGCAGATATGGATTGACAAATCCCTGACAAACAGCTACCCCATGCAAGGAAGGCAGCAGGGGCGCAAATGACCCACTCCCGATGCGGGAAGGTAGTGACGACAAATAACAATACAGGACTCTTTAGAGGCCCTGTAATTGTAATCAGTCCACTTGAAATCCTTTAACTTTGATCAATTGGAGGGAAGTCTGGTGCAGAGCCACTGACCCATGCGCAGGGCCAGCCTTAGGCCTTTGGGCGCCCTGTGCAAGAAATCTTCCCGACGCGGGAAGGTAGTGATGACAAATAACAATACAGGACTCTTTAGAGGCCCTGTAATTGTAATCAGTCCACTTGAAATCCTTTAACTTTGATCAATTGGAGGGAAGTCTGGTGCAGAGCCACTGACCCATGCGCAGGGCCAGCCTTAGGCCTTTGGGCGCCCTGTGCAAGAAATCTTCCCGACGCGGGAAGGTAGTGACGACAAATAACAATACAGGACTCTTTAGAGGCCCTGTAATTGTAATCAGTCCACTTGAAATCCTTTAACTTTGATCAATTGGAGGGATGTCTGGTGCAGATCCACTGACCCATGCGCAGGGCCAGCCTTAGGCCTTTGGGCGCCCTGTGCAAGAAATCTTCACCCTGTCACACCCATGTGCAAGAAATCTTCACCCTGTCACACACACACAGGCAGACAGCCATACACACGCACACACACAACTGCGACTGACTAGGTTTGTCACCTCCTCAAAAGGACGCATGAGCCTACAGGCATTGCGCATGAGCGTCCAGTAACGTGGCAAAAAAATTCCCAGCTCCCCAGAGGCTGTCCTAGCACCCCGGTCATACAAATATTCATTATCATTAACAGCTTTTTCTTGTTGGAGCAGGCGGTCGAACATTAGGAGTGTTGAATTCCAACGTGTATGGCTGTCGCAAATCAAGCGCCTCACTGGCATGTTGTTTCGCCGCTGGATATTGGCAAAGTGAGCCATGGCCGTGTAGGAACGCCTGAAATGGCCACACACCTTCCTGGCCTGCTTCAGGACGTCCTGTAAGCCTGTGTACTTATGCACAAAGCGTTGTATGATCAGATTACACACATGTGCCATGCACGGCACATGTGTCAACTTGCCCAACTTCAATGCCGCTATCAAATTTTTTCCGTTGTCACACACCACTTTGCCGATATCCAGTTGCTGCGGAGTCAGCCACTTTTCCACCTGTGCGTTCAGGGCGGACAGGAGTGCTTGTCCGGTGTGACTCTCTGCTTTCAAGCAAGTCAAACCCAAGACGGCGTGACACTGCCGTATCCGGGATGTGGAATAGTACCTGGGGAGCTGGGGGGGTGCCGTTGATGTGGAGCAAGAAGCAGCAGCACAAGAGGACTCAGCTGAGGAGGTTATGGAAGAGGATGGAGTAGGAGGAGTAGAGGAGGTGGCAGCAGGACTGCCTGCAATTCGTGGCGGTGTCACCAACTCCTCTGCAATGCCACGCATTCCTTGCTTGTCAGCCGTCAGCAGGTTTACCCAATGCGCAGTGTAGGTGATATACCTGCCCTGACCATGCTTTGCAGACCAGGTATCAGTGGTCAGATGGACCCTTGCCCCAACACTGTGTGCCAGACATGCCATGACTTCCTTTTGCACAATCGAGTACAAGTTGGGGATTGCCTTTTGTCAAAAGAAATTCCGGCCGGGTACCTTCCACTGCGGTGTCCCAATAGCTACAATTTTTTTGAATGCCTCAGACTCAACCAGATTGTATGGTAAAAGCTGGCGGGCTAATAGTTCGGACAAGCCAGCTGTCAGACGCTGGGCAAGGGGGTGACTTGGTGACATTGGCTTCTTACGCTCAAACATGTCCTTGACAGAAACACATGACTGTGGGCAGATGAGCGGGAACTGCTCAAGGCGGGAGACGGAGTGGCGGATGGTTGAGAGGGGGCAAGAAGGACAGCAGTGGTTGACGTGGCTGAAGATGCTGGACCAGGAGGAGGATGGCGGCTTAGAGTAGGCGTGCTGCTTGTACTCATGTGTTGATCCCATAGGCGTTTGTGATGTGAGATCATGTGCCTACGCAAAGCAGTTGTACCTAGGTGGGTGTTGGACCTCCCACGACTCAGTTTCCTTTGGCACAGGTTGCAAATGGCATCGCTGTTGTCAGAGGCAGACACACAAAAAAAATGCCACACTGCTGAGCTCTGCAATGACGGCATTCTGGTGGTGGACACAGCATGCGTTGATTGGCGTGCTGTCGGGCTGACCCCGGGTGCCGATGCATGCTGTCTGACTGTGCCACTAGCTCCTTGCGACGACCCCCCCCCGCTTCCAACTGGTCTCCTCCTCCTCCTCTCTGTCTCCCCATCTGAACTTTCGCCCTGTTCTTCTTCTCTTCTAGCGGGCACCCACGTGACATCCATGGACGCATCGTCATCATCAACCGCTTCGCTTGTATCTGACAACTCAGAAAAGGAAGCAGCAGCGGGTTCAACATCATCATCATCACACCGTACCTCCATGTGTTTAATGCTGCCTGCCTGAGACATATCCCTGTTATCTACATCCTCTAGCAATAATGGTTGCGCATCACTCATTTCTTCAAACGGGTGTGTGAATAACTCTGACATACCAAGTAAAGCGGCTGTGGTGCTAGTTTTGGTGATGGCGGCAGGCGGGTGAGTGCTATCTTGAGAGGTGCCTGAAGCTAAGCTGGAGGAGGATGGTGCGTCAAGGTTCCGAGCGGAGGCTGTACAAGATTGGGTGTCCTGTGTTAGCCAGTCAACTAAGTCCTCAGAACTTTTCAAGTTCAGGGTACGTGGCTTCTGAAAACTGGGCATTATTCTAGGGCAAAAGGGAATCACAGCACCACGACCACGACGGCCCCTGCGGGGTGGCCTGCCTCTGCCTGTCATTTTTTGGGGGATTAGTTGTACTATGCGTGCAAGCTACTGTGAGACCAGATATGATTGGCAATGTGCACTGGAACAGTTCTGCAGAGCACACGCTGAAGGAAGGAATGACAGAGCCGCTTGAAGACAAGTAACTGCTATTCAATCTATAACAGTGAAAAACAAATTTTGGTTGTAAAAGCACGCTATAGAGACACAAGATATGAGTGGCAACTGTCAAAGCACGCTGGCACAGGTCTGCAGAGCACACGCTGAAGTAGGCCTGAAACACAGACGCTTGCAGACAACTAACTGCTCTTCTATTACAGTGAAAAAAAAAATATTTCTTTTAAATCTAAAGCTTAACCAATTGTTAAAACAGATATGAGTGGTGGCACTGGGCAAATAGGCACAGTATCCAATGTGAACCTCACACAGAAGCTGGCAGGCAGGCAACTGCTCTTCTATTACAGTGGAAACAAAATTTTGGTTGTAAAAGCACGCTAAAGAGACACCAGATATGATTGGCAACTGTCAAAGCACGCTGGCACAGGTCTGCAGAGCACACGCTGAAGTAGGCCTGAAACACAGACGCTTGCAGACAACTAACTGCTCTTCTATTACAGTGAAAAAAAATTATTTATTTTAAATCTAAAGCTTAACCAATTGTTAAAACAGATATGAGTGGTGGCACTGGGCAAATAGGCACAGTATCCAATGTGAACCTCACACAGAAGCTGGCAGGCAGGCAACTGCTCTTCTATTACAGTGAAAAAAAAATATTTATTTTAAATGTAAAGCTTAACCTATTGTTAAAACAGATATGAGTGGTGGCACTGGGCAAATAGGCACAGTATCCAATGTGAACCTAACACAGAAGCTGGCAGGCAGGCAACTGCTCTTCTATTACAGTGGAAACAAAATTTTGGTTGTAAAAGCACGCTAAAGAGACACCAGATATGATTGGCATCTGTCAAAGCACGCTGGCACAGGTCTTCAGAGCACACGCTGAAGTAGGCCTGAAACACAGACGCTTGCAGACAACTAACTGCTCTTCTATTACAGTGAAAAAAAATTATTTCTTTTAAATCGAAAGCTTAACCAATTGTTAAAACAGATATGAGTGGTGGCACTGGGCAAATAGGTACAGTATCCAATGTGAACCTCACACAGAAGCTGGCAGGCAGGCAACTGCTCTTCTATTACAGTGGAAACAAAATTTTGGTTGTAAAAGCACGCTAAAGAGACACCAGATATGATTGGCAACTGTCAAAGCACGCTGGCACAGGTCTGCAGAGCACACGCTGAAGTAGGCCTGAAACACAGACGCTTGCAGACAACTAACTGCTCTTCTATTACAGTGAAAAAAAATTATTTCTTTTAAATCGAAAGCTTAACCAATTGTTAAAACAGATATGAGTGGTGGCACTGGGCAAATAGGCACAGTATCCAATGTGAACCTCACACAGAAGCTGGCAGGCAGGCAACTGCTCTTCTATTACAGTGGAAACAAAATTTTGGTTGTAAAAGCACGCTAAAGAGACACCAGATATGATTGGCAACTGTCAAAGCACGCTGGCACAGGTCTGCAGAGCACACGCTGAAGTAGGCCTGAAACACAGACGCTTGCAGACAACTAACTGCTCTTCTATTACAGTGAAAAAAAATTATTTCTTTTAAATCGAAAGCTTAACCAATTGTTAAAACAGATATGAGTGGTGGCACTGGGCAAATAGGCACAGTATCCAATGTGAACCTCACACAGAAGCTTGCAGGCAGGCAACTGCTCTTCTATTACAGTGGAAACAAAATTTTGGTTGTAAAAGCACACTAAAGAGACACCAGATATGATTGGCAACTGTCAAAGCACGCTGGCACAGGTCTGCAGAGCACACGCTGAAGTAGGCCTGAAACACAGACGCTTGCAGACAACTAACTGCTCTTCTATTACAGTGAAAAAAAATTATTTCTTTTAAATCGAAAGCTTAACCAATTGTTAAAACAGATATGAGTGGTGGCACTGGGCAAATAGGCACAGTATCCAATGTGAACCTCACACAGAAGCTGGCAGGCAGGCAACTGCTCTTCTATTACAGTGGAAACAAAATTTTGGTTGTAAAAGCACACTAAAGAGACACCAGATATGATTGGCAACTGTCAAAGCACGCTGGCACAGGTCTGCAGAGCACACGCTGAAGTAGGCCTGAAACACAGACGCTTGCAGACAACTAACTGCTCTTCTATTACAGTGAAAAAAAATTATTTCTTTTAAATCAAAAGCTTAACCAATTGTTAAAACAGATATGAGTGGTGGCACTGGGCAAATAGGCACAGTATCCAATGTGAACCTCACACAGAAGCTGGCAGGCAGGCAACTGCTCTTCTATTACAGTGGAAACAAAATTTTGGTTGTAAAAGCACGCTATAGAGACACCAGATATGATTGGCAACTGTGAAAGCATGCTGGCACAGGTCTGCAGAGCACACGCTGAAGTAGGCCTGAAACACAGACGCTTGCAGACAACTAACTGCTCTTCTATTACAGTGAAAAAAAAATATTTATTTTAAATGTAAAGCTTAACCTATTGTTAAAACAGATATGAGTGGTGGCACTGGGCAAATAGACACAGTATCCAATGTGAACCTCACACAGAAGCTGGCAGGCAGGCAACTGCTCTTCTATTACAGTGAAAAAAAAATATTTATTTTAAATGTAAAGCTTAACCTATTGTTAAAACAGATATGAGTGGTGGCACTGGGCAAATAGGCACAGTATCCAATGTGAACCTCACACAGAAGCTGGCAGGCAGGCAACTGCTCTTCTATTACAGTGGAAACAAAATTTTGGTTGTAAAAGCACGCTATAGAGACACCAGATATGATTGGCAACTGTGAAAGCACGCTGGCACAAGTCTGCAGAGCACACGCTGAAGTAGGCCTGAAACACAGACGCTTGCAGACAACTAACTGCTCTTCTATTACAGTGAAAAAAAATTATTTCTTTTAAATCGAAAGCTTAACCAATTGTTAAAACAGATATGAGTGGTGGCACTGGGCAAATAGGCACAGTATCCAATGTGAACCTCACACAGAAGCTGGCAGGCAGGCAACTGCTCTTCTATTACAGTGGAAACAAAATTTTGGTTGTAAAAGCACGCTATAGAGACACCAGATATGATTGGCAACTGTGAAAGCACGCTGGCACAGGTCTGCAGAGCACACGCTGAAGTAGGCCTGAAACACAGACGCTTGCAGACAACTAACTGCTCTTCTATTACAGTGAAAAAAAATATTTATTTTAAATGTAAAGCTTAACCTATTGTTAAAACAGATATGAGTGGTGGCACTGGGCAAATAGACACAGTATCCAATGTGAACCTCACACAGAAGCTGGCAGGCAGGCAACTGCTCTTCTATTACAGTGAAAAAAAAATATTTATTTTAAATGTAAAGCTTAACCTATTGTTAAAACAGATATGAGTGGTGGCACTGGGCAAATAGGCACAGTATCCAATGTGAACCTCACACAGAAGCTGGCAGGCAGGCAACTGCTCTTCTATTACAGTGAAAAAAAAAATATTTATTTTAAATGTAAAGCTTAACCTATTGTTAAAACAGATATGAGTGGTGGCACTGGGCAAATAGGCACAGTATCCAATGTGAACCTCACACAGAAGCTGGCAGGCAGGCAACTGCTCTTCTATTACAGTGAAAAACAAATATTTATTTTAAATGTAAAGCTTAACCTATTGTTAAAACAGATATGAGTGGTGGCACTGGGCAAATAGGCACAGTATCCAATGTGAACCTCACACAGAAGCTGGCAGGCAGGCACCTGCAATTACATTACACAGGGAAAAAAAAAAAAAAGCAGCCTGATGTTATAGCCCTAAAAAGGGCTTTTTGGGGTGCTGTCCTTACAGCAGAGATCAGATGAGTCCTTCAGGATTGTAGTGGACACTGAATACCCTAGCCTAGCTATCAATTTCCCTATCTAATCAGCAGCAGCTAAACTTTCCCTCCTCTCACTAAGCATGCATCTTCCGAATGAATCGAAAATGGATGCTGGGAGGGAGGTTGGAGGGTGTGGAAGGGAGGGAGTGCTGCTGATTGGCTGTAATGTGTCTGCTGACCGAGAGGCACAGGGTCAAAGTTTGCCCAATGATGACGAATAGGGGGCGGATCGAACTGCGCATGTGTCCGCCCGCCGTGGCGAACGCGAACACGCTAATTTCGCCGGGAACTGTTCGCCGGCGGACAGTTCGGTACATCACTACATATTATGCATAATTATAATGAGATATTGCTCCACTTGGTTTATTTTCTAAAGGAATATGAATATTACTAAGTGTTTAAAGAATGAAACCATAAAAAAACAAAATTAAAAAAAACATACAAATATGGAGAATGTTAAAAACCATGAAAACAAAAGGTAAATAGGACTGCCTGTAAAATACATTGTGGTACTCCCTCTTCCATAACGATTTCTGGCATAATATGTAGTAGTATTAATATAATATTAATATATTGATATATTAAGGCAGCTCCCCTGAGACTAGCTAAGTGATATCTTCTATCCAGCCACCTACTCTAACAAACACTACCCTTGAAACCATATTTCTACTGTACAATGCAATGGACTGGTCACATATATCAGAGGTTTCCAAACTGGATTTAGAGATTACCCTGTTGTGTACAAAGTGTTTTTTTTCTTTTCTAAAAACACCTTAGACACAACTGGGTAATCCCTAAACCCTGGACTGTTAGGGGGTACATGAGGACTGGGTTGGGAACCCCTGACATATATTGATATATTGTTTTTATTTAAGTTACAGTTTTTCCAATCTGAACATATACTACGTTTTTTGTTTGTTTTACTGTATTCATAATTTAGCTGTCTATTGATTTTAAAGGTCGGGCTGTATACACAAATATTGAATTCCATATTGTTATACCTAGTGCTAGGCATCCAACGTGGCTCTTTGGTACTCTCTCTTGATCTGGCAATCTCCATGCTGGCCGCGATGACTTCAGATGTAGCTATGATGTCAACAGTGACATGGAGTGCTCTGCCTCTGTTCCCCTTTATGCTACTCCTTGCCAGTACTATGTTTTGTTCATTTTAGCAACACGCATGACACATACCAATCAGAGGCTTCAAGCCCGTTGTAGTCTTTCTTCATTGCTCTGTCATGACTGCTAGTAGCCCAAAGGTACGTTCAGTGGTGTATTTTGGATTTGTGCTGCCCTAGGCATGACTAAATTTGGGCACCCCCAAAATCTAAATTTGCCCCCCGATTTGTGTCAAGGCCATTTTTTTGACTGACAGACACATGCCCTCATTAAAACATGTGCACACACATACAGTCATTGGCACACACTGTTTAACCAATACACACTTTCACCAGCACTCACTGACAGGCACACACTCTCAGATACACATAAAATGACATACACACACTGACACACTCACAGGCACACCCATTCTCACTCACAGACACACACTGACAGCTACACTCACTCACTCACTTACTCACAGTAAGGTGGACAGCCCCAGAACACAAGGCAAACAAGGCATTTGTCTGGGAGTTTGGGGTGGCATTTTTTGGCGCCCCCCCCTGAAAGTGCCGCCCTAGGCAAATGCCTTGTTTGCCTTGTGGTAAATACATCCCTGGGTACGTTCATTATTTCCTTGAATTTGTGGTATCTGACTTGATTTGTTTAATGTTTATTCTGTATTCTGGCAATTTTGACCCTTGTCTCTGTTTTTATCGCTTTATACATATATAATATATATCTGCCTTATATCTTATACCTTGAACAAGACCATTCTTTTTTGAATCCTACACGTTTTACACTTTCCACAAACAAAAAAGAATTAAAATGTGTTTTTTTTACCACAATAGATTTTTCTTTAACTTAATTTTCATTATTTACATGTATACAACTAAATTGTATATCCACTAACATGTTATCTATTTTCTTACATATAATTGATAATGTACTTTGTTTTGGTTCACTTGTCTGTTGAAGTAAAGGTCAAGTTTTTTTTTATGTTATCCCAATTCTAGCTATTATATGTTGTTATAAAGTCAAAGTCAAACTTGTTTTCTTAACCTTGCTCTTTGCTCTGTAGATTGTTAGTTGTTTGGATGCTATTGATTTTTTCTGCTTGTGAATTACCTTTTTTCTAACAATGTCCAAGGTTAGTTTTTGTATAGACCTTTTTTCGAATTTTGGAAGGCTGCGCACCTTTATCTGCTTTACTTGTACAATTGTTATGTTTTAGAGATAGCTATAATACTTTAAAACACTTTTGTTTTATAATTTTATAAATGAATGTAGAAACTTTTATTGTTTATCATGAAATATATGTTAGACCTTGATTGCTGTCAGTAATACATGCTAACAAAACATTTTTAAGGAATGTGCATTAGTTTTACATCACTGGTGTGATGGAGCTCCTGTACCTCCAGTCCACTTCCTAGCCACTTGCAGGGACCCTGGAACCCTTCAGCTCCAGTCGCCGAAGCTTGACTGGGGTTTCTCCGAAGCTCCTTCTCCTGATCAGGCTGCAGCTCTGCTTCTAGGCAGGTATTGTCCCCTCTGCGTATTCTGCTGCAACCATCTTTCCAGGCAGGGATCGTCCCTTCTGCCTATTCTTGTGCAGCTTTCCTTCTAAGCAGGTATTGTCCCCTCTGCCTATTCCCCTGGAGCTCTGCTTAGTGTGATTATAGTTATTGCCTTTACAAAGGCACTTAAGGCTCTCATGCCTAGCTCTCTTGCTTCATCCCAGGGCTAGAGGGATCCTGCAACCAGCAAACAGGTCTGAAGACTCTGTCACTGGGATCCCTACAAATCCACACAGGACACAAGTTCCATATGGAACTAACATACAAAACTTTATTTTTCTTGGGACTAACCCATATTTTCATTACATATAGATTACTCTGACAACTCAATACAAATACAAACAGTCAAATCACATAAGACAACATACAGGAACTTATAATAACATAATTACATATTTATAAAGTGGTGGGAAGACAATAATTAACAGAAAATATATTTCCTGCCTGCAGAATTAGCAATATGCAAATCTACCTGAATGAGCAAATCAGCACGGCTTGCTATTCAGGTAGTGCATAATTGCATATAGTTGTTGCTAGATCCTTGCAACCGACAGGTGGCGCTATACAGGCTCCACAGCTAAATCCACTTAAGTTGATTGCAAGCATTAGCAAGACAGGAGACCACATTAACATTCATCCCCAAACAACCACATAACACACACACCCTGCACCCACAATGGACACAGGGTGACTTAAACATAGGAATCACCCAGATACCTAATTGAATTGTCCATCTTAAGCTCTTGGTGATGGTGACTACGGTCACAACTAGAATGAAAAGTATACCTCTAGAGTACCCTACCATCCATCTATGTTTTTTTCAAAATACACTGGGTTTCCCAACTAGCCATTATTTAATTTGCACAACTGGTGCAAACCTAGTGCCCATATTAATGCTGGAATTCAGACGATAGTACTCTACTTTAAAACAAAATAATTGTTTATTAAATTAAAGAAGACACAAGAAAAAAAAACATGTTTGATTCCTTTTTAATGTTACTAGCATTGTATTGTATTATATTAACTGTAATAGCTACTGTGCTAATTATATATTTGTTGTCCCTATATAATACAAGATTGGATTACCCACATATTTATGCAAAATAAAATTGTCTATATATTCATAAATATTGGCTGTCAAGAAATTTATGCCTCTAATATTAGGTCTACCAGAAGATTTTTGTGATTATTTTGACACTAAGTAATAACAGTGTTATTAGGCCATTATTAGACAAGTCATTGTATTATTATTACTGAGACTTCACTATAGTATCCCTATCTAATAAAAACATATAATTAATAAGATAATTATAATCAAGAGATATATTTTTTTTATTTACTGGCAGGTGTTTAATTGCTCTAAAAGTTTCCTCTAAATTGCAGTTCCTGTGTATTATCAATATACTGCCTTCTTTATCTGTCTGCTTTACTACTATCTTTTAAAGAGGGACTGCCACTTACCAGGATTTTTAATAATATGGTTACTTAAATCAATTTTTAACAAATGTGTGTTTGTGAAGTGGGAAAAATAAAATTAATTGTAGAAATCCACACCTCTTTGTCCTGCAACTGGGTATCTTCGTTTTGTTATAAAGGTTATCCTTTGCATTCAGTGAAGAGGAAAAATAGATCATTTTCTTTGCAATGTTTGCCTTGACTTGCCTTGTCTGAACTCGATTATGATGTAATTTGTTAAATCATTAATATACATTGAAAAGAATAGGGTACATCATCTTCTTGAGAAGAGATTATTCCCCTTTAACGTATTCATAATTTTAAAGTAATCTCTTGAAAAATTAAATATGTCTTAAATTGTGTATTTTGTCTTTCAAACTTATCAAACTAAATACCTGTCAAAACATGGATGTTAACTTTCTAACAGAACATTCCCTTTTACTTTAGAACTTAGATTTATCCAGTTCATTTAATTCTATACCTGATTTGTTTAAATATCTTTAGTAACTTCATGCATTTCTTCAATTTTGAATTCTACCTCACTTGATGAATTAATAGGCTTTGACGCTAATATAACTTTACTTACTTAATACCCTTAGCTCCAGCACCTCCATTGTCAAGGAATCCATGGGTGTTAGAGTACTATAACATCTATGCTTCAGTCCGCAATGTTGCCACTCTGAATATTATGTAAAAAATAAATAACCATTAAAATTATTACTGCAAGAAAAGAGTGATAGACTGAACCAGATGAACTTCAGCATCATTCACTGTTACTTCTTCTTTTTTTTAACTTATCTTACCTTCTAATTTTCCTGTGTTATACGTATCCAATGTTAAATGTTTCTTATAGTAATGGAGAATGCGTCTCAGTTTGCAGGGAATAGGAAAACAGAATTTTGGAAATTCAAAACATTGAAGTTTGTGTGATTACACCTTGCATTGAGTAGGATGATAACCGATCATAAGTATTGAAAATTGTTACAGAAAAAAAAATTGTTTGACAGTAATTAATTAGCAACACCACTTCCTGAAACTATTTATTCAAAGAATCAGAAAGTGAACTGGCAACATTTTGACAAGTATTGTGTCTTCGTCAAGGTTTGACAAAAAGGGCACAATGCATGTTAAACATTATGTTCACTCTTTTTGTAATTGGAATTAATAATTGAAAAGAAACTGCGTTGATGAGGTTTTATATTATTCTGCAAATTTTGGAACTTAGGAGCTCTATGTCTTCACTCCAGCAAATGCGAAGAATTTAAACGAATGTTCGTTACATAATTGCATAGGCTGAAAAGAGACATGTCGATCAAGTTTAACCTTCCTCACATCTGTTTTTTGCTGTTTTGCGGTTTATCCAAAAGAAGGCAAAGAACCCAGTTTGAAGCACTTCCAATTTTGCAACAAACTAAGAAAAATGTCCTTCTTGACCCCAGAATGGCAGTCAGATTTACAATTGGATCAAGAAGTTATTATCCTACAATTGAAAAATTATATCCTTTTCTACTTTTAAGGACACCCGTAAATATATTCACTGTTTTAATCTAATAGAATGTCAATACAAGCTTATGTATAAATGGTATCTGACCCCATGTAGGATTAGTAGGATGTACCCGGGCCAAAATCATCATTGCTGGCGATGTGGTTGCCTGGACGGATCCCTTATCCATATATGGTGGCACTGCCAATTAGTAAAATGTTTATGGGAGTGGTCTTTTGGAATACTTAAATCTATATTCAATATTACAATTAATAAGGGTCCTGATACAGCGTTGTTACATTTAAAATTGAATATATCTTCTATTCCATCTAAGTGCCTGGTCACACATGTTTTTTTGGCTACCAAGATATTAATAGCAAGACAATGGAAGTCACATCTTCCTTTTCAGAGGAGACAGCTAATATCTCAACTTTTATTCCAGTTTCGTATGGAAAAAGATCTACCGGTTCCTTCCATACATTCTTTAAATAGACAAGACCAATATATTAAATGGATTCAAATGCTGGATGATAGTACCTCCAGAGTGATAGTTTAATCTTAACATAATGATGCTTAATTGATATTCTTCGACTGACCATAGTTCAGATTCTTGCAACACCAGTCCTAGACGGTATTTGTATATTTTCTTTAGTCGATTTGTAAGGCTTCTGAATTTATAATGTTTGCCTTGAACTGTTGTTGTAAATGCATATTTAAATTTTACATTTTTTTTGTTATGTCCGCTTGTATGTATGTAATTTTATTTTTATAAGTCTTGTTATATGTATTTAAAACTAAAAAATGTAATAAAGATTAATAAAAAAAAAAAAAGAAAAATGATATCCTTGAATATTATGTTTTTAGCGGAGCGCTAATTTAACATAGACTTTTCTCCTCTGGTATTCCAGTAGTTACTCAGGATCAAGTAGGTTATAAAAGGAAGGACAGCATAAGCAGTTAAATAATGTAATCCACGAATATCCCATCACCTTTCCCAATAACTGGACGACACTCAGTATCAGGAGCAGAACTGATTTTTTTATTGACACACACTCTGCTTTTATGCAATCCTCCCATGCAAGGGAGACACCCACAGAAAATAAGGAATTATCCAATCTCTAGCTGGTTACAGCACACAGGTTTCCTCCCCTTAGCCTGGGAGATAACTTAATTATCTATACAGTTTAAGCACCCAATTTCCCCCCAAATTCCTGAATGTACCCCAAGACTATAACTTACACCCATAAATTACATATCCCCTGATAGCCCTGATCTGGGTGAGCAACATACTGAAAAATCATCCAGATCGGTTCAGGGGTCCGTGATTTCATGGAGGTCTTTGTTTTACCAAGGTATTAGCAGAAGAGAGTTCCATGTGTTTTGGCCTTGCAGTCGGTCTCCATTAGTGAGGTGAAAAGCACAAAATTGTTTAATATACTGGGCTCTGCCTGGGTTCGGATGATTCCCCTCGTTCGTATGATTCCTTTCACCGAACGCCGTTCTGTTCATATGTTTCCCCACGAACAGGTATGGAGGTCTCTGCAATGTTTGCTTGGTCGAGTGTCCGATTTGGGTTCCAGACACTCGATGACCAAACAATGCTGGTGCGTTTGCATAGAAAGATGGCCGCCTCCACGTGTTCATATGCCAAACGGCGGCCACCCAGGGAATACACAGTGCGTTTGTATAATTGTCAGTTGAGGTAATGTGAAGAATGATAGGGGAGGTCAATTAGTGCCAGGCTCTGCTCCGGGGTGGCCTGGTTGTTCGGTATTTGTTCGTTTGTCGAATGGTATACTTCAGATGGTTCAAAGTAGATTTTTACCAAACAACCAGACGAATGACAACAGATAGGGGGTTACTTGGTTCTTTTACCAGTGTATTGAACCGTGGAGAATAGAGTAAAATACTTCAACAATTATGGGTAGGAACAGCCAACAATACAATGATGAGTAGCAACACAAAGTCCGCTTTAATGTTTTTTTGCAAGTATGCATTCAGTTGCTGTTTAAACATCTGTACAGACTGATAAAATCACTTCTTCAGGCAGAGAATTCCACATCCTTATTGTTCTTACCGTAAAAAACTTTCCTTTACCTTAGACTAAATATTTTTCTAGTGACACAAAACCTTCTTTATAACAACTGCTTAAAATTGCACAGCATATTCAAGATGTACTCTTAACAGTAATTTATAAAGAGGCAAAATTATATTCTCATCCTGAGAATGAATGTCCCTATTTATACATGTTCCTAGTTCTTCTTTCTGCATATCAGTAAAAAGATGACCTCCCCCTTTCTTGACCTCATATTTCTAAGATTATTTGTATAAGCTTGGCTATTATCTTTATTATTCATTGCCAGGTTCCCATTGTTAAGTTGTCTATATTAACATATCTATTTATAATCCCATTTCTGACTGCTCTCTGTCTGCACTGATGCCTGAGTTTTTTTCATATTCACTTGAGATTGAGGACCACAAGCTATTGAGCTTTCACATCAACCCAGTTGGGTCTGCGTTCTCCGTGAACTGACTATTCCTGCACTATAGATAATGGGAAGATTACACATGATTATAGTAATTTAAAAATGGCCAGGTAAAATATGACAATTACAACTGCAATCATGTTAAAAGAAAGCATCGTAACAGAAACATGTTTGAATTATCTTTTTGGCATAAAACCCACAAAGGAATCATTCTTTGAGTTGTTTTACTTATAATCTAATGCTTCATGTATGCGTGATCTAAGAGGGTGTAACAGAATATTTGGCTAATGCTACTACAATCCTGCAATGTTAACACATTGATTATATTTTGCTGTCAAAACTTTCAAAATTCTCTTTCAGTCTCTTCGTCTGTGCTTACCAGCTTATAGTGAGTTAATGGTAGCTTTCTTGCTGTTCAGAAAAGCTAGTGATGCACAGCCTCATTTAGCACAGTAGTTTGAATTACATTTAAATATAAAACTGAAAAGGGGAAATTGTTCTCTATTACCATACACTTTGACAATATGAGTGTCAATTTGATCCACGGATGCATGCACCTGATAACCCATGTTGGGTATAACAACCAGAAAGGAGTAGTTGTAAAGACTTTGAAAGAGTCTGTTACGAAAGCACATAGAATGACGAGAAGAACACCACTTACATATTTAAGTTTTAGGATGTAGTCACAATCACAATGGCAGGCAACAGGTGTCAGGGCTCCGCGGGCAGCGGTGAGGGGAGGCTGCAATCCGCTCGCAGCACTCACCTCGGTCCGTCGCTGCCCGCGGTCCCCCCCCCTCTTACCGGTCGGCGAGCGGCATCCTCTCTCCTTGACACGCCGCTCGCGTCCTCTCCTCCTCCTCCCCCCAGCGGCAGCATGTCTAACGCTGCACGCTGGGAGCCGGCACCAATATCAGTACGCCGGGGTCACTCACGTGACCCGGCGTTAAAGCGACAGTACAACAATCACAGTGGGGGGTATAGATACCCCCCACTTGTGTTTGTTAATTCTGATTGGAAGTTATCCAATCAGAATTAAGGCAAGGATATTTATACTTACCTTTCCTGTCTCTCAGTGCCCTGTTGTGGTCTTTGCTTTAGAGTATTGATACTGAACGTGTGCTTTCTGGTTACGTACTCCCTGGCTTGTTATACTGACTTTGTGACTTTCTCCTACCCTTTGACCTCGGCTTGTTTCTCGTTATTCTGTTTTCTGGTTCCCCTTACTCGGCTTTTCTCCTGACTATTCTGTGTGTGCTTAGCCCGGCCACTCTAAGGTCCGGTACTGCACACTTTCTGTGTGTGTGTCTGTGTGTTAGCGTGTTGGGTTCCCCGAATCGTGACAACAGGTAAGAAAGGGTCTTGGCCATGGCCATAAACAGAGCATTCTGACTACTGCTATTTAATATTCTATTTTATTGATGTTAAAATGTATCATATTTTATGATGGCAACACATGTATTGATGTCACTCCTTATGTAATATGCCCAACCTAACATAACTGGCTTAACAAGTTGACAGGTGTCAAAGGGGTTCATCAGAGCACCCCCATCATATCAGAGCAAGTGGTGAATTGCTGTGAGGGGTGCATTTTGGCAGGGGCCTTATCTGCAGCTCAATGACCTGGCTGAGGCAGAGTTATCCCAGCAGCAAACCACTGACAATTATTTCACCTTGTTAGACTTTCTCAGTGAGGTATTTTTATATGTGGACCCTATGCTTTATAAGTGCCTAAACGGTTTTCACCTGCACCTCACTGATGAGGCCCAAGAGAGGGCGAAACGATGGTCCAGGGTTTCTGTGCAGAAAGAGCTTGCCGGCATTTCAGTTCTTAACTTCCCATATAGATGAGATCAGTCTGATGTACAAATTGTATTTGTTCTTTTTGTAATGGCACAGGTTTCAAAAACATTTTTGTGAGGACTTACCAAATGGCAAGCCACTAAGTTTCTCCAGGTTTTTGCCCATTCTCAGAGTTCTCATATTCTCTGTTTGTGCTGTATTTCCTCCTGAGACCCAACCCATTAACTTGTGTCCTCTGTTCTGGACATTTCATTTACATTAATCTCCTTTTGTTTTTTTGAGCTACTCTATCAATCCCTACTCCTTCTCTGTTCTTCAGGCCTCACTTCACACTCAAACTCAGCGAAGGACTGCATTTAACATCCTGCAGAAACACCTACCACTCTCAGACCTCACTTCACATTCAAACTCAGTGAAGGACTGCATTTAACATCTTGCAGAAACACCTACCACTAGTGATGTCGCGAACATAAAATTTTCGGTTTGCGAACGGCGAACGCGAACTTCCGCAAATGTTCACGAACAGTCGAACCGGGCGAACTGCCATAGACTTCAATGGGCAGGCAAATTTTAAAACCCACAGGGACTCTTTCTGGCCACAATAGTGATGGAAAAGTTGTTTCAAGGGGACTAACACCTGGACTGTGGCATGCCGGAGGGGGATCCATGGCAAAACTCCCATGGAAAATTACATAGTAGCGTGGACACCCAGTACAGGTCGTTCTTCTTCAGCCTTTTTATACGAGGGTCCCTCAACAGGCACGACAGCATGAAAGACCCCATTTGCACAAGGTTGGATGCCGAGCTACTTACGTCCTGTTCCTCGTCCTCAGTGATCTCTCTGAAGGTATGTTCTTCCCCCCAGCCACGTACAACACCACGGGTACCAGATAGGTGACAACGAGTGCCTGTTGTGGTTGGTCTTTCTCCTCCTCCTCAAAGCCACATTCCTCCTCTGACTCCTCTTCCTCACAATCCTCTTCCAGCGTTGCCGCAGGTCCAGCAAGCGATGCTGATAAGGCTGTTTCTGGTGGTGATGGTGACCACAACTCTTCCTCTTCACGCTCATCTATGGCCTGATCCAGCATTCTTCGCAGGGCACGCTCCAGGAAGAAAACAAATGGTATGATGTCGCTGATGGTGCCTTCGGTGCGACTGACTAGGTTTGTCACCTCCTCAAAAGGATGCATGAGCCTACAGGCATTGCGCATGAACGTCCAGTAACGTGGCAAAAAAAATCCCAGCTCTGCAGAGGCTGTCCTAGCACCCGGGTCATACAAATACTTGTTAACGGCTTTTTCTTGTTGGAGCAGGCGGTCGAACATTAGGAGTGTTGAATTCCAACATGTCGGGCTGTCGCTAATCAAGCGCCTCACTGGCATGTTGTTTCGCCACTGGATATCTGCAAAGTGCACCATGGCCGTGTAGGAACACCTGAAATGGCCACACACCTTCCTGGCCTGCTTAAGGATGTCCTGTAAGCCTGGGTACTTATGCACAAAGCGTTGTACGATCAGATTACGAGTGGTAACTTGAGAGGTGCCCGAAGCTAAGCTGGAGGAGGATGGTGCGTCGAGGTTCCGAGCGGAAGCTGTAGAAGATTGGGTGTCCTGTGTTAGCCAGTCAATTATGTCCTCAGAACTTTTCAAGTTCAGGGTACATGGCCTCTGAACACTGGGCATTATTCCAGGGCCAAAGGAAATCACAGAACCATGACCATGACGGCTCCTGCGGGGTGGCCTGCCTCTGCCTGTCATTTTTTTTTCGATTAGTGGTAATATGTGTGCAAGCTACTGTGACAACAGATATGAGTGGGACTGGTGTGACACTGTGCCCTGGCAGGCCCTGAAACGCACACTAGTGAAGGAAACTGACTGCTATTATATTACAGTCAAAAAAGTTTAGTTTTTTTTTTAAATGCAAGCTATTGGGACACCAGTGAGTGAGTGCTGGCACTGGGCAAGTGGGCACAGTATACGCTGTGAGCCTGACACACACGCTGGCAGACAACTAACTGCTACTCAATCTATTACAGTCAAAAAATGTTTTTCTTTTTTTTAAATGTACACTACTGTTACACCAGATATGAGTTGCACTGGTGTGACACTGTGCCCTGGCAGGCCCTGAAATGCACACTCGTGAAGGAAACTGACTGCTATTATATTACAGTCCAAAAAGTATTTTTTTTGTTAAATGCAAGCTATTGTGACACCAGTGAGTGAGTGGTGACACTGGGCAGGCCCTGAAACGCACACTAGTGAAGGAAACTGACTGCTATTATACTACATTAAACAAAGTTTTTTTTTGTTTAAATGCAAGCTATTGTGACACCAGTGAGTGAGTGGTGGCACTGGGCAAATGGGCACAGTATATGCTGTGAGCCTGACACACAGGCTGGCTGGCAGGCAGGCAGGCAACTGCAATTACATTACACAGAAAACAAAAAGAAAAAAGCAGACTGATGTTCTAGCCCTAAAAAAGGGCTTTTTGGGGTGCTGTCCTTACAGCAGAGATCAGATGAGTCCTTCAGGACTGTAGTGGACACTGAATACACTAGCCTAGCTATCAATTTCCCTATCTAATCAGCAGCAGCTACACTGTCCCTACTCTCACTAAGAATGCAGCTTCACAATGAATGTAAAATGGATGCTGTCTAGGAGGTGGGAGGGTCTAGGAGGGAGGGTCTGCTGCTGAATGGCTGGAATGTGTCTGCTGACTGTGAGGTACAGGCCACGGTCAAAGTTTACTCAATGATGACGAATGACGTCCGTGGCGAACGTGAACAAGCGATGTTCGCCAGGAACTATTCGCCAGCGAACAGTTCGGGACATCACTACCTACCACTCTCAGTCCTCCCTTCACACTCAAACTCAGTGAATGACTTCATTTAACATCCTGCAGAAACACCTACCACTCTCAGGTACTGACTGAATCTTGGAAGATACCCCACTTCATTTATTCCTGGATTGCTACCATTTTCTCATGTGTTACTATAGATTTGTTACCATTTATACCTGTAGTTTTCCACTGTAATTTCCTGCGCATGTAGTTTGTACTATTGTCATTTAATGTTTCTGACCAATATTTCATGTAGACAGTTATTAATATTTTGGGTGATAGAATTTGGTTGCTAAACCTTTCAATAGTATATAACACATGGCTTCTCTACCCTCCTCCCCCCCCCCCCCCCCTCTTCTTCTCTTTTCTATTCTCCTCCCAGTTGTAATTACCTTCATATATTTGTTCAATCTCCTTCTCTATTCTTCAGGCCTCACTTCACACTCAAACTCAGTGAAGATCTGCATTTTTTTCTCACCACCGCCCACCCACCCAGGTTTCCCCCCACCTAGGTTCCTCCCCCAATATGTAGCATGCTTCTCCAGCTGTTTGAGATTTCTCACTCACTCAACTTCATTCCCTTTGTATTTTTCCAGTAGCTGCTTCTCTGTTAACTCTTTCGGCCATCACCTCCAAACTTCCCCTGTTACCTCTTGTCTCAAATCCCCATTGTTTCCTTTAGATTGTAATTAGATTTAGATTTAGATTGGCTCATGGGTCATCTTTGTATAAAAGAGCTCCAATGGCTAGATATCAGCTTACGGGCAGGGCTCTCTCTACCTCTTGTATTTGTCTGTGTATATTGTACGTTCTCCACTAATTGTACAGTGCTGCGGAATCTGTTGGCGCTTTATAAATACCAATAATTAATAAATAAATAAAGAGGGCATCCTGGGCTTTCCAGTGATATGTCATGTGATAGACTGGGATGCTGATAACTTCCTCTTATACAGGGAGTGCAGAATTATTAGGCAAATGAGTATTTTGACCACATCATCCTCTTTATGCATGTTGTCTTACTCCAAGCTGTATAGGCTCGAAAGCCTACTACCAATTAAGCATATTAGGTGATGTGCATCTCTGTAATGAGAAGGGGTGTGGTCTAATGACATCAACACCCTATATCAGGTGTGCATAATTATTTGGCAACTTCCTTTCCTTTGGCAAAATGGGTCAAAAGAACGACTTGACAGGCTCAGAAAAGTCAAAAATAGTGAGATATCTTGCAGAGGGATGCAGCACTCTTAAAATTGCAAAGCTTCTGAAGCGTGATCATCGAACAATCAAGCGTTTCATTCAAAACAGTCAACAGGGTCGCAAGAAGCGTGTGGAGAAACCAAGGCGCAAAATAACTGCCCATGAACTGAGAAAAGTCAAGCGTGCAGCTGCCAAGATGCCACTTGCCACCAGTTTGGCCATATTTCAGAGCTGCAACATCACTGGAGTGCCCAAAAGCACAAGGTGTGCAATACTCAGAGACATGGCCAAGGTAAGAAAGGCTGAAAGACGACCACCACTGAACAAGACACACAAGCTGAAACGTCAAGACTGGGCCAAGAAATATCTCAAGACTGATCTTTCTACGGTTTTATGGACTGCTGAAATGAGAGTGAGTCTTGATGGGCCAGATGGATGGGCCCGTGGCTGGATTGGTAAAGGGAAGAGAGCTCCAGTCCGACTCAGACGCTAACAAGGTGGAGGTGGAGTACTGGTTTGGGCTGGTATCATCAAAGATGAGCTTGTGTGGCCTTTTCGGGTTGAGGATGGAGTCAAGCTCAACTCCCAGTCCTACTGCCAGTTTCTGTAAGACACCTTCTTCAAGCAGTGGTACAGGAAGAAGTCTGCATCCTTCAAGAAAAACATGATTTTCATGCAGGACAATGCTCCATCACACGCGTCCAAGTACTCCACAGCGTGGCTGGCAAGAAAGGGTATAAAAGAAGAAAATCTAATGACATGGCCTCCTTGTTCACCTGATCTGAACCCCATTGAGAACATGTGGTCCATCATCAAATGTGAGATTTACAAGGAGGGAAAACAGTACACCTCTCTGAACAGTATCTGGGAGGCTGTGGTTGCTGCTGCACGCAATGTTGATGGTGAACAGATCAAAACACTGACAGAATCCATGGATGGCAGGCTTTTGAGTGTCCTTGCAAAGAAAGGTGGCTATATTGGTCACTGATTTGTTTTTGTTATGTTTTTGAATGTCAGAAATGTATATTTGTGAATGTTGAGATGTTATATTGGTTTCACTGGTAAAAATAAATAATTGAAATGGGTATATATTTGTTTTTTGTTAAGTTGCCTAATAATTATGCACAGTAATAGTCACCTGCACACACAGATATCCCCCTAAAATAGCTATAACTAAAAACAAACTAAAAACTACTTCCAAAAATATTCAGCTTTGATATTAATGCGTTTTTTCGGTTCATTGAGAACATGGTTGTTGTTCAATAATAAAATGAATCCTCAAAAATACAACTTGCCTAATAATTCTGCACTCCCTGTATGAATGTGTGTTAGTGTGTCCATATGTGTTTGTGTGTGTATGTATATCAATGTGTGTGTGTAATTTCCCTAACAAACTATGGTTAAGGGGGTGCGCAAGGAAACAGAAAACAAATTATACAGTTTGGGGATGCAATGCCAAAATACATTTCCGCCCCAGGTGCCATGTAACGTAGGTAAATCACTGGAAAGTGGAACTGTCATCATCTTTATGTTAGGGATCCAGAACAAGAATTTATAGGGAATACACAATTTTGAGTTTGAAGGCCATATATAAAAGCTAGAATTGTAGATAGGATTATAACCAAATTCATAAGACTTTGGTAAAAAAAAGAAAGATAACTAAAGATCACAGCCATCAAGGATAAAAGACTGTATAGGTAATATCAATTATAAGAGAATATCATTGGATAAAATGTATCTTTACATCACATCTATAAAAATTCTATTTTTCCAAAAGAGCATCTAGATATAAGAAATGTGTAGAATCTGATATTTAGGCATATCATTTCCCATGGTTATTGTTCTTAGAGTAAAGAGCCATTTCCTCTTTCCACCTGCCAGATGGCTTACATATTCTCCTTTGTACAGCCCTGTTAATAAACATTAATATGCACTAATATGCATGATAATACTTTGCTTGCCATAGTAACTGCTATCTGACATAGCACATTGTTATCTATAACTATTCCCATGTTATTCTTATTTATTGTTTTCCATATTCCAATACTATTTACTTTATATGTTGCATTCCTCACACAAAAATGTCTCTGTGTATCAGTGATGTGAACAGTGATCATGACATTATTATATTAAGACAGGAACAATGTTTTTCCTCATACTATTTTAAAATTCTATTGTCAAATGCCAGATGCCTCATATAATTCTATGTAATGGTGGCACTCTGGTGTATATTTTATTTTTATAGCACTCATGTGCAAATAACAAATGTCACATTCCTACTTATTATCATCTCTTATCTTTAACACCAATCCTCTGGCTTGGATTGATTAAGGTTTAAGGGGAAATATAGGCTATCGCGCTAATGGTGCATCATTCATTGTGGCCCAATAGAATATTCGATAGAAAGTATCACCCTTGAAATCAAAGTAAAAAGACACACAATGTGAAGGTAAAAATAAGTATAATTTACCTAAACAGTAATATTTCAAACTTTAGAACCAAAGACAAGACTCGTTCTAGTCCTCAACAAATATAAACAATGAAAGGATCTACAGTGGAAAAAAAATATAACTCATAGTGTAGTATCATAAATACACCAAGTAGTGGTATTTAAAGTTGCACTCACAAATTGGTATTGATTGAAGGCACATCAATTATTAAAGTTGGCAAAAGGTCTTCCACACCTATATGGGCATGTAAAAGAGGATAAAAACAAATAATAAGTGCATACTGTTTTTAACCTGGTTATGCGCTTTAGTTAATAACACTTCCGAGATCGTAGTGATATATGTGCATATCAAATTCCAGGATATTATAATTATCAGCAGCAGTCGTCCGCAGGTTATCCCAATGAAGAGAAGGAAAACCACTTCTTCAATTAGCAGCCAGCTTTATTAAGTAAAAATTAAACAAATTGAGATTTAAAAAAAATTTAATTAATAGAATTTGTGTAGTGCATATATAAATTGGCCACTTAGCTGCAAGGTCAGATGACAGAAGGGGTAATGTAAATTGCATAGGAATGTGAAAGGGGATGGTTTACAACATGGATTGATCCACTGATTAATCAAAAGCTTTTCAGGGTGTGAGATTCTGCACTTGCGATGCATGGATGTCTAGTCCCACTGTAAACTAAGTGGTTTCAGCCATATCGCCTGTACCTTTTAATTGATGAGTTGATTTCTTTGATATTTTAATGATCATTAGCTTTCAAGAAAGAAAAGAAAAAAACAAGCCTTATGTTCCAGTATCATATCCAAATAAAACCTTAATACTCACAAAATAATAATTAAGCCTCAATTTTGTTATATTTGGAACGGCACAAGCACAATCTTCTAATTAAGGCCAAACATGATTTGCATTATTTGACCATAGGGAAAGGGATTGTGATGTCCGCGCTATTGGGTCACAAGTAAGAAAATTGACTTATCTATGGATTGGAAAAATGGTAACAATCTCATAGATGCAATTATTATTTATTTGGCAGGAGATATAACAAAATGTTTACATTTGGATTGCTGCTGGAACACAAGGCCACTTATAGTTACTATAGGTATGCCTTATCTCCACCTCTGGATGAGGCTTGGTAACCCACAGGGTATATATCCAATGATACTGAGATGTGTATGCGTACTTGCTTGGGGGCCAAAATCTAATTGTAAGTGAGTCACCACCTTTCTTACCAGAGACCCCCGAGGCAGAAGTTTTACTTTGAAAAGTGATTACTACTTCTGTTATTTTATCCCTTTTGTTTTTATCTGTTGTTGGTGTAACTAATTTGATTGTCATCTATAATTTTGTATGCACTGTGACTATTTTTTGCTCATAATAAATATTCCTTTATTAAGTTCTGCCTTTGTCTGGTAAAAAAATCATTCTATTTGAAGAGTTTAATTAGTATTATTACAATTCCTTATATATATTCCTTAATTTTTTGCTAAGTTGTATTTGGTGGGTTTGTATTATTAAGTTTACCTGGGAGACTAAGGCATGCCATTTATAAATTGTCTTGGTGGTGGCAGCGTTAAAATAGTAATATTTATAATATTATGCTTAAGTGTGAGTAGTGTTATGGGGGATTTTGTCTTTATTTCCGGTCTAGTGCAGACAAACAGTGAAATTTAACCCTTTCACCACCACAACTACGTAACGCACACTCTTGGAGTAGGGTGCATTCGTGACATAGGCACCCAGACCACTTCAGCTCATGGAAGTGTTCTGGGTGCAGTGTCCCAGTCCCAATCAGTCCTGCAATGTAAACCATTGCAGTTTCTGATAAACTGCAATGGTTGCATTGCAGGACTATGACTGACTCTAATGACTGTCCATCTTGTCTGCTTGTTAAGCCACTTTTTGTCATCTGATACTGGAGGTCCTCATGCTCTGCATGAGGACATCTAGAATCAGTATAATCCACATAGGAAAGCATTGGAGTGAAATGGAGGAGAGCACAGGGAACTATAGGGTAAGGAATACAGATTTGTTTCCTTACACTATTGAATTCCTTTTAATGTCTGTATTTGTAATTTCTCACAATATTTATATTACATGAGTCAAGCTATGTACTAAGTTAAAATGTTAGCTATGTGCCTCTCACTTACTTTTTACTACGCCCCTATGCAAGGCCATGTTCACCTCCTATGTGTCATATGTTAGTGATGTGCACTCTTTTTTGAATTATAATATTGAGAAAGGTATAGTGCTCTTCCACATGCTATTTTATAATATCTCATACTGTCCTATGCAATGGTGCTACTCTGTATGTTGAGCTGTATGTTGTGCACATTAACATATTCAACACAAATCCATCTGCAGATCAGTAATATCCTGCTCGCACTGTATTGCCTTACTTGGTTTTGTGTTACCTGTAAACAGTGACCTATGACTTTCAATGATATTATGATTAAAAAATGACTGATGATAACTAAGTGGACCCAGAACAAACCCTTGAAGGACTCCACTTATTACTTTTGGCTAACTTGATTATATGATATTGCCATTAAAAACTACTTTCTGCACTGTATCATTAAACCAATATGCACATTTCCTTTAGTTTCTCTTAGTATTTTTAGTATATGTCCTGAGAGGAGGCTGCCTACTTAATTTAATAAGTGATGCTTAATGTTACATATTCCAGAAGTTGTGTCCTTAAGGACACAACTTCTGGAGTAAAAGGGAATCATGACGGAATAATTCCTGCTTCTTACATATACTACTGTAGAGCTCAAAGAGTTAATAGATGGATGTATAAATTTTCACAAAGAAATAAGGTATGGGTCAACAATCTGTGACAGTTAATTGTTAAACCAATGGTAACATTTTAAAATCCTTAGAATCTGAGGTATTTAATGCACACTCTACGATACCCAAAAATGTCTCATAACCCCATACTTGATCTTTTCAAACATTATTTCTCATCCATTAGTAACTTAATGTTCACGTTTTTCTCGATGTGTACAGTGCGACCTATTTTTAGCTTGTTTTGATTAGAATGTCTCAACAGGTCACCCTTTAACACGTTGACAAAGATATGTACAAGGCAAGAGTTTCATAAAAAGAATACACATTACTCTTGATTTTCAAGTGCAGTGTGCTTGCTGCATGGATGAGTTTACAAAGAGATTAGAGAATAGTTTACTGTAGAACCTGCAAGTTTATTTTTGAAATATATAGGAAAAAGACCTACTAGGTGCATTAACACAGGAGTCAGTCAAATATAGGGAAAAATACTAACTAATATTAGCTCAAAATGAAATTTTTTATATAGTGATAAGTCTACTAAAGCTAAAAAATAAAAACAATTGGATACATTACTTCCTTAAAACAGATTTACATAAATTTGGAAAGTTTATGTCATACAATCAGAATCGTGTGCAAGTACTAACCATAGATACAGTTAGAGAACATAAACATCAGATGGGAAACACATTTTTAAAGCTGAGATTACTGCCCCACTGATTTAAAGGAACATGACAATGTTAGGAATACTAAATTGTATTCCTAACACTAGTGTTCCTCTATTGAATAGACCTCATAAACTCATCGAGAGCAATTCTCACACAGGGAACATTTTTAAATGAGGGCTGTTAGGGGTCTCTAGCCAGAGCTGGATTACCCATTAGGCAGCAAATGTAGTCACCTAGGGCCCGGGCTCAGACTGCTCAAGGGATTACACAAATGCTCACTCAACCTCCCCCAACATACAACTCCTCCTTTACACACAAACACAAACACACACACAAATCACTTAGTATTCCCCACACATATACTGCACTCAGCCACCATGCACACAACACTCACAGAACAGAGTCGAGGGCACTAAGAGTGAGTAACCTTAATCTGTCTGTCTCTAGCACATTTTATTGAAGAGATATTGAAGAGACTTAGGCAATGCCTCTTTACCATAGGTAAGTTGCTATTTAGTTGAACAGCCCATTTTGCTTACAGATTTGTGACGGGCATCAAGATGTACAGACCTGTGTTGTCATGGGTGTCCTCTTTTAGATGAGAGTCCCTTCTCCCTTTACGATTTAATCATCTTGTATTCATGGCATTTCAAGTCCCATGGTGATATCAACATTCAACAGGAAAACTGAGAGCTTGTCAGGTAAAAGACAAAGGGGTTAAATAACCCCCTGTCCCATTGTACAGAAGGGACAAAGAATGGGTAAAATAAAATCCTAGTTATCTTTTTTTTTTTTTTTTAATAACTCTTACAGCAACAATTACCATTGTGTTTAATATGCATATCTCAGTGAGCATCATCTTCACATCAGCGAGCAATATCATATTCACACATCAGCAATTACATGTTTAAATAGATGTTTTAATGTCATGGTATTATTCTTTATTGGAAAAACAAACCATATTGTGCATCATGGGACAAGGTATTAAATTGAACATAGCTGCCTCTAATCCATATCACATACATTCTAACTTTATATATTTTGTCATTTTCCAGCTGGGGGATCGTGAAAAGCATCGAATTTTCACCATCTATTTTTGCAACTCTGTAATATGCTTCGGAAGTAAGTCCCAATCTTAGTCAATGCAGGACATATGGTATATGAAAGTATTTATTACTTAGAAACAGCAGTCACATACTGCACTTCCCAGAATAGCTCAGTATTTTAATGGTAATATTTCCATCATATACTGTCACTAAATTATTAAAGGAAGATTGACAATTATATGTTCATTTTTTTCATAGTAAATGTTTGCCTTTGAACATATTACCTGATGTTCCCAGAGAGGAGTTGTTTTAGGTGATCATCAGTCTATTTTGACCTTACATTTGAAATTCACCTTGAGTTCACTTTGAATTCTCACCTTAGTGAATAACCCTGAAAGTGTACACCTTGATTAATTACATCTAGATCGAAATTCACAAAATACTCACAGTTTTTAACTTGTTCTCAGTCTTGCCAGTGACGGTTTGAAATATACTGAAAGATTTCAAAATAAAATCTGATGATTTCCCTTTTACATTCATTTTTTTAAATCATCATTTATTGGAAAAAAAGTATTGACTCATGACATTCACAGTGTTCAAATCAACAGAAACAGTAGAATGTACGATATGAATTTTAGAATGTGAGAGATAGTATAATCATAGTAACAGAAAAATAGGGTATCTCACGGAGTTACTAGTGTGCATAGTGGCAGGAGGTGGTCATCCGCCACTCAGAAAACAAAATAAATCTTCCTATCTCTCAAAGGAGTTACTATAACAGTTGGGAGAGAGCTAGGGTAGAGCATTCAGGAAAGGAGAAAGAGGAAGAAGAAAAGGTTGATGATGCAAAGTCAGGTCAGATGGAGGGAAAGAGGACCAATCAGTTGGAAATTATGTGTGAGAATCAGTCAAGTGAAGACCAAGGCCATTAATAGGCCAACCAGCTGTGGCTATAAATCATTCCCACAGGACTAGAGGAAAGGAGTCAGTGTTCCAGCTCATCACCTCCCCAGATGCCACTGACTGGTCAGAGAGCAACTGAATCCAGTGAATCCACGTGTCCATATAGTGTTGGTGGTTATCTGCTGCAAGTATAAGCTCCTCACAGGAGCGCATCCAGATCAGGACCTGAGTTGTGTTGTCTCTCACCTCACAACCCCCCACAATTCCCATTTGATCTGGGTGAACCAATCTGGGGATAAAGGGATGGAGCAGCATAACCAACATCTTCACCAACAATTTCAAATACACATTCAACAAGGAAATGGGCCAGTAGCTAGGGCTGATGGGTGGATCCTGGTCCTCTTTTGGAATGACAGCAATATGAGCTCAAAGTAGACATTCATTATTTTAACACATGTAAAGTCTTGTTTTGATCACAATGTCTATTTGTTATTGACCACAGACTAATTATTTCCATCAGTTTTTGAGTAGCTTGCCATACGATTCTTCATATAGCATAGAAACACACAGATACCTTCAGCTTACTTTTTGAGTTTAACACCGTGGGTGTAATTTGTATCAACACCTGTTGAAAGCTGTTCCAGCTCAGACTTGTTGAAAAACTGTGAAGTGAGGAAAATACCATCATGTTGACAGCTGGAGCACATTGTCAGGAACACATTCTTGTCTCTGAAAATTCTCTCTAGATATTGTAGACGGATAAGGAGAGTCTGCATCTCCTACTTTTCTAATTCTCACCCCTTTCAGGCTTGATGAGCAAGTTAAGAGCCCATCCAAAACCTCCATTTATATATCAAAAGAAAGTGGAATTAGAATTGATAGCTGGGCCTGGGATTTCGAGAACCTACATATAGTACAAAGAGACTGATAGATTCGCAAACAACAGACAAATCACAGAACTCAAATGAAAAAATATAAAAATAAATAAAACCTAATATGTGTTACCTTTTTACATCTGTTACTATGTACTTGCTTTGAAATATTTTAAGAACATTTTATCAAGTAGAAAGCAAGTATATCAAGTAGAAAATTACAAAATATATTTGTCGAGCTAGAGGGTCTGTTTGAGCATTATATAACGTATAATAAAAAATACAGTGCTTAAATTTGCACATACCATGTCTTAAAAAAAAAACCTGCTATTTTTCTCCCCACTAGAGTTGCGCATGAGCATTAGTATTGCTGTTTAATGCATTGCTATCACTAATGATGAGAGGTCTCAACTGGGTACGCATAAGATTTCTCACACACCCTGCCAGAGCATCAAAGATGGTGGAAATTGGAAGGAGATCATGTGTCAGAAATATTTACGTATAAAAAAAGTCAAATTGATGAAAAAAAGAAGGGTATTTCATGGCATTAGATTTTAGGGACCAAACTGTGATGGTGGTATAATACATTGTCATATTTGGGTTTCAAAGAGATAGTTGCATAGTAAACTAGGTTGAAAAAATACTTAAGTCCTTCGAGTTCAACCCTTTAACAAATATTTGTATGTATTTTTATTTATGCAGTAATCATTTTCAGATAGATTGGGGGATTATACAGTATGCATAAGAGGACTACGAGTGCACTCTGTATTTTGAAGAGAACTGGGAAATGGGGTTAATTCTATCCCCCCTCACAGGATTCTGCATAGGTACATAATATGAGTTTAAGTATTACTGTTTTTTTTGTTTTTTTTTTGTATAAGATGGAGTCAGATATAAGTGATTATCATTCTATATCTGTTTTTACAGTGTTTGACCATTGAAAGTGGCAGAAATGCATTTGTGGTTATGGAGTTATTACACACAACGTAACTTCATATTTCAGGGAACAATGCATATTCATGTCCTGTACAATCCAAATTGGAATTCAATGTCCAAATGGGATTTGTTTAGCAGCCAGGCTTAACCTGTATTTGTCTTACTAGTTGCTAAGACTCCCTTGATCGCACCTACACTTATTAAATAAAACATCACTTACATTCTATATAAACATGATAATCTCAGAAAGAACATGTGACAACAAGTGGCTTGTGTAAGCATGTGACCAACTAAAATTTATGAAGCTCTGTGGGGGCGGGTCATCACCAACACCAGCAATAACCAATAAGTGTGTAGTTTGTCAACTAGCCTTTTCTCCAATTGTTTGTAAACTTTGTATCATTTATACCTTTTGCATGATAAACCATATGCTATAAATTTAATTAATGAAATAGTAAAGCTATGGACAGAATCGTATGCTGTATGTATCTGGGAAGTTTTATACTGCTATCCTAAATATAGACCTCTCTTTAATTGCAGAACATATTCCACCTGCTTGAGGTCACTGGATTAGTCATGGTGATTATAAAATTGTCTCAAACAAAAGAATGGACAATGAATCAAAGTATCTGCCAGATTCACTCAAGCAACGAAGTGGAAATAAAATGGTCTAGAGTAAGAACGAAAAATTGTCACTGCGATTTAGTGACAGCTTAATGTGCAAAGAGTTTTTCTCTCCTTTCCCACAGACTAACAAATTAACTATAATAAGACTTTTATGACTAGATGGTCACAGTGAAGCCTCTGACATTGATTTAGATGCAACAAATTCATTTCTAGAGACGCGTCCAAAAAAAATTGTCTAACCACTCAACAAAGGACAGCTTGAAATTTTTTATTCCATGTACAGTATGAATCAGATCTGCTTTCTATAAAACATTAATAGGTTGTGAGCCCTGGTCTAGTAAAGTAATATATTCAACTTCCCATGCTGCTTTCTAATATAAGATTTGCAGTCTGCCTTGTATAAGACTTTTACAATAGAAAACAAGCAACGTTTTTGTAAAATGTTCTGTAATATTGAAACTTCAGGTTTACATTTGTTTAAGCCATGTTTTTTGGGTTTATTTTTTTTTTATCTGAAGATCATGATTGGCGATGTTCGATGGCTTTTCTGAAAGCAGGACTGGTTTCTGCTCTTAATAGATTTACAATGCATTTCTAAAGTTTTTTTTTGTCTTCATTGATCAGCCACAACATTAAAAACACTGACCGGTGAAGTAAATAGCATTAATTATATCATTACAATGGCACCTGTTAAGACATGGGATTTATTAGGCAGCAAATGAAAAATCCGTTCTTGAATTTCATGTGTTTGAAGAAGGGAAAAATGGGCAAGCGAAAAGATCTGAGTGACTTTGACAAGGGCCAAATAGTAATGGCTATACAACTGGGTGAGAGCATCTCCAAAATAGCAAGTCTTTTGGGTTTTTTCCAGTATGCAATGGTTAGTACCTACAAAATGTGACAAAAGAAAATTCCTTAAAGCGGTATATTGGAAATGAGGACCCAAGTCTTGCTCAGGTACCAAATCTAAAAAAACGGCCAAAGGTTTTACCCATACAGGAGAAAAACAAATCAAGGATAGGTAGTTACAATTGTTAAAAAGAGATTTGAGATTTGGTACCTGAGCAAGACTTGGGTCCTCATTTCCAATATACCGGCTTTAAGGAATTTTCTTTTGTCGTATTAACTGCCCTAATTTTTTTTATTTTTTTTGGCTGGCTTGTTGGGAATTTGTACTCCCAAAAAAATAGAGTAGTTGAGTACCCCAAGGGGTATACAACTGAGTGTGTGTTGAGGGGCGACCAAGGAACAGGGGATAACCCTCACATACATGTGTTAGTAGAAAAACATACTTGAACTGGTCAAGTGAGAAAGGGCGCCCCCTAGTGCATAACTATATACATATGTACAATGAAGTTATAAAACATAACCTTTAATGTTTGCTGTGATAAAAAACTCCGATAGGGAGTAAGAACAAGAAAACAAAAGTAAACTTAAAAATGGGGGGGACAAATGTCCAAATGGGGGTAGATAAACTAAAGGTTCCACCTAAAGGATATATAAAGCTGGATAGAGCTATAAATCCCCCCAAACAGTATAGTGCGTCTCATCTGGGCAATCCCAGCTGGAATTGCAAAAAATGAAATTCAATATTAAATTAGAGTAGCCATTCCTGTAACCGCTCCACATACAACCTGTTAATATAGAGAGTGCTTGCTAATGGCAAGAATAATATATAATACACACTTGTAACAGGAGGTAACGATAGGAAGGCTTTCATAGAGCCAGTAGCTACTAGCTACTGGCTCTATGAAAGCCTTCCTATCGTTACCTCCTGTTACAAGTGTGTATTATATATTATTCTTGCCATTAGCAAGCACTCTCTATATTAACAGGTTGTATGTGGAGCGGTTACAGGAATGGCTACTCTAATTTAATATTGAATTTCATTTTTTGCAATTCCAGCTGGGATTGCCCAGATGAGACGCACTATACTGTTTGGGGGGATTTATAGCTCTATCCAGCTTTATATATCCTTTAGGTGGAACCTTTAGTTTATCTACCCCCATTTGGACATTTGTCCCCCCCATTTTTAAGTTTACTTTTGTTTTCTTGTTCTTACTCCCTATCGGAGTTTTTTATCACAGCAAACATTAAAGGTTATGTTTTATAACTTCATTGTACATATGTATATAGTTATGCACTAGGGGGCGCCCTTTCTCACTTGACCAGTTCAAGTATGTTTTTCTACTAGAATTTGTACTCCCATAACAACTTTGTGAATTTTAATGAGCCCGGTATGTAAACATTTTTTTTTTTATCATATAATGCTATAAACTACAGTACTTTCCGTAATTAATATTTAGCAATTTATTTTTAAATTAAATTTGGCAGGAGTCACAAGATATTCTGTATAATCTGTAATGTATAAAAAAAACATTCATTATTTCTGCAGCAGATTAAGGAATACATAAAAAATAGTTTATGTAAATGCACATTATGTTATGTAATTTAAATTTTAAAGGAACATTCCACTTCCCAAATCAAAAGATATATTTAAAAAAAAAAAAAAATTGAAACTAACCCTCCCTAGCCCCCACCCTCTGCTATTTAGCATATATAGCAGAATTGTATTGTGTAAGCTATTCAAACCTGCACTTTTTTAGTAAAATGAAAATGAGGGCACATTATTCAGACATGAAGCTCTCCAGCAAGCTAAAGTAATTTAGGTTTGTGGAGTGTCCTTTAAGACACTTTGAAGTATCTATACCCAAAACTACTGCTCTGTTTGTTTGTTTTTTTGTTTGTTTTTTTAGTAGTGGCAGCCTTGCACCATTAAACAGTAGGAAAAAAATGTTCTAATTTATAACATATCATATAACAAGAAAGAGACTCTGATACAGAGAAAAATTATATATATATTTGTTTGCATTTGCTCTAGAGAGTGTGTCTTCCTGATGTGCTCATGGTGGCTGCTGGTAACCTTGTATCTCTGAATCAGCGTGAACATGGATGAATTATCTAGTCCCAGTGGAATCACCAGGCAATGTGGAACTAGAAATTGCTCAAGTTGTTGCATCAGCACGCTATGTTCCAAACAACGCCAACTGTAAGACAGGATTTGTTTGCTAGCAACGTTTTGGATGAAAATAAAATTAACTTTTATACAGGCATGCACCGTTTGTTTAATAGTTTTTAACTGAGGAAAGAGTTCTAAACATATACCTGAATATAAGTATACATATGTATAATTTTTTGCACAGATTGTTTTCTATATATTGCACATTAAATATTTGTATTTTTGCAGTTTTGTTTGATTATCACACATTACTTTTATCTTTATGCCTTACTAGACATGAAATAAGTCTCAAGAGCAGGCTTTAGGCATGCTTTAAATATAAAAAAGCTGTCAATGTCAACTGTTTGGTGACTTTGTAGCAGATTCTCCTATTCTATCTGCAAAAGTCATCCACCTTCTGGAATACATTACATTGTACGGAAAATTGTTTTTCAAGGAGCCTTGAAAGAGCTTGGCAGGTTATTAGTTTATTATATACTATAGATTGACAGACACACACACTGGCATACTCACAGATACCAATACACACTGCCAAACAGACACACACACACTAACAAGCATACACATATGCTGACAGCCATGCACAGACAAACATACACCCACTGCCAGACACAATGACAGACACACACACTGACAGAAACACACTGGTAGACACACACACTGACAGACACACATGGGTAGAAACACACACTAATTTAGGATGTCTTACCCACCCTCCTCTTTGCCTACCTTATGCCAGGAGGGTTTCTTCCCTGTAGTCCAGTGGGGATCCGGTGTCAGCAGCGAGCTGTGCTGAGGAGGGTGTGCTTGGTTGCACCTCTCGTCCTGCATGGCTTACTTTGAAGGATATGAGGAAGTAAATTTGTATCCCTTCCTCCTAGTGCAGCCATGCTCGAGATAAATGGGGAATGGCTGTACTTGTAATGGTCCCATTTTATCACAGATCCGTTATATGGTCTTGTGTGTGACACGTCATGATTCCCTTTTATTCCAGAAGTTTGGTCCAGAAGTTTGGTCCTTAAGGGGTTAAGGTGCCCAAAGCATGGCCAGACCTCTTAAATAGTTACTGGCCTACACTAGATGGTGGCCCTGCTTTAGTTACACATACCGGTATTTAAGAAACAACATCCCATTAAAGAAGTCCTACTCCACATCCTAAAAGACCGAACAATATCCAGGCCTGTGTTTATGGATGTCTAGGCTCTGATGGTCACAGCTAATAGATGACATCAGACAGCTGACTTTGAACCTCAATGTCAAATTTTGGTAGTGGAATCTAGCACCTCACCTTTTTAAACTTCACCACACACTATTGTCACTTAGGCAACAAATATGTTATACATATGACATAAAATATACTGTAATTGCTTCAATAGGGGAGTGGTGACTTGGATTGTATAAACCTTTATAGCGATGGAGATCTAGAAGTTGATCTATTTCAAATATAAAGGGTACTTATTTTAATACTTGAAATTACTTATTTTCTTATAATATTGCTTTATATGTTTTACAGGCAAATGAAGATACATGTGTTAATTTACTCCACATTTATTTCAGCCATTAATCACTGATTGATGACATTATGCAATACATGTTATAGTCACTTTATATCTGTAAATGCATGAACTCCTGTGAATAATGAGTATACTAGTTTTACAGCACTTTACATTAATTTATTCCACTGGTTGTATGTTTGTTATTTTGTTTTTCAATAGTAGATCTTTATTATACACTTTTTTTTAAAACTCATCGTTTTATATCATCAAAATTAAATAAATGCAAAAGAAAAGGTTAGCACAGAAACACTTGTTTGTTTGTTTTTATTTCTGCTTATGGTGAATCTCTATTATAGTTATTTTTGCTTTGCTCCTAATATAATAAGTCCCAGAAGCCTAATATTTGATGATTCATGGGTTGAAAGAATAACAGCTGTATTGTATAAGCTGCAAAGAATATGTAAGAACTTCACTGTGCTTCTATAAACTTGCTAAACTAGGATTTAAAAAAATCAAAAGTAGCAACCAATAATTCCAATTTGCTAAATTTTACGAACATAATTAACTCGAATTCTCAGCTAGAGTTATTTTTAAGTGGCACTATCCTATTTAGTTTCAGCCCAAAATAGCTTTGAAATATGCAATTTATAATGGTAATGGAGCAGAAATTTGTAATGTATTGAAATGGTGATGGAGCAAATCTTTGTAATGGATTGAAATGGCAATAGAGCATAAATATATGCTATTTCAATAAACACTTGGAGGATTTATAAACATGGATGTTTAACATTCTGTTATTTTTGTTATAATTTTGCATCTTTTACGAAAACCCATGTAAGCATAAAAGTCTTGTTTTATAAAATTACTCTTTAAAGTCTTTTCATGACTGATTTGAGCTATATCCATCCTGGGTAAAAACCTTAGAGTTATCATCTTGGATATTTACAAATTTTAATTTGTTCTAGGCAAATATACCAGCATGAGTACTTGGACGGAGTTATATACCTCCCAACTGTCTTGGGTGGAACTATCCCAAATTCAGGGTACTGACCTGCCATCTCAGTAGAGTTCCCTGGTGTCCCTCAGAGAAGTGTCCACAATCATCATAACCTGAGGACATTAAAGAGTAATGTCAGAGCTATCAGTAGGGCCCCCTGAGTGGGACCAGACAGAGAGACTGTCAATCAATCAACATGTCATGCACAGATGGGAGGCCTACGTGCCCCCTTTTCATATGACAATGCCTAACCTTCCTTTCCCTCCCACTCACCTGCTGAACCTCCATGCCTACTATTGTTGGAGGTATGCAATCAGGTAGTGCAAAAAAAGGAACCTAAAGGCTTTCAGCCAATAACTGTCTTCCAAGGTTGTATGGAAAAGTACAGACAATTAAGAAATTCAACTTCCTCATTATGTAAATGGCAGTATGTCACCTGAAAATTGCTTGACAAAAATACCCCCAAACTCCTTGCAACTTAACCACTACAGTTAGCTGTAGAGAACCTAGTACTTAGAGTTTCCCTTGAACCACTCACTAATATGTTACACTTATCAATAATTTGAAGTGAATTTCAAATCAAATGTCAAAAAAGTAGAGTTGGGAAAAATCTCCAAGTCAGCTATGCCTCTATTTTGACCTTAACCTTGAAATTCACATCTAAAAGACTACTATTTCCAGACCCATCTCAGTTTAGTGAATAACCTTGATTATTGCCAACAAACCACATCCACTCCCATCTTAAAATGATATACTCTAAATGGCTATGCCAACGTGATGCTGGGTTACTAACTCTCATTCGTGGTGTATGCAGTTTGTCCTTTTGTTGGATTCTTTTCACTGATGGATTGTCATTAAATCCGCTTAGCAACCGAAGTGGAACTTTGCTTAAGCTCAGGTCATAAAAATGAAAACTCAGGTCATAAAAATGGAATGTTCCAACCATTGAACAAGAGGGCTGCAAAGGCAAAACAAGTACGACATGCAAATTTTTCTTTTCAATTTTCTTTTTCCTTATACCCCTTGTATCTTTTTCTATCCACCTTACCACTTGCCTCGATCTATATTTATCATGTTTTCTCCCTTGCGCCGACTCTCAATATTTGGGCACAGCTATTTTGTTCTCCTCTGTCCGTGGTGTATGCAGTTTGTCCTTTAGTTGGATTCTTTTCACTGATGGATTGTCAGTAAATCCGCTTAGCAACCGAAGTGGAACTTTGCTTAAGCTCCGCCCCCTGGACAAAAATTGCCAAAGATAACACTTCTCATAAGAAAAGGCAATCCCTAACAAAAAGAAGATGAATTTAGGAGCAAATAAAAACAAGGGCAAACAGAGGGACAAAATAGAATCCATTTACATCCTGTAGGACTGGTGAGGCGTTGAGAACTGGTTGGAGACAACGTGCTGGACCTTGCAGATAAACCAATGAAAAGAAAATGCAAAAACTTCTCCAGGTGAGGCTTGAACTCACAACCTCGGCATTGCTCAACAGATACTGCCTTATAAGTACCGCACGCTAACCGATTGCGCCACTGGAGCAAGTTGCTTGTATGCTGACTACTGTGTTTTCACCCAAACCTGCGCTGTCAAAGTGTTCTCAAGTAGCTACTAATGAGTTAAATGCAAATTTCATGTGGCAATTTCATAATCGTACAGATATATTCACTAAAGTGAGAATTGTCCAGAATTTAAAGTGAATTTTAAAATCAAGGCCGACGCAGCTGAACCGAAGGCGTAGGTAACTTGGAGAAAATTGTCCACTTGGGACTTTAAATTGAAATACACTTAAAATTCCTGATCATTTTCACTTTAGTGAATAACCCTGTTGGGTTTACACAGCTGCTTGTCTCCATGATTAAACCTCACATAATCTCATCAGTGAATAAAACTGTACATTTGGGGGCTGCTAAATTTGAGTGCCATGCTCAAGTTCAAGTACCTTAGTCATATTGGTGCAACACAGATGGGACTTGAACCCACAATCTCTGACTTAGGAGGCCAGTGCTTATCCATTAGGCCATTGGGGCTTGACGTGTAACTTCCTTTTTATACAATCCACATTTAGTTGCTGTCCCATAACCATTTATCATCTTTTTCCCCATGAACCACCTCTGTTTTGGTGCCAGGGACAGAACTGCAAATAGCAAATCAAACAAAACTGCATGTCCATTGTTTGTTTAGTTTGTTTCGTGAAGTGGTCACATGGTGATTCAGTGTCAAGGCGTTTAGGCAAGCCACAGTTTGTTTAAGATGTAATGCACTGAATGTTCAATACAAGATTGCACAAAGGGAAGTTGATAAGAGATCTACTCTGTGGCCAGTGGGAAGCCTTACAATAAATCTCACAAACTACTCTAAGATGAGTAAGATTCTCACAGAAAAAGAACAAGATAGGGCTACATTTAAACAATTACTGAACTAGCTGACCTCATCAAAGTGTCCTTATTCTTCATATGTCTACCATACCAAGAGTTATCTCACACACCAAAATCAAGTCCAACATTGTGCTACAGTGCCATAAAGTGAAATAAAGCTAAAAAAAAGATTAGCCCAAGATGGATTTCGGTGCTAGCATTGCAACTTCTTCAGTGGACACTAACAAGAGGGGTCTTAAAAGCATGTAATTGTCAATTTAAGAACTGACCAATGAAAACCTTAGACACTGAATATCCTGATCAGCATGATGGTGGCTTCAAGAGTGAGAAGAAGGTTACTAAGGGCAGTGGAGCACCAAGAAGATAGCTAGAATGTGAACTGGTGGACGAGTAAGTAATGTTTTTGGCAAACAGAGGTGCACAGATAGTCCTTTACAAACCAGCACGAATAACTGAGATATTTAGCATCGTTAATTTCTAAATAAACTTACGATCCGATAAATGTGCATAGTGTGAAGGTTGGGCAAGAAAACCTTAATTTGTATCTAGGCTGTGTGTATCGTAACATGTAACAGACAGAAACAGCTCCCTTTTCATAGAGAATTATGAAACCATTCCAATTTATCACTCTATTTCTACAGTGGAAATAAATCCGCTGAGCTTAAATTACTTTTTCTTCCTTTTTGCTGAAAACTAGGACAGGGAGTTTAAGATGATTTATTTCTGGATATCATCTGCTGTCAATGTAGACTGCAAGTCTTTAATTCTGTATTCTTGCTCAGAGATGTATATGGGCACTTTGCGTGTAGAAAAACTGACCTGAAGAATAAAGATCTTCAAAGCAGATTTCTTGATGCTTAATGTAGGGTAATTACTGTAAACCTAATACTGTAATACCTGAAAATGCTATTGGTGCTAGCTATTTCCAAATATTGATGAAGAAGACAGTTTTGTTAGTGTTTGACGTTTATGTATGAAGATATATATTGGAAAGTTGAACTGCTCAAACATTTCTCGTAAAAAAAAATAACTATTTTCTTACGAAATAATAATTTTCACAATTTGGTAAATTCATTCGAGCTTGGTGAAAGACTGGTGGAGGTTAACCCATTAAACCAGAAATTTCTAAGAATTGTCTCTAAAAAATATTGATAATATTGAAACGTTTAGACCAGCATAGCTAAAAGAGAAATATCAATGTGATTGTTTGCTAATCTGGCTGTGTATTTGTAATTCTCCACAATTCATGGTTCCGTTAATCTTTATCATCATCTTGCTATACATTTATTCCACTTTGTTATCATTGATAAATATGAACCAGATTTTCTACTCCACATGCTCTGACACAACTTTGTTCCATTTTATTAGCCTATTTATTTCACAAGACCCATTTTACTTATTTACCCTCTGAGACAGATTAGCAATAAAGACTCTCCGAGAGGCAATAACTGAGAAATCTATTAGCCAGGTGGAAGACTGTCACTTGATTAAAGACAGAATTAAACGAATTAACCTTAAATTGGGAGAGAACTAGAGAGTTCTCATAAATGTTTTTAGAAGCATTTTTACTGCATCAATTTTTTTTTATCAGTTTAATAAAAAATATATATATTATATTATTTGTATTGTATTACATGTATTTGTATGGTTAGTTTTGAATGTATTTGTATAACATATAGTGTGTGCAGTACATGTATAAAATTTACTATACATACAAGGAAAGCATTAACATTTTAAACTCGTTAATGTATATTAAAATATTAACTGCCACAATCCATCAGTTTCTATATAATCTATAGCTGGCAGCATGCCTGCTCTGTTGTTAAAACCCAGACTGAATGACAAATAACTTGAACTAGATATACAGTATGTCATGTCAGGCTATCCCAGTGGGCTAATTCTCCCACACATGTAGCTGGCAAACCCGCAGCCTAATTTTTTTTCAGATGCATGCACAGTCTCTAATCTCTGTAACACTCCATTTCCTCTTGTAGATCACTGCCTCTTGTCTTTTGTTCTCAAGGGCCTCCTCATCCAGAATCCTCAGCCTAACCCATCCCAATATAGAAGAAACCTTAATTCTCTTGACTTTCAGAAACTGTCAGCTGATTCTTCACTCTCATCCATCATTACTTTTGCCTGTACCTCTCTGGCTATCTCCTTGTACACCACCACCCTCACCTCCTGTCAGGTTTGGGGTAACCCTACACATAGGGAGAAGGATATTAGCCAAAATAGAAGGAAGGACACGGTACATATACTGGGCCTTAGAGTGGCCGGGCTTAATGTGTGCCTAAAAAGTCGAGAAAACCTAGTAATGAAAGATACCTAGGTCAAGAGATACAGAGGTACACAAGAACGAGAAAACAAGTCAAGGTCAAAGGGATACAGAGAGTCAGAATAGTCAAAATACGAAACAGGTCAGCAACAGGAAATACAGGATGTCTTTCACCTTGACAGGCTTTCTCTGTTAGACATTCCTCTTACACTTGTACATAGCTAAGGCTGTCTAGACACATGGACACACTGAGCATTGTGGCCCCATTGACTTGCCATCTTTTCAGTTTATTATTCTGGGAGATTTATTCAGAAATGTTAATAAAATGTTTAGGTGGACTAATCCCCTCAGTATCAGCTGCTGTCTGTGCATGGGATCTTGCTGTTACCAATAGATATCTTGACCTTGAATAAAACAACGTACACATACTAATTGTACATAAACAAGACAAAATGAACACACTTTTTTTGAAGCGGTAAAGCTATCATAAAGTTCTTCTAATATTTTTAATAATGCATGTCAGTTGCCTCTACCTGCGACCAAGTAAAATGTGTGAGGAGTAATCTCTGCTGTACAGCATATGTTTTACTGCTTGGAGTGCCTTGCCTGAGGATCTAAAATGCTGTTAAAGGGACACTACAGGTACCCAGACCACTTCTTCCCATTGGAGTGGTCTGGGTGCCAACTTCCATCACCCTTAACCCTGCAAGTGTTATTATTGCAGTTTTTATCTTCTGCAATAATTACCTTGCAGGGTAAGTCCTCCTCTAGTGGCTGTCTATCAGACAGCCACTAGAGGGACTTCCGGCTTCTTAAAATACGAAAAGTGTTTTAAACGAGCATGAGGACCTCCAGCATCGCCAGAATCAGGCTGATGTTGGCGGGGGGGGGGGGGGGGGGGGGAGTTTGGGTGGATCCTGACCCAGTTCTGAGGGACATAGGTGCTAGATTCAGGTAAGTCACTGAAGGGGTTTTAACTCCTTCAGCAACATGGGATGGGGGGCAGGATTGAGGATTTGTTTTCCTGGCACTGGAGAGTCCCTTTAAGTACATTCTGTCACAATCCCAGGCATATCTTTGTTACTTTGAACTCTATACTTCACCCTGCTGTATTTATCTCTCCTACTAACCTTTCAGCTGGTAATTTTTATTGTTATTTTACTGACAAGATTAATCCGTTAAAGAAAGAATTCTACCCCCTTTCACTCTTTATGACATGGACTATGCCTCTCCAATCTTGGGGATGCGTCCCACACAAGAAAAATCAAAGAAGACTTCAGGAGGTATGCAGGCAGAGTGGAGGACAGCCACTCTACATTGAATACACCATGTACCTTTGTTATTTAATGTGTATTAAATGTATATGGAAGCATTTTCACATAAGTTCGTGACATTGAGGTCAACAATGACATTGTTGACCTCACTGTACACTGGTAGGGAGTATGGGTGAAAGATTAAATATATTCAACTAAAATAGGGAACATACCCAAAAACCTGCATTACAGAACATAACATCTTTTGTAAAACTACCAGTTACCAGTCATTTATAGATTACAAAATATACTTACCTGCAGATTGTTGTCTCCTCCAAGATATTAACTTTTAATAAATAGGTAAGCTGCATTTGTTCTACCCACCCCACAAATAACCAGAGTGGAATTCCAAAACTCTTAGGCAGCTACACAGTTACTATTGTGTAATGTAACTATATAATTAGGGCTAAGTTTGTGGATGTTACATTTGTAATCTTTACTTGCAAACTCACAGTATACAGTAGATGTAAGGTAATATTAGCAAACAAAATAAATACACTCTAACTAACTGGGGCTAGTTAGTGGAGATTAAATGATAGTCTTTATACATTACCAGTGTGTCCATTTATTTATTATTTTTACATTAATTGTTAGTGATATAACATTAATACATATACCAAATCAGTTGCCAGTAGAGGGAGCTATGTATCCTTTCGCTATACCTTTCTTTACAATCCACTTATTTAATCTCATTCAACAACTCACCAGCACACTTTTTGAAAAATGTTAAGTGGACACATTTTTAAAAAGTCTTAAAAAGGATTGTCAGATTCTTCTGTTGTAATCTGCTAAACAACACAGTACTGACTCAAATATTAACACAGTATTCAAACAGTAACTCAGCATATACCTCATAATACTTTACAATTGTAACATTTTTTTTTACATAAGTAGAAAACATATAGACACATTGTATTACAATAAATAAGATATAATTACAGAAAAATATATATATATATATATACCGGTATATATATATATATATATATATATATATATATATATATATATATATATATATATATATATATATATATATATATATATATACACATACTAACAGACTAACAATACAGACAATACAGACATATACAGACTTATATCTTTTGAGTTTCTCTACATCAAAACGAATTGGTGTTAAGTTTTATTTTAATTTTGTTGTTAACTTATTACTACCATAAATCGAAGATAGTATACCTGTAATACATCATAATAACCCCCTTAATTTGAAGATTAAGTAAGCCGATATTGATTCAATTTTACTCAAATACTAACTGGAGATTACTTAAATTATCTTATTTTACGTAATGTCTTAGTAAATAAACATACCTTCAATGCACAGAATAACAGAACAAAAAAAAACCACCCCCCCCCCCCAAAAAAAAGGCCAAAATAGGTTAGGGTATCATGTGTGCCAAGGGTACCTTTAGTAAGAATGGGTTCGTTTGGATGTTGTTTTAGTAAAGTTGGTTTCAAAACAATAATTCCAATTATAAATTAATGACCCAATCATTCATGTGAATGTATAACGCCCATATAGTTTGCCTATAGTTCATATGCTCATATTGTAGTACTCATACCATTTATCCCAGATTTTATTATATTTCATAATATTTCCATTTCGCCTTGATGATTTGAGTTGTAATTTCGATAGAAGTGGGGGTTTCCTCGCTCTTCCAATATCTTGCAATGCACATCTTTGTTGCCATCAAAATGTGAATTATCAGATGGGAAAAGGCATTATCAAGGGCCTCTTCCCATTTTATAATAGTTTTCATTTTATCTACAGGGGTAGATTTATTAATAATCTGTCTAAATTAGAAGATTTTTTTAAATTGTCCCAAAAAGAAGTCTATCTAGAGGGAACTGGTCCACTACTTGATTTTTTTTTAAATGTAGTTGTTCTGGTGAGTATAATAGCTCCCTTCAGGCATTTTTATGTAAACACTGCCTTTTCATAGTTCAAACCATTTCCAAATTATTTTCCTTTGGGGAAAAAGTGTATAATGACACTTTAAATAACCCTTCAATTCCAATTGCTGTCAGAGTTTCAGCTAAAACTTCCATCCCACGTTGTCGAACGCCTTTTCGGCATCAACACTCATGAAGACAGTTGGTAAATATTCTTAATTAATTTTCATTGTCATATTTGCAATTTTTAAAAGATTATCACCGCCCGATCTACCTCCTACAAAACCCAATTGATCATTATTCACTAAATGTGGAATAACTTTACTTAGTCTATTTGCAAGAAATTTTTTAAGTGTTTTTATATCTAAGTTTATAAGATAGATCGGGCCGTAATTAGAGACAAACTTTGGATCTTGCCTTTGTTTAGGGGTAATCGATACAGTAGCGCTTAATAATTCCGATGATATTTTTTGGGTCATATTTATTTCAGTAAATAGTCTAAATCACATAGCAGATATTATAGATTCGAAAGTTTTATAAAAAAAAAAAAGAGCAGTGTAGCCATCAGGGCCATGAGCTTTCCCATTAACTAAATTATGTATTACTGACTTGATTTCTTCAGTTGTTATATCTTGATTACCGGTAAGTTATTTTTATTTTTCTGGCTTAATTAATGGGAAGGTAATTTTATTAAAAAGTTAATTAAGCTCCTCTTTAGAGATTTTAGATTCTGGTAAATTATACAAAGATGCATTCCCTATTTGTTGAGGGGAAAGGAGAGTTCTACTTCCTTCTGCTATTTTTTAAATTGGTTGTTTTCTCCTTTCAGGTTTAAGCTTTTTGGATAGTAACTTACCTATTTTATTACTGCTGCTGTACCATTTTTGTTTACAAGATATAACCATTTTCTTTACTCTATCGGCCAGTAACAAATCTATTTGTAATTTGATTGTTTTAATTTGATTGGCTGTTTCTTTAGAGGGATTTCTTTTATTTTTCTGTTTTATATATAGGTCTGATAGTTCATCTCCTTTTTTTTTTCTTGGTTCTAGCATCTATTTGAATTAAATTGCCCCTCAATTTGCATGTGAATGTAGACGTTACCTTTGTCGTTCATTTCCATAACTTTATTTGCTAAAAGATCTCCATTGGTGACTGGTTTTACAAGCTAGATCATTTTTAATAAAAACTTCAATTGGAGCGTAATCGGTCCATGTGATCTATCCTATATCTGATTTTAAAAAGTTGTTTACGTTAATAGAGTCTGTCAAAAGGAAATCAATTCGGGAATAACTATTATGGATCTTAGAATAAAAGGTAAAATTTCTTTCCCTTGGATGTTGCACTCTCCAGATGTCAAAACGATCATACTCATTTAGGGTATCTTGCAGCCATTCAGCTCTTTTTTTTTTTTTTTTAATAAACTTTAAATCCTTTACATGATATATGTAGTTTTTGTAACGGAATGCAGTATAATAGTACACGATATCCGTTGGTATCTTCAGGAAATCCACAGTCAGAGTAGAAAGCAAGGCAATATCCCCAATCCTCCCAATAACCGGACGAAACACAGTTTGGGAGTCAACTAACTCGGTTTATTCACAAGCAGCATATTTATACAGTTCCCCATGCAAGGGGTTTCCACACAGATAATCCAGGGGATTTCTCCCAACATGCATTGTGACTTTCCCAACAGGCATTGCTGCACGAGATGGATACTCCCACTAAAATGGACGATTAAGTGGATTATCCCCTTGTGCAGCAAAACCGACAATTGACTTTAAAATATATAATTCACACAATATTCGGTACTTTGGAATAACCGAACGTAGCTGGGGTCGGAGCGCACACTTTGTGAGAATACCGCTCTGATCCCAGCTGAATTGACCGAACGCCGCACATAATACATTTAAACATGGAAGTTGGTCTAAAAGTACCGAATAAGTACGGGACACATAATGTACCGAACGCGGGACTCCTGAACGCTCTGGAAGTCCAGCGGTGTTCGGATCATTGAGTAGCCGTTTGCAGTTCCAGGCTCTCGACGACCGAACACCGCTGCAGAGACAAAGGATCCAAGATGGCCGACCGCCGCATGGTCGGTAGTCGAACGACGGCCACCTAGGAGAGCCCTTAAGTACCGATTGCAACAATGTTGCAATCGGTTAATTGGTACCACACAACTTGTGAATGTGTGGTCGACCTGGGGAGCCCGTATTCGTACGGCGAACGGCCAGGATAACCGTGTTTCGTCGTACGAATGCTTGTATGCTGGCAGCGTACGGCTGTCAGCATGCGAACGGCCATAGCACAATACATATACAATCAACGGAACACATTATACATTCAGCCTACGGACAACCTATACTGAATATAGCTCAGAAGTGGCTAGGTTTGCCACAGTTTTCAATCCCAATTTTCATTTATGACAGTATTCCAGTCTCCACTAATAAGGAGCATGCTTGTTTTAATTGTATCCATTTTTCTAAAAATTCATTTGGAGCATATACACTTACAAAAGTGTAAATCTTTTCATTCATTTTACGAGTTATTATCAAATATTTACTATTTGGATCTCTCTATATAAATATTGTTTCAAATTAAATTTTTACCGAGCATCCCTCTTTTTTTTTACCATTTAAATTTGCACATATAACAATTGGGTAACTGGAAAATTTCCACTGGTCTTTACCATTATCCTCCCAATGTGATTCTTGTATGAAACATACATCAATATTATCATCTAATAATTTCTTTTAAAATATACCTCTTTTAATCGAATTATTCAAACCTTGGGCATTTAAAGATGCTATTTTGATTGACATTTATAATTAAGTCTTATTTACAAAATTGTCTCTATTTTCCACAGACTGCGAACTCACACAATTCTTATCAGCTACATCAGCACAACATGATACCCTATACGAATTTACACATAAAAAAATATAATAAAAACACGTAAAATAAATACACAATCTCAATACAATGCACCGCCTTTGATAAAATCTTATCTGGCTGTTCCCCTGAGATTCACTTAACCGCCTTCTTAAATCAGGGGTGTATAACCGCTGGTGGTGATATAAAAGTTTATATACCATAATTAAAGTTTGACAGTAAATATAATATTCACATACTAATCTAACCTAAGCTTAGCACAGGCATATAAGACCAATTTACAATAAAATATACTGTAACTTATACATTGTTTGAATAAATTACATATTAAACTAATTATTAACTATAATTTCGACATAGTGAACTATACTAATCCCACCATTGAATAATTTGATACTTAATTAATATTAATATAATCTCACAAAATTCTGTTAATCTTAAATGCATGGTTTATAATCAGCTTTAAATAAGTGTTAATTGATCTTTTATCAATGTGTCAAATGCTCATGTGCTAAATCCACTTCCCATTAACACTTAAGTTTCTTATCGAGTTATCCCATCGTTTCATTACTATAGTCATTGTTCTCTTCAAAATCACCTTTTGTGCTTTATAAAATTATCTGTATTATAATTGTTGTTACATCCAACTATGTATATCAAATTTATATTATAAAAGGGCTTCTAAATAGAAATAATAATCAAAAAATATATTTACCCAATCTCATTAACCCCCTTAAGGACGGTTGGCGTGCTATATCATCCTTGGGAACCCGGCTCTAAACGTCGGGGGCAGCATAGCACGTCCCCGCCGTTCTATTCACTTACCCGTTCGCCAACGATCCCCCTGCTCCCGTTCCGGTCCTCCTGGGCCATGTGATCACGAAGTCCTTGCAAGGACCTCATGATCACATGGACGGCATAGCCGTCCACATCAATGCCAGCAGGGGGAGTGCCTGTAATGACAGGTACTCCACCTGCTGCCTGTAAAAAAAAAAAACAAAAAAAAACAACAGTTCATAACAGTTTAAAATTAAATTATATATACTTAGATCATATATACACATACACAGTCTAGGTGTATTTTAAAAAATATATATATATATATATTAATATCAAAATACACATAAAATTATATTGATTATATATATATGGTTGGAGCGCAGGGGTTAATTATATATATATATAGTCACAAACACTGGCCAAAATTGGCGTTCAAATTAGTTTTTTGCATTTTTCACACACAAACAAATATTAACACTAACTTTGGCCAGGGTTTGTGACAAGTGGCTACTAAAAAAGACTGGACATACCTAATTTGCAATACCTTGGGTTGTCTAATATTGCAAATAGTATGCCATCATGGGGGTAATTCTCATTCCTGGGCTACCATACGATCTTAAAGGCAACGTAACCAATCTGGCGAATTTCAATGTGAAAAAACTGAAAAATGTAACATGCTATATTTGACCCTGTTACTTTCCAAAACACCATAATACCTGTACATAGGGGGTACTGTTTTACACATGAGACATCGCTGAATACAAATATGTGTATTTTATTGCAGTAAAAGCAAACAGTATTATGACATTCACAGTTAAAATGTCAAGCAGAACCAAAACATTTTTGCAATTCTTATTTTCTCCCATTATTTAAATATTCTTAAGTCTTCTTTAGTTCATAATGTTATATCTACATAGATATTGGACATTATAAGGATACCACTATTTCATACAACCTATATCGTCGTGTCTAGATAGATCTTTTATAGGATCATTAATTATTATATATTGATCTCCAAATTAAATTATTAGTTTAGTCGGGAATCCCCATCTGTAAATTATATTTTTTTGTTTAAGTTTTTTCGTGATTTCTTTAAAACTTGCACGTTTTTGTTGTGTGGCTAATGATAGATCGGGAAAAAACAAAATATCTTTGCTCTTTGCTCTCATTTGTTTATTTAAATGATCTATTATGGATCCATTGATAAATCTGACAATGACATCTCTTGGTCTAGAGTCTGCAGAATTAACTGATCCATAAATTCTGTTACATCTTTCTATCTGATATGGAGCCAATTTTTGCAGATCTATATACTGAGACATAAATTCATTAAGGTATTTCTCCAAATTCAATTGTTTTATGTCTTCTGGGATTCCTTTCAATCTAAGGTTGTGACGACGAGACCGATCTTCTATCTCGATAACCCTAGACTAACTCTTTTAACGGATTAACAAGAGAATTATTCTGTGATTGAAGCGGAGACATCTCGGCTCTAGCTTTGACAATTTCTCCATCTTTTACCTCAATTTTTGTGCTTAAGGCCGAAATTTCTTTCATCAGATCTGACATGTTCTGTTTAAAATCATTTTTAATTTTCACATATAGCTCCTCCATTAATATTGACAAGCTTTGATGAGTAACTCCTTCACTATCTAAAACTACAGGGTTACTGGCAGAACTTGTCAAGTTGAGCTCTTCATTAAGTGTAGGTGAGAGGGATCTCCTCTGTGCTAGTGGTTAATGAGTACTGGAGGAATTGTAGCTCTTTAGAGTCCAGGCAAGGGAATAACAAAAGGAAGAGAATATGTGGACTCTGTAGACAACTGTGTACTGAGTGATACAGTGTAACCCCCTAAGGGCATGTACTATATGTACTTTAATCACATTTGCATACAGGGACCTTAGAATGCAGTTTCACATTGTCTGAATCATCTGGGGATTCTCATCACCGTTAGCCACCCAAATAGCATCACATATCACATATGTAACAGTGTGTGGCTGTTACGTAAGCATAATCGTCTCTTTCACCAGTCCTTGTCACCAGCTCCCATTTTCTCACACATTCACCTGCCATGCACTCTGTCAACTACTTCCAACCTGTTGCATAATGGCACTCAGTCATATTCACCCTGTGACATATCTCCATACAGGTAAACATGTAGCCACACTCATCACACCCACTGAATTATATACATTTATCCACAAATACACGCAATTTCACGCATCCACCAACCATTTCCTACATACATTATGCACAAGCTCACAGACATACGTTATATACAAGGCATTATACAAACATTATACAAAGGTGCACTTACAAGGCACATATGCAGATCTGCAAAAAATCTGCACCATTGGTTTAGGATTTTGGGAATAGCAAGAATGTTCAACCATCGTTGGCTACGTTTTGGTTAATTAGCATTACTTGAAATGTCCTAGGTTTCTGAGGGTCATGTTTCCTATGGAGCCATTTATTGTGATACAGGTAGGCCGTATACAAATAGCATTTGTGGAAAGGGAAGAAAAAAAGATTTGGAAAGGGAAGTGTAATTTAGCAACATCCAGGTGTGAGTTACTTTTAGTTCATCCTGTGTGGTTAGTCCTCTAACCCAGAGTGATCTCTTAGTTAAGTATCCCCTGACTCTGAATATCCTATAACCTCTTACTTTACATATCATCTATGATTAATTACTCAAGCCCTATGTCTTCTCACACTCAAAGTATTTATTATTTCTAACTATAAACTATAAAGTGCGTACCAGGTCATTGCCGGCGATCTTCCTCCAAGCAGTGCGTATCAGGTCATTGCTGGTGATCCTCCTCTAAGCAGTGCGTATCAGGTCATTGCTGGTGATCCTCCTCTAAGCAGTGCGTATCAGGTCATTGCCGGTGATCCTCCTCTAAGCAGTGCGTATCAGGTCATTGCCGGTGATCTTCCTCTAAGCAGTGCGTATCAGGTCATTGCCGGTGATCCTCCTCTAAGCAGTGCGTATCAGGTCATTGCCGGTGATCTTTCTCTAAGCAGTGCGTATCAGGTCATTGCCGGTGATCCTCCTCTAAGCAGTGCATGTCAGACTGCTGCCGGCGATCCTCCACTAAGCAGTGCATGTCAGAAGTCTGCCAGCAATCCTCCTCTAAGCAGTGCATGTCAGACTGCTGCCAGCGATCCTCCTCTAAGCAGTGCATGTCAGACTGCTGCCAGCGATCCTCCTCTAAGCAGTGCATATCAGACTGCTGCCAGCGATCCTCCTCTAAGCAGTGCATGTCAGACTGCTGCCAGCGATCCTCCTCTAAGCAGTGCATGTCATTGCCGGTGATCCTCCTCTAAGCAGTGCATGTCAGACTGCTGCCGGCGATCCTCCTCTAAGCAGTGCATGTCAGACTGCTGCCAGCAATCCTCCTCTAAGCAGTGCATGTCAGACTACTGCCAGCAATCATCCTCTAAGCAGTGCATATCAGACTGCTGCCAGCGATCCTCCTCTAAGCAATGCTTGTAGGGTTGCTGCCGGTGATCCTCCTCTAAGCAGTGCATGTCAGTCTGCTGCCAGCGATCCTCCTCTAAGCACTGCATATCAGGCTTCTGTCGGCGATCCTCATCTATGCAGTGCATATCAAACTGCTGCCGGCGATCCTCCTCTAAGCAGTGCATGTCAGACTGCTGCCGGCGATCCTCCTCTAAGCACTGCATATCAGGCTGCTGTCGGCGATCCTCATCTATGCAGTGCATATCAAACTGCTGCCGGCGATCCTCCTCTCAGCAGTGCATGTCAGACTGCTGCCGGTGATCCTCCTCTAAGCAGTGCATGTCAGACTGCTGCCGGTGATCCTCCTCTAAGCAGTGCATGTCAGGTTGCTGCCGGCGATCCTCCTCTAAGCAGTACATGTCAGACTGCTGCCGGCGATCCTCCTCTAAGCAGTGCATGTCAGACTGCTGCCGGCGATCCTCCTCTAAGCAGTGCATGTCAGGCTGCTGCCGGCGATCCTCCTCTAAGCAGTGCATGTCAGGCTGCTGCCAGTGATCCTCCTCTAAGCACTGCATATCATGCTGCTGCTGGTGATCCTCCTCTAAGCAGTGCATATCAAACTGCTGCCAGCGATCCTCCTCTAAGCAGTGCATGTCAGACTGCTGCCAGTGATGCTCCTCTAAGCAGTTCATGTCAGACTGCTGCTGGTGATCCTCCTGTAAGAACTACATATCATGCTGCTGCCGGCGATCCTCCTCTAAGCAGTGCATATCAAACTGCTGCCGGCGATCCTCCTCTAAGCAGTGCATGTCAGGCTGCTGCCGGTGATCCTCCTCTAAGCACTGCATATCAGGCTGCTGCCGGCGATCCTCCTCTAAGCAGTGCATGTCAGACTGCTGCCGGCGATCCTCCTCTAAGCAGTGCATGTCAGACTGCTGCCGGCGATCCTCCTCTAAGCAGTGCAAGTCAGGCTGCTGCCGGCAATCCTCCTTTAAGCACTGTATATCAGGCTGCTGCCGGCGATCCTCCTCTAAGCAGTGCATATCAGTCTGCTGCCGGCGATCCTCCTCTAAGCAGTGCATGTCAAGCTGCTGCCATTGATCCTCCTCTAAGCACTGCATGTCAGGCTGCTGCCGGCGATCCTCCTCAAACAGTGCATGTCAGGCTGCTGCCGACGTTCCTCCTCTAAGCAGGGCATGTCAGACTGCTGCCGGCGATCCTCCTCTAAGCAGTGCATGTCAGTCTGCTGCCGGCAATCCTCCTCTAGGCACTGCATGTCAGACTGCTGCCGGCGATCCTCCTCTAAGCAGTGTATGTCAGTCTGCTGCCGGCGATCCTCCTCTAAGCAATGCATATCAGTCTGCTGCCAGCGATCCCCCTCTAAGCAGTGCATGTCAGACTGCTGCCGGCAATCCTTCTCTAAGCAGTGTGTACCAGGCTGCTGCCAGCGAGCCTCCTGTAGTAGTGCATGTCAGACTGCTGCCGGCGATCCTCCTCTAAGCAGTGCATGTCAGTCTGCTGCCGGCGATCCTCCTCTAAGCAGTGCATGTCAGACTGCTGCCGGCGATCCTCCTCTAAGCACTGCATGTCAGACTGCTGCCGGCAATCCTCCTCTAAGCAGTGCGTGTCAGACTGCTGCCGGCGATCCTCCTCTAAGCAGTGCATGTCAGACTGCTACCAGCGATCCTCCTCGTATATGCATTCAGGAATCTAGCAGAGAAGTTCCACATGCGCACAAACTGATTTGGCATTTTCTCCAGCAGTGCTGTACTCTTGCACCGTGCATAAAACACTGCAAGCAATGCTTTGACTGATGTTGCCCAACAAAACATATCAACGAAAATAAAAAACATAAACAATAGGTTTTCCATATGCATAATAGCAGGTATGAACAGATTTCAACAAAGATTATACAATGCATGTGTCAGAGCTTAGCACAATTTTTTCTTTTAGTTATAACAAGCAGATAATCCTAGGTGGTGAGTAAGGTCTAGAATATGTGTAGATAACGTATGAGATTGTGGTTTTGTTACCTAGGTCATGGGTCAGTTGCGGAGGTCTGGCCCAGTGTGAGTGTTATCAGCGGGCTGGTCGTGGTTCTGGTTCCTCGCTTGGGTCAGTATGGGTTTGGTAGAGGTTGCAATGCTGGTTGTTGAGTCTTGTGAATAAGTCTTCAGTATGCTCTACCTATCGGTAGAGGTGTAGTTGGCTTGAGCTCAATAGAGACTACTGATGAGGGGTGGTAGCCCTAACCTAGGGTCTGTCGGGGTGGTGTGTTCCGTCTTGCGCCGTGATACGTGTTCTGTGGACGCGGTATTGTGTGTCAGCGCCTTCTCTAGCAGGCTCTTATAATAAGCATTAAACTAGTGTCGTAACTTGTGTAACATTAACAAGTATGCGTGTGCAGTAAATGGTATATAGGCATTTTATAACATGAACATTTTGTATCGCCTTTGAACAGGCAGGGGTAGGAGACTTCTTGGAATGAATATTTACGCGGTTGCTGGGTTCCAGGCTTGGGCGGTGTTTTGGTTGGGTTTGTTCGGTAGGCCCAGCTTTGTTAGAAGTGCGGGTGCTTCAGTCCCCGAGGAGAGTTTGTGTGTGGTCCCTTTGGGGGTGACTAGTAAGAAGCGTGGGTTACCCCAGTGGTATGGTATCCCCACTGAACGCAGCTGACTGGCGAGTTCACTGAGTGATTTTCTCCATTGGAGAGTGGTTTTGGTTAAGTCCTGATAGAAGGTTAGTTGGGACTCTTCGAAATCCAGTGGAGTCTTTCCTTTATCGCATTCATGATGTGCCCCTTGTCTTGGGGTAGGACACAGCGGACGATGACATCTCCAGCAAGCGTGGTGGCGGCTCTGGGAGGTGTTGGTAAGTGGTATATCCCCGCGAATGTGAGCTTCCATACCGTTGCGGGTGGTAGTAGTGATTGCATGAGTCTCCTAATATAGTGTGGTAGGTCCTCTTTTTTTACTGAGGTGGGTATGCCTCTGATTTTAATGTGATTGCGTTGGTTTTTATCCTCTTGTGCTGCCACTTGTACTGTGAGGAGTCGGTGGCTGTGTTGCAGCTGGAGGAAGGACTCCTTCAGCGTGGAGATTTCTCCCTGGATCATTCTAACTTCACTCTCTGTATTGACAACTTTCTCTGTGATCTGTTGCATGCTAATTTTGAGCACAGGTAAGTCTGCTGCCAGCAAGCGTTGTATGTCCTGCAGCATGGTTTGCAGTTGCTGCAGGTCCTGCTTGGTAGCCAGATCTGTGGTTCCCTGCTGGGGTGTGGGTTTGGGCAGCGTGGTTTGTTTAGGTTGCATGGCCCCTTGTGTGACTCCCTGGGAGGTTTGATTTGTGGGGGTAGCCGTGTGTGGGAGGTCTGGTCCTTGTTCGGACGCCATTTTGGCGGGTGCCTGTCGTTGGAATAGGGTGCCTATGTCAGGCTGTGCTGTGGCAGTACCTTGTTGGGATCTTTGCGATCTGAGTCCCATCTCCGTGCTTTCGTACTCTGAGTCCTGTTGCAGCTCTCCCCCGGCGTTCCAGGCCCAGCAGGTACTCCAGGCCACGGCTGCTCGGTGTGTAGTAGGCCCGAACTTTGCTTTTCGGCTTGGCCTGCCTTGGGGTATACTGGAAGGGCATCGGGTGATGCGGGATGGTCTCCCCTGTTCAGTGCTGTGGGTTTTGTGCCTGGATGGCATTTAGTTTTTGCGATATCGAGCGGATTGTGTTTGTATTTTCAGGAGCTGCCAGATATGGCATCTGGCCTGTTTCACTGCTAGGTTCCGCCCCAATATTTTTTAGCACAACCAATTGCAAATGTTTAGTAACCTATTAGGTTGTGCTAAAATTGAGGAATAGCAACAATTCATTTTTATTTTCTTAAAATCAATCAGCAGGAAGGAGCAATGATGTATTCATATCTAAACAAATAAAACATGTTATATTTGTTTATTAAAACGGACTTTCTTGGAACAATACATTGGCCGTAAGGTTGACATAGATAATATGCTTCCTCTCTTTTCTGGGCAATGATATATAAGGTCTCTGAGCTGTTTACGAAGGTTGCAAAGGGAATTTGGTTCATAAATACAGTTAACAAGACATTTGTATTGGACCATCTGAAATATAAAGGTTAGATCTTACACTCAGTGTTTGTCAGTGTAACGTATACAGGAAAGGGTAATTTATCCCATTAGTTGTTTAAAGTAGGAATAAAATTTAAACTGAATCTCCTGTGAGTTTAGGGAAGGTCAGGACAAAGCCGATGTTATACACATTTCCAGTAGTGTATTACTGGTAATTACCAGCATAGTTTATCTTCCAAACCTCTATTTAAGATATAAATACAAGAGTCAAACTGTGAAACCGCTAAAGTTGCTGCCTGATAATTAACATCCTTTCCTCTCCTCCTGTAATCATTGCAGAAACAGTCCATCTGAAAATGTTTTGCAGAAAAAACTTATTTACTGATCTCAACATGTAAATTCTGCCCCTTTTACTATTAATACGTTATTACATTTGAAAACAGCACACAATATTGTATAAATGAGTGTGTGATTATACAACAGTCAAACGAAGGGGTATTACTTAATTTCCCTATAGAAAGTTTTTAAATACGTTTTTTCCCCAAATATAGATTATTTTCAAGATTGAAAAACCCAGAACCAAATTAAGGTTGCCCAGGGCCATAGGCAAGGTGCCAGATTGGGGCCCACTCCTAGAACCCAGAGCTCTGTTTCTGTGAGTGGTGTGTTGACTGAATGTTGTGTATGTAAGAGTGTGTGAAGTGGTTGAGTGGAGAAGAGCGAGTTCTGTATGGGGGTTGCCGAGTCTATATGTTCTGGTTGACTACAATGCAAAAAAGAGAAAATATAGGGCAATATTGCTGTATACAGAGTAATATTAAAATCTGTAAAGGTGCACTTACAAACCCCAATTGATTGTAGGCATATCAGTATGTTGAAGAATATCTTCGTAACAATGTCACAGCATATAGGAGATAAATAAAAAGATAATGGTGCAGCGTTTCTATGGCAAAATAAACCTTTTAATAAACATTACACTTACAAGATAAAATTAATTAATAGGCACATCACCAAGAAGTAGCATAATATAGGAAGCAGGAACTCCCTTGGAGATGGTGTAGAAAAAGTGGGGTCATTCTGGTAGCACCAGGAATAAAACAGTATAAAATAACATATAAAAAAACCAAAAAACTCTGGACAACATAAGAACTAGAGCCCTACGCGTTTTGTTCAATTACTGAACCTTCCCAGGGTAAACAGAGTAACAATACATCTCATTGTGTTCATCTCCATTGTGTATTGTGTATTCTTTGTTGTGGAGGAGTCCTTTGTTGTGGAGGAGTCCTATTCTACATGCAAATCACTGTTAAATTAGGGTAAATTGGTTTTACTTGTTTACCTTTGTTTCACCTTTTCCACTGAATTGTTTCTGATACGCTTGGTATATTTGTACATGTTCTGGTTAAGTGTTGTATGTATGGTGGCTGAGTATTGTGTGTGTGCATGTCCCCCTGTTACCTTCACTTGTGGTCCAGTGGAGGGTGAGCAGTATTCCTGGTGGTCCATTGGAGTGTGAGTTGGATCCCTTATGGCCTTGTGGTAGGGCTCCATCATCTGTAGCAATATCAGGTAAAAGACTGCTGTAAGGGGGGTGTGGCAAACTTCCGTCGAGTATGGTCGCACACTAACCGAGCTCCGGGTACAGCGGGCAAACAAACAGCCGGGAAGCGGTGAAGACACAGAGATGGCGAATCCCAAACGCACACAAAGCACTCCTGCAAGCTCGGGGAGGACCCCGGCGGGAAGAGCAAGCTCCGTCCCTAAACTATTCAAGGAATACACCGACCGCATGTCAGAACATGGAGATTCCAACATGGGGCCGACAACGGCGGAAACCTACTCCAACCCATCGAGCCCGGCAGTCTCAGAATCATCAGCAATCTCTGGGGACTGTGATCTAAAGGATCTAATTAGAAACTTACCCTCCAAAGCAGATCTCTCTGCATTGCTCAACAAGCTGGAGACAGTGTTTCAAAAAAAGATGGATAGCCTAGGATCAGAGATCAGACAGGCGAGCCTCAGGGTTCAGGACCTAGAGGAAGAAAAAAACACAGAAAAGTCCCAGCTGGAAAAAATCACTTCCAGAATTGAAGCTCAAGAATCACACATATCCAGACTCACAAGAGCACTAGACGACATAGATAATAGGGGGAGAAGAAATAATCTTTGTGTTAAAGGCATCCCCGAAACGGCGAACGAAGATATACAGACAACCCTGCAGGAACTGTTCAATCTCCTAATGGAACTACCTGCTGCAAACCCAATAATCTTTGACAGGGCTCACTGGTCACTGAGACACAAAACCAAACCGGGTGAGGCCCCAAGAGACATAATATGCCGGATGCATTATTTCTCCGTCAAGGACCAGATCCTGAGACAACTCAGGGACACAAACCCGCCACTGCTATTCCATGGCCACGAGGTTCAAATCTTTCAGGACCTATCATGGCTCACTCTTCAAGCCCGAAGAATACTTCGACCAGTAACGGACCAACTAAGAGCCAGGAACATCAAATACAGGTGGGGCTTCCCTCTCGCCCTAACCGTCTCCCATAGAGGAGCAACTCACACGATCGTTACACACCAGGATGTCGCACCGTTCATGCGGGCACTGGGCCTGGCAGAAATACACGTCCCAGATTGGTATGCATCAGACCCAGCCCAAAACTCTTTCCAACGCACTTAAGGCCAGAAGGGACGCCTGCCGCCAATGAAACAGCGGACGGACCCACCAGACACGTCGACTAGAGAAGGCGGGAAGCAGGCCTTTGGAGCCAAGGAGTAAACCATGACCAAAACAACACAGTGACTTTCCAGAGGACACCCTTTAACTCTACACGGTTGCATCAAACCCCCCCCCCCCCATCACCAAGGACATCCTCCAAAGCCTCAGGGACTGTCAAAACGGGAATTACGACAAACCCCACGAACTTGTAACTGGCACAGTCAAACGACCGCCACCAGCCAAACAGATTGTTGCATCGTAAAGGACTACCACAGAACTGACGTCTCGAAAACACTGAAAAACAAAACAGACCATCACGAAACAATCTGGTCTTCTCAGGTCGTATATTGTAATGTATACTGTCTATGATATGCAACTGTTAATACTATGTACAATATGTCCTCCACACTGTTAAGTTAGAACTTTTTCCAGTCTACGCTACTACAATACCTAACCTGATGGAGGGGGAAGCTAACCGTACCTAATAGTCTTGATAACCACATCCCTGTCTGAACCAATGCTTATGGTCGAGGGCCTGGGAAACTGCGGGGGGAGACAAAAATTACTCTGGTGACAACCTCTGGACCCTATACTCACAACATTCCCTCCCCATCACTCACAAGACATGCTACAACACCACACCGCTCCCACAACCTACACGTCACAACGTACAATGCCCGCACACCCACCAACTCATGCCAGCTCAAACCATAACAAACACATTTCCCCGACCGCGTAGACAATCACTCTAACTTCTATACCACATGCACCCTATTCGAACCTGTTGGTGTCACTCACAAAGTACAGCCCTTTGTAGTATCTGGACCACTACAGAGGCTGACACCAGATGTTTCCTCACCACCGAGTCCCTGCTCAAAAACAAGCATTAAGTACTGCCCCGGGACTCATTTGCTGTAAATAGTTCATACGTTAAGTTTTATTAGTTTATTCCTCAGTCTTCACCGAAAAACTGAACTCCAAAACACAGAATCCAATACTGGCTACATAACAAACCGCACCACACGGACTCTGATACAGCCTCCAACATATATATAACCTCCCACCGACTTCAGACCCCAATGGCAACCATTACTGTTGTCACACACAATGCAAGGGGGCTGAACACCCCCGAAAAAAGGCGCATAGCCCTGAACGATTACCACAATCAAAGAGCGGACGTGGTGTTCATTCAGGAAACCCACTTCAGCACAGACTCAGCACCCTCATTAAAAAACAAACACTACCCGAGAGGGTATTTCAACAACTATTCAGAATCCAAATCCAGGGGGGTGGCGATCCTCATAAACTCCCACCTCCCATTTACATATAAAGACCACAGCGCTGACGACAAGGGCCGTTATATATTTTTAAAAGGTGATACAGGTAACACTATGACCCCTTTGCCAATGTATATCTACCTAACAAAAAGCAACTTCCAGAACTCAGAAAGATACTCACGAAATTGGAGACGTTTGCAGAGGGCCTTTCGATATTGGGTGGGGATTTCAACCTGTCAATGGACAGTGCACTAGACACCACATCCACAACACACTCCTATCAAATAGCCACCAGAACACAAACACAACAACTTTTAGACACCCACCGCCTGTATGACTGCTGGAGGACAACCCACCCCACACAGAGAAACTACTCTTTCTACTCACACACAACGGGAAACTACTCCAGGATCGACATGCTTTTCCTGCCACACAGATTCCTGAACCTCGTCACGTCATGCTCTTATGGACCAATAACCTGGTCAGACCATGCACCCTTAACTATGTCAGTACAAATGCCATCCCTACACGCAGCGAGGACCCAATGGAAGTTAAATGAGACCCTACTTAATTACCCCAAGGTACTGGATCGGATCTCTACAGATCTGAAACACTACTTCTCAGAGAATGTGCGTCCTGACACTCCATACCCAATCATCTGGGAAGCTCATAAATGCGCGATCAGAGGCACCCTTATCCAAATTGCATCTATACACGAAAAAAAAGAACGAAACGGGTGGCACAACTGACACAAGAAATTCGAAACCTAGAAACGACTCACAAAGATAACTTAAGTCTGGACACATACAAAACATTGATAGAAAAGAGAACAGAGCTCAATATCCATCTAAATGTCCAAACCAAACGCAAAATGACCCTCACAAAAAGTTTATACTATGCCCAGGGTGGCAAGAGCGGCCGTCTGCTCGCACACGCCCTGAAAAAACAGAGGGAGGCCACGTTCATAGCATCCATCAAAGACAAAATGGGTAAAACATCCAATCTCATGCCAGACATCACTAAGGCATTCCACGAGTTTTACTCGTCCCTTTACAACCTTCGAGCAGCTCCACCTCCTATAACAGAGATACAAGATTTCCTCTCACAAAGGATTTCAGCCACCATACCTGCCAATATCAGACAATCCTTAGACGAACCCATCTCATTACAAGAGTACCATATGGCGACCAAACAAACACCACTAGGGAAAAGCCCCGGCCCAGACGGTCTAACAGCAAAATACTATAAACTACTAGCAACACCACTAGCCCCACACTTCCTCAACACATTAAACTCCATACTCCAACGCATAGACCTCCCTCCCCAAACCCTAAACGCCACCATAACACTCCTGCCCAAACAGGGGAAGGATCTTACAAATTGTGGGAGCTACAGACCGATCTCTCTGATAAATTTAGATCTTAAACTTTTCACCAAAATACTAGGAAACAGGTTGCGACCTATTCTCCACGACCAGGTACACCCGGACCAATACGGATTCATACCAAACAGAGAGGCTAAACACAATACCACAAAAATACTCAACCTAATTCACCACGCAAAACGATCCAAAGATAACAGTCTGCTACTGTCAATAGATGCCGAAAAGGCATTTGACAGGGTAGACTGGACCATGATGAGACATACACTACAAATCATGGGCTTTGGACCCAACTGGATGAAGTGGCTGGGGGCTCTATACTCCAACCCATCTGCAAAACTACACATAAATGGTCAACTATCTGAATCTGTTCCCATATCCAACGGCACAAGGCAGGGATGTCCCCTGTCGCCTCTGTTATTCGTCTTAGTGATGGAACCATTCCTTCAGGGGATTAGGGACAACTCCATGATACACGGGATCAGGGTAGGAGAAACGGAACACAAAATCGCTGCATTTGCAGATGACATTATGTTCACAATAGCACACCCCACCACCACACTACCACACTTAATGTCGGAGATGTCCTCATATAGCGCCATCTCCAATTTCCAAGCCAACCTCAGCAAATGCGAAATTTTACTGATACAACTCCCACCTGCCACCAGGGAGCTGCTGAAACGAACATATCCCTTCACATGGGTGCCAGAATCCCTCAAATACCTGGGAATACACATCACAATTGATCCCACACAGCTCTATAATAGCAACTTCCCCAAACTACTACAAACTATAGCAACAGACCTAAACTCAACCGTCCACATTTCAGCTGGTTCAGTAGACTAAACATTCTGAAGATGAATATACTGCCCCGTCTCCTCTACCTGCTACAGGTGCTACCAATAACACTACCAAAAAAACAATTTGACACAATACGCAAGATATTTGCAACCTTTATATGGGCTCACAAGAAACCCCGTATACCATACACGCTACTCAAGAGGCCCAAAGAAGAAGGGGGGCTAGGCCTGCCGGATACAGAACTATACTACAAAGCCGTACATCTCTCGAGGGTGTATGACTGGTCCACGCACTACTCCACTAAACAATGGGTACAACTAGAGAACACATGCTTTAGAGCACCGATATATACTATTCCCTGGCACAAGACGGGAAGTTCACTACTGGCCCACCAGGCACACCCTACCATAACTCCCACGCTGAGAATATGGGCGCACGTACGTAATCACCAAAATGTTTCCCTATTCCCATCACCATTATACCCAATCACGCACAACCCACTATTCCCTCCAGGGCTTGACAGGAAGGCATTCACATCCTACCACAACTCTCCGTACGTGACACTGGGAGATATCAGGCAGGACTCAGGCCTTAAACCCCTCCACAACATTATTCCTGGATTAGGAGTCACAGCACTACACAAACTACACCACAACCAACTCACGCACTTTATACAAACAGGCCCCGCAGCACATGGACCACACAGAGACCTAACTACTTTTGAACAACACTGCAAACACAGAGATATAAAAAAGAAGATGATATCAATAATGTATAAATTACTATTGACCACACTACCAAACCCTCTCCCAACGTATACCGCAACATGGGAAAAAGAACTGAATATTACTATACCCCCAGACACATGGCGCAAAATATTTAAAAACATACACAAATCATCCAGAAACACGACTACCCAAGAGAGCAATTACAAACGCATAGCCTGCTGGTACTACACGCCAGCACGTCTACACACTATGTTCCCACAATCGACTAATCAATGCTGGCGATGCCACCAACCACACAGTACAGCCTCCCACATATGGTGGACTTGCCCTGAAATACGAAAGTATTGGAAATGCATAGCCGATCTGATACAAGACATCCTGGAAGTACCACTAACTCTATCACCAGACACTTTCCTTTTCCTCCTCCCACCTAAACACATTCCGAAAGAGCAAACCCCACTACTGCTACACCTATTTATGGCCACAAATCGACTAATTCCAACTTTCTGGAAGCAAATCAATACTCCCACTGTCAGAGACTGGATACGTACAGTCGAATCCACGAGAGAAATGTAAGAAATATGCTTCTCATTCACCAATGACTATCAAACTTACACGGCCACTTGGTTCAAATGGTGCAACTATCTTTCAGATGCCTCCCAGACATCCATACCATAGACTCGACTCAACACCGACATCCCTACCGCAGGACCCAACAGGTGACATTATCTTACACTGTACACCTTATCAACGTAGTGTCCACCCACCCACATAGATGGAGGGCACTACACAAAACCTGGCAACATACGCCGCGATGCTAACCAGGACCAAATCAGTTAAAGAGCCTATGCACCAATCTAACGATATAGTGACGTAGATTTATATCTCATAGCTGCGACAGACACTATAGACCAAATCACTGAACTGTTTAGGTCACATGAATGTGTTAAAGTCCTATCTTAGCCATGTTACCGCAACCTACTAAACCCTACCAAGAATCTAAAGCGGAGAATCATCTAACAAAATGTGAATCAGAACTGTGAATTGTAACTTTATACAGTGAACTGAATGATTTTCTTTTATACTATGTACCGTTCCATTTGTACACAATAAAAAACTTTAAAAAGAAAAAAAATAGCAATGGCAAAAAAAAAAAAAAAAAAAGACTGCTGTAAGAGTATGCAGTTCTGGTGCTCAGTCAATGACTCAGGGCACTGGCTGTGGTGCTCTGAGTCATCAACAAGTGCCAGAGGACTGCAAAGGCACTCTTAAAGTGGTCTGTTTAGAGTCTACAGCAAAAGCTCAAATAGGAGCCACTGGGCCCTTGTCTGAGCAGAAGTCCTGCCTTGGTCACCTAATGGGTAATCCGAGTCTAGTTTACCACCTTTTACATGTAATTTGACAACCAACTCACAAAATTAAAGCCAAAACAGAAAACTAAAAAAACAGACAAAAACTAAAAAAAATATGATAGCATACAGGAAGGGAACTCGACTAATGATAGCTAACCAAATAAATAAAATCTTAAACTAGTACCTTGGTTTAATCTGCTTGTCTTGGCAAATATAGCTTTAAAAGAATTTACAAATCAAACATGTCATGGTGAATAGACGCACTCACAGATGTGATTTCCTGTTGGCACTTTTTAGTAAATTCTTCCCAAGTTTTTGCTTGCTATTTTTAAGATTTGGTGGTTTCCAACAGTGGAGTATAACCAGTGTGTGAAAAGATGGATTTGCTTATAATGGATATTAGGCAGTGGGCAGAGTTCTCTAAAGCTTGCATTTTCTTAGCAACTAGTCTTCATCAACTATCATAGGATCAAAAAAACATTTGAGCATGCCTTAAGATTTACACCAGGGATCTATGCCTAGAGAACACATTTTTGAGCTCCTCCTCCAAGTCCAGCATTATGTATCTCCTAATCCATTATCTGTTTTCTTCTTATAAAAGTAAAATTTTCTTATGTTGTGTCAACATATTCTGCAATGCAGTACAATAAGCAAAACAAGGCAATTAATTAATTCTAATAAAGCATGCATGACATACAGGAAGACAGCCCTGTCGAAACAAGCTTACAATCTAAAAGATTATAGCTTTATGTTACCTAGATAATGTATGGTTTATTAAACAGACAGAGCAGAGCTTCTGCATGCCATCAATTATACTTGCGCTCACACCAAAGTAACTCATCAGCTACACCTCCAATGGTTTCTGGTGTGGTTCTTTGAAGAACTTGAAGTGAGCAAGGTGTCAGAGATGTAGTACATGCTTCATCAGAACTCGTTTGTTTGAAGCAGTTTAGTTAGTGGTAGTATTGATGAAGCTCACCACATACGTAATCAATGTTTAAAAACAGAATAATGAGATACTGTATTCAAATTAGGAACCAGAAAGAATTATTGATCTTTAGAACTTTTTTTTTGTCCATATGGCTGGGTTTATGGGTTTTATCTCCCCACGCCTTATGGATACACTTAATCTAGAGTTACTTTGTTCTTTAACAGTCTTAACAACTCTTATCTAACGGAAGTGGTGAAATGCTTTTTTTATTGGTTTGTGTCCAAAATTTGCTCTTGATGATGGCAGCACCTAAGTGTGGTGATTTAATTATGGAGACCCAGACAGTTGAAGCTCACAGAGATAACACGTCTCCAACCTAAACAATAAAGTGTGGGAGGACGGGGGTTTTCTTGACATTGTAGTCTCCATTACCAGACAGAAAGCCATTTTACATTAGACACAAGTTACTTCCAATAGCTGAATGGCTCACAAAAAAACATTTTGTAACATAAATCTGTGCTTCTATGTTGTTAACTGTACTACAATTACATTTGTTGTGGGATTATGTAATTGTACCTATTTTCTCTGAAATTATGTTTGCAGTACAGATGTAACTCTGGATATACATAATTAGTGTTTTGTTTTAATTTATGTTTTGTTTTGTTTTGTTTTTTTACAAAGCAATACTGGCATATTTTAATAGGATGAATGACTAATCGGCTAAATAGTATTTTAGAAAGTGTTTAAATTGACAATTTGGCACTTCACATAAACAACAGAAGTTAAATGGACATTTATCACTTCAGCTATTTACTAAGCACTAGTCAAGCAGAGTTGTTAAAAGCAGGGTTTTCAAGTCAAATGGCACAGATGTCCTTATAGATGGTCTTACAGATATCTTTTTTTATATTTAATATTTTTAATATTTTTTATTTTTATTTTGTACACAAATTGGGCAGACAATTGAGATTCCATGAACTCTCGGGGACAACACAGATTACTATATACATATGTTTAGTTTTTTTTAAACACATACCAGGTTAAGTGAAATTCACATTAAGACCAAAATAGCAAGCATAGTAGACTTGAAATTTGCTTTCTCATTCAGCTATTTTGGATTTAAACGTGAAATTTAATTAGAATTTATTTTGAATTCACTGCAATTCTCACATTAGTAAAAAAAAACAAAAAAAAAAACCTGTATGGGTTTGCCCATTATACGAGGAGTAGAGTGAATTGAAATAGATCCATATTTCCTATGGTCACAGTTCTGTCACAGTTCTATTATTTACTAAATTGTAGTGAATTTGGTCTTTAATTCACTACAAATTAGTAAAAACCTCACATGTAAGCTCAATTGAGCAGGGCCCTCTTCAACCTATTGTTCCTGTAAGTTTTCTTGTAATTGTCCTATTTATAGTTAAATCCCCTCTCATAATATTGTAAAGCGCTACGGAATCTGTTGGCGCTATATAAATGGCAATAATAATAATAATAATAAAATCTATGTACTTTCCATCCTTCACTGAACCCTTAGCCAGAGAAGAGAAACTACTTGACCCACCTTACCCAGGAACCCTAAGATTCTGTAATTTTATTTTACTGGGGCAGGGCTACCACACGACCCCCAATCATTATTTTAGATAGCTGACAAATCATGCATTCTAGATGGTAAGCTTTTTTGAGCAGGTTCCTCAACAACCTATTATTCCTGTCAAAATGTGTAATGGTTTGTTTCATTTGCTGTTAAATTGCCCCATTCATAATATTGTAAAGCCCTGCGGAATTTGTTAGCGATATATATCTATATATATAACGGTAATAAAAATAATGCATTCGCTCTGGCAGTAACTACCCATATTAGGTATATTTTGAGTAATTTGTCAAAGGGAGTGAATTCCCGAAAACTCAGGCTATAACTAGCCTGTTGGTGTTTTTTTTGTTTTTTTTCAATTCACTTTTTACATTGATATTGACCAACACTGCTCTGTTTATTTCATAGAAGAACAATTGTCATAAAAGCACTAATATTGAGTAAAGTGCATATTTCATTTTAACCAAAAACAATACATATATATATAATAAATAAATCCCCTGCACTCACGCATACAGGACAATCCAATGCCGGGCGCACCACCAGAGCTCCAAGATATGCAAAAACCAATTTCGGTCCCCGTTCGGGACCTTCTTCAGGATCAGAGGATAAGACAACAACAACGTACAGTACACAAAATGGACATTAAATACCAAAATATTCAATCAAATAACTCACCCAGGTGTGTTCTCGTGCGTTCCCGCCGGCACCCTGTACACTTCCGGGTATGCGCGTGCATCAATGTGCGTCACACCCCCTCACGTTACGTGCTTGCGTATAGCTGTATTGATCCTGATGAAAGCCACGGACGATGGCTGAAACATCGATCATATTTTAATGGATTGGAATAAAGGAAACTTTTATGAAGAAAAGACCGTGAGTGCAAGCCTTTATTAATTGTACTATAACTTTTGGCAATGGCTAGAATGCACCCAGCATTTTGAATAAGATAAAAGCTTATAAATGTGTGTGCAAGGAGTAAAAGGAACTTTATATATATATACAAATTAGTTTAACAAAGAATCACATTTGTGCCTTATTCCATATACATATATTTCTTAGCACTTATGTGTTACATTTCTATATGTTTATATGTATTTATATACACATATATAATTTTAACACACATCTATATATAAACTAGTAATATGAGGTTATATGCCCCAGTAGGAGTTTTTTCCATTATTGTAACATGGTTCCTTATTTCAGATCTTCTTGATAAATGTAATATTTCAATTGTGCTCGTGGCTGAGAAAATAATGAATTATCTGCTTCTCCATGTGAATAGGTTCATCACAGCAGATTCTACAGCAATCACTGAAACATATATTGTAACCATCAGGCTGAATGACTCCACTGACTCAAACATCTAGCATTATAAACTACAAAGCTATACACTGTCCGGGTTATTAACTAAAGTGAGAATTTAAAGGGAATTTCACATTTAAATTTAAAAGCATTGCTGACTTGGAATTTTTTTTCCATGACGGCTATTTTGAGCTTACATTTTGACATTTACTTTAAATGCTCCTTGTATTCTCACTCGGGGAATAACCTTGCCTAATAACGACTTTATCATTTAATATAAAACATTTTTAAAAATCCCAACGACTTGCACCATCAATTAAAAACCATTTAGGGAATCTATTTTATGCCACGAAAGACAATAAAACGCATTTTAAAAAAAAAATCTTTAATAGAACCAAAGGCGAGAACAAAACAAAGAGGGAAATAAGATTGCTATTGTAGGTGTCGGTGCTGCGGGAAAAGCGTCCGTGAATTTATTACCATCAGACAACAATCGATGTGCCCTATTATACATTAATACATTAACCTTAAACAAGATTCCAGCGAGCATTCATTATGCCGTAATTTGGAAATGTTGCTTTGACTCATGAGAAACATAGTAACTGGTGGGTGAAGAGCCTGATATGTGCTCTGGATTTCAACCAGTTTTAGTTGCACAGAAACCCCATAGAGAAAATTGTCATTCCCTTCATGACAGTCTACAAGAACCTGCACAATTTGGTTCAGTTTCAATAAGGGGAGGGGGGTGATTACACTTTTGGGCTGTTACAGAGACATTTAAGTTTGCTTGTTGATACTGCAACGCACACAATTCTAAAAGTGGAGAAGTCACTATGGAAACCAGAGGAATGTTCCAGATATTGCACCGGTGTTAACATTAAACCCAAATAGCTTTTCATGCATAATCCATATTTAATTTACTTTGTTTACTCTACAGAACACTTCCGGCTTTTACCCATACTAATGTAATAAAATACTAATTTCAGATGGAGAAATACCTCATATATCTCATGCTCTTAAACGTATACTTGAAAAAAAAAAGTTGCGGCACACTCAGACTGCAAAAAATACAACACAAAGAAGGCTTCTAAATTGCCTATCTGAGAATAAATATGGGGATTTAGTTCCACCACATGGTCATATGTTGTTAAAGGAACACTATAGTCACCTAAATTACTTTAGCTAAATAAAGCAGTTTTAGTGTATAGATCGTTCCCCTGCAATTTCACTGCTCAATTCACTGTCATTTAGGAGTTAAATCACTTTGTTTCTGTTTATGCAGCCCTAGCCACACCTCCCCTGGCTGTGATTGACAGAGCCTGCATGAAAAATAAAAACTGGTTTCACTTTCAAACAGATGTAATTTACCTTAAATAATTGTATCTCAATCTCTAAATTGAACTTTAATTACATACAGGAGGCTCTTACAGGGTCTAGCAAGCTATTAACATAGCAGGGGATAAGAAAATCTCAATTAAACTGAACTTGCAATAAAGAAAGCCTAAATAGGACTCTCTTTACAGGAAGTGTTTATGGAAGGCTGTGCAAGTCACATGCAGGGAGGTGTAACTAGGGTTCATAAACAAAGGGATTTAACTCCTAAATGGCAGAGGATTGAGCAGTGAGGCTGCAGGGGCATGTTCTATACACCAAAACTGCTTCATTAAGCTAAAGTTGTTCAGGTGACTATAGTGTGCCTTCAAGCCCACCGCTGCTTTAAAAGTACCCCAATGTTGGTGGGTCCTACGCTATGTGGGGGACTAATTAAATAGTACTAGTGTTAAAAATAAAGTGTATTAAATTCTTGTAAGAACAAAGTGAGTATACAAAAATAAAGTGATGAAAGGAATTAAAAAAAAACTAAACAAGCCTTCTTTGTGTTGTATTTTTTGTAGTCTGAGTGCGCCGCAATTATTTATTTTTTCCTGTATGAAGTTTGGTCACTGCGGCAGCACCTTTCTTGCAAAATGCAGGTCTCGGATGTGCCCCCAATCCTTTCTTTGTACACAGTGTATTTGAAATCCAGACCAGGCCCCCCAGCTTCAGAGGCCCCTTTAGAGGTGGCCACAGGTGTGTATATATAGGAGGAGTTTTCAATAGTCAAGTCACTTTATTATTTTCTTCATTCAACACAGATATCATCTGCAATAGTGAGTATACTCATTCTAGCACTAACACTTTAATTGTTTAGTTTTAACACTGTTTTTAATTGCTTTCATCACTTTATTTTTGTATACTCACTTTGCTCTTACAAGAATTTAATACACTTTATTTTTAACACTAGTACTATTTAATTTGTCCCCCACATTTTAGCATAGGACCCACCGACATTGGGGTACTTTGAAAACAGTGGTGGGCTTAACATCATATGGCCATATGGTGGAACTAAATCCCCATATTTATTCTTAGATAGGCAATTTAGAAGCCTTCTTTGTGTTGTATTTTTTGTAGTCTGAGTGCGCCGCAACTATTTATTTTTTCATGTATGAAGTTTGGTCACTGGGGCAGCACCTTTCTTGCAAAATGTAGGTCTCGGTGTGCCCCCAATCCTTTCTTTCTTCCATAAACGTATACTTGCCTAATATATGGAATGGGCTAATAATAATTTATTATCAATGTCACCTGAATGTTGGTATGATATAAAACGGTACAGCCTCATTTGGAAAATTGCAACAATAAATAAATCAATGCAAGGGATAACTAGTAATTGCACATTGTACATCTAAAGAGAAAGGAGTTATGTTTTGTTTGTTATCATTATTTTGCTGTATACTGTGCGCAAGAAGATCGTGTGGCTTGACATTCATCTCTTTTGTCTCTAGGTAGTTGAGCTTTAATTGTTTCACTCAACGTTTTACAGCATTAGACGAACTTCAATTATTTCTTAAGTATATATCAAATATTTCACACTGTGTCATTAAGGTAACAACTCACTTGCATTGCTTGCAATCGTCATAAATAATAAAAACATTGTTATAAGTCTAGCATTGGTGGTGATAGCCTAGGTGGGGCTCTTAGCTTTTGGTAGAAGCAGGAGTTAAGTTACAAAATTGTCATGTGGTAAAATCTCCTGTCTAGGATTTACGATGTGAACAATGTTAAAGCTGTGTACACTATAAACCTAGCCATAGGAGGTTAATCTTAGTTGTCTCTGAAAACAAAACAAACAGTAGTTTATAGAGTGCACAGTCCAATCCCTTCAATTCTGACACTCACGATAAATCTTAGGTAGGTGGTAGGTGTTACCATCCTTTTAAATATTGCAACATAGCCATTTATGTTTAGAATGTTGCGTATTTATTTACAGTAGCTTTAAGGAAAATTCCATAACGTAAATTTGCTTTAGAGAATTAGAGAGGCCAGAGCATTTCCAAAAGATGTCATTTGTCCTAGTGTTAAGAGTGTGGATTACAATTTACTTGAGATTAATGACAGTAATACATAAATAAGGTACTTCAGTGTGTTGGTATGGATAAACGTCTAAACAAAGTATGCAGAGAGAAACAAACTAATAAAGGAAGACGTGCCAACTACCCACGGTTAGAGTGAAGGTTGTGGAGTAAAGAATTAGAGGCCCTAATCTGCACATCAGAGCTTCCAAAACTATTTACTTACTGTCACTGGTAATTGCATCAGTAATTGATATAACTTAGAGAACTGATAGATGGTTGCGAGGCAGTTCAGGAATAAGTCCCATCAACAGACACATTTTCATTGAGATCTATTTCAGCTTACTTCAAACTGCAGTAAGTGTCATAGTGGATATTTTGTGGGTTTCATCATTTATACAGAAAGTACTGTGTTACAAATTCCCTTTTTTACTTGAATAATATAGACAGAACTTTGAAGCCCACAGATCTCTATTAAATCTTTGCACTCTGTGTGTCCCCATGCAAATAATACCCAATGAGTAGCTTTCTGTTCACATGCAGAACCTGCCCGTTCATCATGGCTGATAGACTTGTGCATTTCATTTGGTTTTGTCAGCAAAGCATTTCATCTAAATTTAGACAATTGGCCCTTTGACTGAATTCCGTATCTTAGAATTGAAATACAGACGTATAACCAAGCAAAAGACAAGCGCTTTGCAATTCAGAGTTCTGTCCATGCCAAAAATGGAGATGATTGATGGAAAGAGAAATGATTGATGGTTAGGGGACAGTCACAAAATATTGATATTATCCACAGATCAAGTGATAAATCAAACAAATCATATCACTATAGGCATAGAACTGATCTCTACTTTGGAAGTTACTTCCACCATTTAACACATCCAAAGGATATTAGGTGAGCTGTAAAAATAGAAGTGGAAGTAATATTCTCTAAAATGTGTGCTTCCTGGAGACATCGAAGGTCAGGCTTACATAACCTGGACCCTGAGAGAATGCCAAGGGAGCTAGGTATGTCAGAAACCTGTGTGCCATTAACCATTGAACAAGTTCATTATGTAGGCTTGGAACCAACATCCTGAAACCGAAAGTAGTGGTCAATGTGACCCTTGAACTTTTTGATTAAAAACAAAAATGTGGTAAACCACTCCAAACCTTCTTCTTTTAAATATGAGAACTTCAATCTGTTATAGTTTAGGTATCTACTGAAGCTTCATGTTTTCTAATAGTGCTTTTGATGATCCAGCTGGTACAGATTTATTTGTTTGGAGCCTCTATCAGTGAGTCACTGGAAAACAGAGTACCTTGGGAACAAGAATTTTGGCAAACTCTATTCCTCCGGGTATCACTACTTGAAGGATATGTTGTTGATTAGTTATTTAACCATTTGGTAGATGAAGATGTAGCTTCTTTTCTGCATAGCCTTTGCTGTTGGTTTCATGGGACAGGGCAATTTTGCTGCTGGCCATGAAGATGCTGTTTTCAATCAGGCACTCAATGGGAGATGAGCCATTGACAAAAAAAATAGAATGTTACTGGCCGGCCACCATCCTAACTCTACAGTACTGACAAATCACATAGTCCTAGCTTTGCAGGTCTCCATTAAACAGCCTCCATAAAACAGATTCCATTGTGATCAACTTGCAACACTTAAAAGGATGCCTAATTTCAGAGGATGTGCCACAGGACAATTTTTGAGGACACACAGTAATTTGTCCAATTGATGTGCTATACTATGACCTGCCTATATATGTAAATACTGCGAATCTTGATACTATTTATTTGTACACGGAAACTGAAGTTATTGTTTTATGATTGAGTCTTGAATAAAAATAAGTCTAAAAAATGTGATATATTATTTCACTTATTTTCTTAAAAACATTCACAAGCTAACAGAAATGTACAGAATACTCATGTATATAAAACCCCACAATTATTTGTGGGTCTTGAAGATTTGGTCTCAACGGTTCTCAAACGGATGTGCAGGGCCGGCACTACCGCTAGGCAAATGAGGCAGCTGCTGGTCACTGCATATATCGTGGGTGAGTGTATCTCCTGTATCCTCTACCCAGTCTGATAGGCAGCTGCTCACTGAAATCAATAGAAGAAAGCATAAGATTCTCTACCACAATCTGCTCAGCCACTCTACAGGAAGAGAAATAGGTAGGGGGGGAGACCACAAAGGGATGGGTGGTGTCGAATGGACAAAGAGACACAAAGAGGAACTGGGAGGACAAAGAGACACAGAGGGTCTGGGAGAACAAAGGGACACACAGAGGGTCTGACGAGGACAAAGATACACACAGAATGGCTGGGGGACAAAAAGAAACAGAGTGGCTAGGGGGATGGACAAAGAGACACACAGAAGGGCTGGGGAAATGAAGAGACACATAGAGGGGATGTTGGACAAGGTGGCACTAGGGATGGATGGGGGTATGTAGAGGCACACAGACTTCTGGAGGAGTCACAAAGCAACACACAGTGGGTCTTGGAGATCAGAGAGACACACAAAGGGTCTGAGGGGGCAGAGAGGTACAGAGATTAGCTGGGGACAATGAGACACAGAGGGTCTCAGGGGACAAAGACACACAGAGGGGCTGAGGGGACAAAGAGACACATAGATGATCTGATAGACAAGGAGACACTAAGGAGGGCAGGGGGACAGAGAGTCACACAAACAATAGGGGAGGACAAAGAGACCCACAAAGGGACTCGGGAGATGGGCAAAGAGACACACTAAAGGGCTGGGGGTCAAAGAGATACACAGGGGCTAGAAGGATGGCCACAAGAGATATACAGAGAGGCTGAGGGGGCAACGAGACACAAAGAGTATCCAGTGGGACAAGTTGCCACTCAGAAGGGCTGGGGGAACAAAGATAAAGAAAGTGGAGCTAGGGATACAAAGAGACACACAGAAGGCTGATGGAGACAATGATACACACAGAAGGGCAGGTGGAGATAAAGAGGCATACAGAGGGGCTGTATCTTAATGAAGTGGTTTTGGTGCAGTGATGTTGTCCCTCTTACTCATGCAAATGAAAATCTGAGAAATGGTAATTAGTTCAATATCACTCTTTGAGTTTCTATCAGACCCATAGCCACTGATGGTTCTTCCCCATTAAGATCTTCGTTGATTGTATCTAATACGTCTATGAGAAGGATTTGATTGGAAGAGCGTGCCCTATTTTTCTAATGCTTCTATATGCAATGCATTGGATTGGACAGCAGCCATCATTACCGATTACCGAGATGGAGAGGCTACACCAAGGATATTGTCTCAATGTTGAATCACAGGTCATAGGGATAAATGTCTGACTAGGTACATTTTAGAGAAATGTTTTACTTTTTTGTTTTTTAAAGTAAGGAGGTAGAGCAGTAATCTAAAAATCAACTGGAACACTTTAACATTAAAAATGCTTGTAATAAATATAAAATATATAATAACTATAACTATATATCATTTTTAACATTTAGTGTTCCTTTTAGGGGATTTTTTTTGTCTTTACATGAATTTCCATAACAATTCCAGTTATACTTTACCCATAAACATTACATACTCATATAACCTTTATATCTACAGTATTTGGCGTAGTCAGGACATTGTCATGTGTATCTCTGGCTATATCCCCGAGGCACATTTACAGTGTACATGTGTTGCTGTCTGTGTTTCATGATTTATTGGGTTCCTTATAATCTTAACATTTAGATCTATTTTATTATTACGGTAACTCAAAATGTTTCTTTTACATCTTAGTTTCAGAAAAAAAAATGTTATAACTAAATCCTTTACCATTCTAATAAATATTAATACAAAATACATATTGTTTCTAAACCTTTACATTTTCATCATCTTGTTAAAGGGCCAAGTGCAGTACACAAGGGTAACGCCAGTGAGGTATATCCATCACTTCAAAAACAGAGAACGTTATAAAGGGATAATACCATATGAGAGTAATTGATTACATTTGGTCTGGCGAGCAGTGTATACAGATATAGACATTGGGCAGGTTTACAATAAAAAATGATATTCTCATTCAGTAGCAGACACAATCCCCTGTGTTTTTATGCATTATTACACATTGGCACCATCATCTGTCTTGATATGCTTATGAGACATGAGGAGATTTGCAAGCTGTCTTCCCATGGTCTAAGGTATGGACATTACGATGGACCATTTCGCGTGAAGTGGCCTGCGACAAATTCATCAATATGATGTTCTGCGTTATTGCTTGTTTTATGATAGTAACTACAGATCGCGGTTTAGAACAACGATCCTGTAAATATGCTTGCATTCTCCCATGGATAATTACGCACCCATTAAAAGTGCTATATGCTTATCGCATTTGTGTTGTCTAAGTCACAGATCATTTACATGGTAAACGGGGGATGATACCTCTTTAAGTTTGAAATAAATTAACAATATTACTCAGACATGTGGACAGCTTTATTTTTGCCACTACATAGCAATATCAGACTGAGCAGATTGATATTCTGCTGTTTGGTCATGATTTGGCACAATCTCTCTTTCTTTAAACTGAAGCTTTTACCATGATAAGGTAGAGAAGAGCAATTTACAGAGGTTAAAATCCAAACTTTCCTGACATGCAGTGGATAACAGAAAAATAACTACTTAATAAAATATATAAGAGGGATCTCTTAATGTTGCTGATTTTTATATATGTCTGTCTAGGGCACAGTGTGTTTGCAAGAAGCCAGAGACAATACTTCACCAATAACAATGGCAAAACTTTGAAAGAATTAGTGTACCGCTCACTGGTAGTGAATGCCTACCATTAAAAAAAAACCTTTATATTGCGTTTTTAAATGTCAATATTTTTAAAAAGTAAATCAACCTCTATGTATTTTGCTGTAATTCAGCTGCACTTCACATTCTATGCAGAATGCAATATTTTACATTGCAGGGCTAAGACAAGAGGAACATGGCACCCATATCCATTGAGATGAAGTGGTCTGGGTGCCAATAGTGTCCCTTTAACTGGTCTGTTAACGTTTCATAGCACTTTTAATGCACATATTGGCATATTTATACATTCAATTCAGGAACACATATCCTAGACTGGTTGGCTACACTGATGTGTCCTGGGCAGTGCTTTTAAAGCCCCCTTCTCCAATAGTCACAAACATCTAGATGTGGGAGAGTTCAGAGCCATATATGGATGCAGCTAAATTGCTGTTTGCCCATTCCACATCTCCTTTCCCTCTCTTTATGTCACTACCAGTGGCGTGCACACGGGGCACCGGTGCAAAAATTGATCCACGCCCCCCACTCTGGGGCCACAACACATGGCGGCGGGCACCTGGTCGCAGGGGTCACAGGGCTGCGACCCCTGCGAATGCGGTATGTACGCCAGTGCATGCAGATACACATACACTTAAAGGACCACAACAGGCACTCAGATCACTTCAGCTCAATGAAGTGGTCTGGGTGCCAGGTCCCTCTAGTTTTAACCCTGCAGCTGAAAACATAGCAGTTTAAGAGAAACTGCTTTGTTTCACTGAGGGCTAATCCAGCCTCTACTGGCTGTTTCACTGACAGCCGCTAGAGGCACTTCCGCGATTCTCACTGGGAAAATCAAAGTTAGAAGACACTGGACATCCATAGGTCAGCATTGAGTATGTACGCCAGTAGTCACTTCACTAAAGTGAAAATAGCCCTCAAAAATCTAGCGAAATGTGTTCAGTAATAACAACGATTAACGATAACAATTAAGTGGTGGAGAAAATCTCCAATTAGCAACATTTTATACCAGCCCACAGGTATAGGTTTCTAAAAATTTGTATATGTGACTACATATGCACATTTGTAAAATATGTTCATAAAGTCGGTTGATAAAGTTTAAGGTCTAAGAGGGGTTGACATCAATGTTAGATTATATAGAATGTTTGCATGAACAGTATTAAAGGCTTGTGATGGAATAATCGAGTTTGGGGTTAGTGTTGGGTTTAGTATTGTTAAACCTAAGATTTATCCCTTAAGGACCAAACTTCTGGAATAAAAGGGAATCATGACATGTCACACATGTCATGTGTCCTTAAGGGGTTAAGGTAAATGTTTTTTTCAGGTCTATGCTTAAAGTTGGACTAAGTAAAGGGGTTGTTTGGGTTTTGGGAGGGGTTAGATGTAAGGAAAAGGGGAATTTAGGCCTTTGGGAGTTTCAGGATTAAGGATTGAGACCCCACAAAGCCCTAGGCAGGTCACCATTTGATCCCTCCACCTTAATTCTTTACATACGAAATTTGAAATAGGGCCAAGCAAACTCATGGTTCTTGGGCCCATGTCTAAACCCTAGATGCTAGTTGGCTACCTAGGGTCACCGTATAGTCAGTCCTGCTCTGTATGTATATTGTTATTTATAAAGCACCATTAAATTCTGCAGAACTGTTCAATGGGTGGGCTAGCAGACACGTAACCAGACGAATTGGACGCACAAGAACAGAGGGGACTGAGGCCCCTGCTCAATGAGCTTACATGATGGATTTAGTCTCAGCATAACCTGTTTGGCATCTCTCTCTCTGCAAATATACATACACACACACATGCACACACACACACACACACGTATTTCATTAATGTTAAACTTCTGAAGATGCGTTCAGGACAAAATGATATTATAAAGAGCACTAAAAAAGAAAGATTAAAAGAAAGTAACGTTCAGGGTCTTTTGTGTCTGCTGCATTCACAACGAGGGAGTTGGTATCCTGGTACACACTGAAGGAAGCTGCAAGCTGAATAGGAATGAGTTTGAGCAGTGAATTCATGAATCAAGTAGCTGAATGATGTTCTGATCAAAGATCCCAGCGTAACGTTTTGTCAGCACCCATCCAAGGTTTAAAAGAACAGAGACGTTAATTACTCAGGGAAAAATAAAGTCTGAATGATTGTTACCATGCAGGAAAATGGCCCCATAAAACTAGCAGACTTTCACTTTGGGATCAAGCCAAGTGTAATGTAACCTTTTCAAATCTGGAGGAAAAAGCGATGAATTACTCTGGAACGGCACGCCTGCCCTGTAGACACAAACGTGAATATGAAATTAGATCTAAAAAGCAAGGTTTTACTATGTGAGTGAACATGTTGTAATTGTGAGCAATGTATGTAGTGTTTAACCCCTTCAGAACCAATTAAATATTAGGACTGTAACGATCACAAAGGATTCGCCTCACCCTGATAGGGTTAAAAGTTTTTAGCAAATAAAACTTGCTATCTGTGAGTAGGAATTAATGAGAATACAAAAATTATTAGGAAAGGTCTTTAAATGGTCCCCCACCACATCATTCCCTCATCCTAGACTCTGGGCTGAATGTTAGCAGTGAGGGATTTTTAATTGAGACCTAGGTCTTTACTTATGTGCAGGGGTAAGGGGTTAATAATACCAAAGACCTCTGCATCTAACAGGTCCAGCCTGGGAATAAAAGTGAATAATTTGGCCGCAACCTTTTTTTTTTCCCACAGGGATTTTATTTATGAGGCAGAAAGTGATATTTCCACTTGTTAAATGTCTAGATTAGCGGTTCTTAACTTTTTTGACAAGAATCCAAATTACGTACATGGCAGTAGTTTGGCAACCTGTTCTTCCATTATAAAATTAGCCCAATGACCCATTCTTCAACTCTTATGTAATATGTCCAGGGCATGTGTAAAAATAGAGAAATCTCAATATATCTTTTCTGGTAAAATAGTTTAAAGCTAAAGAAAAATAATATTGGTACAACTAACAATAATAATAATAAATATAATGCACATTGCATAGAGCCTTCATTAGCTCCAAAGGGCTCTCTATAGCACTTAAAGTGATAGATCCGCTAAATTAACCAGCACATTATACTAGTTACAGGAGCCTTATAAGTACTATTATATTTATTTAGAGATTGGGAACCAGCAAAAAGCATGAGGACCCAATTTTAAGTCCTGATTAGGTTTTAAAGGAACACTATATTCACACAGACCACTTATCACACTATATTCACACAGACCACGTGGTCTGGGTCAATAGAATAGCTCGGGGAGGGGATGAAGGGTGCCATCTTGGGCAGCACTTTTTTGGGGATGGCTCTGGAGCATGCCTGGCTATTTGTCTCATGTGAAAAGTGATCTGGGAAATTTCCCGGTGGGCGGCGGCACCTATAATCGGACCAGGCTGTGCAGCAACAATGTTGAGGTAGTCAGTTTGTGAGTTCCACCCTCCTAGGGGACTTCTTTTCAACAAACAGGGCACAGCCTGGGGAGGAGGAAAGGGACTGAGAAAGCCTGGAGTCTCAGACTCCCAGCAGCCTTGGCTGTAGGGACTAGACTACATGAAGGATTCATAAAACAAGAAAAAAAATATCAAACAAAACTTGGAACATAGAATACAAACACAAATAATACAAAATGGTAATTCTAAACATGAAGTAATTATTCGCACAAAAATAGAGGGGTTTTCCTTCCAAATTCTGTCATTTTGACCAAAATTATCAGGTCAATGACACTTGCTGTTTAGTGAACAGATTAAAATGTTATGGTTCTAAACAATACGCATTAATGTCACAATGTAGATAAAGTGACTTAAAACTATGCAGCCAAGGAGATTACATAAAGTAACATAGACAGACATAAACACCAGACAAAACACTCCAGTAATGACATAAGACAACAAATAAAAGCTGAGATTAGGGGAATCAGCTCTAGCACTAACAAATGCCCAAAATCCACAAATCTGTGAACAACATCAAACCATATTGTGTGACCTTCTATACATGAGTACCCAAAATGGCACCACCTATCACGAAAATGCATATTGAAGCAATAATAAGATTCATTTCAAGTAAATTGCTTTAAATGTAATTAGGGATTGAATTACTATAGGGATGAGTGAGAAAACCATTTTTATTTTTTCGCTTTTTTATTTTATTTCAATTGTGTCTTGATACGATGGGATATTTATGAGGTGTGAACAATGAGAAGTAGACGTACACACTTCTTTGTTTTGGAACTGGGTGCTTCCATCTTAGCTCTCTGTCAGTCATTGTTCTAAGCTCTGTCCTTTGCACAAGGCAGTCAGCATAGAGAAGCATTCAGAGAAGAAGAAGAAATTAAACAATGCTTCCATTTTTCATCTTCACTTGCAATGTTTGCCCAGGCATTACCGAGTCTGCACTGAATTTTGATGTCATTAGCTAAATCTCTAATTTAAATTTAAAAAGAAAATGGGGCATATTATGAAAAAGGTTAAAAGGCTATAGGTGATAATCAATGTTTTATTCAATTATGCAATTTACTGAGAAGTGACCTTTCTCTTTAAAGATTGACTTTAACATGTATATATTAAAAGTACTGTTTGATTTATTTAGATACATGCCTTATTAGTCTATACCACTCTTTCTTTCCTATACGTTTTAGATGAAGAGGGATAGATGGAGACATTTAAAGGGACATACATAATGAAGTCCTGCACTTAAACCCTTACTGCTCCTGGATAACAGCAATGGCAACAGTATTCATCAGCCCAAATACATGGAACAGGAACCAGAAAGAGTTACTTTTGCTCTCTGCCAAATCCCTATGCGCATTTAAATAACTGGAGGTCACTTAGTATCACTCTAAGAGCCAATTAAGTGTAATCTCACCTGTCACATCAAGACAAACCTCCTAGGTGAGTCTTACACTAACAAGTCACCTTGCTGATTTCACCTAAGAGGCAAGAATCTCTGATGAGAAAGAAATGGGTATTTTCATAAACCCCTACACACTTATTAACCATTAATAGTGAACAAAATCTTTCAACTTTCAAATCTTTGAAGGAATGTTTGCCTGCTTTTTCCACCTACAGAATGAGAGAACTTTCTCATTCAAAAGAAAATCCTTTAAGTGAGACAGTTGTCTCCAAATGATGCATGTCCCTTTGGTTTCACAGTGAAGCGAGGAGTGGTCAGGTGATTAGGGACTTGGAAGCAAACATGGCTTTGGCAATTTTGAGTACATATGACCAGAGAACTGGATATCCCACATATCTAATTTGGGGAAGGATTTAAATTGCCTGGGCTATTTCTAGCATTAGTGATAGAGAGGTATGACATCCCCTGTTACCAGGGAGCCATCATTATGAAGAAGAAATACAGTAATCCAAAACACACATCGTTTCAGCTAGAGATGTGGTTTATTTCTACTAAAATGATATCAGTTGCAAAGTTTTAATGAATTTTAAGTCAAATTAAGGTCAAATTACCCGAATTGGAAGCAAACCTGACTGGGAGAATTTTTGCGATTTAGATACTTTAAACTTACATTTGGAATTCAAATAATACGAAATCAACAGGGTGCTGCAAGGAGTAAAAAAAAAAAACCAATTCTTTAACTGGGTATGACTTCAGATTTCCACAACCGGTTTCTCTCTACTGGGGACCCGTCATTCCCTACAATATCAAAAACAACAGAAAAAAAGGGGCTGCACGATCAGTCACACCAGGAGATTCAAGAATCATTGCTCCAATATAAAATATGTTATTTCATTGAGCAGAAAGACAAGGTCAGGTTACAGCCGCCTCACTTTATGCATTAATCTATAATGTACAACCTCTTTTTTTCTTTTGGATTTAAAATTGAAACTTGCTGTGGATTTTTGCTTCAATTTTCCCTATAGTAAATAATCCTGTAAGTAACGTGGGCAAGTTACCCGCATGAGTACATACCCCTCCTTTTGTATCTGTATATTCCAATGTCTTTTTAAATATGCCCTCCTTAAATTGAACACTGCTATGGCATATGTCTGAGCTATATAACTAAACGTTAATAATAATAATGAGCCCTAGGGATACACTAATTTAAGATTCTCTTAAGGTGGAACCAGAAATCCAAGCACCTACAGACATAATAGGTATTCTACTGATATTCTTTGTTTGATACATGCGTGCTTTTATAAATAAAGTGTATTTACGGTGTGTCTGTTTGAGCTATTCAAAGGAAACATCAGCCCTTTTCCTTCCCAAGTGTCCTTTATACTGTTTATGTAATGCGTATCTGAGCATCTGGCTGCGCACGAATTACAATAACTGTGTATTTCTCACAGATCTCCATTGCTAAGTTGGGCTACTTTGGCTATAAACAAAGAGCACAGGACACCTAACGCATCAAAACAGAGATTATTTATGGGAAGAGTGCATAGTTGATGTTAGGATTCATAAATAGGAGAGCAAGGGGGCAAATGACAAACCATTTATTAAATAGAGTCTAGCAGCCACGTAAGATCACCAGGAGTGCAGAGGTCAGAGGTTATAACCTCGACATTGCTTTAATGTGTCTGGAATCTCCCAGCACAGTAAATCCAAGCTCTTCACCTTTCTAGTTTGTACATCTCAAGGCTGGGGTGGACATTTTCTGTCTGTTCAGATGCTATTGATTAGAACCCTTAGAGTTCTTAGCTGGAAACTGCTTGTTTATCCACGTTTAAAAACGAAATATAAGAAAAATTAATAATTATATATAAAATGTATTTATTAAAATCCAGGGACGTTCATTACTTGAATAGAAATACCATGGGGATCGCTCACGAAAAAGTGAACAGGCGAATTATTATTATTATTTTATTATTTATTTAGTGCCAGCAAATTCTTCAGCACTGTACAGTGGGTGGACTAACAGATACGTCATTGTAACTATACTACTGGGTATTTAACATGTAGATGCTAACACTTGATTAGCAGCCACCATTAGCTGGCTCTGCTATCCATATGTAGGAATTATCTAAACACACATAGTGCACTGTTTACTATGTAAGCCCTGCTGACAGGGCCGGACTGGGGATACAAAGCAGCCCTGGAAAAAAAAAATCTATGCCAGCCCCATAAGTCATTGCGCCATATATTGTCGCATGTAATATGTAAGGCTATGTCTTGCCACCCCAGATAATAGAGTTATGTTATATATATATATATATATATATATATATGTAGCTTTTTCTAATATAATATATTGGTCCTTTCAGAGTAAAACATTTAATTATACAGTAAAACATTGATACGCAGCCTCATAGACAAACAATTTCACTAATATACATAAGCTCATTGACATAAAAACCCAAGCTCACTCACTAGCAGGCACACACACACACACACACACACGCAAGCAAGCACGCTCACTAGCAGGCGCACACACACACAGCTTAATGTAGTGTTTCTGGTGTCTATAGCCTGTCCCTGCAGGCTTTTGAATGTAAACACTGACTTTGCAGAGAAAAGGCAGTGTTTACATTGCTTCCTAGTGACACCTCTAGTGACAGACACTCAGACGGTCACTAGAGGCGCTTCCTGTGTCGGTGCGGATTGGCTGAGATCATCAAGCTTGATGATCTCAGTCATAGAGGCAGAGACCAGCACGACGTTGGAAAAAAAAGGTGAGTTAAACATTATTTTTAAAAACACACACAGACACCACGACTGACACACACACACACACCATGACAGACACACACACCATGATACAGACACACAGCATGACACAGACAGACACACACACACAGCATGACACAGACAGACACACCGCATGACACAGACAGACACACCGCATGACACAGACAGACACACCACATGACACAGACAGACACACAGCATGACACAGACAGACACACCGCATGACACAGACAGACACACAGCATGACACAGACAGACACACAGCATGACACAGACAGAGACACAGCATGACACAGACAGACACACCGCATGACACAGACAGACACACCGCATGACACAGACAGACACACAGCATGACACAGACAGACACACAGCATGACACAGACAGAGACTCAGCATGACACAGACTCACACACAGCATGACACAGACAGAGACACAGCATGACACAGACTCACACACAGCATGACACAGACTCACACACAGCATGACACAGACAGACACACAGCATGACACAGACACACACACACAGCATGACACAGACACACACCATGACACAGACACACACACAGCATGACAGACACACACACACACAGCATGACAGACACACACACACAGCATGACAGACACACACACACAGCATGACAGACACACACACACACACACACACACAGTGACAGACAGACACACACACACAGCATGACAGACACACACACACACAGCATGACAGACACACACACACACACAGCATGACAGACACACACACACACAGCATGACACACACACACACACACACACAGCATGACAGACACACACACACACAGCATGACACACACACACACACACACACAGCATGACAGACACACACACACACACACACACACAGCATGACAGACACACACACACACAGCATGACACACACACACACACACACACACAGCATGACAGACACACACACACACACTGACATACATACTTTTTGGTACCTGTGGGTGGGCAGACTGCTGTGCTGGCGGCCGCAGGGAGAACTTGATTGGCGGCCGCAGGAGAAGCTCTTCTGGGCCGGCGGCCGGTGGGGGAGCAGGCTGTTCTGGGGGAGCAGGCTGTTCTGTCTCTGCTCCCCCTCCCTCGCGGGCTAGAAAAAGACCGGAGCCGGAATATGACGTCATATTCCGGCTCCGGTCTCATTAAGCTGCGCGCGAGGGAGGGGGAGCAGAGACAGAACAGCCTGCTCCCCCAGAACAGCCTGCTCCCCCACCGGCCGCCGGCCCAGAAGAGCTTCCCCTGCGGCCGCCAATCAAGTTCTCCCTGCGGCCGCAGGTCACCCCGGCCCCAGGTGCCGACGGCCCACCGGGAAATTTCCCGGTATCCCGGTGGGCCAGTCCGGCCCTGCCTGCTGAATGCAGGGTGAAAGCAGTTTGCAAAGTTACAACTTCCATTCATTCGTATTATAAGGCATGGTGCCACAAACATCCCCTCTATGCTACCAGATGCTTTAGTGCACATTTGGCCAACCAGCACAGAGTAGATGTTGCCATGCAACAGAATTTTGGCCACATGACCGTGTGGCTCGCCCAAATTTTGTTACAGAAAAAAGATTCAGAATTCAGATTTGGTGTACAGATCAAGTTTGAAAAAGTAACTTATAGAGGTGAAAAGAGGAGGAGGACGAGTAAAAAAAAACCTTGATATATTATGTATTTTTAAAATTATTAATATATAAATATACATGTATTTATCTTTTTTACTGTTACTCCATTTTCCCTGTATTGGTCACTTCTCACTTGATCTGTGAATCAAATCAATATGTAGTGGCAGTCCCCAAGCAACAAATCATCTTTTATTCTGGTGCCATTGGTGAAATTCAGAATCCCATATCAAACCAGGCATGCTCGTACATTATGCTATTGGTTTGGTTTTTGAGTCAGCAACATTTTGTCTGGAATTTGGGAACTCTTACGGTCACCTGATTGGCCTAAATTCATTGCAGTTTATAATGAAACGTATATCCAAGTGTAAAACAGAGAATATGATAACTCTGAGAACGGACAAAAGCTTAGAGGAACTAAGAAGCTTGCCCTTCGGTAAATCCAGGCTCAGGTCTCAAAATAATGTTTGCTCACTTGTGTAATTACAGAGAGAATCAGTTCCAAAGCATATCAGACTGATCCCACCTGTAAGGGCAGTCCAGGACCAAAATGCCGGCAAGTTCTCTCTGCACGAAAGACGCAGCAACCCCAGACGAATGGTACGCCTTTCTTTGGGCCTCGTCAGTGAGGCGTTGCTGATACCCCTCTAGGCACAGTGAGCACAGGATTACCTTTTTAATTCAGCGAGAGCCAAGTTAATGCATTGCAACAAATACAGAGAGTATGAAAACACTGAGAACGGAGAAAAGTTGTTGCTAACTTGTGCCATTACAGAGAGAACCAGTTCCAAAGCTTATCAGACTGATCCCACCCACAAGGGCAGTACAGAAACAAAATGTCAGCAAATTCTCCCTGCATGAGAGATACAGCAACCCCAGATGGAAGAGTTGACCTTCTTTGGGCCTATTCAAAGTCTACCCTCTACATCTACTTCCATTTCACAGACCTGTTCCATCATTGAGGGTGTTGGGAAATTATATCATAGCTAATGTTTTCTTCTATTGGACACCAGAATCATAGGGTTTGAAGTTTCTTGTGGCCCTGCATCTAAAATCAACTTTACAGTCTACTAGATCACCAAAGAAAAAAAAATATCCGCAACTGTAACCAATGACGTGCAACAGTTGCAAATTTAGTCCCAATTAATGTGCCGTTCAATTTTTAGAAAATTTGTTTTTCCTTATAAATGACCAATTATTCTATAAACAGTGTACTCTCTGGGTGTTAACTGCTTCAATTTACTATGTAAATCAATTGCCTCATTATTTTCTACTTTTTGTTTTTGAATATTCTATCAACTCAATGTAGCATAAAAACGGTTGTTATTGGACAGTTAATGGAAACACGGTCATGGTACAAAAAAGACACTAACATTCCTATTTTCGAGCTCTGTTAGCTTGTTATTAGTTCTGGAAATTCACCAAACTATACTGGGAGTGCACTCCCCACTCCAGGTCAATTAGAAGCCAACACGGCATTAGCAGGAGGAAAACAATATCCAATCAAAGGAGTTTATATACCAACATCCAAATAGATCTTAGTATGACTAGCTAAACTTATGCAGAACAATATTTATTTATAAAATATTTTACCAGGAAAGATACATTGAGATTTCTCTCGTTTTCAAGTATGTCCTGGGTAGACAAATCATTGCATTGTTACAATTAGGGTACAATAAAATACAAAAACAATATTAATACACAATAAATGCAAAATTTAACATAGAACAGGTAGGAAATATATAATCAACCATGACAGGTGCATTCTGTTTTGAAGTCTTAAAGGACTTTAGGCTTAGAGAAGATTTTAAATTGTGCGGGAGGTCGTTCCACAATTGCGGTGCTCTGTAGGAGAAGGAGGATCTGGCTGCTTTCTTTTTGTATTGAGGTAGACTAAGTAAAGTGTTGGTAAAGGCCACATTTATTATGTCCATCAATCACCAATAAAGCAAGACTGCTGATAAATGACTGTGAATACCCATCAGATTCTGGAACCTCTGGATGATGCCGAATGCATCAAATTAGACATTTGGTGCCTGCCAATATATTTGGTTCAACCAAATCAGAGCAAGATATACAGGGACTGAAAATGTAATAACGTTCTATTCACTAATTGTGGTGAATTTCAAACTGAATTTTGAAATACAGACTGAAATAGCCAAGATGTGACCTGCAATTTTGGGCGTAATTTCTCAATTCATCTTTTAATTAACTGGAAATTACTGTAAAGAAAATACACCTCAGGTTCCACAGCAAAGCTAATTCAAACATACATCAAATCAGAACGTATTCAAATACCAATGTAAAAGTATAAGTATGAAAATCATGTTATGCAGTTACTTGTTTTTCTACATCGTAGGTACACTTGTTATATAATTGTTACTGAAGCAAATGACAATTACATTGCTTTTCAAATTGTCTGCAAAGTTATTTATAAATAAAGTTATTTGCATCCAATTACTTCTCTTGATACATAAGATTTGCAAAACAGATTCTTAGGGCTACTTACTAAATTGAAGATTCAGAGTGAACTCAAATTGAAAGGAACACTATAGTGTCAGGAATACAAACATGAATGCCTGACACTATAGTTTGCAAACCTCCATTAAGGTCCCCAGCCTCCCTTGTCCCTGGCTAAAAAGTTATAAAACTGATTCCAGTGCCACACGGGTCGGATCACTCCGCCCACACTCCTCCTCCTTGGCTGAGATCATCAGTCTTGATAATCACAGACAATCTAATGCTTTCCCATTGGAAAAGCATTGGGAGGCTAATGCACATCTTAATGTAAAATGCAGTGTTAACATTAATATTCTGGCAGAGACCGGCAATGTTTTACCTTGAAGGAATAAACACACAGGACCACTAGATCCCCGACCACTTCATTGAGATGACGTTAGTATCCTTTAAAATAACAGTAAGCAGTGTCTTAAGATTGCTTATTTTTATCGTATATGTCATACTTGTTTGCTCAGTGCATACATTGGACAATATTGGACAATCTATTGTATGGAGAGAGAGCTAAAAACTCAATTTCTGGTGTTTTACAGATCTGAGAAAGGTGGAGCCCATATTGTTTGGACCAGCTCTTGATAAATCACAGCTGAAGTATACATAGAAGCTTTTCATTTATAATAAAATATACCCCTTTTATGTACATGGCAAATTTTCACCTCATGGAAAAACAATAACAAAAGCAGTATTCCTAAAATAGACAATAAGGAAGAAACTTGACTGTGGCATGCGTCATGCTGGTGTGATTTCTCATATGACAACAAAAAATTAAATATGTCATGTCCTTGACAATGCAGTTAATGTCACAGCTGCCGCGGAGTCTCTCTCTCTCTCTTTTTATTTTTTTTTAGAATGTTTCAGCATACTGTTACCTAATTCTGTAAAAGCAGTCATTGCATACGTACACCCACTAGACTTATACACATAGAGAGCTATTGTAATAATGGAAAGCACTGCAGAATAAATTGGGGCTATATAAACACCAAAAATAATAAAATAATAATAATTGTAATGCTTCTTTGGAAATGGAGGTATCAGTCAATTCCATAGCTATTCACTAAATTGAGAATTCAAAGTGAATTTCACGTTTAAAGGACCACTCTAGGCACCCAGACCACTTCAGCTTAATGAAGTGGTCTGGGTGCTAGGTCCAGCTAGGGTTAACCCATTTTTTTATAAACATAGCAGTTTCTCTGAAACTGCTATGTTTATAAAAAAATGTTTATAAATGTTTATAAATGGGTTAAGCCTTCCCCCAAATCCTCTAGTGGCTGTCTCATTGACAGCCGCTAGAGGCGCTTGCGTGATTCTCACTGTGAAAATCACAGTGAGAGCACGCAAGCGTCCATAGGAAAGCATTGCAAATTCTTTCCTATGAGACCGGCTGAATGCGCGCAGAGCTCTTGCCGCGCATGCGCATTCAGCCGACGGGGCGGAACGGAGGCGGAGAGGAGGAGGAGAGCTCCCCGCCCAGCGCTGGAAAAAGGTGGGAGCCGGGTGGGAGGGGGACCCTGAGGGTGGGGGCACCCTCAGGGCACTATAGTGCCAGGAAAACGAGTATGTTTTCCTGGCAGTAGAGTGGTCAGAGGCCAGAAGGCCAGAATAGCGGAACTGAAAGCACAGCTGATTTAGTTTGGCTATTTTTACTTTTACACTAAATTTCAGTGTTTTAGCTTGAAATACTGCACTTACTAAGTTATTGACAGTTATGAGCCCGGGAAAATTGCATCCCCAGGACACATGGCTTAGGGAGCTTGTTTGGGCTTCCTAATGTAAATTCTGTGCATAACTACGTGACTTAGAATTTGTTGTATCCCATACTACTCCTTCCCTCCCTTTTACCTTCTAAATTATATTCCCCTAAACAAAAAAACAAAAAAAAGCTTAAAACCTTTAATACAACAGTCTCTCACATATAAGTACATATAGCTTAACACTCACGTAGCAATGTAATTCGTATTGGCAACAAGGTCCAACATGGCTATTAACATAATGTTTGGCATATAGTAGTAGCTAACACGGCACTCTGTCCAAAACTGCCCAGGACAATATAACCTACTAGCTTGTTACCTAAATAGACGAAACCTAGCATTGTTAAGCGGAGACAAGCTTATTTTACACTAGCAACTACACTGTCTAACCAAGTTTGTTATTATTATGATTATTAATATGTCTTAACGCAATTGCCACTAGGCATAACTCCCTCCATCCGACCAAACGTTCTATAAACACCTAACCCGATGAATCTAGTTTGTTACACCATCTTGTATTTGTATTATATAAAAATGTGCTAAGTTCTCTCATGTTATTTTCAACTATGCTGCGCCATAGACCATTGAATCTCATCCACATAATGTCTTACCACTCTCTTATGTATCATAATGCACAAAAAATAAATAATAATACAAAAAAAAAACCCTTTAATACAAATGTAAGTTAAAAAAAAAAAACCAACAGGCTATGGGGTGTTAGTGGGTTTAGACCTTGGCCAACATCTTTAAGGGAGATGCTCTTCAAACTGTAAGTCCCCCATAACCTTAAACTCCCCCTAACAAGAGATCACTCTAGCCACCCCCCAGTCCGGAAATTGACCTATCCTTTTGCATCACACTAACAATCCCTCTTAGTGGCAGCACTTTTAATATTATTATCATTGCTGACATCACAGTATTTAACAATGGTGTGATCCTGCGTTCTAAAAAAAATGCAATGACATTTAAAATTTCGGCTAATGATTGCAGCAATTTAAATATGCAGTATATGCATAACTGTGTGCTTTGTCTGCCCAACAGTTTGTTGTTTTATGATTTTTAAAAAGTAAATAAAATACAATGATGTGAATCATAAACTGACCTCCACAATGTGCGTCTGTTTCATACTCAAACTCACCGAGGATTATGGGACTTTAGTTCATCAATTATTGAAGAGACACGGTTTCTATCCTGGTACATGGATAGAGTCAATGGTCAGAGATCCAGTGTATTACTGCTTTTAATCACTCAATTCACTAATACACTTCCTATCACGTCTGCATTTAACTACCAGGTATAGCAACTAATGATGCAAAATGTATTTTTCTTGTTTTTGTAAGTTTGTCCATACTATAATAACTTTATCCCTTCAAAACAAAAACACACATACAATACTAGGTCAGTTCTGTTGTGTTTTTAACCAGTGTGCTGCGTCACATAGTTTTTCCTCAAACCACCTCCAAGATGTGCCACTAACACGTACAGGGTTATTACCTAATGTGAGAATGGTCAGGGATTCAAAGAGAATTTAAAAAGTTAGGCTAAAATAGCTGAATTAGATAAAGTCTCCAGGCCAAATCTGAATTTCACATGTAAATTTGAATTTACGGCAATTCTTATTTTACTAAATCATCCCAATTGACTTTACGCCTGTAATAAGGTAAGCATAACATGAGGCCTGTTATAAGGTAAACACAATCCTCAAAATATGTTTTTTTTTCATGTATTGCCCGATTAAAAGCGGAATTCCCATCTGGAAATGAATTAAAGCTAATAAGACAATTTGGCTAAAAGTCTCAAAAATGGTTTGATGTAAACATGACATTTACAGATTGCTGATGAAGATACAAATAAAAGTAAGATGCACCGTTTTCCTCTCGTTGAAATGTGTCTCTGTCTTGTGAGAATCAATATGCTAGATTATTATTATTATTATTTTATTATTTATATAGCGCCAGCAAATTCCGTAGCGCTGTACAATAAGTGGACTAACAGACACGTAATTATAACCAGACATGTTGGACGCACAGGAACAGAAGGGTTGAGGAATATTACATTTCTGCAGGTATTGAGTATTTCCTTATGATTAGATTGCAAGCTCACAGGGAAACTCCCTATCTTTTCTGGTTTTAGTATGTATACAACGGTTTTGCTCATTCACTATCGTATACTCAAATTACTTATGCAGACATTTAATGAAAAATTACATTTAATATAAAAAATAATACACCCTAGTTATTTTAAGGATGCACTAGGTAAAACGATCATCTATCTAAGACATATCACCACAAATGCTTTTTATAATTCTACATGGCACAGCTATCAATCATCATTATACATGTTATAGATGAGGGGGGAAATGAATCATGAAGTCACAGCCAGATTAAGGCAACATATATCAACCTATAACATGTGGATTAGCATACCTGTAAATTTTATTAATTCTGATTCAGGCTGTAATCCACAGCAGCTTTTTTTTTTTTTTTTTAATGATGATTGACATCTACGATGATGTGCAGCAGCTGAAATGAGTCCCATCTGCAGAAGTGTCTGTCTTATCTGTGTTCTATGAACTTTGAGTATACTATAGACCAGAGGAAAAAAGTCTATGGCAGCAAAGCATCATGGGAGCTGTGGTTGTACAGCTTTTGGAGAGCTGTCCCTTTTCAATAGAGTAAACTGATTGACTGCTGACTGCATCTTAGTCAACCAGAGTCTAGAAGCGAAGCAATCAGAGATCTCAAGATACTGAATTCTGATAGCACAGATAACATGCAAAGCCTCACTGCAGGCTCTAATTAATCACTCTGGAAAACATATGTTTGTAGGCTTAAGCCTTTAACAAATAAAGTATCTCAGCTAGTTAAAGTGGGTCTGTTGCAATGACTCCTAAAAAGATGGAAAAACAAAGATTAGAACATAGAAACAACTTTGAAAAAAAAACAAAAAAAACACTTTGATCACTTGTTATGTGTGTATTCTATAGAAAACATAGGTCGTCTGCTGCCCTCTAGCGGTATCTGTGAATAATGCAAAACCAATTCACCCTCACATCACAGAGGAACAGTGAGCGGATTAGGGGAGGGGACCTGCCAAAGTGAATGAATTACAGTAAGAGGAAGCTTCTTATCCATTCAGCCAGACTTTTCCCACATAACTCCGACTGATAATAAAGCGCAGCATTGGGGGATCTACTGCAAGAGAGGACACTTGGAATTTACTACCAGCTAATGCCGTTTTGTTTTACCTTGAACGCTGGGCATGTCTCCCTCACCGTCTGTTTGAAGCATCATTGAGAAGACTCTGGGGAGGAGTTTTTACAGTTGCTGCTGCTGTGCTGAACAAGTCTGCTCAGACACAGTATCACTCATGGAACGTGAAATGGGCTGAAAAGTTTCTCCAGAGGTCTCCTGACTCACCTTCTGATGCTCACTCTCTGGAGCTGGTGGGCTGGAGATGGGCACATCCAAACGCATCTGAAGAGCTCTCTGGACTTTGAAGAGCTCTCTGTGTCAAGGAGATAGAGAGAGAGGATGCCTGAGCCTCCTCATGGAATGAGCTTGAGAACCAAGTCCCCTTACATGGAGATACAAGGGTGCTAACATGACTTTTTCAGATTTGACAAATGACAGCAGTATTGGGAATCACTCAGAGAATCAGAGTGTCTCTGCTCTGGGGTATAATGAGACTGAGGACTCCACAAATGGCACCTCTTTGGCCGTGGCCCTGGACCTACAAGCCATCAGTGTTGGTGTTGTCCTGGCTGTTTTCATTCTGTTTGCCATCGTGGGGAATATCATGGTCATTCTATCTGTGGCATGCAACAGGCAGCTCCAGACAGTCACCAATTACTTTATCATCAACTTGGCCATTGCAGACCTCCTGCTCAGCACCACCGTGCTCCCCTTCTCTGCTACCCTGGAGGTCCTGGGCTTCTGGGCTTTTGGAAGGATTTTCTGCGACATTTGGGCAGCTGTGGATGTCCTATGCTGCACTGCTTCCATCATGAGCTTGTGCATCATATCCATTGACAGGTATGTAGGGGTAAAATACTCCCTCAAGTACCCTACTATAATGACCGAGAAGAAGGCTGTGGTTATTCTGCTTCTACTTTGGATTTCCTCCATGGTGATTTCAATTGGACCTCTCCTCGGGTGGAAGGAACCTCCACCTCCAGATGACAGTAAGTGCAGTATTACCGAAGAACCTGGATACGCTCTATTTTCCTCCCTCTTCTCCTTCTACTTACCTTTGTTGGTGATCCTGGTCATGTACTTCAGAGTCTACATTGTGGCCAGGAGGACGACAAAGAGCCTGGAGGCTGGAGTAAAGAAGGAAAGAAACAAGTCCATGGAAGTTGTCCTCAGGATCCACTGCAGAAGTGTCTTAGAGGACTCCAGCTCCAGCGCAAGGAATAAAGGAGGACATAATTTCAGGAGTTCTCTTTCTGTAAGGCTTCTCAAGTTCTCCAGGGAGAAGAAAGCTGCAAAGACACTGGCCATCGTAGTAGGGGTATTTATCCTCTGCTGGTTGCCCTTCTTTCTGGTGTTACCATTAGGTAGGTGGAAACTCAAGCTTCCATGTTGTGTGATGTGCTTCAGCTTCTGACCATCCTTGCTTCCACAGGTGATATCTCATGTATAGCATCTCTGCTATGCAATATGTGCCAATATGTACTTCACTCTATTCAGTTCAGCTATACTTCTTGCGGAGAAATCCGTCAATCAAAGCAAAACTTACTATCAATCAGTTAGAAACATCAATGGTATCATTAAATGTTATGGCATTCAATGGCTGTCATATTCACTGTCAAAGCAATATGTAAGATATTTCACCAACCAAATATTACATGAATGGTTATAATGATGCTGCAATTACTATTGTCAAATAACTGTACCTAAATATTATTTTTAAATTAATTTTGCATGAAGAGCAACTGTTGTGTATAATTATACTAGTTTTCACATATATAGTGTATTCTGCACGTGTTAATGGTATACACACACACACACACACACACAAGCACACACACACACACACACACAGGCACACACACGCACACACACAAACACACACACACACACACACACACAGGCACACACACACACAGGCACACACACACACACAGGCACACACACAACACACAGTCATGTGTGCATAATACATATATTTGTTTGAGAATATTTGCTCAGGAAATCCCGTTAGAAATATTTGATCATATAAAAGCTTTATTTATTAATTTATTTATTTTACATTCATTTCAAAGATAAGGATGTCTTTAAATGCTTTATCAAATATACAAATCTCTCAGCTCTCTGCACATCACCAATTCTGAACCTGAAGTACCTGTACCTGCACATTAAGTGGATATTTTAAACAGACAGTAAGAGTGTGCCTCTGGGTTTCATTATTCCCAAATATTTGCAATGTGAGTGGCCTTCTGCAGAATGAATGCTGGGAGCGCATTGTAACAACATGTTGTTAGTTCGGGGATTTAAAGGGACACTAAGTTGCACTTTCACAGCACATTCCCTAGCCAAGGCAGATAGACCTCTAGGGTGACATATCACAGCCTTTGACCCCAGGGAGTTTCTTGCTGGAGAAGTGAAATATTTGACCTGTTTAGGTTGCAGAAGATAGATGGGAAATGACTACCTCATTTGGGGGACACAAGAAATAATTCAGCCTTTATTACACTCTGCATTGATGGTTGATACACAAGTGGTCATTCAACCCAATAGATAAACACACAGCTGGACTATGATGATGTAACCAAAACACAACTCTAGATTGTAACAATAGCTAACATCACACAATCATTATCCCCCCACTACTGGCATTGTTTAGATTCTTCTCATACACTGAATGAACTGTTCTGTTCCTTGGGACCTGGTGGAACTCACAGTGATCACAGGTAGAACTGATAATGTTGCAACACAACTAGCAGCTGTTTGTCTTATCAATGCAATTGTAATATGTATCTGTGTATGCCATTCCTGACAATACTAAGCCATTTAACTCTATTAGCTGGGGGTGGGGGGAGAGGGGGGGCACTGGGGCAGTAAGATGTGTCCAGCCATTATTAACCCCTTGATGCACCAGAAGGATTTATATAAGGCACAATTATTTGTACTGCATATTATCCCTACAACAACAGCAATCAATGCAGTGCATACAATGTATTTAGATATTATTACAAGTCCATCAGGCAGACCGTGACAAAGTGAGAAATTAAAGTTCTTGCACAGCCCTCTGACACTCCATTTAATTGTTAAATACAAATCCATATGTTTTTGTTAGCAGAGTGACTTGGGGTCTGCACAGTCTGAGTCATTCAGATATCTAGGTTCACATACACATATCTTGACAGTTATTTACTAAACAGTGAATTATTGACACTGATGAGGGAAGTACAGTGGGTCAAAAATGTTGGAAAAAATGCTAAAGTCAACAATAATATACCTACAAATTTCACATACACCCCTCTCATCAAATTACTACCATTTACTATTTAGTGAATAATACACGTTTTGATTATTATTATTATTAGCATTATTATTATTATTTATATAGCTCCAACATATTCCACAGCGATTTACAATAACAGATGGAGTTGATATTTTATTATACTATAAAATCTGTCATTGTGCTGTTTGTACTACATACAGTAACATTGTATTGGTATCAGATTATTGTGTGTACACTAGCTCTGGCTCAATGCTGTCCATTGTCTTAGAAAATTGCATATTAGGGGCACAGTAATCACCTGTGTTAATACAATGCAATGCAGTGTTAATGCCACTGCACATACATTCTCAATGAGCTATAATATACTGTGTATCATGTAATGGAAATATATACTGGCAGTGTGATTCTATCTGATCTATTACTGACACTATGCTCTGTACATGCACTATTGTGACATATATACTAGATTTTGTACATACTCATTATCATATTGGACTATTATTTGCACTGCAGTGACTATGTGCATACTGCATATACTGCCAGTGTGGTTTTACCCGAATCTGTACACAATATTGTATCACTGACATTGTTCACCATATTTACAGACGGATGATATATCACTGACACTGTGCTCTGCACTTAGATACAAACTGGCATGTTACTAACACTGTGCTCTGCACTTAGATACAGACTGGCATGTTACTGACACTGTTCTCTGTACTTAGATACAGACCGGCATGTTACTAACACTGTGCTCTGCACTTAGATGCAGACTGGCATGTTACTGACACTGTGCTCTGCACTTAGATACAGACTGGCATGTTACTGACACTGTTCTCTGTACTTAGATACAGACCGGCATGTTACTAACACTGTGCTCTGCACTTAGATGCAGACTGGCATGTTACTGACACTGTGCTCTGTACTTAGATACAGACTGGAATGTTACTGACAAAGTACTCTGTACTTAGATACAGACTGGAATGTTACTGACAAAGTACTCTGTACTTAGATACAGACTGGCATGTTACTGACACTGTGCTCTGTACATACAGACTGGCATGTTACTGACACTGTGCTCTGTACTTAGATACAGACTGGCATGTTACACTGTGCTTTGTACTTAGATACAGACTGGCATGTTACACTGTGCTCTGTACTTAGATACAGACTGGCATGTTACACTGTGCTCTGTACTTAGATACAGACTGGAATGTTACTGACAAAGTACTCTGTACTTAGATACAGACTGGCATGTTACTGACACTGTGCTCTGTACTTAGATACAGACTGGCATGTTACACTGTGCTCTGTACTTAGATACAGACTGGCATGTTACACTGTGCTCTGTACTTAGATACAGACTGGAATGTTACTGACAAAGTACTCTGTACTTAGATACAGACTGGCATGTTACTGACACTGTGCTCTGTACTTGTCCCTAGCATATTGATACCTATTATTGATAATGTGCTCCTCACATGGATACTGGCAGTGTCAGTGAATACATATTGGTGTATTATTAATGCTCACTATAACTCATACACATTCACTATTAATGCTATACCTGCACATTGACAAATGACCAGCACAATGCTTTGTACACACAGGGACATATTAAGGATATTTGCTGTGCTTTCTGTACACACAGTATGCCGTGTGATGGACAAGGTGACTGGGATTGCTGTTTTCATATAATCTCCCTCGGTTTAGTTTGGGGTAAATATTCTGATATAGTTAAGCAATCTTACCATGTCATTTCATGACAAGACGTTTTATATACTGTAGCACATACTATATTTAGATATGTGTTTTGTGTTATTTGCTGACCTGTAACAGGTGATGTAGGCAATTCATTTCAAATCAAACATTGCTCAGGGGTTTGAGTACTAGGAAGGAATGCAAACATCTGGAGGGTCCCTGTCCTCCGTCCATAAACCATGAGGGTATAAAAGACTAAATTAATACTTTGTCTAATGGAGTAACATTGTGGAATGACAGGCTTTATGGAGAGAAAATCCAAACATACAGGATTGTTATTTACTTAACTGAGAATTCACTATGAATTCACTATTCAAACTTCACTATGAATTCACACCCTAGTGAATACCCCTGATAGAAATCAAAGTTGAGTTGTGATCCAGGGATTTATAATAAGTGTGAATTCTAGAATGTAAGCTCATTGAGCAGGGCCCTCCACCTCCCTGTTCCTGTACGTCCAGTTGTCTGGTTACAATTACATGTCTGTTAGTCCACCCATTGTACAGCGCTATGGAATCTGATGGCGCTATATAAATAATAATAATAATAATAATTCAAAGTGAATTTTAAATGTAAGGCCAGAGTAGCAGAACTAAGAGCATAGCTGGCTTAGAGAATGTTCCCAGCTCGGCTAGTTTGAAATGTACTTTGGATTCACATTGAATGTGTTGTTTTCCTGCGAAATGCTTTATACTTGAGAAAGGAAAGATCTCTAGAAAGCTTGTCGTTCCACAATTCGTTAGGTCTAATAAAATCTATACACATTATCTGGAACAATACAGCTAGTATTTCCATTCCAAGGGCATGAAAGGTTAGTTACCAGGTGCAATCAGTGTCCTGCGGTTAGGAACCTGGGTAAAAGTGATTAAAAAAAAGGCATTGAATTCAGATAAGTGTCTACAGGATGGGACACTGTTATAAAAACACTCACAGACTCTCTGGGAGACTCTCTGTCACTGAATTAACAGTATTCAATTATCCACACCAACATGGCTGAAGTGTGTTGCTTTGCAAGTGGTATTTAACCCCTTAAGGACACATGACGTGTCTGACACGTCATGATTCCCTTTTATTCCAGAAGTTTGGTCCTTAAGGGGTTAAAGCCCCTAAAAGTAATATTGCACTAAAGATCTATGAACATATTTAATTCTGCTCTTGCCTCAATCACTTTAATTCTGCTGCATTCTGGGAATTTTCTGCAGAGACCCATGAAAATTTGTTTGAGCGAGAATACATTCATAGATCTCTATTTACATTAATATTATTATTTTTTTATTATTTATTTAGCGCCAGCAATATTCCATAGCGCTGTACAAACGATGTCCTGTTTCAGTACTGACAGGGATATTTACTGAAGTGTGTATTCAAAGTAAATTCTGAATTTAGGGCCAGAGTAGCCAAGCCAAGAGTATAACCAGCTTAACCGAGAATGTTATTCGGTTCGATTACTTTGACCGTAAATTTGAAATTCCCTTTAAATTCACCTTAAATCCTCACTTCAGTGAATAACCCTGTTAATTTCACATACAGAACCTCTGGGGTTAACTAAATGGTCTGGAGTTCATGACTCAATGTAATGCTTCTCTATCAACAAATAACTTTTACATCCCAAAAGTTAGCCACGATAAGCCTTTCATTCTGCAGCCCCATAGGGATTGTAAACATCCAGTTGAACATTACAGACACTGCATTATCAGACAATCACAGCAGATACAAAGTATCGGACACAATGTTAAGCCCCAACCCCACCTGAGACTAAAATCATTGTCATTAAATTAATTTGTTAACCAGGAATAAATCCCAAAGGAACTGCCTTGATTAATTAGTTGTGCCAGGCTCTGTACTAACAGTAATACTGGCAGTGTATGTAGCATTCATATGAATTGTAATAATCAGGGTTATTCAAAGTGAGAATACAAAGTGAATTATAACATTTAATGGCATAGCAGCCAATGTGGAGGCATTAGTGACTTGGAGAATATTTCCAGTTTGGCTATTTTGGCCTTAACCCCTTAAGGACACATGACATGTGTGACATGTCATTATTCCCTTTTATTCCAGAAGTTTGGTCCTTAAGGGGTTAAAGGGAAACTATGGTTACCAAAACAACTTTAGCTAAATGAAGCAGTTTTGGTGTGTAAATCATGCTTCTGCTCACTGATCCATTCTCTGCCATTTAGGAGTTAAATCACTTTTGTTTCTGTTGACACACTTTCCCTGGCTATGACTGACACAGCCTGCATGAAAAACAAAGATTTAATTTATAATCAGATGTTAACTTACTTCAGAAATTGGTATATCCTACTCTGTAAATTGAACTTGAATTGCACACAGGAGGCTCTTGCAAGGTCTAGCAACTGTTAACAGATCAAAAACTGCAATAATTAAAATTGCATGGTTAAGGGGGCTGGGATACTACACCAAGATCACTTCAATGAGCTGAAGTGGCCTGGGTGCCTATAGTGTTAAGCTAAAGTTGATTTGGCAACTATAGTGTCCCTTTAAATTTAAAATTGATGTTGAATTTCTGACAACTCTTGTTTTAGTGAATAACCCTGTGTGAGTCACAGCTTTTCTTTAAAGGAATACTATAGTCACCTGAACAACTTTAGCTTAATGAAGCAGTTTTGGTGTATAGAACATGCCCCTGCAGCCTCACTGCTCAATCCTCTGCCATTTAGGAGTTAAATCCCTTTGTTTATGAACCCTAGTCACACCTCCCTGCATGTGACTTGCACAGATTTCCATAAACACTTCCTGTAAAGAGAGCCCTATTTAGGCTTTCTTTATTGCAAGTTCTGTTTAATTAGGATTTTCTTATCCCCTGCTATGTTAATAGCTTGTTAGACCATGCAAGAGCCTCCTGTACGTGATTAAAGTTCAATTTAGAGATTGAGATACAATTATTTAAGGTAAATTACATCTGTTTGAAAGTGAAACCAGTTTGTTTTTTTTCATGCTGTCAATCATAGCCAGGGGAGGTGTGGCTAGGGCTGCATAAACAGAAACAAAGTGATTTAACTCCTAAATGACAGTGAATTGAGCAGTGAAATTGCAGGGGAATGATCTAAAGTAATTTAGGTGACTATAGTGTTCCTTTAAAATACTTTCTGTGCAGAGCCCTGCAATATAAAACATTCATACGTGTCTGTCAGTACCATGGTTATTAGGATAGGGCCCAGGTTTCTTTACTGTATTCCATCCATAAAATGTACTAGCGGGCTGGAAGAATGTAAATGTTGGTAAAACAGTAGCGCTAGAGAACACAAAACAGCACTGAAGGGCTTAACGCTGTATCACAAATAATACTTTTCATTGCACGGTATCGCCAGACTATGTTGACTCACTATAGTAATAGACTTTAAACGATATCGCAGAGCTAATCACTATTTCCATAACTCCAATACAGCCCCTAGAGCTGTAACGTGACCCTCTATCATTTTATTGCACTCTTTGAATGTAGACAAATTAACTGTGCATATCTTCCTATGCAGCAAATGTAAGCTTAATACTACTTGTTTAGTTTACTGCTAATTAGTTCACATTGATTGGCTCTCTCCAACCATCTACATTTGCTTAGTAATGTGTAAGATACTTATTAATGGGAAGCTTCAGTAATTAACCATTTGAGTGCCTGGCCATCAAACAATGACAAAGCTTCCCTCTGCTCCAGCATCCAAAGAGTTAAAAAAACAATTGCTAGAATAGCAAATGGAACTGAAAGACATAAACGGACAAAACTATGGGGCTTATTCACTAAACTGAGAATTGTTGGAAACTAAAAAACCGATGACTAATGTTGACTAAAATAGTCTAGATTTTTTTTTTTTTTTTTAAACCACAATTTTTTTCTACCTGTAGGCATACCAGACTGTGATACTGGCTTGGTATATCTCATCCCTGTTTGCCAGTGAGTCATCAATGAAGTCTGTATAGATCATATTTGATAAATATCAATGCAGTTCTAGTGAGAGCGTTTATTACAAAAAAAAAAAATGGGACCATGCAGTGCATTCAGTTACAAGTACAAGTATTGTGACAGCTGATGAGACCCAATTGGCCCTGGCAGTCTGCTTAGTATGAAACTTCACAGTCACTTTTCTTATTCCTAGTTTAGCATTATGCACATTCCAAGCATTCTTTGATCATTTTACTGTATTAAAGCAACATAGATAGCATACTTTTATAAAATAACTGTAGTTTAAAGGCAAAATATTTGGATTTGAATTGCTCTGTAACTGTTATATATTTAAAGGAACAATCTACAATGCAAATACATTTAAAAAAAAAAAAGCAAAAAGTTGAGTAGATATACCCCAACTTAATACACGCATGCATTTTAGTAGATTGCACCCGCCAATTTCGCTAGCTCAGGAAAGTTTGGAAGTAGAAAGTTTGATAGATGGCCTAGAGGGTTGTTTTATTATTAAATATTTACATAGTTACATAGCTGAAAAGAGACTTGCGTCCATCAAGTTCAGCCTTCCTCACATTTCTTTGCTGTTGATCCAAAAGAAAGCAAAAAACCCAGTCTGAAGCGCTTCCAATTTTGCAACAAACTAGGAAAAAAATCATTTTTGACCCCAAAATAGCAGTCAGATGTCTCCTTGGATCAAGCAGCTATTACCCCACTAATTAGAAATTATATCCCTGTATGTTATGTTTTTGCAGGTATGGACTCTGATAAAACCACCTCTTCAGGCAGAGAATTCTATATCCTTATTACTCTTACTGTAAAAAAAAAAAAAACATTTTCTTTGCCTTAGTTGAAATCTCCTTTCTTCCAGCCTAAATTTGTGTCCTATGTATAGCTCTGTTTATGAATAGATTTCCAGATAATGATTTGTATTATTTAATAATACAATTGCTGACTTTTATAAATTGCCTTTTAAATGGGTGTGGAGTGCTTTAATTATTCCACATATACAGATAGCTCTGGAAAAGGCTCTCCGACTCTTTCAACATATGGTAGTCTGCACCTCACATTAGAAATGAGTATTCTCTTATTTAAGTTATTGGTGTCTCCACTTAGAGCTTTGTGAGATGAGATAATGAGCTTCATATGTGGTCCACATGCACAGGTAAAAATATTACTTCCACTATTTGATAATGTATTTTGTGTGCAGTGACTTTATGTGTATTTAGAGTTGAGTCAAACTTTACTTTGACTGTGCCAGTAGGTTATTAGAATAATTAGCGTGAAATAATTAGATTAGAATTACTTGAATTGAATTCATATATATGCTTGGGACAACTTAGAGAGGTTCCGCAAATTAATTGTGCAAAATGTCGGGCCAAAAAAGGGAAATATCGAGAGTTGGTGAATTTTTACAATTTCACTATTTTGGTTTCCATTTGCACAATTACTTTGTCAATTCTCCACATTTCTCAGATTAGTGAATACACTGTAGGCATTTTGTAAATAGGTCAACCCCCCAAAAAACTCCACAATTTCAAAGTATCTGAGATAATTACAAATGGCTCATAACAAAACTTCCCAGCTGATTAATTTCTTGGGTTGGAACAAGAAGAACAAGGATAGTCCTAAATCTGTGTGGTAAATGTTGAATAAACAGATCACACTCCCATACCCTAGGCTAAAAAAGGTTGCTCCTCATATCAAGTGATCTTTATTTACAAGCTAACGTGAGCATTCTTGCCGTATGTGCTATAATAATTGGCTCTGTGCAATGCTGTCTGCCAAATCCTGGAGTGATGAAGGCTGCCGGGAATAGTTACTTAGACACGTGGTTCATGGACATTAGTCTTTTAATGCCAACTCATTTCCGATTTAACTTCTGTTTTATGGAAGGCGAGTAGGTACAAACCTTCATTAGAGATAGGGGCACTTGTGTTCAAAGGCATACCTCCTATTAGTCCATGATTTCTAGAGATAGTTTCTAGTCTAGCTTCCTCTTTAGGCACACACTATCTGCATGTCCCAGATTATGGACCTCTGTAGCAAATCATCTTATCAAATCACATTTGGCACTGCACCATTTGTTAACACAATGGTGATTTATTTGTAGCTTTAAAGATCTCCTGCAGTTGGATGTGGTGTACATAGAATGTGTTTCTTTAAATAGTCAATAGGCTGTTTTCTTTTAAAAATACAATATGCATGACATTTGGTTTTTATTTCGACATAAAATTGTGATTTATATCAGGAGGTTTGTCTTCTCTATAACCTCATCTATAATTGTAAATATGTCACTTCCCCTATTTCTTTTTTACAGTTTTGTAAAAAAATAACAAAATAAACTGTAAAAAAAATACAATAAATATCATACAATCTTTCACTCTTCTTGGAGTGGCTTTCACTCTACTTGGCCTGAATTCGATGTGTTTTTAAAGGGACACTATAGTCACCTGAACAACTTTAGCTTAATGAAGCAGTTTTGGTGTATAGAACATGCCCCTGCAGCCTCACTGCTCAATCCTCTGCCATTTAGGAGTTAAATCCCTTTGTTTATGAACCCTAGTCACACCTACCTGCATGTGACTTGCACAGCCTTCCATAAACACTTCCTGTAAAGAAACCCTATTTAGGCTTTCTTTATTGCAAGTTCTGTTTAATTAAGATTTTCTTATCCCCTGCTATGTTAATAGCTTGCTAGACCCTGAAAGAGCCTCCTGTATGTGATTAAAGTTCAATTTAGAGATTGAGATACAATTATTTAAGGTAAATTACATCTGTTTGAAAGTGAAACCAGTTTTTTTTTCATGCAGGCTCTGTCAATCATAGCCAGGGGAGGTGTGGCTAGGGCTGCATAAACAGAAACAAAGTGATTTAACTCCTAAATGACAGTGAATTGAGCAGTGAAATTGCAGGGGGATGATCTATGCACTAAAACTGCTTTATTTAGCTAAAGTAATTTAGGTGTCTATAGTGTTCCTTTAATTATTGCTTCTTCATTTAACAATTTCTTTTGTAGTAATGGCAAGCCTCCAATGAATTGATCCTCTTCCAAGTACTGTATATGTTTCCCTGTTGGAGATATTCCACAGTTACCTGATTTAACATTGATTGGTGCCGTTAAATGGACACTCCAGGCCCTTAAAGCACTTCAGCATACTGTGCCCACTTTTTTGCATTTTACAAAGAGTTAAGATTTCAATAGAAATTGACGCTTTTAGAAACTGACCTGTTACAGCCCTCCCCCTCCCCACGGCTGACATTCGGGCATGTTACTTCCTGGTTGTTTAGCTCAGTATAGCTAAACTCAAGAGGCAGCAATAACTAAGAGCAGATGTCTTCTAAAGACTTCTCATTGAGCTGCGTTAGGAAATCAAAAAGACATTAGAAGCCGGATGCTGCCTGTGGGGAGTTCAGATCAGCGCTGGAGGCAACTTTGGGGTTAAGCCTGAAGGTAAGAGTGCACCCAGGGGCCTCTTGGGACCTAACAGCCTTTATTTATATAAAGTTGTTAGGTGCCTTATGCTGCCTAAACTGTCTTTTTTTCTCAGGCCAAGTTTGGTTGTGATTATTTGCCTTCATGTCAAATTTATGGGGGAAAATAAGCAACATTTTCTTTTATTTCTGCATACATTTTTTTTAGTGCACATGTTTTTAATTTGTTTGATTTGTTTGATTCTGAATTTATCATTTGTCAAAAAGACATCAAACGTGCCCCCAAAGAGTTATCTCCATTTGTCAAAAAGCATGTGTCTGCATAGAATCACTTAGCCAGAGACCAACATCCACTGACACATAGCTAATGCGTTTAACCTTTACAGTGTAGATCTTATCAGGAGATCGCTACAGTAAGGCTGACCATTCCTCTATTCCTAAAGGATTCGTATTCACTGGTAGATGATCAATGTTCTAGATAACTGCATTCCACCTACAGACGCTAGGCAGATTGTGCAGACAGGTGTGAAAGTACATATATTTATTAGGATCGCATCTAAATATAATAACCTTGCCAAAACGTTTCTATATAAATAAATAAATAAAAATACATTAGACATAACTCTATTTTTTGAGGTTTATTATGTATTTAAGATGATAAAAATATGTTGTCAATAAAAATGTGTTTATTTCATACCTGCCAAGTGTCTTCAATCTAAAGGGACTGTTCCACTGTCACGGGTTTTGTTATTTTTTAATATTCTGTTTCTATCACTGACAAATGTTAAATACAGTATGTGAAATAGCGACCTAGAACAATGTTAACCCCTTAAGGACACATGACGGAAATATTCTGTCATGATTCCCTTTTATTCCAGAAGTTGTGTCCTTAAGGGGATAACATTTGTCAATATGTCCTGGACTGCTTTATGATAACTTGGTGGGTATAATGCATGCACCATTTATATGCCCCCTTTTTAACCACATTCACCACATTCGCCATTGTTGGTCATTGTGTTAGGTGACTGCTCTTTGTAGCTCTGTCACACAGTATACCAGTTTTAAAGATCCAGTACAGAAAACATTGGAGTGTACACACCTAATATACCTCCCAAGTGTCCCTGTTTAGGAGGGACAGTTCCTATTTTGGACCCAAATCTCTTTCTCAATGTCACTCTTTTCTAGGAGCTCCATATTGTTGGTGTGCCTGAGTGTATAACAGAGCTCCACAGTAATAATACTCACAGTAATGTATCTCTAAACCACAATAAATGTGTTTAGACAACAGTCTGTGTAAATACGATACATTGTTCTTGTTCTAAATTATGTTTTAGCTACATAAATTGTTGGGAATAAGTCACCTAAAATCTCAAAGAAAGCCTCGCCCCTGCCACACCCCCATTCACACCCCTAAAATGAAAGCGTCCATCTTTGTTCATTTGAAATGTTGGTAGGTATGTTTATCCACTATAGTGGGAGTGGAAGGGATGTCCGGTGTAGCGCTCTAATAGTAGTGGATATACAGAAATAATAGAAAGAAATCCTAACTGTACCTTAATAGATCATATACTTTTATGAGTAGTATCACTCTATTCAGGGTAACCTTAAACAAAAAACACAAATATACAGAACATAGTGCAACCTGTATACAAAGTGTAAATACAAAAAGGGAGTGCGTAGATAACTAACTCACACTTTCAAGAGCTATCACACTAGCTCAGGTATATGCGCCTTAGGGTCCGTAGAGGCGACCCTCACCCTCCTTTCAGTCCAAGTTTTCTCCAGGTGCAATGTCCTAGGTAATGGGTATAGGAGGGAACATATAGCGTAGTACAGTCTATGTATATAGGAGGTATAGTACGAGGTAATGTAGATATACTCACAAACCCGGAGCCAATGTATCGGCTCGTTTCATAAGGTGTATGTGGTTAAGGACCACATTCCTTCTTTGTTAAAGCAGGTAGAAATAAAAGCCATAAGTATGAAAAATATATATATGTAATTTATTATAGAAAAATGTATATAACATGTAACTTTAAAATAGTATGTAGATAAAATAACACTAGTGGCTTATAGTCCAAAAAGCAATTCTGTCTGCTCACTGTTCATCCAGGACGCGTTTCACCAAATTGGCTTCCTCAGCTGGATAAAATGTTCAGGGAACATTATAGAAAAACATTAAGCGTGATTATGCTAAATCATTTGATTTCAAAGTAAGCTGACACTGACTCCTATTAAGCCTATTCCCCAGGATTATTTTTTATTTTCACAATTTAGTTTGTTTTATTTCCCTTGAGGAAAGGAAAGGAGGTGCGGGAGTGTTTCCACGATTGATCCATCAGTTTAATACTCTTTGCTTCACAAGGTAGCCTCACACTCATTTCCTGGCAGACATCAAGAGCATTTGGTATAAAACATGTACTTTACTAATCTTGGTAGATAAGGCTCTTTCAGATGTACTAAGTGAGATACACATAAAACAGCTGGGTACAATTATATTTATAAAAATTCCCCTTGTAGCAATAAAATGCATCTTTTAAGACATCAGTAAGAGTATAAAATTTAATGGCTCCTGGAGAGAGCTTTTTTGAAGACCAAGTACATCTCACAGAAGCTCCTGGATTTCTATTTAAAGGGCATCTGTCATGCCCCAAACAATTTATGCTAACTAGATGGAACATAAGATTTTACTTATACATTGTGCTAGAGGTTTTGCTAGCAAATGTATAGATTAGGAGAAAAAACTATTTAAAAGTTTTATTTTCTCCCAGCTGCCAGTCAATGCCTGGCCTGCTGATTCATTGACTGACAAGGGAGAGCAAAAAATGTCCCTTTGCTCTCCTCCCATAGCAACCACAACGCAGCATTGCGGTTGCTATGGAAATTCTCAAGCTGGCGCTTCTAGCTCTGAATAGGGTGTATAGGAACTGAGGGATGTGAAGTCACTCTGTTCCAACTCTGGCAACAAAATCAGCATACTGACGGTACTCCCGAAATCTTCTATGATTTGTCCTGCTTGGGACTCACCCACAAGGAGGGCAAATCAAAGAAGATTTCGGGAGGAGCAGAGAATGGTCCAGAAGTGAGTGTTTCACTGGAATGGAGGAAAAGTACCATGAGTAAATCTTTATATTTACATTGAAAAGACAATGTATCTTTATTATAGAAAGTGCATTCAATGTGTATGGGAGCAATTTAAGGTAAGCTGTTTTTCTCAGAACAGGTTCACTTTAATTACCATTATTTTGTTCAGTAGAAATCACACGTCTCCCAAGGTATCAAATAGCCAAAATATTTACAGGGTATGGATGCACATACATGTTAGACATGAACCAGAATTGTAATTTGGACACTTAGATTTTGACCAGTAAACTCATACAGTTATAGAATGTTACTTTTGGTATATTTCTAACCTGCTGCTACTCAGGCTGGCTGATGTAAGATGCTATGGGGCATGGCATTTAACAGACCTTTGCCAGCCACAGTCATTCACAATCATGTTTAAAAGAGTACCTTAAACAAATGGTGCTAACCAATTCCAGATATTCATGCATGCGCAACACAGGTTAATCTGACTGCCCATGCACAAAACAGCTCAACCTATGGGCTTTATTCACTAAAGTCTGAATTACGTAAACGTAATCTAAACACTTCATCGGATACTATCCGGACATTGAGCACACAAATTACCAATGTCCAGATTTCGAATGAATAGTGACATAGAAAAAAACAAATTAAATATGCAAACAAATTCTTGGAAATCTGTAATAATCTATAAAAATACAGAGCGCGAAAGGGCCTAAAATGGCCACCCTCTCTGACTGCAGATCCGACTTCTCAATATATTTCTCTGGTGGAATGGAGGAACAGACCCCGCTGGCGGTACCATGACCACAGCGCAGCCAGGCAATCCTGACAATGCCCCAGTAATTAGAGCAGTACTGCAGGAGCTCCTGGCCGACCTCCAGAAACATATCTCCGCTGATGTGGCAGTGGTCTGCAGCAACATACAAGGCCTCAGCTCTGGGAGCTCTGGAGGGCGTAACGGCCAAGAACACCCAACATATAATCAAACTCCAACAGGAGATGGGAGACCTACGAGCGCAAAACCTGATGCATGAATGCTGCTTCATTGCACAGGAGGACACCAGGCGCCGCAACAACCTAAAGGTGCGTGGGGTGGCTGAAACCATCCAGGACGCGGAATTGCCACACTTCACAAGGCGTTTGTGGGAGACCTTGCTGCCTCCAAAACAAGCTAGAACAATGCAACTGGAGGGACTCTTCCGCATCCCTAGATCCAACAGGACACCAGCTGTCGTACCAAGGGACCTGGTGGTCCAAATCAGAAGCGGGGCAGACATGGCCGCCGTGCTTAATGCCCTGAAGGGAAAAACCCTGTACCTAATTTGAAGCAATGACATTGACCTTTTACGCCAACCTCTCAGGGAGCACCCTGGCCTGGTGCAGATCTCTCAGACCGCTTATCACACTCCTTCAACAGTACAACATGCGGTACCACTGGGGCCCCTCCCGAACGCTACAGGTCTACCATGAGGACACCACTCACCACATACAAGAGCTCTGGGAGGCCATGGCTTTGCTGCACACTTTGGGACTGCCAACGGACTCCCTCGACCAAAACAGACAAGAGAAACAACGTACCCCTAACTGGGACCCAGTTCGGACCACCCCCTTCGTCCCGCAGAAACCCACACTGGAAAAATACGCAGCAGTGACAACCTGAATCCTGGCTGAAGTTTCAAACCCCGTATCCATGGGGAACCCCATGAATTAGATGGCACGTCTGCCTCCTCAAGTTGTGTACTTACTCCTCTTGTTTTTCTTCTTACCTTTACTTTTATTTACTATTATTATTAACTGTTAAATTTTAATTTACAAATGATTTTCTACCCACGTAGACTGGCTGATCTCCCAATGCATGCACCTTCTACCCCCACGCCTCATTCACTGCCCCCAAGGCGGCAATGCCATCTATAACACAGAGGCAACATTTATACATGACCGCAGGGCCACCCAACAGTACTACACAACAGGACATAAAATAACGCAGTCTTTCACCCACACCTCAGTTCTTAACTTTAATTAATCAGACTATGCCCCGCATAGTTAGTTATCCTTTTACTGCTTGACCAACACGCTAACACTCACGCAAGCACTTAACTTTAACTATATAGGCACACTCAAATGCCAACTCTGAATTACACCAATCATAGATACGCTGTGACACCACGCCACCAGAGCGACGCTACTCATAGATGTAGTACAATGGACCCACCATTTCTGGCGCAGCGGCGCACAACACTTCTAGCAGAATATTGACATATCCCACGCATGTACACACCTTCTGAAGTCTGTTCTTTTATTGGCATATCGCTGTTAAATGTTGGAGACATAAATGGGCTAGCACCTGCTCCCGCGGCTATGCAGGCCCTTGTAGATACGCACTCCAAATATGATACCACACAAATGTCTTAAATACCTCCTTACTGTACAACCATAGTTTAGTGTTATTGTTATATTAACTTGTTATTCCCTTTTATAAATAAGCATAATATGAGTAATATCACCATACGTTTTCTTGTCTCACCATATTACTCACAAAAGCAGGTACAGCCAGGCACTAAGCCAAGTGTGCTCAACTTAATCACAAAATGCAATGATATAGCATGACTTATCTCCCTATTTTACCTAAAATTGTGATACCAATCGGTGAACCAAGCTGCTGTTTCCCTCTGTGATAGTGAAGCTCACGATATCATCTTGTCTATTTTCCTATACAAACAGAACCTAAGTTAGAATATAGCTCTAGGAAAGTACTACTAAGCATGTTCCTAATCCTGTCGTCTTACCTTTAAAAAATTTTTTTTAAATGTGCAGGTTTTTCTACCAATGCCTTAATGCTTACAAGCTGTGTAACTTGTTTCCCTTGTCGCATGCTGTTGAGGCATGACGAGATGGTGTGTAATTATCTGCACTTCAAAAATAAAGAATTATAAAAATAAATAAATAAGAGTTGGCTACTTGTGCTTCTAGTGCACTAATATTTAATTCTGTAGTATCTGAGTTCTGTAGGTTCGTTTTAAAAAAACAGATGAATTCATATTGCAAACTTGTCTTCTACCAGATATGTTCAGGGGAAATCCATTTGAAATTCGTTGTTTGATAACTATGCAAGATTTATCGTTTAAATAGTATTCCCAATTAGAATTACTGGCCCGAAACCCAGTTAAACCAACGCACTACATCAGAATATCCCAATAAGCTTTGAAACTGCATGTCTATGTGTCTGCGTATCAGTGGTAGAAAAAGGATCCAGACACTCCAAGTATCTTCAAATGTATTTATTGAGACAAGTGAGACACCGCAATGTTTCGACCGCTGTCTATGTCTGTGTTTCTGCTGAAGCCTCCATTTTTATTTTTGTGCAAATTAAGGTGATTTCCGCAGCACAGTTATCAATTAACGCATGTTCACATTTTTTTTTTTTTTTTTTTTAATAAAGGGGAATGGTTAAAAGAAAATGTTGAATTGATTAGTAGGCCATTGGATATTCATTGGATATTTCAAATTCCTGATATTTTTTTTCATTTTCCAGGTATTTAAAAAGTGTAGTAATGATTACCATATTTATGGTATTTTATTGGTTTTCTAAGCAGAGTATTTCGAAAGAGCACACAGCATATCGTACTGTACATAATATCTTGCCTTAACATCAAATTCATTTTCTTCATCTTATGCTTGTTAATCAGTTGTTACCATGTGCATCAGAATGTACAAATCTCCTTGAACTAGCATCAAGCTATGGTCTCTACAAAAAAAGCCCATAGTCTTTAATGGTGACCATTTTCAACTATACTAGTTTTTCTAACTATACTGAATCCTTTTGTAAAGTTTATTAAACCAATACCTATGAGTAAAGTCTTTTAGTCCACAACACTTCAAGCAGTACTGTCATGGCCACATCCGTCTGTTTTTTTTTTTTTAGCCCCCCTCCCGACTCCACTACATCTAATTTCCCACCTAGTCACCCTCATATGCCCCTAAGCCCCCCATATTACCTTTTTGAATCTTTATTTTGTGCCCGGATCTAGGTCCTGGGAGCCACCATCTTTGTGTGGGTAGATGAAGGCACTGTGGGGCACGTCATCTACCCACACTAGATAGCGCTGTAAAAATCATGTGCATGCCCAGTTAAACACTGGGGCTATTGTCCGAAATTCGGACGGGAATTTAGTCTATTCATTAATTCGTTGGAAAGACGAATGAATGAATAGAATTGTCAGACAAACAAACAAGCACCGAATATCGGTGTTCGTTTGTTCGTTCGTTTCGTTTATTACAAGGAGGGAGCTACCAGCGCACAGCTCCCTCCTTGTAATATGTAAAAATAGAATATAAAATATTTTACCAGGAAAGATGCATTGAGATTTCTCTCATTTTCAAATATGTCCTATTCAGAGTTCTCCAAAAATCTGATCCCTTCTGAAGCTACTCAGATAGGCAATGTGGAAGGTTTACCCTTGTTTTATTTGGTCTACAAGATATTTTATTTGGTCTACAAGATATATCGGTCTACAAGATATTGCTCTCTCCTGGTGCTCCTCCTACCTCTCCCAGTGCTCTTTCAGTGTTTCCTTCTCTGGATCTGCTTCTTCTCCCCAACTCCTCTCTGTTGGTGTCCCCCAAGGTTCAGTCCTTGGTCCCCTACTGTTCTCCATCTATACTGCCTCCCTTGGTAAACTCATTAGCTCCTTTGGCTTCCAATATCATTTCTATGCAGATGACACGCAAATCTACCTGTCCTCTCCTGATCTCTCCCCGTCCCTCTTGACTAGTGTCTCTGACTGCCTCTCTGCTGTTTCTAACTGGATAGCTGCCCACTTCCTTAAACTAAACTTGACCAAAACTGAAATTCTGGTCTTGCCTCCCTCAAGTGTTGTTACTCCTGTGTCTGTCTCCCTCCAAGTCAACGGTGCTACCATCAACTCCACCACGCAGGCTCGCTGCCTAGGTGTTCTCTGACCTCTCCTTCAAGCCTCATGTTCAATCTAAGACAGAATGGGGCGTGTAGGTAAGGGGGTGGCACTATGTTGATATATACTACAATCACATAGTACCAAGCAAATGCAGAATTGACAATACACAATCGAAAATAACAAATAAATCCACCCTATCCTATGTTCTTTGGCCAGTCCAAAATGATGGACAGTGGCAATAGGAGGGGAAGGGCGGGTAAAGGAAGGGGGGAGGGGAGGGGAAATGGGTAAACGGGACTAGGTTAAGCAGAGTATGCCGTGCCTAGAGGAGAAAAACTCATTTAAATTTTCCGGTGTACTATTAGCGTATTATGATAGTGGCCACTAGAGGTCGCTTGAGAGTTAATATGAGATTACTTCATTAACACAATAGTAGCTACTAGGGTGTATATACAAGTTGAGGCTTGAACTAGTGTCCAATGGACTAAAGTGGGCTATGGCAAGTCTGTCACTTTAGTTTAAAGCCTAATGCTGTCTTAACAACCAGCCTAGAGGATGAAGTAAATGCGTAATATGAACTCTCGGTTCATGGTTTTATCCAAGTGTACTGATAACGTCCTATCATAGTTGACCGCTAGGGGTCGCTCCAGAGTTAGCTTTAAAAAAAAAGATTTTAATTATACACCCTTTATCCACCAGTAATTATGGGTGACCAAGCACAACCAACTATCACCACTGACCCATTTGGTTCCTAATCATAATTGGGGCACCCTCTAAGATGGTGTCCCTTAACTTATTATAATGATGAGTCATTGAACATATAGACCCACATCATTCCTAGAACATAAGGGAAGAATACCACCACTAATCTCTAGAATACTTCTGTATCAAAAAGATCATCTCAAGTAACTATATTGTATCATCTACTATGTGGATACAATATGTCAAAATAGGATACCACCAAGAGGTAAGGTATCATACAACAACCAATATGGACTCACCACTATTAATATACTTATCACCTTATATGGATTGTACAGCACAACTTGCAAGAATATTTCTCTGAAAGACCTTAAATCTCAGAGGCAAGTCTGTGAACGAATTGCATAAGAATTCCGGCAAGCACATATATTAAAATTAAACTACAGTGATTCCCCTACTTTTCTGACTCTAGCGAGCCACCGTAGTCTCCGATCCCACGACAGCTGAAATTCGACCAATCAGCTGCCAGGGCGGGATTTATAAACTTCACCACTGGAGGGAGACAGTTCCCCCTGACGAGCCGCTAAACACGGCGAAACGCGCGTCGGGTCCACACCGACATTAACTGTAGACCGTTACCTACTTGCCGTCACCTCCCAAGCAAAAGACCTTGTTTCTCCTAAACACCTGACGATCGGCTCCCAGTACGTGTTTCACTGGCATCTACCCGAGCGGGCTCTATAACCCCGCGGGAGTATAAACAGTCAAATAAACCGAGCGTGTTAGGAGAGGACATGGTATATATTTAACTTGAGGATTTGACACTCCGATATAATTAAATCGGAAAACTAGTTCTACACCGATCTGGGTATTCTAGTTCTATACCGATCTGGGTATTCTTTTAAACTAACCATTTCACAGTGTACATAAGTCTTTTCACTTACTAACTATTGTGCCGTCTTTCTGGCACTCTCTTTACTATTACCAGTGCCCACGAAGGCACTATTCCTTTTCTGTGCTTCTCTAAGTATTGACTATCTGGTATTTGAGCCAGACCCGTTACTCTAACCACTGTTAGGCTCCTGATAACCCGTGAGCGGAATCAGATGCTACACAGGACTAACAGTGGACTCAATTTGTCTGTTGTACAACTGGGCACATTTGAGCCAGACCCGTTATTCTAACCACGGTAAGGTTCCTGATAACCCGTGAGCGGATTTAGACGCTACACAGGACTAACGCTGTACTCAATGTGTCTGTTGTACAACCGGGCACTGGTTTTACAGTGTACTATCGGATATATGAAATTTAACACTAAGGACCTACCACATTATCCGAGCTGGGTGTAAAATCGGGCCAAACTATATATGCATTTAACACCCTGTAGGTTACAGTTATAACCACATACGCAATCGCTCTGTGTTTCTGCAATACCTGTGCCTGACCCTCAGACTAACTATCTCTTTGAGAAACGTCCATATCACATATTGACTTCATTCTCTATGTCGGTTGTCAAAACAGTATTAGGCTAAGGATCCAAGTGACAGACTTGACACACTTTACCCCAGTCTGTCGGATACCAGGCCATACCTTTACTTGTTTGCACACCCACACCAGATACTATTGTATCAATGAAGTTAACTCATAGGATTTAAAGCACTGACTTCATTCTTTCGATGCCGGTTGTTAAGACAGTACTAGACTTAGGATCCAAGTGACAGACTTGGCATACTCTACTCCAGTCTGTCGGATACCAGGTCATATCTCTACTAGTCTATACACCCACATCAGATACTATCGTATTAATGAAGTAAACTCACAGGTTTTAAAGCTAACTCTGGAGCGACCCCTAGCGGTCAACTATGATAGGACGTTATCAGTACACTTGGATAAAACCATGAACCGAGAGTTCATATTACGCATTTACTTCATCCTCTAGGCTGGTTGTTAAGACAGCATTAGGCTTTAAACTAAAGTGACAGACTTGCCATAGCCCACTTTAGTCCATTGGACACTAGTTCAAGCCTCAACTTGTATATACACCCTAGTAGCTACTATTGTGTTAATGAAGTAATCTCATATTAACTCTCAAGCGACCTCTAGTGGCCACTATCATAATACGCTAATAGTACACCGGAAAATTGAAATTAGTTTTTCTCCTCTAGGCACGGCATACTCTGCTTAACCTAGTCCCGTTTACCCATTTCCCCTCCCCTCCCCCCTTCCTTTACCCGCCCTTCCCCTCCTATTGCCACTGTCCATCATTTTGGACTGGCCAAAGAACATAGGATAGGGTGGATTTATTTGTTATTTTCGATTGTGTATTGTCAATTCTGCATTTGCTTGGTACTATGTGATTGTAGTATATATCAACATAGTGCCACCCCCTTACCTACACGCCCCATTCTGTCTTAAAGCAAGTAAGTCTGGGTGCCAGCTATAAGCTAGCCAGCACCTATTGCTACTCAGAACCGGCGTATACTTACCCTATTAAAGATTGATACATATATATATATTTACATATATATATTATTATATACTCTTTTACCTATCTCCACAGGATACCAAACCTACTAAATATCTCTTTTTTGATACCAACATCCTTATATTAGGTTTTTCCTTAAGGACAGTTTCTCTCTCTCCCTTTTTGTATTACAAATTTTGAGGGTTACCCCCTCCCTGTCCGGTCACACTTGACAACTTCATGGGCCAACCCACTTCTTTTTCATGTTCAATCTATCTCCAAATCCTGTCATTTCCATCTCAAAAACATTGCGCGCATCCGCCCCTACTTAACGCCAGATGTGACTAAGGTGTTGGTCCATTCCACTGTCCTTTCTTGCCTTGACTGTAATCTGCTTCTCAGTGGTTTTACGTGCTCCCAACTTGCGCTGTTACAGTCCATAATGAATGCGGCGGCGAGGCTCATCTTCCTGTCCGCCCGCACCTCCCATGCCTCACCCTTCTGTCAGTCCCTACATTGGCTTCCTATAAAATATAGAGTTCAATTTAAAATTCTGGTTCTTGCTTTCAAATCTCTACATAATGCTGCTCCCACCTATCTATCCTCCCTTATACACAAGTATGTCCCATCTAGGCCCTTACGATCTGCTGAAGACTTACATCTATCTTCTGTCCGTACTCCCACCTCTGATGCTCACCTTCAAGATTTCTCGAGGGCTGCATCGTTCCTGTGGAACTCGCTGCCCTCCTCCGTTAGATGCTCACCCAGTCTCCACTCCATCAAAAAAATCGTTAAAAACCCACTTCTTCATAAAAGCATATCAATTAAACTGTTACTAGCTCCCATCTGGTTCCTCTTCTGCAATACTATCCTTACCTTTTGTGTCATTTTACCCCACTCCCTCTAGCATGTAAGCTCATTGAGCAGGGCCCTCAACCCCTCTGTTCCTGTGTGTCCAACTTGTCTGGTTACAACCACATGTCTGTTTGTCCACCCATTGTAAAGCACTGCGGAATTTGACGGCGCTCTGTAAATATCATAATAATAATAATAATAATTTGTCCACACTTGGAAAGCAATGACAAACTGTTAGTACTAACCTGCCTAACGACTCTTTGCACCATAACCACTACAATGACTTGTAGTGGTTATGGTGCTTAACTAATGCAGCCTGTTCCTTCTTGCTAATGCTGTTATAGGTGGTGGGAAGTCTTCTAAAGAACTAGTCTGCTACTGCGGATAGAGACATAATATCTCATGTAAAAGGTGTCACTGTTAGAGTAACTCTCTTTTTTCAAAATAATAGGAAAATATGTTTGTGCTTGAAGCCATGTTCACGGGTCTTTTTGCACCTTTCCTAAGGATCTTATAGGTCCCAAAAAATCAGTCCTTAAATCTGGTCTAGACAAGATGTACTTTCTCTATGCTTGTAGAAAACACAGTACATTTTTTTCCTTTTTGAAGGATGACTCATTTTAAGCTTTTCATTTTAAGCTATTTTTGCATAGAAATTACAGGAAATTGAAATGTATATTATTTATTTTTTTTGCATTTTGCATTTATTGTTTTTGCATTCAACTCATTTTATGTACAAAGTATTAAAAAAGTATGATCGTCTTCCACCTGGATCATCTGTTCTTGTAACAATTAATTTTTGAGTGTTGTTGAAATAATATACTAAATTATAATCAAAAATGCTTATTTGTTTTATTTCCTGTTGATCAGTACTAAAGCAGGGATATTTGTAATTATATACCAGCAAGAAATGTACAGTTTGAGTATTTAGACCATAAGCAACTAATGTGCGATTTATTGGAGTCAAAGCCAGGTCATAAGGCATTGAATGTCTTATAATTCACACAAATGGCACTAAAACATTTTTTATTAACAGTCTATACATCTCATTATGTCTAAAATCAATAATCTTGACCAAATAATATGATCCTACATAGATATTTCAAAAAAGATTTTCTTTTTTTTTTTTTGCAAAAACATAATTTTTAAAAATATAATTGATATGTACGTGAACATGTTGTTGATCCAAGGTGAAATCTGATTGCCATTACGGAGTCAAGAAGGATTTCTTTTGTTTCCTTTTTTTGGGACATAATTGGAAATGGCTATCAATTTTGTTTTTGTCTTCTTTTGGATCAACAGCATAAAAGAATGGGCTTCATGATTAAACCTGATGGACTTGAGTCTTTATTTTTAACCTAGATTACTATGTAACTATGTAACATTCCATGATTTCTGTAGTGTATTTGCCAAATCTTTCAGGCCACAAATGATAATTACGCCATTCCAGTTATTTTAGCATGTGCCTTTACACTAAGAAATGTGGGATATGTCACTGTGATTGGGGGCAGGGAGGCCGCACATAATACATATCAATGTGCTTGTTAGGAAAGGAGAAAGGTATTATATCTATTATTCTATACCAATGCTGGGGATTTTTGTCATTTAGAGATTACATGTATATCTAAATTAGAATGTTTTGGGAAATGACTCCCCTCCGCCTGCAAGGGGAACATTGCTTTCCCCTCCGTGCCTCCCATGCCCGTTGCTTTTTTTGTTTATTGTTTTTTTTATGTTTTTTTTTTTATTAAAAATACCTCTTTCTCTCCCAAAATAACAAAAAAAATACTACACAGTTTCTCTTTAATAAAATCAATTGTATTCATCTAATTAAAACAAACAAAATAGTATAGCAGCAGATGAAGGGCAAACAAGGTACCCTACACCCCACATTATTCAAGCGCACTAGCCTTTAGTCTAATGTATATCTGCCTGAAGGTAAAATTAGCATTTTATGTCTTGTTGAACTAAACCCTTTTCCATGTTTTAAATAACAATAGAATATTAAATAAAGATTGCTTAAAATCTTGCTTATGAAGGTCAGTCCCTAAGGTATCTGTCTGTTTTTAATTACCACCCCACCTCAATTCAATAATTAAATCAGTGCCAAATATGCTGACCTTTATCAGATCACAGCAATGTAAAAAATGTTAAAAGTAAAATCTTTGACCCATAGTACACAACTAGTAATCATCACCATCTCTTTTATCAGTGAAATAGATTGTGTCCATATGTGATTCAACAGTACCATGTGAGCAGCTTTATCAAATGCTTGGAACCCCATTGATCTATGTGGCCCCATCAGTGGAAGCAGGTCAAAAATCTATGTCTGTTTATCACCGTGTTAGTTACCGTGTGTTTAACTAAAACAGCATTCCAACTTTTACATTGTTTTCCTCTTTCTGTATAAAAAAGTTCACCATTTCAAGACTGAAGATGCATCTCATGCATATTTTTACTAAGAGTTTCTAAAATCCTGTAGATTCCCCTGAATCTCTCTTGTATCTGCCTTGATATCTGCTATATTAAACGGGTGCTTGCATTTAGACCAGGGATCTCTAATTCTGCCCCTCCTCCCCTCGCCCCCAGATGTTGATTATTATTATTATTATTTATATAGCACCATCAGATTCCGTAGCACTGTACATGGCCTTCAAGTCCCAGAATTGCAATCCAGAACTGTTCTGGCTGCCTAATATAAATTCTAGACTTATTTTATATATGTTGTTAGTGCACTGGCAATTAAGGTAATAATCTTCTGACGCTTTCCCCTTCGTCCCTCCCTTCCACTTGCACTTCCCCTTCCCTCCTTTCTCTTCCCTTCCCTTTCCTCTCACCATCCATTGCTTTATTTTTTATTTTATTTATTTTTTAATCAAAACTACCACTTTCTCTCCCACCCTCCTCCCCTCGCCAGCTCAGATTGCGCACATGTGCTCTAAGCCAGCAAAATGGTTCAATCACAAGTTTCCCTACGAGAAGCCTCTTATTGGACCATGCAAGGCCTCCTGTGATGTCAGAAGGAGGAGGGAGATCAGCACTGGGAGCTTCACCTGTCCCTTTAAACTTGTACCATGTAGAAAACACGTTTTGCATGGCGCCAGTAATAAAACACATAAATTATAATAATAAATACATATAAAATAATACTGAGTTTACTGTGACTGAATATAGCCGGTTGTCAAGACATGCAACAACTTTAGCTCTTTATTAATAAAATGAATGCGAATAATTGGGTAAAATTATCATGGGCATGCAGGGTTATTGGGACTCAGCCCTCCTACTGAGCGTCTCTGAGCTCTGAGACTTTGTTAGCATGAAAGGTGATCTGTTTTATAGATTATCCATCACTTATCAAAGGACGCTAGTCATGTGCTGTCAGAAAGCCACATTCCAGATTAGAAAAGGTTGGGAGATGTTTTGTTTCAATTCCTTGGCTGTACATATGCTTGATTACTATAACAACAAATTACAGTGATTACAACTGCTTGGTCACATCCAATAGCTCATTCTTGTTAAATCACAAAAATCATTTATTCCTCTTTCAGTTTCTGTGATTTAAAATGTGATCCGTAGGTCCTTTCAAACAAATTGAAGATTTTGTTGTCCCTAACCAACAGCATCGGATCATAGTCTATGTGTTCCCAGATTTCATTAATGTTTGTGAACACCAACATGTTAATCCTCTGTTGTACGGAACAATAAAACTATTGATTTAGAAACGACACATCAGCCCATTGCATTTCTTGCCAAGATAAATTACATCAGTTTTTTTTTAAAGTTTTTGGGGATTATAGCTTATTACTAATTATTTACTGTACTTCACAGTGAGATTGCTATCCTGCCTGGTGAATTGCAAATCCGATCGTAAGATTAAAACTAACAGTTAAACTAACCTTGATGCTAAAACTATTGCTAAACAAATCATGTATTATACAGCAAACTAAAGCAGTATTTGTGGGAGATATGGCCCTTGGTCTTATGGTTTGTTATATGTCCCCATTAAGCTTCAATTGCATTATTTTCTGACAATACAGTTCACCATATATATATTGTCACTATAATAACTACACTATACATTCTGTCAATTATAAATGTAATAAATGTTGACACTGAGTTCATTCAACACACCAAGATTCTCAACAAATCTGTATAACGTTGCTAATAATAGAGAGAAAGAGTTTAATGAAAAGTTTAGTGTTTCATAGAACTGCTGGGAAATGGATATAACTATTGAATGATATTAGGCTTACTCTAAACAAAACTTCCTGAATCTGTGAAACTTGAACCTGATTAATATTCACAGCTTCAGACAAATTAGAACCTTGGATGTTCCATCATTCCGGCTCTAATCTACCACAGTATAGTAATGTATTTTTTTTTTTGTTTAATTTTTATTCAGTGTTCCAATATATATAAACCTTACATACAATGGTTAGAGAAATCTGGCTGGATGGATGTGGGGGATAGGAGCAATGACTCAGGTCATGAGGGGGAACCATGTATGGAGGGATTCACCCAGGGGGAAGGGAGATCAAGACCTGACATTGAGCTGCTTATGGTAGAGGTACCATTTGTCCCAAATGTTATAACATTTTGGTAGGGAGTCGCCGTGACATTTCTGAAAAATCTCTGGTGGAGTGTAGTGAGGCTATCAAGGGATTGATTGGTGGATTGTTTCAAGCTACTGTCAGTATATGCATACAACTGAACTGGCTGCACCAGGGACCGCATGCTGAGTGGGGCACATCAGGTGGCCCATTGCACTTAGGGCCACCCGAGGGGCTTGTGTTATCAGGGGTCTGGTTGGTAGAGACAGGCTGGTAGAGACAGGCTCTTGACTCCTGAAACCTCAACAAGCAGACTGGACCCCAAGGAAGCCACCCTCCTCCACTCAAAAGGTAGGACACAGGAGGGTGGCTGAGGAAGTTTACATTTTAACCAGCAAGACAGTGTGTGTCAGTGTGTGTTTCTGTGTGCCTTTATGTTTGCCAGTGTGTGTATCTGTGTGGGTGTGTATCTGTGTATCTACATGTGTGTGGGTCTGTGCATCTGTGTGTGTGTGTGTGTGTGTGTGTCAGTGTATGTGTATGTGTATATGTGCATACATCTCGGCATTCAAACATCAGCACTACATACAAGCACATCTCTGCATTAAAACATCAACATTATACATAAACACACCCTTGCATTAAAAAAAAACAACACAATGCTTGCATTTAAACTCCAACACTTCATACAAACACATCTCTACATTTACACACACACTCTATACAGAAAACATCAACATTTTATCCTTGCATTCAAACATAAAAACATTGCTCAGTGCCCAAAATCAAGCAAGGATGGGTAATCTCCAGCTGGCAAATCATTGTGGCAGTTGTATGACAGTTGGGGATTTACCTTTTGGCCACCCTTGCCATTGGGAGGCCCAGGGAAAATCCAGGAAAAAAGGCTTTTCTGCCTGGCCGAGTGTATGTGGCTACATGCTTAATAAAGAGTTTGGGGAAGCCATGTGAGGGTGTGGCCTGTAAGCACCATGGTGATGCTCCGGGCTGTCTTACAATGCCCTCTAATATGCCCACATCTCCAGAAGGTGTGTAAGAGCTGGCTCTGTTCCTCCAAGCAACATAATGGGGAAGTAAAAACAGGTGTTGTAGTTGTTGGTAAAAATTAAAACAGACAATATAAAAAAAAACAAGTAAAAAACATAATAAATCACTCCACAGCAAAAACACTCTGTGATAAGATGTAACTAGTATTAAAAACAGTAAAAAAACAACAAAAAAAACTCTCCAGTATATGGTTGTGAATAGAATAATTCATGAAACTTACTAGTGGCAAAACCACACTTAACTCATGATAATGTTTAAATCATGCAACCATCTCCACTTTTTCAATTATTAGAAAATGCAGCGAGCTCTATGATTCTGAGGGGCTCAGCTCAGGACACTACTTACCTCGGCAAACACAAGATTTATCTTGCATTTGATATTCTGCCTCTCGATCGACACTTTGCCGCTGGTATACTGAGCCGTTACTTATAGAAAATCAATCCAGATAGGAGCTGCCTCCACCTTAGGCACTTACCCTAAACAAGACGATAGGTGCCCTTGGCAGCACAGAATAGGACAATTGCCTTTAAACAGACAGCTAGAGATATTTGCTGCATAGTGAGTAGACAAACGGTTTTATAGAAGATTAGGTGCCCCTCGAAGGCACAGCCTAGAACTCCTACCGAATCACTATCAGCTCCATTAGACAGCTCTCCACCATTTGGATTAATACTATTTGGATTACTTATTTTTTCTCTGTTACTGTAGTATAATTAGCTATCGACACCTCTGGGCATAACCTCAGACTGTTTATCTATTTAATGACAATTTGTTATTCCTCAGCAGAAGCAACTAAAAGACAAATATGTTGCCATCTCTATAAACAGTCTAGCTGCCTGCCAGCACAACAAAACTTTAGCTAACTAGAGCACAGTTGCATATATACCTTTCTCCCCCTCCCCCCCCTCATTTTATTCCCCTTTCACTTTATGATTTATGAAATCACTAGTTTTTTACGATAGCACTTTTCTTTCATTGTGGGACAACAACCTTTCTCCCTTTGTTAATGTTTGAATAAATTAAAAGTTTTAACCTCTACATTTACCTCTATATATATTTTCTGTGGGCTAATCTCGAATTTAGCAAAATCACTATTTCACTTAGCATGTGGAAAACAATCATTTATTCAAAACCACTACAAAACCAATTCAACAACTCTTACTTCTTTCCATTGGTTTTCATGGCTCTTTGATCAGATTTGGGCTTTTCTCAATGCATATGCATTTAGCACTCTATGTAGTGATGTGACAGCTGACGTGTTTCGCCCCGCCCATGCGGCTTGGTCAGACAGCTGACGTGGATGGAAGATCTTGTGACGTGGAATTAATTTTTGTTTCTGAAACCGGTTATGTCTCAGAGTTGTGGCCAGAACTCAGATTCAGACAGTGTGTCTGTTTTAGGTGATGGAGCTTCCAAGAGGTCACCATCTGGTCTGAGATCCCAACGGCTTTGGAGTATTGGAGGATTTTTGGAGTTTAGTGGGAGCCCTGCTTTTTGCGAGTAGTACTCCCAGGTCTGGCTGTGGTCAAATTCATGCCTGGGGTGCTTTTGACGAACAGTGGCTTCGGCCTGTTTTTACATGTGTCTGTTCAGTCTCGTTGCTAGGACACACACCCCTACAGTAACGCTTTTTAGCTATATTTGGTTGTATTGTGTAAAACCCTCATGGGCCTACTTATGTATCAAAAGTAGACATATTTGCATTATTTCTTAGACTATTTAGGGAATAATGGAGGTTTAAACATTCCACTACGCAAATTATATATATATCTGTTTAGTAGATATACACCCACTGAAAACTTGCATGCTGTCAAAGATGAGTTCAGGTCATTTCCCAGCTAGCAGTTAGCAGAGCGTCACATGGGGAGACAGAGGAGGAGACAGGAAAAGGAGGAGAGAGAAAGCCTGGACCAGACTTCCATCATCCTCAGCCAGTAGCCAGATTTGCACTTCAGGGAATCCATCCTCCTGCGCACAAACAGTACGGAAGCCGTGGGTGGCTAAAATAAGTAAATGATGACTTGTGTATTAGTCTGTGTGTCAGTGTAAGTATATCTGTGTCAGAATGTGTGTGTGTCAGTGTGTATGTGCATCTCTGTGTGTGTGTATATGTGTATGTGTATCTCTGTGTGTGTCAAAATGTGTGTGTGTGTCTGTGTGTGTCATTGTGTATACGTCCCAGTATTCAAGTATTAACACTATGCACAAACACACCCCTTTATTCAAATGCCAATATTACACACAATTGTACACCTGCATTCACATGCCAGCACTACAGACAAACACTCCCCTGCCTTCATATACCAAAAACAAAAACACATATACTCCTGCACTCATTTATTCTTAAACAAAAGAGGTCTGCTGACACGGTGTGTACTTTTTTCTCTGTCATGGTTATTGGGGTGAAAGAGCTAAATAAATTTCAAATACCAGAGGTGGCAAAATATCACAGTAAAGGAAAGGAAAAATTTAACATGGATGGGGGGAGGGGCGGCAATGAGGACAACAGAACACAGGTATAACAAAAATGTGAAATGAGCCAGGAAGGTCAAACAAACATGCCAATGACAAGAAGAAAAAAACAGAAGTGAGAATCAGCAAGCAATAGCCTGTGTTTCTCATGGAAGCTCTGCTCGGCAACGCTGCTGATTTCATTACAGCATTGAGTATTTATGTATGTCTATGAGTCATCCTTGCAGCTTAGTAATAAGTGTTGATCAGGATATACCATAGTTTTACAGGCCTTCAGGGGATAATGCTTTATTGGTAGTCTGATCGCAAACTGAGGGGGCGTCTTACCTGCTTGTTGGGAGAAACCTAAAACAATTCATTATGGGAATATGTGTTTGTGTGAAACTTAAGCTACAAAACAAACTAGTCCGTGCAGTTGTTATTTTCCCGTCACTGTGAATGAAAACCACATTATGAAATATTATAGTAATAATATATTTCTCTGTTTATACTAGTGGTCTCCACCCAAAATTTCAAGGTAGTGGCCTCGTATTGCCATAAACTATAAAAATATTTACTCTTTTTAATGCCTGTTTGTGATGGGTGACAATTAGACAGTAAAGTTTGAATTGTAATAATTAAAGTCTAAGCCAATACAATGTTTCCCCTAAACACTGCAAGAGTCTCTTGGCACTCTTCCCTGTGTAATAGTCATACCATCTTCAAAAATGTTGAAGGTTATCTGACTCTCTGGTGCTAGCGTTACAGACCCTGCTTAAAGGGACACTCCAGGCACCCAGACCACTTTTGCCCATGGGAGTGGTCTGGGTGCCAGCTCCCACTACCCTCTACCCTGCATCTGTAAATATTGCAGTTTTCATAAACTGTAATAATTACATTGCAGGGTTAACTCCTCCTCTAGTGGCTGTCTACTAGACAGCCACTAAAGGGACACTTCCTGGTTTCTAGCACAGGAAACCTGTGCTAGAGCGTCGCTGGACGTCCTCACGCTGTGTGAGGACCTCCAGCGTCGCTCAATTCCCCATAGGAAAGCATTGAAAGCATTTTCAATGCTTTCCTGTGGAGAGGTCTAATGCGGGCGTGCGGCATTGCCTTAAAACGGTTTGTTTTCCTGGCACTGGAGTGTCCCTTTAAGACATAATCATTAACGTGAAAGTGATATCTGAAGAAGAGGCAGAATTACATGCACCAAAAGACCCAGGAAAGTGTGAAACTGAATGGGCTGTGTGTAGTTATGGCAACAATAAAATGATTGTGTGGTTCCAAACATCCTGTGATGATTGGAACTATGTGTAGTGGCTGAACTACTTATCTTCTGTACCGGACAGGGTTTATGAAATAAGATCAGACACCAAAGATCATAATTACAGACTCTTGATTAGTGGAACGTTTTTCTACGACTGAAAAGGGAACGTTTTAATAATTATGTATACTTTATATAGTTTATATTATTAAAACGTGGGGCAGTGCTACAATTGCTTGCTAAGTCTAGTATCAATGGAGTTCAGGGCAACATTTACAGTATCTACATTTGTAGATCACAATGTCAGTGATGAGAAGCATTAGCATATATGTATGGACTTCATTTTCCAGACTGAAGGACCGGTGAAATAAGATGCACATCATGTATCAAACATTATTTAACAGGTCAAATGTCAGCTGATAGATGAGTGGTGACAAAAACATTTTACAAAAACTCAAAACTTGGCAATCCCAAATAAGGATAGTATAGGTTTTTCTTAATTTTGATCTTTCAGCAGTTTAGTAGATAACTCCTTAATTTGGTACTCTGTAACTTTGTGAGTGCCGCCTTCATTCATTCCCTGTAGGAAATGATTGACCTCGGAATTTTGGAAATTAATTTTGATTCAAAACGGTTAGTCTGAATCGATATTTTGCAAATTTCAGACAAATCGAAATTTAAAAATGAACAATTTAAAACAAATTTTCACCCGTGCAAATTCCCAATTATTTATATTTATGAATGAGGCGTGGGAACAAACAGATTAAGTGATTTTTCAACATTATACTTTTTGTTTGGCAACGTATAATCAAGTAGGATGACTTGATTGAGCCATAACAATGCTACTGCTGTTTGCAGGAGTTTCACGAATTTCAGAATAGAATATACATTTCTATAAATAGAAGAAGATTGATTTGAAGCAGGCAGGTTATTTTATTTTTTAAAATCCTGATATAATTACTTTGATTTGCTGAGGTAGAAGGCAGATTAACGTGCCTCAGTTTTGCAGAATCGTAAGTCAATAAATAGAGAAAGACCAGAGGTTATATAAGGTATGGGAAGCTACCTTTAACACAGATGTCAAGTTGAAGATACTTTTATTTGAAAAATTAGGTTATAAAAATAGATTTGCTTTAAGATTCCGCTCACAGCAAAATTTGAAAACCCTTACAAAGCTTGGAATCAGTTATGGCATTTTTTATACAAAGCTTTACACAAAATCATTTTTTTTTTACAGACTAAATTGCACAGGTGTCCGTGTAAATTTTATACTGAGGTTAACACAGACAATTTTCTACTTTTTATTTTTTTTTCCCAATGGAGGAAATGTTTGTTCGACCCTTGTTATAAACAAGAGAGGTGAAGGGTACATCTTGATTGATGTAAAAGCCAATTTAGTGCTTTCAATATATCACAATAATGGCTTTGTAATCAACCTGTCTATACTTATGTTGTTACCATTCACAAATCTACATTGGATTGTGTTCCATCGATTTGTGATGTTCTTGGGATTTGTACAACATTTCAGCACAAACTAAAGCATTGCCCAATGAGAAAGGCATAACACGGGGCAAATTAACAAAGTAGAGGAAGAGACTATGTCTAAAAGAAGAAAAACTACCACAATAAGAGGACATATTCTTAGATTAGAGGGGCAAAGGCTTAAAAATAATATCAGGAAGTATTACTTTACTGAGAGGGTAGTGGATGCATGAATAGCCTCCGGGCCAGTGCAAAGAATTTTGGGTACATAGGCGAAGATGCATTTTTCTGCCCCCAAAAAACATCTGCACCTGTGTGCCTCTTAACCTCCCTTTTGTGTTTCTTATCCCGGCTTTAAATATCTGACTCCATTAAGTGTGTTTTATCTCCTATTTTTGCCTTTGTGTGTCTCCTATGTCTCCTCTTTGTATGACTCTTACATCCTCCCACATTTTGTGTGTCTTACTCCTCCCAGACCCTTTGTGTGACTCCTTTTCTCCCAGCCCTTTTGTGTCTTTTACTCTTCCCAGCTCCTTTGTGTGTGTCTCTTTCCTTCTCAAGCCCCGCTGTGTGTTTTTCACATCCAGCCCCTCTCCCCGTCCCTTAATGGTCCCCTCCCTTCTCTGACCCTTACTGTTCCTCTCCCCTCTCTCCTCCTTTCCCTGTCCCTTAGTGTTCCTCTCCCCTCCCCCCTCTGTTCCCTGTCGCTTAGTATTCCTTTCCCCCCTCCCTCCTTTTCCTGTACCTCAGGGTATTTCTCCCCTCCTCACCCACCCCCATAGTGGTCCCCTCACCTTCCTGGTGTGCCTCCTACCTTTCTTATAGCGTGGCTGAGCGGAGCGAATCCCGGTACAGTGAGCTTTTCATGTCAGTCCTGCCAGGTACAGGAAACAGAAGTTCCTGTACCATGGTACACTCCGCTTGGCCACGCTACAGTCAGGGGTGTATAAACACTGACAGTCACACACACTCAATGACAAACACACAGACATCTCTGACAGCCAGACTCACTTATCTGACACACTCATTCATTGACAGACACTCACACACACACACTGACAGACACACATACTCACATGCGCACACACACACTGACATACACACTCACACACACTGACAGACACACTCACTCACACACAAACTCATAGACACACTTACACACACACACTGACAGACACACATACTCACATGCGCACACACACACTGACATACACACTCACACACACTGACAGACACACTCACTCACACACAAACTCATAGACACACTTACACACACACTGACAGACACACATACTCACATGCGCACACACACACACTGACACACACACACACACACTGACAGACACACATACTCACACACACTGACACACACTGACAGACACACACACACACAAACTCACAGACACACATACTCGAACACACACACACTGACAGACACACATACTCACATGCGCACACACACACGCTGACACACACACACACACTGACAGACACACTCACTCACACACAAACTCACAGACACACACACTGACAGACACACATACTCACACACACTGACACACACTGACAGACACACACACACAAACTCACAGACACACATACTCGAACACACACACACTGACAGACACACATACTCACACACACTGACAGACACACACACACACACAAACTCACAGACACACATACTCGAACACACACACACTGACAGACACACATACTCACATGCGCACACACACACTGACATACACACTCACACCCACTGACAGACACACTCACTCACACACAAACTCATAGACACACTTACACACACTGACAGACACACATACTCAGATGCGCACACACACACACTGACACACACACACTGACAGACACACTCACTCACACACAAACTCACAGACACACACACTGACAGACACACATACTCACACACACACTGACACACACTGACAGACACACACACACACAAACTCACAGACACACATACTCGAACACACACACTGACAGACACACATACTCACATGCGCACACACACACACTGACAGACACACTCACTCACACACAAACTCACAGACACACACACTGACAGACACACATACTCTCACACACTGACACACACTGACAGACACACACACACACAAACTCACAAACTCACAGACACACATACTCGAACACACACACACTGACAGACACACATACGCACACACACTGACACACACTGACAGACACACACACAAACTCACAGACACACATACTCGAACACACACACACTGACAGACACACATACTCACATGCACACACACACACACTGACAGACACATTCACACACACTGACAGACACACTCACACACAAACTCATAGACACACTTACACACACACACTGACAGACACACATACTCACATGCACACACACACACACTGACACACACACACTAACAGACACACTCACTCACACACAAACTCACAGACACACACACTGACAGACACACATACTCACATTTACACACACACTAACACACACTGACAGACACACACAAACTCACAGACACACATACACACTGACATACACACTCACACTCACATGCACACACACATACACACACAGTAATTAATAAAGTAATTAATAATAAATTACATTTAAATTTCCCACCCAGCCTCCCTACCTGGAGTGCTAGCGTGGGTCTCTCATTGGTGGTCCAGTGAGGCTGCTGGGAGGCGTGCGGCTGAAGTGGATTAGGAGGCAGCGAGGGAGCTCTGATCTCTCTGACTGGCTCCCTCGCAGAGCCGGTGCGCCCTAAGGCGGCCGCCTGTGCCGCCTTATGGACGTGCCGGCCCTGAATAGCCTCCCAGCTGAAGTGGTAGAGGTTAACACAGTGAAGGAGTTTAAGCATGCGTGGGATAGGCATAAGGCTATCCTAACTATAAGATAAGGCCAGGGACTAATGAAAGTATTTAGAAAATTGGGCAGACTAGATGGGCCGAATGGTTCTTAACTGCCACCACATTCTATGTTTCTATGCATTACCTTTAAATTACAATTCTATTATTGTATGTGCTAGGTGTATATTCCTAATACTTTATGCAATGTTTAATGTCAAATAGGAAACCTAATCGTTGTTTTATACACTCTGCTATATTACCCTGAGTGTCGGCAGGGACGAGACAAGTCCTGCTATCTTATGCAATTCATTACTAGCTTAGAACCCTATCAAGTTCCGATATAATATATGAACACATAGTAGTCGGAAGCTTACTTAAATCATTGTAATCACCACCTTATATTGGTCGTTTAATAAATATGCTGAAGAAATATTACTGGAACAGCCAATACCCTTTTGATTAATATTACCGCATCAAGCATGTTTTTAGACATATGTCTCTTCTTTAAACTGATGAAAGCACATGAAAAGACTGCCATTTAGTATGTGGGGGCATTAGTTCATTATTCAATGCATGTCCTTTGGGATGCATTTTTTCTAAAGAAACACTTCAAACATTATAACTACTACAGTTCGTTGCAGAGGTTAAGGTGACAGGAGTGCCCTGGCACCAAAGGCATCGATAGGTGAGGCCTGGGGGCCCGAATGTAGCCCTGTCTCTATGTACCCTGCTCTTGCTGCCCACTGCCCTGGTCTCCAACATTAGCCTAGGTTTTAGCCTATTGGGGATATGATAAAGAGTCATAATCTCTGTGTGTGCCTCTATCACTGCTTCTTCTTCTCACTGCTGAGCCTCACTGAAGAGACCAGCATGGGCAGGGAGAGAAGAGCATAAGGAGACTGGCAGACTGGTGTAGTACTGATGGCACACTGAGTGTTACCCTACAGAGGATTTGCAGCCGCAGCCCTGCTGACAGTAACTGGGAAGACGAGGTACACACACATTCTTATATTCTGTACATGTGTGACTGTGTGTGCTTCTATGTATCTGTGTGTACATGTCTGTCTGTGGTTGTGTGTGCCTATCTTTGAATGTGTGTCATTGTGTGTGCCTGTCTGTGCCTATTTGTTGATGAGTGTGGCTGTGTGTGCCTATTTGTTAATGGGTGTAGCTGTGTGTTCCTGTGTATGTTTGTCTCTGGCTGTCTTTGCCTCTCTGTGGCTGTGTGTGCCTGTCTGAGTCTGTTTGTGCCTGTGTCTGTCTTTGCCTGTGTATATCTGTGTTTGTGTCATGTCTGTGTGTATGTTTGTGGCTGTAAGTAACTCATCAGTGTGCCAAAAAGCATGTTAAGCAGTGGAATTGGGGAGGGATAGGGGTTACCAAATTAATTTTGTGCTAATGCCCAGTTGTATTTTATCCCGAGCAATGCCCCTGACTGGCACCATACTACAGTAAGAGGACAAACCATTTTAGCGTGGTTCGACAATTTGTCTGGGTCCTGCCTGGCATTTGTGCCACATTCACCACAGGGGGAGATGGCTGTCATTGGTTGAGAGAGCTACACTGACATTGAATGTTGGTGCTGCTGCTGCATGGTCTGTGACAGATTAAATGTTTTGTGTATTAACTGTCTTTGTAGCACTCCCTTGTGTCAAGGAAAGGAGACTGCTATTACCTGTTACTGAGAGTTTTATTAGCTGTTACTTCCATTTTCCTAAATGATTCCTAACTTTTGGGAACTTCATATCTCCATCCCGTGTATGTTCAGCAACAACAATTAACTGCAGGCAGAGACGTAACTAGAAACCACATGGGTCCCGGTCTCAAAATTGCCCTGGGGCCCCAAGTACGTCTACCCCCCTGCCACCCTCCCCCCAAACATCTACCGCCTCCCTCCCAAACGTTCCCCCTCCCCCCTCACACATGCAAACAGATACACATAGATACCCACATATACAGAGACACACACATACATACACACACACAGCTGCGATCGCGGTAGTTCCGCCACTGACTGCAAGTAGAGTTCTCTATGCTGTGGAGATGGGCATTTTGTTGAAACTATGGCAGATCCTCAGATGCATCTGGGAGAAAATAGAATGTTCAAGCAGGCAAACAAGTACTTACCCGTATGACATCACAGAATGGTATCACTATGATATCACAGCTAGTGATCAGTTATCCAGAGGTGGATCGGGGAAGATTTGTAGAATCAGTCACAATCTCCAACCTAGTATCATCCCCTAGTTATCTTCATGGGACCATCCATGCAATCATTCCAGTTTGCCTCATTTTTTTAACTCTGCCCTTTTGGCGTAAAAAAAGGAAACTCGGAAGTTGCCAACTAACTGTAGTTCACTATTTGAACAAATACCATATCATACTATTGTTACAAACTCCCCCTCTATCTCTCTTTCTTTAGATATGAGAAGGGATAAATTGAATAGAATGTAGAAAGGACTCCATATAGCTGGGTGAAAGGGTAGGTACAGTTACCTATTAATGTATGTAAAAATTATATTTCATGGATCATCTCTCAAATAGGGTTTCCCTGAGACCACAAATTATGTACCTTTTTAGAACTTTGAAAAGTATCTTGTAACAGTTTTTGTTGGCTTTTAAATTTTTTTTATTTAAAATGAGATTTAGAATTCACTGCAGTAAAAACCATTATTTTTCTTATAGTCGCCTTAAGCACTAATGATTAGACAATAATACTAAACATTCTTTCTGGAATGAAATAACTAATGTGTCTGCTGTTTCTGTTATCTGTCATACTAATTAAAGTAACCCCCTAGGGCAAGATTTTAGTCTCCTTATTGTAACTTTCAAAGCATTTATTGTAGCTTAACACCCCTTCCTATTCTAGATACACTGCTCCAATCAATTACCCTTCCTTAAAAATGATTGTCCTTTGACAGTCTCCAACGAAAATGTAAACTGGATTTATTATGAGAAAAATGTAAAAACGATAATAAACAGACACGCAGACACACTCACACATATGCAGACTGAGACAGACAGACACAGTCAAAGCTATGATAGACAGATGTGTTTGTGTGTCTTCTTGTGTGTGTGTGTGTGTGTGTGTGTGTGAATCTGTATGTGTGTGGCTTCTTGTGTGTGTGTGTGTGTGTCTGTTTGTGTGTTTATTTATATTCAGAGCATTCACAATCAGTGTACCAGACAGATTAAATACTATTATTAACATGCCCTGAATGTTGGGCAAACGTAGCATCCCCAGGACGTACTTGGAAACCAGAGTAATCGTAATGTACCTTTACTGGTTAAATACTTTATTGTCATTATTGATAATGTCAAAAACAGCTAAATAAAAATATTAAAATAAATAAATAAATAAGCTAGAACTCTACAACTCTGAAAACAATTTAAAACTATCTGACTTCTATATATTCCAACATAAGAACTGCTCCTGGCCTCACTTAAAATACAGTACATTTATTTCTGCTTCAATGACCTGATATCAGTAACCTGATATTGCGGCAGAGACAGAAACTGTAAATATCTTTTGTTGGATCTGTTAATGCCCGGGATTGAGCTCCGCCCAAACGATTGATATATTGGACCGCTGAGATGCCCAATAGGATGCAGCAGTCAGACATGTTGCTGGCCAGACTGGAGCCTGCTATCAGTTCCAGGCAGTTGATGTGCAATTCCTTCTCCTCGAGTAACCAGGGTCTTCCTGTGGATGATCCCGCACAATGTGTTCCCCAGCACCATACGCTGGCATCCGACTCCACCATGAAATCCGATGTGGGACTAAAAATTGCTTTCCCATTCCAGGCTTGCCTGTGGAGAAGCCACCAACGGAGCTCCGTGTGTATCTTATTCGTGCAAGTGATTGTCTAGTCATATGAGCAGTGACGTATTTGCCGAGAGGCAAACAAGGCATTTTCCTTGGGCGGCACATTCCAGGGGGTCTGCAAAAAATGCCGCCCCCAAATGCCCAGGCAAATACCTTGTTAGCCTTGGGCAGGGGGATAGCTGAATTCCAAGGCAGGCGGTAAGGGAGCGCTGATTTGTGAGCTCTCTGCTCAGCTCTGTCGCATGCCGCAGAGTGATGCCGGGAGCCGGGAATATGACGTCATATTCTGGCTCCCGGCATCACTCTGTGGCGTGCGACGGAGCTGAGCAGAGAGCTCACAAATCAGCGCTCCCTTACCGCCTGCCTTGGAATTCAGCTAGATGCCCAACTGCCTGCACGCCCTGCCCAAGCAGCCTGGCCAGCAGCCCCATTGGACCCCAGGTAAACAAATTCCACCAAGCTCTCCCAAAGATAGGGAGGCTGGGTGGATTTGGATTTGTATTAAAATTAAAAAATAATCTGTGAATGTTGGGGGAGGGGGATGTGTGTGTCTGTGTCTGGCTGGCAGTGTGTGCATCTGGGCTGGCAAGCAGCATCTGTCTGTGGCAGTGTGTGTCTGTGCCTGGCTGTGTGTCTGGCTGGCTGTGTGTGTGTGTGCCTGAAGAGCCCAGGTCTTTATGGGCCATATTCATAATTTTTGAGACTGTACTTAACAGTGCAGTCCTGCGTCCTTCAGTGCATAACGCTGCGTTGGCGTTCCCTAGCATGCAAATACATCATCGGTCCCATTCCCTGATGGCATTGGGGCCTAGTTGTGTGCCCTGTGACAGTGCCAGGTCCACAAAATACAAAATACAGGATCTTGGCGATGGGGCCAAGTAGATCTAGTAAATTGTCCTGAGAGGCTTTGAGACCCTTCTCGATCCCTTTCCGTGGGTCGTGTCCCATCTGGTACATCAAAACAACCACCGTCTGGTCAAACCCGGGGTAAACGCAATTTTATCTGGCAGCATGGGTCGTGGGCATTCTGCCCTAAGACGTGCACATACCACCCGGTCTAATGGCTTGCGCATCCAGAAGTGGACGAACTTGCAAGGTGGGTCGGCAGGTCCCATTCCAAGGACCATGGATGGCGGAAGGCATCCTCCGCAAAAGATTCCTTAACATATTTTGATTCCGAGTAAGGAACACCTGACATGCTTTGATGATGCAAGATTCTGAGGGTAGGCTTTATCCTCCTCAGAGGAAACAACCGGTGGGGGTAATTCTTGCCTAGCCATATAGTTGCTATGTTTAGCATGTGCCATTCATTTCGTCCGAGTGTGTGATATGGTGAGGCCAGCTTGTTGAAGCTTTGGAAGGGATCGGAGTTCCTTAGAGGGAAACTCAGTGCCCATAGTGTCATTCACATCTTGTGGTGTCGGCCCCATAGCTTGAGTGAATATGTCAGATGGAACTTGTGAAAGCATTTTGGAGAACGCCTTCTCCATGGAAGCCGCCCTTGCAGCGTTTATCACCGCCTGAAAATCCTCCTTGAATAATAGTAACAAGCTAAAAAGCACAAACACAATATAAGGTTGTTAGATAGTAAGTACAGGGAGGTACAGGGAGTACAAGCCAAAAGAATAGGTTAACCATCCCTAAAGAGACAGTTTGAAGTAAATAACAGTACATAAAACAGTCAAATTAGGATTATATAAGAGTGACAAACTAAGAAGCATATACTTTGACCTGTTCCTGCAGGAGCAGCAAAGAAAGAGGGAGAATTGGGGGCTGTCCTACCTTATATCTGTGATGACTGTTGTTTTCTGATTGGTTAAGGTTTTATGATTGACTTGTTGCTGCTGGAGTTTTAAGTAAAGAAAGTCAATGCAAAATAAAAAGCCTCTTGTCATGTGGTAACATTTTTCCCCTTCATCTTCAAGGTTGCAAAGTGAACATCAACTCAATATAGTTTTGTTTTGTACAAAATTGCAACATATTTGATTAAATCTGCTTAGAGGTCATCGTGAAGCTGAGTATATTCCAGCAGCTGACAGTTTTTCACGAAATTTTCTATTTTGGATGTTTGTTTTAATCATATTGTTTATTTCAATTTTCAATTATTTTTGGCTATGTGTGGTAATTTAATATAACACGCATTCTTATAAAATGAAGATAAGGATTTCTTTAAATAAACAGTAACAGTTTTGATAATTTTACCTGGCACGGTTTGAAATAATAAAATAACATCAGTTCTACTTGTTAAGTCACCAAGGGATAGCTATTCAAAAAATTTGGACAGCATCCTAAAATAATTATGGACTTTTAGCCTATAAGATGTGAAGAAGGGACATCACCTTGTCATGACATCTAGCATCTGCAGTTTGCCTTGTATTTGCATTATTTTTCTGTTAACAAAGTGTTGAAGTTCTTCATATGTATTTTGAAATCATTCTTTCTCTTTTATTTACTGCATGACATGTTTTGTGGTTTTTTTTTATTTATTTTTAACTACTTGTAATCTTTCCTGGAAATTGTCTGAGCTCCATGTGACATCTTGGAATGCCTTTAGAAATGATAGTACTAGAGTTACAAAAACTTTATCTCGGAATTCTGGAGCAATTGGTATCACAATAAGTACTTTGTGCAAATCGACTCACTGCCCAATCAGGTACCACCAACCAGGGCCGGTGCAAGGATTTTTGCCGCCCTAGGCAAAAAACTATTTGCTGCCCCCCATATGTCCTGCCCACCATGTGACATCACAATGCCCCGCCCATATGCTCTGCCATATGGGCCAACCCCAGTCTGCACAAAGTGTATTTTATCTGAAAAGACAGGGTGTTTACATTAAAAAGCCTACAGGCACAGGCTATAGACACCAGAACCACTACATTAAGCTGTAGTGCTTCTGGTGACAATAGTATCCATTTAATGTGAGGTAAATTAGAGATTAGTGCCACTGATAATATATTGGATTGCCTACTTACCACCATATGAGGACAAGAGGCTGATGATGGGCTCAGTCTGGCTCCACAGGTCTGGTGTAGAAGTGGCTCTCTGGAGACTGTTTTTAAAAGTGCTCACAACAATTAACGAACAGGAAGCAGCTCCATTTTAGGGCCCCTTACACAGCTCAAGGTCTGGGCCCCCAGGGCTTGACCGTGAGTATGCCTACAATGCCCACCCATAAATACCTACATGGCCCACCCATGAGTTCTCTCACAGGGAGTGGAGTGTATGTGTGTAGGGGAAGTGTTATTGTAGAGCATGTAATATGTGTGTGTTCGTATGGAATGTAGTGTATAGGGATACCAATTTGTGTAAGGGACGTAGTGTGTGTATAGTGGATGCATTGTATGTTTCTGTGTGTGTGTGTGTGTGTGTGTGTGTGTGTGTGTGTAAGGGATGCAAGGTGTGTTTCTATGTATGTAATTGAATGCAGTGTGTGTCTGTAAGGGGTGCATTGAGTGTGTAAGAGATGCATTTTGTTTCTGTGTGTAAGAGAATGAGTGTTTGTGTGAGCATAAGGGATGCATTGTGTGTTTCGGGTGTGTCTGTGTGTGAGTAGGGATGCATTGTATGTTTCTGTGTGTGTGTGGGGGGGATGCATTGTGTATGTGTGTAGTGTAAAAGAGAGGGTTTGTGGGGTAGGATAGGGACTGAGAGGGGAGCAGCTCTTTATTTATTTATTTTTATTTCATAGCGCTCTCCCCTCAATTAGTGATCCCCCCTCCCTCCTTTTTTAAAAAAAAAAAAAAAGCTCAGATATTCTAAATTGACTGGAGAATACATAATTTGTAAAGCTTGGGTGTTATCCTGATCCCCTTTTGAGTCTGTTCACGAAACAGACAAATTACAGTTTGTTTGAAACAGAACACACAATTCCAATACACATTCAGTAAGCTTGTGAATATTTCTCCATATCCATGCTCATAGATCACAAAGCAAGCTAAGCTACTAATCCAAAGTTACCTCCTTTTACAGAGGAATGTGTGTAACAAAGTGCTTAAAAAATAAGAGTGATCAGCGAGCAGCTCTATACACTTATGTGGAAATATCCTCTTTTCCACTAAACAATCATATAAAATACAGTGCGGTATAAGTGCCAAAGAACTACACCTAAAAGTGGAGCGCTCAAACACATATAAAGCTTACCAAGTGTGACTTGATTCAATAGTACAATATGAAGTACATGCCCCAAAAAATACAAAAAGATACAATACAATGCAGATGGTATTTAAGATTACAATACAGAAATGATAATATCATAGTGAACTGTACACTCACATTTCAAGGAGCCTGTATATAAAAAAACTGGCTCCGTATTGAGGCTTGTGTGCTTTTTATGCTAGCACCACCCTTCCACTTCGGCTTGGAGTAGTTCTCATGAATAAAACATAAAAGGAGAATGAACCAATGCGTAGACTGTAGCGATAAAAGCACGGATGTAGAATAATAAATGTGGTGCTCACCTGGTCCTGAGCCTATGGGTCCCGGCTCTAAGGTGTATAGATGTGGTGCCAATTTAAATAGGGATGGCACTGCCCATATGAAGATTCCTAGAGGCTCCAAAAAGGAATTGAGCAGAGTATCTTGAGTAAAATAACAAATTTATTGATACACAATAATAAAAAAATAATAAATGATTAAAAAAGTCCTTAATAAGAGTCCTTTAAAATGACCAATACGCGTTTCACTCTCAATAGAGCTTCCTCAGTCAGCTGATTGGTGCAGCATCAAGTGACATTTTGCTGTGCATGCACACTAGCCTCCCAGTGCTTCACTAGGACGATGTACCGGACTGGCTGATATCACCAGCCTTGATAATCTGAGTCAGGGAGGTAGGGAGGCAGCACAAGAGAAAGGGTAGGTAAAATTATCTTTTTACAGCTTACGGGGCAGACGGGAGGGAGCGGTAAGCTAAGCTGTGACTAGGGCACTACAGTGTAAGGAATACATGTTTGTATCCCTAAAGCTATAGTGTACCTTTAAGCAAAGGAGGGTCTTACAAATGAACAGCGCATGAAACAGAAAGTCATAAGCACGTAACAGGATATGAGATATAGGGAGGAGAACCATGACATTTTTCAGAAATAATTTGTAAATGATGTGGTTTTTGGTAAAAAGCCAGATTTATTGAGGAAATGAGGAACGTTAAAAAAATTTAAGAACTCATGCTACCTGAGGCATTTTAAATAATTATTAATTACAACATATAATAATCTGACAACACCTTAGTCTGTTACGGATGGATTACGAATGAGAAGAGTGAAGTAGGGGCGATCACAGCTACCCCCACCGCGGCTTCCAGGCTTCTGAAATTTCATATATATTAAAAGGTGAAATCAGGTAGCTCATCCCATTTCATTAATAACCTCCCCTAGTATAGTTATCATCTTGCCTATTGAAAACGTATGCTTTCTTGGGTGCACATATTTGTTTTGCAAGGCTGCCCCACACAAGAACAACTAGAGGAGCCCAAATAGGCCCTAAGGTCATAGCACATAGCAATTTGACCACAATTTAGCCAATTGGGTATCGATTGCTACAGTGCTACATTTTTTTTTTTTTAAATGTCCACAGTTATATATTTTTATAAAGTTCAAAATAAAGCAAGTATGCATTCACTTTTCATTAGGCTATCATATCAGAACAATGTGTCTTTTTTCATTAAGATCCCAAAGGTCATCACTGAAGGAGAAAATCACACTTTTCAAACAGTGTGAGCCATATAAGATATTTTGAAGATATTAAGATATAAGATATTCTGAAATGAATCTGAAAGCATAGAGGCATGACATAAGGGGAATAGTTCACAGACATCCAGGAACCAACAGCTCCCAAGTGGCAAAAAATAGTAGTATAGTAATAGGTAAAAAGCAAATATAGATTATGTGTCGATCTAACACCACTAAAACATATAATTTCTCACCAATATATTCCAATAAATTCATATGGATATTGAAGTATCTATATTTCTGTCATTACATCATACCACATATTCTTTATCCTAGGGTCAAACCCACCAAGAACATCCCTTCACTTTTCTTGTCAATGTTTATTGTCTCTGCACTTTTTAAGTACATGTCAGATCCACTGGGATTATGTATAAAAAGGTATTTTGTTAAATTTTTATATTTGAAAATCAAGCCTTGGCACACGGAGCGGTATTCAAAGGTAGTCTTTATTTGCTATAACCTGTACCAAATAAAGTTTGCCTTTTGATACAACTCTGTGAGCTAAGGCTTTATTCTAAATTTGGACTGGGGACTCACGGTCCCTTCCTGGAGAGTTGTTGTTGGCGTGTGTGTTCTCACCTGTACTTTCTACGAGTTCATCACTTTTTCGGCTATTTTCTTGGTGTTATTGTCGGCTATTTTCGGCTATTTTCTTTGATTCTGATGATTCACCTTTTTTTTGGTAAAATATTCCTAACTTCACTACTTATGTAATTTAATTTTTAGGTTGCATTTTTTTCCCACAAATTTATTGATTCAATGGATTAAAAAAAAAAAAAAAAAAGAAATAGATGCAAATGTGTTCATTTTCCTTCTGACAAAATTTTCCACCACTATCGCAATGACGGGTTTTATTATCAATTTTCACATTCTTCTTTTATGTTCAACGTCAACAAAATTCTTCAAATTGTGAATGCACCTTTTTTTGATAAGCAATATGATTTATTTATCTTATTTTGTAAATTAAATTAAGCATGAATTCAAAACGAAAACAAGGAATTAAAAAATCGAGGACTGTAATAGAAAATTCAAACACAAGGCACTAATGTCTCAAGGTAAATGTAACAATGTTTTTAATAAGACGTCTTAGTGTGCATTTGTTGTCCCTATCCAATTTTCCAGTCAGTAGGAACCCACAAAAAAAAATGGTTTTATGGCTCATCTTATCAACTCCCTGATGGTTTTAGTAAAATAATTACCAATAGCTCATCTCCTATTGCAAATCCTGATGGTGTGTTACTCCGTTTAACCCCTTAAGGACACATTTATGATTAAAAACTTAAAAAAAAAAAAAAATCTATCGACACATTGCTGAGAATGGCTGATAATGCCATATCTTCCTTTTCTAACGCCATTTAATTTTATTAAATCACTTACTACGCTGAGATTTAGAGCCCTCTCCTTCATGATTCTCTGTACACACATGCATTATCATGGACCACAATCAGTGAATCATGTGGCATTTTTAATTTGCATCAGATGTCAGGCTGTGCCATACAAACATATATTAAGAAATTAAGCTTTTTCTGAAGCTAAAAATACAGCTAGTTGCTAACTTTTATTTAGGGATTAAAACATGCCGTTATCTCCGAAGTGTCAGCTTCTCTGTAAATAGCACACAGGACTTCATCTATTGTTGCACAAATCTCCTGTTAATAAGTATGTCACGAGCCAGTCTACAACAATGAATATTTTGTATTCATAGCCCATTGCTGTATTGTGTGGGTCAGTCACTAATTGCAATGTTTGAAGAATCCCAAAGTACAAAACAAAATGTTCTTTGGTCCGCACGTCCTGTCACCCAAACACGACTATAGCGATATTATGTAAATAATGACTTGGGTTTTGAAATTGAACAGTCAAACTTCCAACTTGCCATAAATGTAGAAAAATGAAGAGTGAAAGTGATAAACATGTTTTTTTGTTTTTTTTTTGTAAAAGAAACATTCTTTTGCAGCTCAGTCACTCAACATAGCTGTATAATAAAGTGGAGTGGCACTCTTCCCAAAATATTATGTAAAGTAGTTAAGGACTTTAATTGTAAAAACAGGTTTTAAAAACTCACATATATAAATGAATTTTTTTTTAAAAAATCCCACCTGATTTCACATTAGGAAATGTGAAATAAAAAAATGGCATAAAAAGTACTATTAAATTGCAAAATGTAGGCATGAAAATATGGTAAAATCACCTATTTTTTGTTGCATCAAGCACACCAGGCTGATAGACAGCCTCTCTGATTGGCTCCCAGCAATTGTGTCCACCAGACAGTGAAATGCATCTAATTATGCTGTGTTCCCCGGGGACAGTTTACTGGTGTCCCATATCTGGGGACATTATGGAGCAAAATTAGGAAAATGGACAAAACACTAAAATAGAGAGTGTTCAACCAGAAGCAAGACTGTTGGGTGGCCTGTGTGTATGCCAGGGCTTAACAAATCCCAGATGCCAGGTCTCCACGGCAACTAGTAAACAGGCCTTGGTGCCTGGTTAACCCATTCCATCTGAGGTGGGCAGTTGGCTGAGGGAAAGTGGAGGTGGGTGTGTCTGTCTGTCTGTATTTGTATTTGTGTCTGTCAGTGTCTGTCAGTGAGTGTATGTGTATCTGTCAGGAGTGTGCATGTTTAGGTGATCCAATCGCATGGGAATGGTGTTTTTACTCACCTTTTTCCCCAAGCTTGATGATCTCAGCCAATCCAATGCTTTCCCATAGGAAAGCATTGAGAGGATATTGCACACGCGTAGTAAAAAGCTGCGCCAATTCTGCATTTTCTCATAGAGATACATTGAATCAAACTTTTTTAGTTGGCTCCTAGATTCAAAGCAAATTTGTCAAGACCTGGTATAATGCTGCAATAACTAACTTAAAAATAAATAAATCCATTTTTACTTTTTTACCTTGTTTTTTTGTAAAGATTGAACATTTACCCATGCTCACCCACTATTTGTTCAGCAGCAAGCTTCACCATCATATATTTTAATGTAACTCTAGATTAAAAATGACTAGCACATTCTGTTGTTGAATTAAACTCACATGTAGCACAAGTATCATTTACCAGTGACAAGATGGAAGACGAATTTGGAAATTGTAGAAAAACATCTAAAAAAATATACTATGTATACAAGAATAATGGCATTTTGAATGATTTCTGTAAGTTAGTAAAGGAAAATAAAACTTAGCAGTCATTTATTAAAAAACTACATTTTTGGCGTGTGGTCATGTTTTTCAGCCATGCAGCAAATCTTTGTAGCCATTCACACATCTTACCAGTTTAGATTGTCTCTTTACTTTAATATAGTTCTCCACACTTTTTTTCTAATACTGAACGTGAAGTGACGTGACTTGCTCATACTGTGCTGCTTCAACTTGTCCACTGTTTGATGACTTAATGTAGAGAATGCCTGTTCTGTAGTAATTCACACCCTTAATAAGGTTTCTCACTCAGGAACTGCAGCAAAACTTCTGCCAAGTCAATGAATTTCCACCAAATTCGTCTACAGTATAAAGAGAGATGCAGTGGGTTCAGCCTCCAATTGATAAAGGATAGCAATATGTTGTAATTTTAATACATAGGCTTCTAGACCACTTAATCTCATTGAAGTGGCCTGGGTGCATTGTCCCTGTCCTCTTAGCCCTGCTAAGGGGACATGGACTACAATGCACTACAATTCTTACATGGTTAATACTGCCTCTCCTAGACACCCCCTCAGGGCCGGCCTTAGGCATTTGGGCGCCCTGTGCAAAAAATCTTCACAGCGCCCCTCCTCCCCCACTCCTTACCCCTTCCCACACACCCTGTCACACACACACACAGGCAGGCAGACAGCCATACACACACACACACACACACACTCAAGCAGTCATACACAGACAGCCACACACAAACACACACACAGACATAGAATGTGACGGCAGATAAGAACCATTCGGCCCATCTAGTCTGCCCAGACAGTCACACATAGGCAGTCACACACAAACACACACACACACAGGCAGACAGCCACACACACAGCCACACACAAACACACAGGCAGACAGCCAAACACACAGAGGCAGACATCCAAACACACAGAGGCAAACAGCCACACACACACACACAGATAAACAGTCAAACACACACTGTCAGACAGCCACACACACACACACACGCAGACAGTCACACACACACACGCGCAGACAGTCACACACACGCAGACAGTCTCACACACACACACACACAAACATAGGCAAACAGTCACACAAACATAGGCAAACAGTCACACACACACAGGCAGACAGCCACACACACACACAGTCAGACACACACACTCACTAACAGACAAACACACTCACAGACACACACTAACAGACACACACACACTAACAGACACAGACACACACTAACATACACACACACACTAACATACACAGACACACACTAACATACACAGACACACACTAACATACACACACACACACACACACACTAACAGACACACACACTCACCCACATTAACACATTTTTTTAAATTTATTTAGACACCCCCCCAGCCTCCTTATCTTTGGGAATGCTGGGGGGGGTCTCTTCCTCCCTGGTGGTCCAGTGGCTGCTGGGCTGGGCGGGCGGGCGGGCGGCTGGCGAGGGAGCACTTCCTCTGAGCTGTTTGCTCAGCTCCCTCGCGCCAGAGTGAGGCTGGGAGCCGGAATATGACATCATATTCCGGCTCCCAGCCTCACTCTGCGGCGTGCGAGGGAGCTGAGCATACAGCTCAGAGGAAGTGCTCCCTCGCCAGCCGCCCGCCAGCGCCGCCCGACCGCCCAGCAGCCCGGCATGTTTGTTAGCCGCAAGGCTAACAAGACATTTGCCTTGTGCATTTGGGGGCGGCTTTTTTTGCCGCCCCCTGGAAAATGCCGCCCAAAGCAAATGCCTTGTTAGCATTGCGGCTAACAGACATGCCGTGTGAGCTATGCGGCCGCACCATGGCGCCCTGTGCGGCCGCACAGCTCGCACACCCCTAAGGCCGGCCCTGCACCCACTAGATGTGCTTCCTGGTCTTTCACTGAGTTTGACTTTGCATGAGGATGTCCAGCATCTTCTAAAACCCCATAAGAAAGCAAGTCAATGTTTTACTATGGGGAAGGCCTAATGCGGGAAAGATGTGTTCTGTACATGTTCATTAGGTCCCTCCATTTGCTGACATCAGCGGAGGAGGAGCCCGACCAAGTACCAGGGGTCTTCGGTGCTGGAATTTGGTAAGTGAACAAAGGGTTATTTAACCCTTTACTTGCCACTATGAAGGGGAATGCAAAAGAGGGGGGTGGGCAGAGGGACCCTTTAGTGTTAGGAATACATATTTGTATTCCTAACACTAAAGTTTTCGTTTAAGCAGTATTTCATAAAGATTAAATCTTTAGGAAATACTTAAAAGTGACATATCTGCTTCAAGGTATTAAGCTGAAATGATCCATTTCTACCATATTATGATTTTAGGTCTGTACTTATCTCTGTAGGCTTTTGGCTCATAGGTTGTGTAACACAAGAAGACAATTTTCAGGACCCTTATTTTTGGCTCATGTCACACAGAAAAATATATATTTTTAAATTTTGGAAAAGCCTGAGTTTTCTATCATTTGACTTTTAATCTGTCCTTCCGATTAGGGGGCCATGCGTTAGGCACTCTGATTGTACCATTGTACCACTGATTGCTAGGGTTTCCATGCTTGGAAACATTGTTGTGGAATTTTCCCACTGATCCTGTCCCTCGTATGGTGCAAAAAAAGTGGTTAGATTAAAAATGGGTAAATATGACCTCAGAAGTAGAAGGCCAAGCAAACTTGGAGCCTCCAGAACAGTTCTGGAGATGTGTCAAATATGGTTGTTATATATGGTGTTATAATTCATACACTAAAATCCCAATACCTCAAGATATAGGTGTACATTTCTTTTAAAAAGTGATATTTAAACATTATTATAGCTATAAATTTACACTCCTTGATGAAGATTGTTTTTTCGAAAGTGAGTGTAATTTATTCAGTTTTCAGTCTGTAATGTTGACAATGTGCACAATTTAGGACAGAATAGTATTTTTGAAAAACTGCCAATTTTGAGATGAGTGTAATTAATGCTTAAATTTCTACATTTAATTAAGGTTTCTGAGTAGAACAATAAACTTGCGTAAGCTTTTGTGCACAACTCTGAGCAAAAAAAAAAAAAAATCAACTTTACTGTAGTTGTGATTTTTCCTTCTTCTGTCACAATGTATGTTTTATTCCCTTTGCCCAAGAAATGGGGGCACAAAGTCATGATCCACTTGCCTTTATAGATTCTCAGATGGCTGTATTTAGTCTATTTTTAGAATTCTCTTGATAACAGAAGCAGTAGTTCTGATGATGACGATAGATTTTTATTCTCAACACGAACTGCCTGAAGATATTGGAACAAAGAAAAATACAATTTATGGCGCTAAAAAAGATAGCAGCTAGGACACACTAGTGGGTACAATCACAATAAACCCACAGAGACATAAATATACAAACACAAAAGAAGTATGCAGCGCTTATACCAGACCCACAAGTCTTAAGGAAATATACACACAATCAGTGAATATGTGATAGTAAGGGAGATAAATACCCCAGTATTATTGAGTCTTTGAGGATTTATCAGATCCTGTGGGGAAGCTGGTTCGAGTGGTATCACTTTAAAATATCTCAGATCGAATTTTGAGATTACTCCCAGAGATGAAACTTGGTCCTCAGGATGTATGAATTATGAGGCAAGCAAACATCAAATTAGAAGAGTATAAAATCACATTTATTACAAGTAAATAAAAAACCTTACATTGAGGTCTTGTAAAATCAGCATAGGTAGCAGCATAGATAGCAGCACAACGCGTTTCGACGAATAATCTCGTCTTCCTCAAGTGCAATTCACAATGTTGTGTAATGTCCATACATTTAAAGGCCTTTTGGCTCGGAAAATCGGGTATTTAGGACCCGCCCGCTTTGCCGTCGGACCAATCTATAAGAGCTAAGTGATTTCTCTTTCGCCGCCTGTAACTTCCGGGTTTATGCGTTCCACCGCTTTTACTTCCGGTATCGTGTGCGTTCCAAAGTGCGTTCCACAGGGTGCACTTCCGGTTTCACTTGCGGTTCGGTTTTCTTAACGGAGGTGAAAGGCTTTAATCCATGGCAATGTTCCTAATGCTGTTAGTCCTTAAACTCACACAGTTACAATATCATATATATATATATATATATAAAACATATAGTTTAAAAGGAAGGACGTTTAAAAGGAAAAAAGGAGGAGAGTTAGTGATGACAACAACTTTCTGAATGAGTAAAATTAACAAATGTATATAAATTAAATGTAATTATACAGTTTGAAATCAATGTTTAAACCACATGGAGAGAGGGTTTCCAGCTCAAAGATCCATTTCATTTCTGTTCTATTCAAGATCTTGAGGTGGTCCCCCCCTCTCCATGGTTTCTGAAATTCCCAAAACATTTAGTGTCACCATTATGTTTTTGGTGAACATGTGCAGACACTGAATGGTTAAGAACTCCCTTTTGTACATTTCTAAAATGCTCGCAGATTCTGACTTTTAATGGTCTAGTAGTACGCCCTATATACTGCAGTCCACAAATACATGTTAATAGGTAAATTATATTGCTTGAATTGCAGGTTATAAAGTCTTTAACTGTGTTTTCTTTTTTTTGTCTTATTTGATATAAATTTCTCTGTTTTCCTATTTATAATTTTACTCATATTGCATGCCCTACAATTTCCACAGTATGGATTTTTTTTCCATATAGATCGTTATCTCTAAGAGGTTTTTTAGGAATATAACTACTTGTCAAGATATCTTTAAAATTAGTAGCACCTCTATAAACTATTTTTGGTTTTTCTCCTATATAATCACTAAGATCTTCATTTTGTTTAAGGATATACCAATGTTTTTTTAAAACTTTGTGGAAAATGTGACTCTGTGAATTGAAATCACAAATGAAAGACACCTGTTTAGCTTGTGTGAGTTCTTCTTTTTTCTTTTTATACGTTAGTAAATCTTTTCTGGGTTTAATTAGAACTTCCTCAAATTGTGCCTTTACATCAACCTTTTTATATCCTTTCTGATAAAATTGTTCTTTTAAAATATCAGATTGTTCTAAAAATGTTTTTTCTTCCGTGCAATTCCTTTTTATTCTCATGAATTGGCTTTTAGGGATGTTTGAAAGCCAATATTTAAAATGGCAACTCTCACTGTTGATGTAGCCATTAACATCAACAGTTTTGAAAAAAGTGCTGGTCTTAATAACTCCATTGTCAATAAAAATCTTTAGATCTAGGAAGTGTACTTCTTGATTGCTCATTTCCGAGGTAAGCTTAATGCCCCCAGAATTAGAATTTAAGAAAATGAAAAAGTTATCCAATGATGTCTTACTCCCCATCCAAATAAAAAAAATATCATCAATGTACCGCTTATAGAGGACCAAGTTCGCCACCCAGTCATGCTCAGCATATATGTTTGGGAATATTCTTCCCAAAATGCCATAAATAGATTAGCATAACTGGGCGCGAACTTGGTCCCCATGGTGGTACCTCTTCTCTGAATATAAAATTCTCCTTCGAACCGAAAAAAATTGTTTTGCAAGATAATTTTAATGCCCTCAATATTGAATTTGATTTGTTCTCCTTTGAATGCGTTAGATGTTCTTAAAAAATGTTCCACCGCCTTACATCCTTTTTGATGTTCTATGACTGTATAAAGGCTACTAACATCGCTAGTGACGAGGAAGTAGTCCTCTTTCCAGTCTATTTTTTGTAGAATCTGAAGGAGATTAATGGAATCTTTTAAGTATGCTCTAGTCTTAGTGACAAGAGGTTGTAGAAGAATGTCTATATATTGTGACAGGGGTGATAACAAAGAGTCAACCCCTGCCACAATCGGTCTCCCTGGGGGTTGTACAGGATCCTTATGGATTTTGGGAAGAACATAGATCACGGGGATAATAGTATGTTCTTTATTAAGAAACCTATATTCATCCCTGGTCAAAATCCCCTGTTCCAATTCTTGGTCCAAAAATGTAACTAACATTTTCTTGCTGTTTTGTTCTGGATTATTTTTTAAAATTCCATATGTTTCTTCATCCTTCAACTGTCTAAAAATTTCTTCCACATAGGATGCTTGGTTCATAATAACAACCCCTCCCCCCTTATCGGCGGGTTTGATGATACTACTATCATCCTTGCTTAGATCTTCAAGGGCTTTTTTCTCTCCATATGTGAGATTAAATTCAAATTTGGAAAGTGGTTTTATTTTTTTGAGGTCAGTGATACATGCCTGTTCAAAGGCCTTCATACTTGGCGTTTTAAGCTGGTATGGAAAAAATGATGAAACCGGTTTTAGGGTAGTATGATTAAATTTGGCAATTTCCTCTAATTTTGTCTCCTCCCTCTCTTTCCTCTGGAAGAACTTTTTAAGGCAGAGTTTTCTCATATATCGATTGAAATCTATAAACGTATCGAATTTGTTGATGTTACAACTCGTTGCGAATTTGAATCCCTTTGTAAGGACTCTTATATGGTCCTTATTTAGGCATTTATTCGATAGGTTAAATATTTTTATAAATTCTGTTTTTGAGTTGTCGTCGGTTACTACAACTCTGTCAGTCTTCTTCTTTCTCTTTCCTCCTCTGGTTCCTCTTGCATACGTCTCTTTTTCAGAGGGGAGCGTTGAGTTCTTACAAATGTAGTGTGTGTATTGGGAGTTCCTAAAAAAACTCTTTCATCATTATTTCTAAGTGCTTCATATCTATTGATGTGGACATATGATATCTCTGTTGATATATTTTTGGGGTAGTTTAATCTGGATTGTGGTACATATGTATTAGATGTTCTAGAGTTCCTATAATGCCTAGGTGTCTGGTTATGGTTTCTCCTCCCTCTCTTAACTTCTGTCCATTGATTTTTATCTATCTGGTAGTTTTATCTGGATTGTGGTCTATTAGATGTTCAAGAGTTCCTATAATGCTTAGGTGTCTGGTTATGGTTAGAGACAGATAAAAATCAATGGACAGAAGTTAAGAGAGGGAGGAGAAACCATAACCAGACACCTAGGCATTATAGGAACTCTAGAACATCTAATACATATGTACCACAATCCAGATTAAACTACCCCAAAAATATATCAACAGAGAGATCATATGTCCACAGAAATAGATATGAAGCACTTAATAATGATGAAAGAGTTTTTTTTAGGAACTCCCAATACACACACTACATTTGTGGCCATGGCTATATTGCTAACTTCTCACCTTTACAAACATAACACTAACCACACACATTTTCTGTGGAAAACTACTCCACCACTTTGGGTCACTAAACATCACCAAGTAACATGTCACTCACTTCCTTCAGTGCCATCTTTGCTGTCAAAAAACGTATCAGTGCCATATTTGTGCCTAGCTTCTCAATGCTATCTCTTTCCTCATAGAACTTCCCAGTGTCATCTTTGACCCTATTTACCTAATCAATGTCATCTTTGTTTAAAAATAGGTTATCAGTCAATGCCATCTTTGTGTCCATATAGCTTATCAGTGCTATCTTTGTCCAAAAATGGCTTATAAGTGTCATCTTTTTCCCAAGATTGCTAATCAGTGCCATATTTCTTTCCAAACAGATTACCTTTGCTATACTGTCCTCAAATAGCTTGTCAGTGCCATCCTAATGCCAGGTGGTGCCTCCCAGCTCTTCTGACTGGCACTGAGTGTGAATGTGCAGAGCCTAATACAAGGATGAAGCCTAATGCGAAGGAGCTGAGCCTAGCACTGCACTCTCCGCCAAAGTACCTCGATTTACAGAGCGCCTGAGTGCTGTGGGCCCCTTGCACCCACCCATGATCAGCTCAGCCTGAACCTAAATTCTATAATATTTTGCTTACCTTTCCCCAACTTCTCTGAACGGTAACAGAAAATACAGTACTTAGTGACCGTGCCATTGACTGTTTGCATGCTTGATTAAATATTTTTTCATGAATGGCACACTGTATGGAATCAAACTGAGAATGCACAATAGGTTAATAGATCCTCAATAATATCATAACTCATAATGGACTCGTAATGGTTAGAAGATTAGAATTCTGAATAGTTTGGCATATACCAAGAAAGGGTTTGCTTTGTAAGCTATTTTTTATATAACAAGAAAGATGTAGTTGTGATGAAGATTATTTTCTTTAACATTTCACAAGAAAGCCCTTATTGTATAGTGTTAAGCAAATCATCAACATATTGGTGAACTCTGGTGATTTACCACAGATGCTGTTTTATTGACAACCATTTGTCAATATGGCAGCTTATTAGAAGAAATGGTGAGTGGTGAGCTGGCTTTTCATGATATGATAGGCAAGAATACACTGAGACTTTGCGTGGAGCATGTATATCAGGATATGATGTAGCATTGCTCATAGAGTCCAATTTTCTATAGGAAAAACCTGAAGATAAAATTACAATTTAACATGGACAAATGTTATATTTTGGAAAAGTGGCTGTCTAGGTTTCAAAACCGTTGAAGGCAAATGTGCTTCAAGTTCAATAAACGATAGCTGAACTTTATAATTGCATCAATTCCTGGTTCTGCAAGTTGAGGAACATTATAGTATTGGGTATTTAATGCCTCTTTTAAAGTATGTGCTTATCCAAGACCATTTATATGGTAAACATTTATAAAATGGCTGATGAAGCTTTGGTGATGTTCAAAATGGTGTTAGATGCTATCCAAGCGAATGACACCCCTTCTCCCCTTCCTGGTCAAAGATGATCAGATAGGGTTTGTGGCCGGAAGGCAAGGCCTAGATAACACCAGGAAATTGTCCCTGATGCTATATTAACTCAGGAGTACCGGCCGGGACAGTTTACTACTGGCTTTAGACACGGAAAAGGCGTTTGACCGCTGGCCCTTCTTGAGACAGGTACTAGAGGCATATGGCTTCCCCACATCACTCATCACACAAATATTTGTATTGTACCGCAGACCCTAGAGCACAGGTAATCCAAACTGGATTCCTCTCTCCCCCTTTCAAATAACAAACGGCACCGCTCCTATACGTGCTCGCCCTAGAGTCGCTACTAGAATCCATTCAAACAAGTGCCGTTATACAAGGAGTAGATCTCTGTGGCACCCACATTAAGACCAGCACATTCACAGATGACATCCTGCTATACATTACTGACTCTGTACATTCCTTGCCAGCCATAATGCAGGCCATCTCTACATACGGGAGAGTATCCTATTAGTCACTCAATACCTCCAAAACACAGGCACTATCGATAGGCCTACCAGAGAACGTCCTATCCCAATTACGTTGTACATTTCAGTTTGAATGGCGAACGGACACAATTAAATACCTAGGTATTACAGTCACGAAAAACCGTACAGATCTTTATGCTACTAATTACGTTAAAACCTGGAATGCTTGCCGAGCATTACTACAGAAGTGGAATTTGTTTTTCCTATCATGGACAGATTGTTGCACTCAAAATGGTTATTCTGCCCAACCTAATGTACTTGTTTTGCACGGTCCCAATCGCTCTTCCCCCTGCGTACTTCAAATCAATCCAAACAGATGTAAACAAATTCATATGGGCGGGTGGGAGACCATGAGTGAACCAGTGGAGGCCTGGCCCTTCCAGACCTCCAATCATACTTCCATGCAACAGTTATCGCATCATATGTACCACACCTGATGTTCGGGGTTTGACCGCAATGGGTAAAGCTGGAGAATCCTATCCTTTCCCCTCACTCACTTTTCACAATAATGTGGGTACCACAGCACCTGCGCCCTTCGATACCAGCAGACCCGAAAGAGGTGGATCTATCCCTCCAAATATGGGACAAACACAAAGCTGGCCTGTGTAGAGGGGAGGGAATATAGTTGGCCACCCCTATAGCGGCACTGCCATACCTGATTACTATCTTTAACGCGAGGCCCTGGATTGTCAAAGGGGTCACACATCTTTACCATCTATTTTCCTTACACAACCTTCAAGAGTTTGACACCCTCAATGTTCATTGGGTACCTGAACATCTGTACTAGAACAAACCCCAAACGTTACTATAACTAGCCTGACCATAGGATGATGCCTACCCTACTTCTGATATATACCTGCCTCACAGACCCGTGTCCTGGCTTTGTAATGTACCATTGATATGGAAGATAATGTGATGTAACATGTACTGCTCAACGAATTTGAACACCAAAGTGTTGACCCCCCTCCCAACCCCACCCTTTTGTCTTCTGTACCTCCTCCCCACTCTAAAAATCTTAATAAAATTTCAAGTTGAAAAAAAAAATGGGGTTAGATAAAATTAGTTGCTTATCCGATAAACCTGGGATGAATTGACAAGGAATATGCAAATATTAAACATCTTTTCCAGAGAAAAATATAATTAAAAGAAAAAAAAAAAAACACAAAAAAAATTAATAGTTTACTTAACAATGTAACACTCACTGGCGTACATATAGGGGTGGCAGGTGTTGCAGGGGTAGCAGCTGCGACCGCCCCATCACTCCAGGGGGCCTGGCCGCCCTGCGGACCCCTGCTACCCTGTACCAGCCGCCATGTTCAAGAGGTCCACTGGGTGACCCATGCTGTTAGGGCCACCCGATGGAGATGGATTTTCAGGGAGCCCGGTCAGCGCTGCGGCGCTTCAACAGCGCGACCGGGCCCCCTGTGATGAGATCACTTCTGGGAGGAAGTGAGTGCCCCGGTCACTTCCTCCCAGCAACCACCAGGAGCCGCGCGGGATGAAGGATAGGGAGTCAGAGTGGGAACTCTGACTCCCACCAGTCTGAGCCACCACTGGACCCCAGGGAATGTCACCCTCCTGTACCTAAAAGGTAGGAAACAGGAGGGTGATTAAAATATTTTGTATATATGTGTGTCTGTATGTATGTGTCTGTGTGTGTCTGTCTGTCTGTATGTGTGTGTGTCTGTCTGTATGTGTGCCTGTCTATTTGTATGTATGTATGTGCCTTTGCATGTGTGTATGTGTCTGTGTGTATGTCTGTCTATATGTATGTGCCTACGTGTGTATGATGTATGTATTTGTCTTTGTATGTGTGTGTGTATGTGTGTATATGCGTATGTATTTGCCTGTGTGTGTGTCTGTGTGTGTGTCCGTCTGTATATGTGTGTGTCTGTCTGTATGTGTGCCTGTCTGTTTGTATGTATGTGTCTTTGTATGCATGTGTGTCTTGTGTGTCTGTCTGTATGTGTGTATGTGTCTGTGCGTATGTCTGTCTATATGTATGTGCCTGTGTGTATGTATGTATGTGTCTTTGTATGTGTGTGTGTGTGTGTGTATGTGTGTCTATGTGTATGTGTGTGTGTGTGTGTGTGTGTATGTATGTGTGTCTGTCTGTATGTGTCTGTGTGTGTGTCTGTATGTATGTATGTATGTATGTATGTATGTATGTGTCTTTGTATGTATGTGTCTGTGTATGTGTGTATGTGCCTGTATGTATATGTCTGTGTCTGTCTGTGTGTATGTATGTGTCTGTATGTATGTATGTGTGTGTCTGTATGTATGTGTCTGTGTGTATGTGTGTGTCTGTATGTATGTGTGTGTGTGTGCCTGTCAGGGGGGGCAAAAGGGGGGAGGGAGAGAGGGAGGGGAGGGGTCCATGGATCAGTTTTGCACTGGGGCCCCATGGATTGTGTGTACGCCACTGGTAACACTACTACAATAACTAAAATAACATTCCAGGATTAGCGTCCTAATAGGTTTTCTATACTAGGCCTTCGGAAGAGTACTATCCTTGAATGTTTTGGCCCTATCACAGCAGTGTAGTAGCCAAAGTAATTTATGTCTATTGACATGGGCTGTGGTGATGAGAAAAAGGGTCATTCCACCATGCTGTTCCGATTATATCTTTCACCAGCTGCAGAATGCTTTGATCGTGGAACATTGCTGTTCGCCTGCGTTGTGCCTGCTCCAGCGGGCTCTTCAGGACATCCTTAAATTATCATAAATCCCATGCTGTCTGCAAAACTATGAATCTCAAATGCTAACAGGCATATTCATAGTCAGAAAAATATGTGCTAGATATTTGGCTGGCTGTGATTTGAAAGTAAGGGGTAATTTACTGAACGGAATTCCAGAAACAAGCTCAAACCTGACAGAACGAGTTGTAGGACCATAATAAGATATCGTGTACACCTTTTATATGTCTTTATTTGCTTTACTGATACAAAATAATAATTTTCTTTTAAATTATTTTTTTGGTTGCGTAACCGCCAGACCGGACACAGACATGTCAGACAGCAGTAATTTATTTATAAATACAAATTTGAAGATTTATTCAACAATCTGTGTGTCATCATGAGTTACCAAATTTTTAGCAAAAAAAACCCAAAAAACAATTAAAAAAACAGCAAACTACTGAGATGTGCAAATTTGACCATGCTTTACAACATGAGTGAAAGTCAAATTTGTTTTAAAATGATTTAGTATGTTCTGTGTGTGTTTTTTTTAATAAGATTCGGGGGATATAAAGAAGACATTGTTATATGTATACTGCGACCGCACCATCCCTTGAAATATTAGCCTTTTCCTTTGAAAAATGATGAACATCAATTATTTATTTGCACAGATTAGCAGACAGCGTGAATCCTGAATTTGTCATCTTAATAGGAACATATCATTGATTATGAAAAATTTATATTTTTCCAAATCTTTTGCTGACAAATAAAGTGACAGACATTATAATATTTCAGATTTGTGGGAGAGAAATGTACAAAAAGTACAAAAATGTCTAAAGTACTTCTTAGATGCCATAGATAAATTATATCTCTAATCTGAGAGCACACAAACATTGTATTCATTTCCCCCACCCCAGGCATTTACTTCTCCTTTCCCCATTATATATTTGTCCTGTTTTCTCTCACACCCCTTTAAGAGGGATGTTAAAAGTATATCTTGTCTTATTACTCTTTGCTCTCAATAGTATTGATATATGTTTGGGTTGCATACAAAAGTCTGAAAAATTAGGGTTTTTTTTGTCCTAATTTATCCATAAATGATCCATACTCCACATAAGATCACAACACCAAGTAAAAATCTTAATGTTTAATCTATAAAATTGTAAAACTCTTTCACAAAAAATATACAAAATCAAGTTCAAGTGGAAGCTAGGATCTGGTACGTACTCAAAATGGAAAAAATACAGCAGCCAATTAATGAGACTATAGTCCACTTTCTCAAAGTTTTGACCCCATGGATAGAGGCTTTTCCTCTTGGCTCCCTACTGGACCTTCTGGTGGTAGAGTTCCAGAGATTTGGGGGAGACTGCCGCCTGCTCATCTCATTAGGAAATACCTTCCCAATTTTCCCAACTCACCCATCTACCCACCTTCTTTCTCTTGCCTCTCTCTTTCCTGTACTGCCTAAGACCAACATGGCACTGGATTTCAGGGATTTCACTCATGAGAGGACCCGCCATGTTATTTAATTACAAAGTTATTCTATGTTTGGAATTTTGTTTCTAATGCCTTGCTTACCTTGTTAAACATAAAAATCTAATTAAAAAATAGATAGTAATAAAAAAAAGAAAATTCCTTCTAAATCATTTCTGTTATTATTATTATTATTATTATTGCAATTTATATAGCGCCAACAGATTCCGTAGCGCTTTACAATATTAAGAAGGGGATTAAACTATAAATAGGACAATTACAAATAAACTTACAGGAACAATAGGTTGAAGAGGGCCCTGCTCGATCGAGCTTACATTCTATAGGAGGTGGGGTGTAAAACACACTAGGAAAGGAATTTGCTGTTCACCATTAATGTGTAGGAGATTTGCTTGCTATTGATCCAGCCGTAGATGAATAATTGATGGTAAGGTTACATCTTTTTGCAGTTATAAGAAGTGGTTTTTTAAAATAGTTAAATGCACGTAACAGTAAAACCATGTGTTTTTGGTCCCTAGACAGGAACATTTTGTACACTCCTACAAAACCTGTTATCATCAAAAACACCCTACTCAATTGAAAGCTTTTTAGCTGCAGGGAAAATAGTTTTTGTTGCACATTGCCTGGTTCATGTAGTTGTAGTTGTTCATGTAGTTGTCTTGCATAACTTGCTGTTATGCAAGCAATGTCTGATTTCAAATGTAGCACAGCCGATGGGAGGGCAGATGATGGGAAATAATTAACCTATCAGGAGCAAGGCAAGAGGATATAGGAAGAAGGCACTTAAGAGTCTCAGCCACAATGGAATAAGACGCATTGCTTCAATTAATTTATTACACCATTACTACTGGCAGAAAAACCACTAACTAATAGTTGGATTGCTAAGACATGGGGCAAGTTGGGGACTTTATTACTGGTTGAATTTATAGATTGGAAATTTGGCTGTGAGCAGGAGCACATTCTTTAGCCGCTAACTGTTTTGTAAAGTTGTCCTCCAGTTGGCTTCATTGGGAAATTGACTATGTAGTCAAATTCTAAATTTGGGTGTTTCTCAGCTTCTATTGCATTGTCCTTTAAATGTTATATTGTTTTCCTCCAGTTTCTGAAAATTCATTTTTTGTGAATACCAGTGGACTTATGACAGCTTGCCCATTAATAATTAGAATGTTTGCATTAAGAAAGCTTCCATGTAACCTTTTGCAGGGTAGATGTCTAACACATCCAATTTGAGAGAGGTCTGTTGCAATGTGAAGTGGGGACTGTGAGCACTGCATTGTTAACTTAATAAAATCAGTTTACTTTGAGAGTGTGATGGGGAAGCTTGAATCATGTTATTTTAAGGCAGGGGTTATGACGTTTTGCTTTGGGCTCAAGCCCCAGGTGTTTTTGGAATCTAAGCATGCCCCTGATTAACCATTCCTAACCCCCTGGGGTCATTAAATAGGCACCCTTTTGCTAGGATTTTCATGGGAGGCAATGTAAGTTGACTTTGCTGGTAGATGTTTTTACTAATATAGTTTAAATTGTGAAGAAAAAAATGCACTGCTCATGCAAGGGGAGTTCAATGAAAAAAATATTCTTAAGATTTCAATTGTAAATAAAAATATGACATTATGAACAGTTTTACTCCTTGGTCACCTCCGGAGACTTGAAGTAAGCCACTGTCAGGAGTGTTACAGTAATGTGCTCACCTGGTAATTTTATGCACGCTGCTTAATTGTATACATGTACATATAGCTGTAAATGCAAATATAATTATATAACATAAAGAGTTTGTGTTATATAGAGAGGTAAACATAAATGCAAGGAAATAGAAGAAAAACATATAGGCCTTGATTTCAAGGGATTCTATAGTGCCAGGGAAAAAAAAAACATTTTCCTGGCACTGTAGAATTCTACAGTACTCCCCCCTTGCCCCCCCCCCACCCCCGCAAGACTGAAGGGGTTAAAACTGAATGTCCCTTGGTGCTGGCTCCGCTCAGCGCACGCTCCTCCCCCAGCCGACATCCGCCGGTGGGGGAGACCTAAGGCACATGCGTGTCATTAGCCGTGCTCAAATTAGGATTTCCCCTTAGGAAAGCATTATTCAATGCTTTCCTATGGGGGAAATCTGACGCTGGAGGTCCTCATGCATAGCGTGAGGATGCCCAGTGTCGGATAATGGACCAAAGGTCTGTTTCAATTCCAGAAGTCCCTCTAGTGGCTATCTGGTAGACAGCCACTACAGGAGGAGTTAACTCTGCAGGGTAATTATTGCAGTTTCTCAGAAACTGCAATAATTACTATTGCAGGGTTAAGGGACATGGGACATTGCACCTCCCTCTAGTGGCTATCTGGTAGACAGCCACTACAGGAGGAGTTAACCTTGCAGGGTAATTATTGCAGTTTCTCAGAAACTGCAATAATTACTATTGCAGGGTTAAGGGACATGGGACATTGCACCCAGACCACTTCTTTTTTTTTAATTTTAATTTTTTTATTTTTGAAAAAAATGTATCACAATAGACAGTACAGGACAGTACAGGACTTATTAAAAAAAAAAAATATAGACAATAAAACAATAAATACGTTTCGACAGTACTAGCCCTCTAAGATACTGAATCTTTTAGTTTATTACCCTTAATTATCCTCTTAATTATAAATTGGACGACATACCAAATTTAGTATCTTTACTTCAACTTGAGAGAACCTTAAATAACTATTTACTGTCTATGATAAACCATGTAAGCATAAAAACAAAACGAACATAAAGTCACACTGTGCCGAGATCTATATATATCCTGATAAATAATACCTTACTATAGGGCTTAATATTTTCCCCTTTACTTTTTCCCTTTCTTCTACTTTCTCTTTTTTTTTTCTTTAAAAAAAAAATGTACATTATTAATAGCCAAGAAAACGGCTTTATATAGAGATGCAAAATATATAAACATTACAGCCCCAAGACGTATCAACAATGTTAGCTCTGTAAGATGAAAAATTATTAAAAAAAATTCTGATCTGTCTATATTCATAAGTCACAGAAAGTTTATCATCTTTTATTCTTCTCAAAAGAATTTTTTTTTTTTATTGTTCGCTACGTAGTTTTTTAACAGTAGTGTCCAATACTCATACTGTGCTAAAATCAAATAATGGATACCACTATTTTCCTTATGTAGGGCTTAACTTTTTTACCCATTCCTCCCATTCTTCTATTCTAGGATTAGTATAATTGTCTTGTCTCAGAATTCCAATCTCCATTTTGCAATGGTTCAGGACCTGAAATTTTATCATGTCCCAAGTGGGGGAATCAGATAATTTCCAATATCTCGCCAATGTTGCTTTGGTCTCCGTTAGAATGTGGATCACTATATCTTTTTTGCTTCTTGAAATTCTAGGCCAGCCTAGATGTAATACAAAGGACTTACAGGTAAAGTCAAGATCTACTTTTATCACCTCTTGACAACATGTTGCTACTTTGTTCCATAGTTGCCTTAGGTTTGGGCATGACCACCAGATGTGGACATAGTCTGCTCTAGATGAGCCACATCTCCAACACTTATATTGAGAGGATGGGTACATTTTTGCCAGTTTAGTGGGGACATAATGCCATCTATTAATAATCTTATAATGACTTTCAGATGAATTTAAACAATGAATAGCCTTAGTTACGGCATTATTTGCATTTATCCACTCATTTCTTGTAATAGTAACCTGTAGGTCTTTTTCCCAAGATACAAGGGCTGGAAATGTTGGGCTCGATTTATATAATTTTTATAGTTTAGCACAATGTGATACTAAATTTTTATTACTTTTAGAGTTAATTAAATTCATGAATGTATGTAATCCTTCAGATGACTCTATGGCCCTATGTTTATGTAAAAAATGTTTTATCCTTAAATATGTAAATTTCTCTCTATAGGGAAGGGAAAATAGCTGCCTAATGTCCTCAAAGGACATAATTTGATTCTGTTGCATTATTTGATCTATATTATTAATACCATTAGCCGTCCAGTTTTTTATATTTAAATCTTCTATATTGACTGTCAAAATGCTGAAGGGTATATCCGTGATAATTTTATCCAGTATCTTAAGTCTCTTTTTCCAGTTTTTCCACTGCCATAATAAATTATCCGTAATTAGGCCTATGTTTGTATTATTTCTCTTTTGTAGACTCCAAAATATAGCTAATAAGTCTGGAGATCCCAGTCTTGTGGCTTCTATTTTTGCCCAAGCTTCCTCTGCGGAGCTCTCTTTTAGTGATATAATTAAATGAGCCAACGCGCATGTCTCATATGTCTCTAAAATATCTGGGACCCCCAACCCACCTTTTTTGGAACTCATATTTAGTATTTTTTTTATTCACCCTCGGTTTTTTTTTCAGCCATATAAACTTCTCAAAAGCTGTCTGTATCATTGTAAGCCATGGTTTTGGGATTTTGATAGGTATCATGCGGAATATATAGCTCCATTTGGGCATTAAATATGATTTTACAACATTTATTCTCCCAATACATGATATCTCTGCAGTTCTTAGGTCTTTAAGTTGTTTATTTATTTGTTTCATCATAGGGAGAATATTGTTCTCTATGATTTTACTTGGGTTACTTGTAATTTTGATACCTAAATATTGCAAATGTTTCTTAGCCCAAGCGAAGTCATATTTATTCCCAATCTTCCCTCTATCTTCCTTACTTAGATTTTTTGCTAATATAGTTGTTTTATCTACATTCAGCTTGAGATTGGAATAATTTCCAAATTCAGTTATAACTTTCATCAATTCATCCAATGATGGTACAGGATCTGTAATGGAGATTAGGACATCGTCCGCATATAGTGATAATTTATAAACTTCCTGACCGATTCTGACACCTTTAATCTTTAAGTTTTCCCTAATTTCACAGGCTAGAGGTTCGATATATAACAAGTAGAGCAGCGGCGAGAGAGGGCACCCCTGTCTCGTCCCGTTGCTTATTTTAAACCAGTCGGATGTTATACCTCTCCCTATAGTTCTAGCCCTTGGGAAAGAATATAAAGCCATTACAGCGTCCATTAGCCATCCACCAAAACCAAAAGCCCTCATAGCTGCTATCAGGAAGTCCCACCTGACCCTATCAAAGGCCTTCTCTGCATCCAATGATAGGGCCAGAAATGGGACTCCCGAATCGTTAGTGCTATCTAGGATATCAATTATTTTTCTCACACTATTACTGGATAGTCTACCTTTTATGAAACCGACCTGATCTTTATGAATTATAAAAGGTAAGACGGATTGCAACCTGTTCGCTAGAATGCTAGCATATATCTTTATATCCGAATTTAGCAGGGAAATAGGCCTATAGCTTCTTACTTGATCTGGTGGTTTTTCTGGCTTATGTATAAGGATAATGTTTGCGTATAGCATTTCCTCCGGGATGACCTTTTCCTCCACAATTTTATTAAATACATTTTTCAAATGGAGCGCCAATTCTTCCTTAAATTGCTTATAAAATATGTTAGGCTAGCCATCCGGGCCTGGAGTTTTATTCTTTTTTAACGTATCTATTGCCTCCTTAATCTCTAATTCAGTGAAAGGTTTGTTGATACTATTAACCTGTTCTGCTGATAGCTGTTTCATCTTTTTATTTTTAAAATATGTTTCTGGATTGTTGGGTTGGTTAGGCAAGTTATATAGCTCTTGATAAAAAGAGTTAAATGCTTTACCAACTTTTTCAGGGGTTAGTTGTGGCCCTTCCTCAGTTGTAATTTTCTGTATCCTCGTGGCCATTCTAAATCCTTTAACTTTATTTGTAAGCATTTTATTTGCCCGGTTGCCTCTGTAATACCATTTTATTCTTAAGCGTTCCAATTTTTTGGCGGTTTGCTGCCATAGAATTTCATTAATATTTTCTTTAATTTTATCTATATTCTCACTCATTTGTTTGGAGGGGTTATCTTTATTAAGCCTTGTTAGAGCATTTAGCGAAATATATAGGTCTGTCAAGGAGGAACTTCTACTCTTATTTCTTATTGAACCCATTTTGATAAAGTGCCCTCTCAGGACTGCCTTATAGGTGCACCAGACTACTACATCTGATGTACCTTTGTTTTGGTTATCTTCAAAGAAACATTTAGTTAATTCTTTCACTTTCTCTATTTCTTGAGAATTTTTTAATAAAAGATCATTTAGTCTCCAACTGTTCCTTATTTTATTATCTGGGCTTATATTAAGGTCTAATATAACCGGGTTATGGTCTGACCAAGTAACTTCCTGAATTATGACCTTCTTTATCTTAAGTGATGTCTCTACTGTACCCAAGAATAGATCTAACCTTGAATATGTATAATGAACTTTTGAAAAGCACGTAAAGTCCCTTTCTTGGGGGTGGTAGATTCTCCATATATCTAACAAACCATGTCTACCTACTGAAAGTTTAAGCTGGTTTGATGTTTTTTTGTTTTGGATAACCCCTTTAAGTGAGTTTCTATCTAGCGTTTCATCCATAATGCAATTAAAGTCTCCCCCTATAAGGACTTTTCCCTTTTTAATATTATCTATTTTGTTTAGTACCGTTTGTATAAAGCCAATAGGTTTAACATTAGGTGCATATAAATTCGCTATTGTATATATTTCATTTTGTATTTTACATATTACTATAGTGTATCTTCCGTTTTTATCTATTTCCTGGTACATAATCTGTATATCTATGTCACTGGTTACAAGGAAGGCAACCCCACATTTTCTTTTATCCTCTAGTGAAGAACATATTTTGATATTAAAAGTATTAGGAATAAATCTTTTTGTATCTTTCCTTAACCAATGAGTTTCTTGCAACAAAACTATTTTTGCACCTTCTTTTTTAATATATTCAAATACCATTGATCTTTTATGTGGATTATTTAAACTCTGTACATTAAGTGTCAGAATTTTAACCATTCGGAGAAAGTAGAAGAATAGGACATAGTCTCGGCACAGTCAACACAACAACAAAAGAAAAAAAAAAAAGAAAAAACAACAACAAATAAAACATGGTAAAAACCATGGTCCCTCATGTAAAAAAATACATGAAGCATCCCGTCTCCAACCCCCTTTGTTGGGGACAGGAATCCACACCCTATTCCCTATGGTGTGGCATCCAAACTCCATCTAATATTGGAGTAATATGGGGATTAAGCCTCGCCTCAGACTAGCGAGATGCAGTGTATCAGAGTTCAGAAGAGGGTATCACAATGTAACGAGTAGGGATACTAAAGGGGATATGGAGAGGGTAGGGGAAGAATAAGTTCTTTATACGTTATATATTATTCGGCTTTATTGACTTATCTATTTATATGCTATGGATCTTTTCTTAACTTCAGAGTGAACTATTTTATGATACTTGCTGTGTATTATCATTAACGATAACTTTTATTGTGACTATTTTCTTCTCCCTTTACACCACCTCTAATTCCCTTTTATATCTAATTCCTTAATTTTATTAAAGACACGGAGGCTCATATTATGCATAACTCTTTCTTTATTTCCTCAGCAGCAAAGATAGAGGAATATAAATATTGTCAAAATGAAAGAAAAAACTGTTCAGGCATAACAGGCAGCCAATCACATAACAGAGGAAGTAGCTATATAAGTCCTGTGTCTCCCACAATCCCCCTCTTTCTTTGCTGCTTCCTCAGACAGCTAAGTATCCATGTTTAGCTCTCTTACTTGTGGCATTTTGATTGTGGTATTTCTTATTATTATTGCTATTTACTAATTTACTTTGGTGTTGTTTTATTGATGCATCCTTTGTTTTAATCGTATATGCATCGTTTTATTCGTTGTGCTCCGCTTAGTGTGCCTTGGGGATCCCTGAGGGTTTTTTCCCCTTTACCGGGAGGTTTTTTCTCCCTGCCTTTCCCTTGCTCCCTCTCTCGGGTGCAGACAGTGATTGGTGCCGCGACCGGTCCTTTCTTCACGACCGCGACTACGTGCACTTCCCTGCCCGCTCACGGACTTCCCGCGCGGGCAGAGTGCACGCGCCCCTTCCCCCGACGGGTGCACGGCCGCGAGCACTTCCCTCGCGTGCAGCGGCCATTTTGGACGGACCTCCATGCGGTCTGCCTCCTTGCCATGCAGTCGGTCGCCTCGATCCCTCCCGGGCACACTAACGGTCTGAATTTTTCTTACTGTCCTTCTCTGTGGGTTACTCAACCCTTTTAGTTCTCTCCTGCCCTGTTTTCGTTAGTTTACAACTTGCTAATTATTGCATCATGCAGGATAGGGATGATGAGCCTACAGATCCCTCTGGGGACTTTACCATGGAGACTACTGAGAGTGCTATGGCCTCTCAGGAATTTCAAGCTTTGCTTGAAGCCACGATGGCTTCCTCCCTGCAGAAGGCTATTGCCTCAGCCATGGGGGCTGTCTCCTCCTCATTTACCCACTCCCTGCATTCGATGGTTTTACCTACAGTAACCACCCCAGCTTCCCAGGGTGGGGGGTCCCCTTCCCCTGCCCAGACAGTGCCTGGGGCACGTAAGGCTAAGGCCAAATCCAAAAATGTCGGCTCCCACTCCTCGATGCAGATGCTACCTGCCTTGAATGACACGCTGGAAGCGGTCACTGATAGCGCGCACCCCACGCGCAAAAGAGCCCCTGGCCGGGCTAAAAAGGCTAGACTATGGAAAAGGGCTAGAGCCCTAGATGATGGGTCGGATACCGACCGGAGTGTGGAGGATGAGTCCGACCATATGGGATATGACTCCTTCGATGAAGGTGAATCTGGCGAGGATTTGCCCCTTACGGGCGTGACCCCCTCGGGCTCCTCCGCCAAGGCCAGTGGCCACTTGTTAGACGCCTCTGGGGATACCAAGGCGATTCTTGACCCGCAGGGTAACCCCCTGTTCGACCCTGATGACCTGCGGCACCCCAGGTCCGCTGAGTGGGTTCCCCCAGACCATATTGCCCAGTACGTGGCTAAGCGTATTCGCACCCCGCTCTCTAAAGAAGGCCGCAATAAACTGCGCGCCGAATGCCCAAGGCCTTCCCTCCCCGGCGCCGCCGGCAGAACCCCGGATATTGATCCCCAAATTGCCCCATTTCTCAATAAGTCGGGCTGGAAGCCCAAGAAGGGCCTTGACCACTCCCTGAAAGGGTGCCAGGACAAGATCCTGGATACTCTGGGGCCCCTATCGAAGCTATACGAGCTTCTCGAAGCTGCCAAATCTGGAGACTCAGTTTTGGATATGGATGTGGCCATTGGATGGGTCCAGCGGGCTATATGCCTGCTGGGCAATGCTAATACAGCTATGTCCTCCGAGAGGCGTAAGGCGATCCTCCTAAAGATCGACCCTAAGCTGGCCGCTATGACGGTGACAGAACCTGACCCGACTGAGGAGGGCTTACTGTTCGGCTCCTCCTTTGTCAAAGACATGGGCTCCTATGTGAAGACCTTTACCGCAATTGATAAGGCGCAAGCGAACATGAAGCGCATGTTCGCGCCCAAGGTTTTTGGAGGGGCCGGGCGTAGCAGGAACCGTCCGCCTGGCCGCGGTTACAGAGGCTCGTTCCGAGCACCCAGAGGTTCCTTTTTTCCGTCACGAGGCTTCCAAGACCCGAGAGCACCCACCTTCTTCCCAGCCAGAGGCAGGGCTTGGGGCTCCAGATACCCCCGCAGTGGCGCTCCAACCAGACGTCCTTACGGTGAGTACCCCTTCTTCCCCTCCCGCTCAGGTTCAGGTAGCGGGGAGGTTAGCCTTGTTTTACCACAGGTGGGTGGCACTGACATCAGATGCTTGGGTACTACAGTGTGTAAGGGGATATCGCCTAGAGTTCGTTTCCATGCCTGTCCAGTTTTGTCCCCCCAGAGAACTGTCTCTTCCACCAGATCAGGACGAGATGATTTCCGCGGAAGTCGTGGAAATGTTGTCCAAGGGCGCAATAGAGGAACTGCCGTTCGCCGCAAGAGGCTTTACGAGCAACTTGTTCCTAGTACCAAAGAAAGGGGGCGGAGTTCGCCCCGTGATAAATCTTCGCCCTCTCAATGCTTTCCTGCGTTACCAACATTTCCAGATGGAAGGCATACACTGCCTCAGAGACCTTCTACGCCAGTCGGACTGGCTGGCCAAACTGGACCTGAAGGACGCTTACTTCACGGTTCCCATTGCTGCGGACTGCAGGGACTACCTGCATTTCACTTGGCATGGCCGACGATGGCGCTTCACCTGCCTGCCTTTTGGTCTCTCTTCGGCTCCTTGGTGCTTCACCAAGCTCTTGAAGCCGGTAGTGGCATCCCTCCGAACCCGAGGGGTCCGCCTCATTATTTACCTGGACGACATTCTGATCTTGTCCCAGTCAAGGGCGGACCTCCTACTACACTTAGAATGGACGACCGACCTTTTACAAGATTTGGGATTTCTGATCAATTGGGACAAATCGGTCCTGACCCCCGCCCAGTCGATAGAATTCCTGGGCTTCAAAGTGGATTCCGTCCAACAGTTTTTATTTCTACCGGATTCCAAGATGAAGGCCATTCGGAAGGAAATCCGGAGGGCTCTTCGTGTCTCGGACTTGTCAGTAAGACAATTGGCGAGAATTATTGGCCTCCTCGCAGCCTCTATTCAGGCGATCTTCCCGGGCCCACTACATTACAGAGCCCTCCAACGGCTCAAAGGTTCACACCTTCGACTGGGCCACTCCTACGAATCCCGGATACGCTTGGACGCGGAGTCCAGAGACGAGTTAGAATGGTGGTTGGCACACATGGAGGCGTGGAACGGGAGAGCCATTTTCGGCTCCGTCCCGGACGTAGTGATAGAGTCCGATGCCAGCTTGCACGGCTGGGGCGCTCGTTGTGGAGACGTTTCCACAGGAGGCAGATGGTCCGACGTGGAGAAGTCGTTACACATCAACTGCTTGGAACTTCTGGCAGGGGCATTCGCGATCCGCAGCCTTACCCCAGGGCGGGAGAATTGCTGCGTTCTGCTCAAGATGGACAACGTGTCGGCGGTCCGTTACATAAATCACCTGGGCGGCACGAAGTCCAAAATGTTGGCGATTCTAGCGAAAGATTTCTGGCAGTTCTGCCTCTACAACAACGTCTCAGTGACGGCGGAACACATTCCGGGTCTGGACAATTCGGGAGCGGATTGGAATTCCAGACACTTAAGAGACTCTGGCGACTGGCATTTACACGCTTCAGTGTTCCAGGGCCTGGACATGTTGTGGGGAAAATTCCAGATGGATCTGTTCGCGTCTCGGCTGAACACTCAACTGCCGAAGTTCTACAGTTGGAGGCCGGACCCGGCGGCGGTGGCGACAGATGCCTTTCTCCAAGACTGGCCGCAGGGTCACCTGTACGCCTTTCCCCCGTTCAACATGATCGCACGCACGATCTCGAAACTGGTTCGCCACGATTGTCGTGTGGCGTTGGTCACCCCTCTCTGGAGATCTCGACCATGGTTCCCTCGCTTGATGGAGTTGTCAATAGATTTCCCTCGGTTGATACCAGTCTTCCAGGACCTCCTTCTGGATCCGGATGGGAACTCACACGACCTGGTGATGCAACACCAGTTGCCCCTGATAGCATGGTTCCTTTCAGGGGACCTTGGGTTGTCTCAGACGTTCCGCAGACAACTCTCCTGCTCCTCGATAACGCCTGGGCCCCAGGCACACGAACAGCTTATCGAACTTCATGGAGATCGTGGTCTGGTTGGTGCATGGAACGGGCAGTGGATCCCGTATCTGCCCCTCTACATTTGATCCTGGAGTTCCTCACGTTCCTGTTTGACTCGGGCAAGGCGTACCGCACGATCAACCTATCCCGCTCGGCTATTTCGGCCGGACACAAGGGTTTGGATGGTTCCCCTGTCGGCAGACATCCTTTTGTATGTCGCCTTCTCAAGGGTATTCGCCTTGCCCGTCCTCCTCGGCCTCGTTTCTCTGCATTTTGGGATGTCAACGTGATGTTGCAGTTCCTCTCATCATGGTACCCTAACCAAGAATTGACTTTAAAACGTTTGTCATCCAAGCTGGTGATGTTACTCTGTTTGATCTCTTGCAAGAGGGTCTCTGACGTCAGGGCCCTGGATTGGGACGCCGTTGCATTCACCCCAGAAGGCGTTACTTTTGACATATCCAGAAGGACGAAATCCGCATCCAAGTCGTTTACTTACCCGAGGTTTTCTGGTTGTCCGGCACTCTGCCCAGTGGATTGCGTCAAAGTTTATCTGGATGCTACACGTTCCCTTCGCTCCGCTGATATGCATGATTTGTTCTTATCTTTTAAGTCACCTCACCGGCCAGTTTCGACACCTACTCTGGCACGTTGGGTGCGTTGGCTACTATCTTCTGCAGGTATAGACACCTCTGTTTTTACGCCTCATTCTGTACGGGGCGCGATGGCTTCGAAAGCATCCTCAGTCGGATGTCGTCTAGAAGACATTATGCGAGCGGCGGACTGGTCCAGAGAATCGACCTTTCGAGATTTCTATTTCAGACCTATTGAACACATCGCATCTCGAGTAGTGGCACAGCTTTGAACTTGCATAATATGAGCCTCCGTGTCTTTAATAAAATTCCCAGATTTTACTAGTAACATGACGTAAAGTCATGATTTTATTAAAGACACGGAGGCGAGTATTATTCCCGCCCACCCTCCCGGTGTGGGTTTTGGGAAAGGAGATGCTTCGGTGCTTTTCAGGTATGTTTTTCAATTAGGTCTGTATTTATTTTGTGTATTTATATCATGTATTTTTATCATGTTTTGGATGATCTTGAACGTTTTATACTGGGTCCTAATTTTTATATATTTTCTATTTCAGAATCCAGTTTTTTTATGTATGGCTCCTCACGATTATGTTTGGTAAGTCTACAGTTTTGAGTTTGGAAATTACCATATTTTTCTATCTTTTTTAGCTTGAAGTTTTCGCATTGTTTCCCGTTTCATGTTTGGATCAAGTGGGACATCGTTATCTTACCTGGTCTTCGGTTTTCGCAAGAAAGAGGGGGATTGTGGGAGACACAGGACTTATATAGCTACTTCCTCTGTTATGTGATTGGCTGCCTGTTATGCCTGAACAGTTTTTTCTTTCATTTTGACAATATTTATATTCCTCTATCTTTGCTGCTGAGGAAATAAAGAAAGAGTTATGCATAATACTCGCCTCCGTGTCTTTAATAAAATCATGACTTTACGTCATGTTACTAGTAAAATCTGGGAATTTGGTGTCAAACTACCGTATTTATTCGAGTATAACGCGCAAAATTTTGTACCGATTTTTAATCGAAAATTCGGGGTGCGCGTTATACTCGAATAAATACATAAATAAGTACAATAAGCGCACAAACTTAACTCCATTCCAACTCTGAATCAAAGAGGGAGGAAGGCAAGCGGCGGCGGGTGAGGGCAGCTGCAGAGAGTAGGCAGTCTGTAGTGGAGGTGGATCCCTGCATTAGCCCAGCAGAAGAGGGAGGGAGTGGGTGCTCCGATAATACCTCCCAGGACCGCCGGGCTCATTACAAGCCTGGTGGTCCTGGGGGGGCGGCCAGCAAGCGTTTACTCACCTCCCTGCAGCTCCTCCAGCTCCCCAGTGTAAATCTCGTGAGAAGCTCTGACGGCCGCGGGTCTCGCAAGATTTACACTGAGGAGCTCCTGGGAGGTGAGTAAACGCTTGCTGCCCCCCCCTCACAGCTAAGCCAATGCCACTGGACCCCCCTCCCTGGCAAGGCAACAAACAGGGAGGGGGTACAACAAAAAATAAATAATTATAATTAAACATATAAAAAAATTATTAATTTAATATACTTTTTTTGTCAATTACAATGCTTGGTGTGAAACTAAATTTTATACCGATTTTTAATCGAAAATTAGGGGTGCGCGTTATACACGTGTGCGCGTTATACTCGAATAAATACGGTATTTATTATTTCACAAGTTAAACACGCATATTTGAATGGAAAAAGAAAAAAAAATATTATGAATAAAATTATTCACCCCTTTCACAATCTTCCTTAGTAGGTAAATGTTGTGCAAATTTGTTAAACGTATTATAGTGTCTAAGTGTTAATTATTATTTCCTTTATTTCAAAGGATATTATTATATTAAAAGTGTTATATCTTTTCTTTTGTACATTTATATAGTGTTAGATTTCCTCCCCTTTCTCCCCCATTTCTCAAATTTTTACAAATGTTCTCTTATGTTCTTATTCTACTAAGATAGTTAAACCACCAATTTGTGATATTTTAAACTAGGATAAGAAAAAAAAAAAAAAAAAGGGGTAAGTAGAAAAATAAATAAATAAAGAGACAGCGTCCAAATCACCCAGAAAAATAAACTCTGTGAGTCTATAAGAATCAAATAATTTAAACTAAAAATAAATAAATAGATAGATAAATATATATATATAAAAAAAATTCCTAAATCATCTAAGTGCCTTTAATCTATTTATTCCTTCTGTATCTCTTTCTGTATCTATTAACTATTTCATTCTCTATTGATTATCAAAACCAAGCATATAATGTTCTCATCAATTTTCCCTCTGTTCTCTATACTTTTCCCCCTTTAAAGGTTTGACATTTCTAATTGGTAGATTATTCCATTATCTATCATCAATCATCCATTTAGACTCTCTCTCCCTTTACCTTAACTTTTTCCCCCTATACCAGCATTTTCAGTATTATAATCGAGTGAATCATCTGAACACGTACTCCTTTGTGTAATTCTTATAAAAATATTAGTCAATGTACATTCCCTCACTCTCTTAGTTAATATATATTACATTTTCCTCTAATCTCATTTCAAAGCCCTCTCTTGCAGCCAGATATTAGCGGAGGTCACATTATCAAAAAATACAGATTTTGCTTCATGTACCACTATAAGTCTCGATGGGAAACCCCAGTAGTATTTGACATTATTTTTCCTTAGAGACTCAGTCACTGGAGCATAGGAGCGTCTTTTTTTCCTTGTTTCATATGATAGGTCTGGGAACACCTTGATATCTTTAAATTCTTCTTTCTTACTGTTTTGCCTTGATGCTTTTCTAATTTCCTCCTTAAAAATATAGGAGTTACAACACACCATTACATCTCTTGAGATTTCTTTTGGTAAATTACTTGGTTTCTGGATTCTGTGATGTCTTTCCAGGAATTTGTATTTCTCATCCATCTGGATTCCTAATTCCACAAAGTACGATTTTAGGAAATCTTCCAATTTGTCTTGACTTATATCTTCTGATATGTTTCTTATCCTCAGATTCTTTCGTCTGGAGCGATCTTCCATATTTATGATCTTTATCTCTAATTCTTGAATTTTCTTTTGGAGTTTCTCCTGTATTTCTTGTTGTTCTACAATAGAACATTCTGTATGTTCCAATTTGTCTTCAACCAGTCTGATCTTTTGTCCAATTTCTTTTATCTCCTTTTTTAATTCAGAGTTATTGTTCATAATCTCTTGTTTTATATCAGATAATTGTTGCTCAAAACAGTTTTTGAGGAAGTCTGGGGTTATCTGAGAAGTATCTATCACTTTTACAGTCTCCATCTGAGTTGTATCTCTCTCTTTACTGTTAGGACTAACTTCTTTTGAGCGTGTTTCTGATATTGATTTTTCAGTTTGAGATGTGAAAAAATTAGATAATCTTTTCTCTTTAATTTCCTTTTTCTCTCCCTTGTCCCTCTCCTTCTCTTTATCTTTACTGGAAGAGAGCTTTAGATCTTGATTTCTTCTAGTTGACATCTTTTTTCTTTCTTTTATCCTTCTCTCCTTGCTTTTATCCCCCCTTTTTTTTTCTCTTTTTCACTCCAGGAGGTCAACACCTTTCTTTTTCTTTCTCTCCTCTCTTTATCCTCTCTTTCAGGCTTATATTTTGTTCAGGCGCCTGATACTTATTTAAAGAAAAATTTCTCTGTTTTAGTCCATAAATGTCAAGGAGTATAGTCCCTTTTTTAAAGTGAGATTAAAGATTAAATAAGACTTTGGTTGAAATGGAAGGGGCTGTTTAAAGACAATTCAAGCGACAGCGAACCGTGCTAGGTAATAAAGATGTTTCCACTTTTTTTTTTCTTTTTTCCCTTTTTTTTCCCTTTTTTTTTTCTCCTTTTTATTATTTCTTCTTTCTTCCAGTAAATCGGTATACCCCGTTAAGGTCTCTCTTCACAGTATAGATTGAGATATTTTATCTCCTATATCTCACCCAAATTTACTCAAATTTACTGGGATTGTTCGCAGATTTTAAATGATTGCCTATGCTGGACACTTTCTTTTTCAAAGCCTGTGTATTAATTAAGGCTTTTGGTTTGTTCAAATAAGTCCTCTATAATATAACTCCAATTTTTAAATTCCAAAATATTTTTTCCTAGATAGTTGAAAAGAAAGTATTGAACTGCAAAAAAAAAAAAAAAGAAAAAAAGATACAAAAGAATGGTGTACTGTCTCTTTAAAGCACAAAAAAAATGTTCATATGCAGAGTGAAACAGATATCTGGTGAATATAAGTAATTGGTAGCATTTACTAACAGCCTTTTGTGTTCCTTTTTCTTCCTTTCCTTCCCTCCTTCCCTTTCTCTTCCCTCTCAGTAGGAGAACAATATAGTTCCAAATCTACTTGGTTCCCTTCAGAGCAGACACATATTAGTATATTAGATCTCACCCAGCTTCACTGCATCTCCAGACCTCACATGTCTGTGTAGAGTTAATGCTTCTGCCAGTGGCGTACGTACCGCGGTCGCAGGGGTCGCAGCTGCGACCGGGCCCGGCACTCCAGGGGGCCCGGCCGCCCTGCGGCCCTCCCGCAACCGGGTAGCAGCTGCCACGCTTTGCGGCCCCGGCCCGTGCAGCAAACCGTCGGGGCCGCATGTCAAGGGGTCCATCGGGTGGCCCATGCTGTCAGGGCCACCCGATGGACATGGATGGTAAGGGGGCCCGGTCTGCGCTGGGCGCTTTAAGAGCGCGACCGGGCCACCTGTGATGACATCACACGCTGGGAGGAAGTGACCGCACGTCACTCCTCCCAGCATACTGACAGCCTGCGCGGGAGGAAACTGAAAGGAGGAGGGAGTCAGAGTGGGAACTCTGACTCCCATCAGGCTGAGCCACCACTGGACCCACACATGGTAGGAAACATTTTGTGTATATGTGTCTGTGTGTATTTATGTCTGTGTATGTGTGTATGTCTGTATCTGTGTGTATGTATGTCTGTGTCTCTGTGTGTGTGTATCCATATGTGTGTCTGTGTCTCTGTGTGTCTGTCTGTCTGTATGTGTGTATCTGTATGTATGTCTGTGTATGTATAATTGTGTGTCTGTGTCTGTGTGTGTGTGTGTGTCTGTTTCTGTATGTCTGTGTATGTGTGTGTGTCTATGTATGTGTCTGCGTGTGTGTCTCTGTATGTATGTGTCTGCATGTGTGTATGTATGTCTGTGTCTGTGTGTGTGTGTGTGTATATCCATATGTGTGTCTGTGTCTCTGTGTGTGTCTGTCTGTCTCTCTGTGTGTGTGTGTGTATCTGTATGTATGTCTGTGTATGTATGATTGTGTGTCTGTGTGTGTGTCTGTTTCTGTATGTCTGTGTATGTGTGTGTGTCTGCGTGTGTGTCTCTGTATGTATGTGTCTGCGTGTGTGTATGTATGTATGTGTCTGTCGGGGGTATGTGTTTGTGTCTGCATGTATGTGTCGGTGGGGAGGGGCCCACAGTCAGGGGGGAGAGGTTCACGGTAGGGGGGGGCCCACGGATCAGTTTCGCACCGGGGCCCCATAGAGTGTGTGTACGCCACTGGCTTCTGCTGAGCTTTATCTTTCTCTTTTTTTCACTCGGCTTCTATGACCTCTGTAATCTTTTATCTCCTCCGTCTATGTCAACGCTTTAAATTCAATCAGCATAAACAATACGACGACGTCTCTCTCCTGCCTTCAGTCCTCAGCAGCTCCGGTTTTACCAGCAAGCATTTTCCTCTCAAGTGTGATTTATGAAGGGCTCACGGCGTTTGCTGCTCTGCTGCTCTGCATTCCTCGCTGTTCATTTCGGCGGGCTTCTCCCCCATCAACAACAGGACGTAACGTACGTGACTACGTCATCCCTCCCCCCCTCAATCCAATGCTGTAGTTCAATGAGCTGAAGTGGTCTGGGTGCCTACACTGTCCCTTTAATATCTTTGGATAAGCTTTTCAAATAATGTAATATTTTTGGATACATGTTTACTTTTTCCCCCCAAAAATATTAAAATATACAAAAGTACATAATTAAAAAAAATAAAATCTAAATATTAAGATATTTTACATAACTATTTACAATTTATATTATTTGAAAAAAGACTATCCAAAAATATCAAATTGAGAACTAATTCTTGTAAGTGCGTCTTTGAACTGGGAGCAGTTGAGTGGAGCTTAATCGCAAGCACAGTTAAATTCACTGTTCAGCAACATGTTGGCAGTTGAAAATAGACATTTTATTATGTTCCCTAAGGTTGAAATTGAAAAAAACTCCCCATCATGTTCAGGCTAAGAGTTCATATGGTGTCTACAGGATTGAAAACAATGAACCATATCTGATACCTTGGGCGACATTCTATGATGCAACCCAATAAATACTACTGCACAGTATGTGGGACAGCATTGCTTTGGATCTGTACACCCCACAAGCTGGGAGATGGCACTAACAGAGTGACCCCTTAATAGATTTTGCCCCAGCATAGTACTCTGGGAATACTTGATAATCAAAATAAGATCATGGTTTACTGGTGAACAGCCTTTGATTTTTAAACAGAGGAAATTGTATTTGACACCTGAAGTATTACTTATTTAAACAACAAAATATCCTCCGATCAAGACATGCAGAATATGCCAAAATCACTTACAAAATTCCCAGGAGATTTTATTTGGCAAAATAGATCCAGAAATCTTTTTTTTTTTTTTAAATCATAGCTTGTTAAAAGTCAACAGAGAAAAAAAAATGCATTCTTGACTTTTATTAAGATTATAGAAGCCAAGTAATGTGCTTAACGTCTTTTTCAATGTAGCATTCTTTCCTGGTTGGATATTGTCAAAGATGCGTTTCAAATTAAGATTGATTATGACTTCAGTTACATATATCTTTCTCTTGTGGAGAAAAGAGAGAATGTTGGTTTTCAAAATTCCATATTCCATTTATGTCCTTGAGTTGGGTCATATTTTATGTATAATTTATCATGGTCCTTTTATCAGTTTTTGGCCATTAATACTTTTTTTTTATGTTTAGTTTATTATTTGATTATATAGATAATGATGGCAAACCTTTAAAAGGGTCATTTAATAACCTTCCGAGGTGGCCCTCACTATGTGCTACAGTGTAGCTATAATAGGTGTTGCCAGGAGGGGACTTTGAAGGCTGAAGCCCTGGATGTTGGGCTATTTAGCTCCAGGTCTCTACCGTTGGTGGAAAGTTGAAGATGATATTGGGATTTTTTTTGTTCTAATTTTGCATCTGGTAGATGCTTTCCAAAGCAGCTAACTATTATGAATAAAATGATCAGTATAGTGTAGGCATAGGCAACCTTCAGCAATCCAAATGTTGTGGGCTACATCCCTGGAAAAGCATCATCGTAGGTGTAGTCCAAAACATCTTTAGTGCCGAAGGTTGCCGATGCCTGGTATAGTGCATCATCATGCTACTTACGTGGATGGAATAATGCACCCCAGTGACTGTTGGGAAGGAGTGCTGGGGAACAAACCTTTGAGTACCTCTCTGTGAGTTAGGTAACATAATAGGATGGCATTAAATACCAGTCTGCGCAGTACTTGTTTCTAGGTGTGCTTCCATTGAAGCAGCAGGCTGTTTATGGGTAGAGAAGAGGGGATGTAACACAGAAAGGCAGGGATATATAATGACATAACTCTCTAGTGTAGGGCTTTTTAATATGATTATCCAAGTTGAGGTGTGAGCTTTGAGTGCTAAGAAGCTCTCATATTTAGAAATCTCTTGAATATAATTTAACAAGAGGTACTTGAAGTGCCCATTTAATACGTTATAACCAGGATCATTAGTTTTATATTTCAGTTTATGACATGTCAGAAGAACTTCATTTATAACTAACTTTTCTCTGCAAACTGTACCTGTGGATTTACATAATTCCTTTTCAAAAGTTCTAGCTTTGAACACAGAGTTTCTTATTTTCATTTTGATTCCTCCATGAGTCACATTTGCACAATTTACGGCAATTTGTCAAGATGATTCCACATTGACTTCGGTTCAAAGCCATTATGACAGGTCGTTCACGGAGCTTTCCTGAAAGAAAATCAGAATCATGGGAAATACGTTAATTTGCATCACATTCCTATGCATTTCTAGAAGTCAGTTGGAAGATTCATTAAAATGTACATACAAAAATGAGTTGTACATCTAATAGGTCATTTTTGGACATATTAACTGCTGCCGACGTTGAAGTGACAGCAAATCTACTGTTCCGATACCTTTCAAAAACATATTTATGACTACTGGATGGTTGAAATATTACTCTATACTTTATTAAACACTGAATTTAATGGTTCCTGAAAAAAAGGTAACTTGAATAAAAAAAAAAATAATAATAATTTATTTATGAAATATTTCACCAAGTAGGATACATTGATATTTCATTAATTTTCAAGTTCATGTTCTGGGAACTTCTCAAAGTTCCAAAAAAGGTTTTCTAACAATGAACTAATAATAACATATTTGTTGATGAACTTGATGATTTATTCTATCAGTAAAAGACAAACAGTGCAATAACTACATAACAGCAAAATATAACAGACACACATGCACAATACTGGGAGATTGTCATCCTGTCCCTCCTCACAGCCTGCATTTTCAATTCCACAAACCACTTTCACAAGTTGAGCTGGACCGTAATCTCATTAGAGCAGGGCTTTCTTCACATCGTCACTTGTCAATATTTATTTTGTCTGTTGATTACTAACAGTTCTAGTTCTTCACTAAATACTCGTAAAGTGATGTGTGCTAAGTCAGAACTATTACCAAATAATTATAATAATGGTTCATTTCACAAACCCATATAAAAAAAATGGTTAATTGCAGATCTGTCACATGGTACCAGCATCATTATTGCAAATGGCTGGTTTGTAATGTATCCCTTTATGTGATACATTATGGAATGTTCTTATCTCATTTGTAACTGTTCATATTTAAAACAGCCGGCAAATAACTAGTTTGTATGCATAGTTTGTTATATGTCCAATGGCATGACTCATATTAATGGATAACTTTCTCAATGGCATAATCATCTGATTTATTGTCCCGATTTAATTAGTTTCCTCCTCATTTAAATAATGTAAATGTATTGGTTTGATTGTATTTTTAAATGCTTGTAGCATAGAGTGGAATAGTGTTGCAGAATGCTATGGCTTGCTTTGACCTGTTTAAATTATAGTGCTGACTTTTATCAATTCCCTGCTTTCTCCATGCTAAGAATTACAGCTTGTGCTTATTTTCTCACTTTTGTTACTAAAGTGGTTTTAGACACCGCTCACTGAGTTAAAGTAACACTATAGGGTCAGGAACACAGACACCCCCCCCCCCCCCCCCGGCTTCCTTTGCCTCACTAAATATATTAAAATCTTACTTGCATTCAAGTCTGTAGCTGCTACCTCTACCTCTGCTCTGCCTGCTTGGCTGACATTATCAGAAGTGATTCTATGAGCCAATCACAATGCTTTCCCATAGGATTGGCTGAGACTGTCAAGGAGGCAGATCAGGGGCAGAGCCAGCCAAACACAACTCTGGCCAATCAGCATCTCCTCATAGAATCAATATATCTCAATGAGGAAAGTACAGTGTCTCCATGCAGAGGGTGGAGACGCTGAATGGTAGTGCTGCACCTCTAGCAGCCATCTGAGAAGTGGCCAGTGGAGTTATCACTAGGTTCTAATGTAAACACTGCATTTTCTCCGAAAAGACAGTGTTTACTGCAAAAAGCCTGAAGGGAATGATTCTACTAACCAGAATTTTTTTTTTTTAAATAAGCTGTAGTTGTTTTGGTGACTATAGTGTCCCTTTAAGAACACGTGCATAATGTATCATCAAAAATATATTATGGATATTACTGATACAATCAAGTGTAGAATAATATAGCAATGTAACATTTGAATTAGAAGATGAAGGTATTGTATACAATGTATTAATGTCCTTAATTATACCATAGCACAAGTGACCTAGCAAAGATTTGATCTGACAAGGTAAATAAATTGTCAGCAACTTAAAATATATTTACAAGGCTTGCAGACGTCATCTTATTTTATTGTTTGGAAACAGATTTAAATACTTCCCAACATCGGCAGTCAGAATTAATCAGAAAGCTGGTGGCAGGGTGTTAAACCTGATTGCATCACTAGCTCTGCCCAAAAGTAAGCGGATGCACTGAAAGGGGCAGACCTGCCCAGAAAGAGGGCATGTCCACCCACATTACTGTTAGGCCAGCCTGGTGTGAATACACAGTAAATAGAAAAGGGGGATTGGTGGCACACCAGTAACATGCATTTTCAGCAATGGTGCTGCTGTAGAGACAAAAATGTATACAATATACAGATTAAGGTGCACACTTACACATACATTTTACAAGACTACTTAAAATCACCTATCTCACTAGCACTTTTTAATTTGTCTCCCACGTTGGATTTAGTGTAGGACCCACCGATATTGGGGTACTGTGAAGTAGTGGTGGCCTTGACACGACATGTCCATATGGTGGAACTGAATCCCCACATTTATTTTGCTGAGATTGCTGATTTTAAGTGGCCTTATCAAATTTAAAACTGTATTTTTTTGTGTGCGCTGTTCCTTAATCTATATATTGTGTGAATACACATCAGGCTGCATGCCAGTCATTGTGGCCGACCCACTGAGGGCAGGACATGCAGGGAGCATTGCTTCAGTGCCCTGAACGTAGCACGAGTGTTGGGGACAATTCACGTCTTATGATCCACTCTCACTACAATTGTTGGGGACAGTGCACTGATGTCCCCAAAAGTGGGACCCCAGGGTACTAAGACGGGAATGCGGGACTGTCCTGCTGAAATCAGGACATTGGAAAGCATAGAGGTTGAAATCCTCTTGCAACACCTGATTGCTGAGCCTATGTGCTCAAATATTGAAGTTGATAATTAGATGTACTTTTATTTGAAAGTAATTGCAGTTTTAAGAAATCTGGGCTATATATTTAGAAGCTACATACAAAACGTTGCTCTGGTTTTAAAGTATAGTAGGTGAATAACAGTTTGGCAGAACGGCCAGTGTCCCATTCTTATAACAAGTCATCAAACAAAGTGAGTTTCTTAAACCGAAAATGAGTCACAATCATTTGTAACCAGCACATTTTCAATCATGCAAGATTTAACAGCCTGAAACATAAATATTACATTTCATAAATCAAGATAAATCCTTGGAATAAATTTGTGCATTTGCTTATTGAAGAATGCCAATCAGGAGAAATTTTAGGACGTTGTTTAATATCACATTTTGCTAAATAAAAACCCTGTGACATCGTCCTTTTATTAAAACAGAACCATCTGATACAAGGACAGGTCATCTTTTTTCATCACGTTGAGTAACTGAAGTTAAATGGCATTCAATCACTTTGCATAAAATCCACCTGGCATTTGTGCCAAGCTTTTATATCAAACTGGCATTCCTAATTTGTAGCATTGAAAGATTTCATTAACAAGATTATAAACATATTATATAATATATATATATATTGTATATAGTTATTATTATTTTTTTCAGATTCTTAAACTAGTGTGAATATCTGTAACATACCAGGCTGGACTTCATGTACCAAGTCTGGTAAATAATTACTTTTTCTTCCTGGTTCAAAAATGTGAAAGTGAAATATAGCTAACATTACTGCAGCTACTCAGCGCAACGGTATTAAAGTGGCAGCTGTAACTCAGCCAATTATCAATAAAAGGATGCAAATTGCTTCAAGAGAATGACAAAGTATTGGATGAAATGATGCATACCCTTTTTATAAATATGTCTATACATTCTTGACCATTTGGCTTTCTCGTAGGCTCAATATTCACTGATGAAATTAGGTACTGCAGAATATAACCTATTTTACAGGCACCAGGGGTATTTTTGTCCCTACCAAGATTTTGCTTCATTGCAGATGAATATGTACATCATCCACACCATCCTGTCAATTTCATCTACTCAGATCCATCTTTCCCCCACTCAATATGGAATGCAAAGCTGTGTTTTATACTAGTTAAATATGGGCACATGCCCAGAACTATCAATGAGCAACAGGCTTAAAAGGAAAATTTTGTGTAAGGAATACAAAGATGTATTACTAACACTAAAGTGTCCCTCTGTCCCCATGCCCCCTCCACCCGTGTCCTCCTCCTATCCATGAAAGGGTTTTTAAAAAAATACATCTTTCAGTCTCTCACCTATATCCAGGGTTGGTGACCCACTGCACTTACACATAGAAACATAGAACATAGAATGTGACGGCAGATAAGAACCATTCGGCCCATCTAGTCTGCCCAGTTTTCTAAATAATTTCATTAGTCCCTGGCCTTATCTGATAGTTAGGATAGCCTTATGCCTATCCCACGCATGCTTAAACTCCTTTACTGTGTTAACCTCTACCACTTCAGCTGGAAGGCTATTCCATGCATCCACTACCCTCTCAGTGATATTATTTTAAAACCTTTGTCCCTCTAATTTAAGACTATGTCCTCTTGTTGTGGTAGTTTTTCTTCTTTTAAATATAGTGTCCTCCTTTACTGTGTTGATTCCCTTTATGTATTTAAATGTTTCTATCATATCCCCCCTGTCTCGTCTTTCCTCCAAGCTATACATGTTAAGATCCTTTCACCTTTCCTGGTAAGTTTTATCCTGCAATCCATGAACCAGTTTACTAGCACTTCTTTGAACTCTCTCTAAGGTATCAATATCCTTCTGAAGATATGGTCTCCAGTACTATGTACAGTACTCCAAGTGAGGTCTCACCAGTGTTCTGTACAATGGCATGAGCACTTCCCTCTTTCTACTGCTAATACCTCTCCCTATACAACCAATCATTCTGCTAGCATTTCCTGCTGCTCTATTACATTGTCTGCCTACCTTTAAGTCATCAGAAATAATCACCCCTAAATCCCTTTCCTCAGATGTTGAGGTTAGGACTCTATCAAATATTCTGTACTCTGCCCTTGGGTTTTTACGTCCAAGATGCATTATCTTGCACTTATCCACTTTAAATGTCAGTTGCCACAACTCTGACAATTTTTCTAGTTTACCTAAATCATTTGCCATTCAGCTTATCCCTCCTGGAACATCAACCCTGTTGCAAATCTTAGTATCATCAGCAAAAAGACATATCTTACCATCAAGACCTTCTGCAATATTACTAATAAAAATATTGAAGAGTATGGTTCCAAGTACAGATCCCTGAGGTACCTTACTGGTTACAAACCCATGCTTCGAATATACTCCATTGACTACAACCCTCTGTTGCCTGTCACTCAGCCACTGCCTTACCCATTCAACAATATTGGAATCCAAACTCAAAGATTGCAGTTTATTGATAAGCCTTTTATGTGCAACAGTATCAAAAGCCTTACTGAAATCTAGGTAAGCAATGTCTACTGCACCACCCTGATCTATAATTTTAGTTACCCAATCACAAAAATCAATAAGATTGGTTTGGCATGATCTCCCTGAAGTAAACCCATGTTGTCTCTGATCTTGAAATCCATGTGTTTTTAGATGTTCAACAATCCTATCCTTTAACATGGTTTCCATCACTTTCCCCACTACTGAAGTAAGGCTTACTGGCCTATAGTTGCCCGACTCCTCCCTATTACCTTTCTTGTGAATGGGCACATCATTCGCTAACTTCCAATCTTCTGGGACTACTCCTGTTAACAATGATTGGTTAAATAAATCTGTTAATGGTTTTGCTAGTACACCACTAAGCTCTTTTAATAGCTTTGGGTGTATTCCATCAGGTCCCATTGACTTATTTGTCTTTACTTTTGACAGTTGAAATAGAACCTCTTCCTCTGTAAACTCACGTGTAATAAATGACTAATTTATACTTTTTCTTAACTGAGGTCCCTTTCCTTCATTTTCATCTGTAAATACCGAACAAAAATATTCATTGAGGCAGTCAGCTAGACCTTTATCCTCATCTACACACCTTCCTTCTTTTGTTTTTAATCTAACTAATCTTTGTTTTACTTTTATTTTCTCATTTATGTATCTAAAAAAAGTTTTGTCCCCCTTTTTTACTGACTGTATGTCAGGGTGGTAGTCTGGTGCCTGGGACCCAGACACTGTCCAGGCGGCGGTGCGTGGACCCGGATCCAGTATGCCTGATGTTAAGTGGGAGTCTTCAGCGTGGAGGTGGATTAGCAGGGTTCGGTGCAGGGTAACTGCACGCCCCCTGGTGTTGAGCACCAGCGTTTGTGCAGCCACAGACCAAGACCCTGAATCAGCTTCAGCGAATACCTGAAACTAGGAGCTTGGAAATTAAGCAGACCTCCCAGGAGCTTAATAGGGAGTCTCTGCAGCAAGATTGTATCCAGTACTAGAAACAAGGCTAGACTAGAGATAGGCACCAAACATGAAAACAAGACAGAACTAGTAAAAACCAGAACCAGAAAAGGATAGTAACCCAGAACATATACACAAGACATGAGGAAAACATGAACATATCATGGGCATGACTGGACAGGACTGTACATGGGCTGGGTATACAAACTAAAACAAGACAAGATAACATAGGCAAAACAAGAGGAGAAATAACTAAGTACTACATATGAAAATCATGGGGATTTAGTCACACTATATGATCATACATTGCATAAGCCTGCCAACAACGCCAATGTACCCCATATCTGGCAGGTCCTACACTGTCTGATGTATGCTAAAACAACCAAAAGACATGTATAGCACTTACCTGCAAGAAAGGGCAGAAGCTTTGAGCAGCTGCCTGCAGGACTCTGAAACAGAAAGGAATGATGGAAAACAAACGGGTGTGGCAACATAAAACAAACATTTAAAGGAAACCTTGAGACTGGGAAATCCAGGGACGAACTATAGGAATGAACCCAGAAATCCCAGCATAAAGAAAACCAGACATAGACTAGAAAACAAAAAAACCAAGGAAAACTAAGCAAGAATAGCAAAAAGAGTACTGGATACCAGAAGCCAAGTCCAGACATCAGAACAGAGCAGAGCAGATCATGACACTGTGCTATTTTCTCTTCTGTATGTGATTTGGATGCTCTTATAACTTGCTTAGCCTCTTTCTGCCTAATCTTATAGGTCATTCTGTCTTCTTCACTCTGTTTTTTTTATAATTATTAAATGCTAACTTTTTGTTTTTTACTATTTTGGCCACATCTGCGGAGTACCACAGTGGTTTCTTGAATATTTTGCTTTTACTGACAAGCCTAATGCAATTTTCTGTTGCCTTCAGTAGTGCAACTTTTAAATAATCCCATTTCTTTTGGACTCCATTTAAATTGCTCCAGTCTGATAATGACTCCTTTACACATATTCTAATTTTAGAAAAGTCTGTTTTTCTAAAGTCTAAAACTTTTGTTTTTGTGTGGTGTGACTCAGTCACTGCTCTTATATTAAATCACACTGACTGATGATCACTGGATCCTAAACTTTCACCTACAGTAATATCTGATACCAAATCTCCATTTAAATGGCAGACAGTCGCTAGAGCCAGACTTAGCACGGCAATGGGATTGAAGTGGACAGGGACACTGCACCAAGACCACTTCAATGAGATAAAGAGGTCTGGGTGCCTATTGAGTACCTTTAATAATTAGAAGGAATGTGAGCAACAAAGTACCAGAATCCGTTTAAACCAGTGAAAATGATTTACAATATGTTTTAAATCCCTCAAAGTGTTCTCCCAAGAACATGCATTTAGTTGTGCAAGAGCATTTTCAAGTAGAGATTTGTCCAAGACTTCTTAGCAATGAAAGAGAGGAATGTTGATATAAGGACCTTGGAATTTTAGTAGATCGGAGATCTACTAAGCTATTCAAACACTCAAAAACTTTAGCCAGGAGTAACAAGGAAAGATGTGCGAAGAAGTACGAATTTTAAGCATTTTCACTGATGGTAAACTAATCCTCTCTTATTTCAAGTAATCGTGCATAAATAATATTTCTCTTCTATGTCATAAAACCGTGTTTTATTGGGACTTTTGTGACCATGGTGGAATTTTGGTTTATTTAAGATAAGTTGGGAAGATTATATATGTTGTTTTTTTAAAGATTTCTCATGCTATAATAGGAGAAGGAAAAAGAAGAGAGGAAGACAAAGCAGATTTTATCATACAATCTCATTACTAGATCAGGACTTCATGAGCAAACAACCATTTAGCTGAAATAAGGAGGGCCGGGGGTTTGGGGAAGCCTGGTATAAAGCTTAGAAATAGAATATAACTAAAATGATAGTAGAATGACAAAAACACACTTAAATATGTTCCCACTTTGTTTTAATCTGCCAGTAAATTAGTTTTACAACCACAAAGAGCAGGCTGTTGAGTCCTAAACCTAGAGATTTGTTTTGGACCAAATTGCAATTTGGCTGATCATGTTTTTGGTCGAATTCGAGAATTCCGATTCCGATTCGAAATTACAAGCTAATTGAACTACACAATGCCCAACAGGATCAAGGGCTGATCAATATTCTGAATTCTGCCCAAGAGATAATGGATAGTTAAAAAATGATTGATGGCAAGGGCAAGTCACTAAATGTTTGATTTAATTCACAGATTAAGTGAGAAGTAGAGGGAATAGGGGTCACAAAAGGAGGTGCAAAAAAAAATATCTATATTATATATTTAATATAGATCATTTTTTTTACTGCTGCTTCTTTTTTCCCTGTCTTGGTTAATTTTTCTCATTTGATCATTTGATCTGTGAAGCAGATTGCAGGATAATATTTCTACCAGTGTCCTGAAAAAAACCCATAGTATTATATATATATATATATATTGCAGCATACTGATAGGCCCTTTTTTTTGGCTTGCTCTCCTGATTCTGTTCCTGAATAGAAATTTGGCCAAGCCAAGCCAACACCGACCAAACCTGGGATGTACCTAAAAATTGTCTGTTTTCAGGTAAACTTGTACAGGACCAAATTTTCTTGCCGTGTACAAATCTGCTGAATATTGAAAGTGATTGGAAGAAAGGGTACATCTTGTTACTTTGTTACTAGAACTAATTGCCTTACATTCCCCTATTTATAAGGCAACATTTTTTTTTTACTTAAACATAGATGGCTTCTTTCCCTATGTACATTTAAACAAAATGGAGACTCTTTAGTTTTATTCCAATGGCCATTTGAATATAAGCTCACCTGCCACGTCAAGGCAAGCCCGAAAAGGTGAGTCCTACACTAGCCATTATAGCTTATATTCAAATGGCCATTGGAATAAAACTAAGGAGCCTCCATTTTGTTTAAATGTACATAGGGATTTAGGCCAGAGCGCAGGTAACGTTCTCTTTGTTTTTACTATGTATTTTGAGCTGTTGGATACTAAGCTACTGCTGCTGTAAGCGCGGTGCTTTATCTTAGTATAGATGGCTTCTTAGTGTTTTTATAGCAACATTTATGCGCATAGAGGCTTTTCAGCACATCCAGAAAATGGAAAGAAAGAAAAAATGTAAGTGAAATAAACTGAAAACTTAGGGTTACTCAAAATAATAAAATTCAATTCAATTGATTTGGTAGTTTTAAAGAATTATGGTACACTTGCCTTGGTTTGCTTGTTGTGTGGACTTTTTAAACTGGAATATAAATGTATGGCTAATAATTTCAGACAACTTTTTCAGTACTAGGCTAGGTGACAATGCTGGAAATAAGAACTCAAATAACTAAATCACAAGGCTGACATTTCATAATCTGCTGTAAACACACACGTTCAATGGAAGTACTTGAGTCATTGCCAGGTTATGGTAGACAATCCACTTTTCACTTTAACTTCGGCTCTGTTATCTATTTAGCCGCTTGAGAATCTTAAAGAGGCCCGTTAATTCTCCCAAACACTACATTACATAATTCAGGAGACTAACAACAACATTTAGGCTGATGTAACTAATATAACATTTTCTTATCAGTTTGTCAGCGGGGAAAGGGAGGGCAGCCATCTTAACTACTTGCTCTAACACTTGCAAAAAAAATATTCCTCCGTTATTAAAATGGATGTCTTCTTGGAAGCCCTAACTAGTGGAGTAAAAGGAAAGGAATTATTTTTACTGGATTTGCCTTATATGCCACTGCATGTAAGTCTGCCAAGTTAAATATTGGAGAGATTGTCAGAGCAGGGGATCCGATGATAAATAGCAAGTAAGATGAATGAGTCTACCAGGAGAGTTTATGATGGATTGGAGAGGGGTTTGGTTCTAGAGCATCAAGCTTATTTGGATGTGGTTATAGTAAGGGAATAAAGTATAACTTTGTTTATATATGGTATTAGGAATGGATGAGAGAGACGCTCCGTCAGTAAAAGCAGTGGCTGCTAATAACCAAGGGACATTTCAGGTTCTTGAGGCGTGGTTAAAGACCATGAGGCATTACTAACACCATAGTTGTTGAGGTGATGAGCTTGTAGTAGTTGGATAAAATAGGAGCAATTTAGCAAAGTGCTCTGAAAAGTGTGTTGTTGTTTTTTTTTTTGCAGGAGCTCATAATCTGCTGTAATATACTAATGTTGTTTAAGTAGTCTGTAGAGTGTCATCTTTATTTGTATAGTCTGACATATCTTTGAAAGGGTAAGATTAAAGAGAAACTTCACTGCCCAAATAAAATACCACTCTTAGTAGATATACCCCAAATTAAAATATGCATTTAAAGGGACACTATAGTCACCAGCACAAGTACAGCTTATTGTATTTGTTCTGGTGAATGCAGCCAATCCCTTCAGGCTTTTTGCAGTAAACCCTGTCTTTTCAGAGAAACCTAAGGATACCTCCACTGACTACGCCTCAGATGGCTATTAGAGGTGCTTCCTGGGGCAGTGCTGCACAGTGTGACTGACATTCAGTGTTTCCACCCTCTGCATGGAGACACTGAACTTTCCTCATAGAGGTGCATAGATTCATGAAAAGATGCCGATTGGCCAGAGCTGTATTTGTCTTGCACTGGCTCTGTCCTTGATCTTCCTCCTTGATTGGCATCAGCCAATCCAATGTTTTACTATGGAAAAGCATTGTGATTGGCTTTGATCATCATTTCTAATTATGTCAGCCAAGCCGGCAGATCAGGGGCAGAGCCAGCAACAGCTGACTGGAATGAATGTAAGATTTTACTATATTTACAGGGATAGGGGGGCAGAGGGCCTAGGTGTTTTTTTTTAATTCATCTACTTTTAATACACGTTTGTTTCCTGACCCTATAGTGTTCCTTTAATTATGCATTTTTTTAAAATATCTGGCCTGCAGCCTTTGCAAGCCTTTCAATTCTAAACCCGCCCAGACTTTCTGTGGCTGTCCAATCACATACTACCCAATGCAGCTCAATGAGAAGTCTTTGCAAGGAAGGTGCTCTCAATAATTGAGCTCCACTGAGCTAAACTACCAGGAGGTAACATAATCAGTTGTCTGAATGACAGCCAGGATGCTGTAACAAGAAGAATTTACAAAACTGCCAATTATCTGTTAAAACCTGCACTTTTTGTACAATGAGAAAATAGGACACATTGTTTAAACCTAAAGTTACTCAGCAAGCTAAAGTGTTTTAGAGGTCCGGAGTGTCATTTTAATATAGGGGCTATTGAAGCAGCAGCCACGGGCTATGTGTGCTGGGATTTACCCAAAGCAGCCACAAAAGAAATGTTCAGTCTTTTTTTTCATTTAGCCCTTCTATTCATTCCCTCTATATAATAGAGCTGCAGGTGTATTCAGACTTCAGAGCCCAGATACGGAGATTGCTAGATATAAAAAGTTCATGACCTTAGGTTATTTTTGTGTACACCAATACTTTGTCCCACAGGGCATAAGAGAAGGAGCAGCAAGGTTGGGGATGCAGCAGACCTGTATGATATTGTAGAGATGATGAGTTTTAGTACGCTCGAATAGTAAGCAAGGTTGGCAGACAGTACCGAGGAGATGCTAAAATTAGAAGAAGACTGACGTCAGGTAAGAGTGGGACTTCTGGAAGCATGGCTGTGTATTTGCATTACAGTGAGGAAGAACTGTGTTTTTGAGAAAGGAAAGCAGTTCAAATGAGGTGATGAGGAATGAGGAATTAGAGATATTATGGATTCCACGAGGGTCATCCTGCAGGAGAGAGGAGAAAGGTGGAGAGTGTAACAATAATACTGTGATTAATGGGTTTTCTTGTTTAAATATCCAAGGTAAAAAACTGCTTTTTTCCTTGTTTCGTGTTATAACTCAAATTAACTATGTTTACATTGCAAACCCTACATATTATACATAGAGATGGACTTGTGAAGTTGGAAGGAAGGCGTAAGAACAGTGTTTACATCTCCCAGATTAACAACTAAAAGCCAGAAAGACATGAAGGCAACAAAATATAGCTCCCATAGCAATTACAAGTATAACTGGGAAGGGTGCTCAAATCAGCAGTGAACAAGTAAAAACATGTATCTATTTATAAAACCCGAATTCATTGTTAGTTCTGTGAAGGAGTCTTACCGCTTCCTGTAAGATGTACGGTATAATTTAGAAATGTGTTCCTCACTAACACATCTCTTCATAACACTGCTCCTACCTACCTATCCTCACTAATACATAAATATGTCCCGTCCAGACCACTACGCTCTGCAGAAGATCTACGTCAATCCTCTGTTTGTACTCTGACTCTCACCATCAAGGCTTTTCTTGGGTTGCACTGGTCGCATGGAAATCCCTTCCATGTTCCGTTAGACTCTCACCCAGTCGCTATTCCTCCAATAATCACTAAAAATTCACTTCTTCAGTAAGACATATCAAACTGTTAGCAGCTCTCACTACCCATCCCTCACTAACCACCTTCTCTCCTGATCTTGTGCTTCCAGTTTGGCTGCACTCACCTTAAATTTAAAATTAATTTTGAATTCACTATGAATTCTCAGTTTAGTAAATTACCTTGTCCATCTAAGCACATGCTCTCACTTGTGAAAAATGTAAACCAGGGGTCCTAAAACTATGGCTCGCGGGCTGAATCCGACCCAAGCATTTAGGGCCACACGTTGGGCCCTATATCTTCATGCCATTGAAGGGATCGTTGGATTCCGAGCGCGCAGCCCGTTTCAGCCTGTTTCAGCACCCCACCGATCAAAAACAGGGACCCTCTACAGCATCCAGCATCCAGCAAACATAGGAGGATTTAGGAGGACTCACTGGACGTTCCTTTACTTGTTCACAGACTGGAGAAAATCCCTTTGATACAACCAGGACGTGATAGAGAGAATCCGCTAACTTTATACATTGGTGAGATCTAACCATTAAGCATTTGGAGCAACACTCACATACAACTATCAGTGTACACATATCTGGACTGTAAATATTTTTCTTTGATATTTTTCTTTTTAAAATAAATTAACATAATTAACATAATTTAGGGTCATTGTCCAACTATACATTAAGTTACTATACCCCCCACACAGTCCCCCTGACAATGACCCTACCAATTGAACAATAAATAACCAAATAACAATTCACTTGAAACACGGCCTACCAAAGAGGCCCCACATCATACTGTTAACTGTAGGGGTGTACCTCAGACACCCCTACACCCCCAGGTTCGTCGCCACCGAAGAGCTAGAACCAACCAGTCCTTAATTCCATCAGGCCTACACCTCGGCCTGTCCAGTTCAAACTCCACGCCAAATTCCAATTTTCACTACGCCCTGTTCCGCCGCTGTGACTAAACGGAACTGCTAAAATTAGGGAGGGTGGGTGGGACAATTTACAGGTAAGAGAGACTCTGGTTAAAATGGCCCCTATTCTAAAATGGCTGCTCTTTATATTCCCTGTCTCCACCCCCAAGCACCATTACCCTAACCCAACCCCCAAACACTAGCACCTGCCCACTCCCTGGCTCTGTCAAGGCCCACTCCTCCCACTGCGTTTTTCCATGGGCTTCATGACATTTGCACAGACGTTATTCGGCATGTGCTAAAAACTTATATAAACCTTTGCACAGACGTTATTCGTCAAGTACTATAACCTTATACTAAATAAGACACGGACACAGTTAATTCTGTTGGAGTATAAAGTCCACAGCTTTTATTAATTAAATTATTAATTAAATTATTCCTTAAATTATCATAAATTAACATAATTAACATAATTTAGGGTAATTGTCCAACTATACATTAAGTTACTATACCCCCCACACAGTCCCCCTGACAATGACCCTACCAATTGAACAATAAATAACCAAATAACAATTCACTTGAAACACGGCCTACCAAAGAGGCCCCACATCATACTGTTAACTGTAGGGGTGTACCTCAGACACCCCTACACCCCCAGGTTCATCGCCACCGAAGAGCTAGAATCAACCAGTCCTTAATTCCATCAGGCCTACACCTCGGCCTGTCCAGTTCAAACTCCACGCCAAATTCCAATTTTCACTACGCCCTGTTCCGCCACAGCACATAGCTTGACCTCCTTAAGCGCATGTGCGACCCCCACCACACCTAAACAGGGCCTGTTCTATACCTTCGTGAAAGCCTAGGTTCAACAGATCATTCCCCACGTCTGACAGGTGTACACCGTCCCTCCTAAAATACCCAGGTAACATGCCCTCCAACTCTCTGTGACGCACCACTACGCCCCCAGAACGTCTAATAAAAACTGCCATAATCTTATTAACCTTACCCCTTGATCGAGCTATTGCAGCCGGATCCCTGGCATGCCGCCACGCAAAGCGCGGAACCATCTCGGACCACACCACCACCACGCCAGGAACCAGCTCCCTCAGCCGATCCACATCCCTTTTCATCCTCCTCACCAACTCCCTTTGGGGAATCCCGCCTAAGTCGTTCCCCCCTCCGTGGACCAACACCACATCCGGGACCGACCCACCAACCACTTTTTGAAACAAGAAACTGCATAAACTCTGCCAACTAGCGCCCCTAAAACCAAACCAATATAGAGTCACTCGTTCCAATGGAAAGCCCAGCTGTGATCCGCTTCTGCGAACTGCGGCTCTCTTCCCCGCCCAGTACACATACGAGTGGCCCAGCAACCAAACTTCCAAACCTGAAAAGAGACAAAATTAGTGGCAGAAAAAAGGCAACGTCCCCATCCCAATTCCTGGACCCAGTCATTTACACCAACTTATCCGGCCTTACGTACGAGCGGAATCGCATGGATTCCCACCTCCCTATCCGTTTGATCCTCTCGTCCCCCAAGCCTAAACGCGCAGCCTCCGTCGCTGCCCCAATGCGAAAAGAATGCGTCCCAAATTGGCTTGGTTCCAGGCCCAGCTTCTGCAATCCCATCCGAAAGACCCGCAGAAACTGAAATCGTGACAACGCCGAACCATCAGCGTGCAAAAAGAAACAACCCTTCCCTTCTGGTCGAATCTCACTGTACCTCGCGCCGCAAGCCACCGGGCAAGCCCCTGATCCGGGTAACTCATACAACACCACCGCACATCCTTTGCCGCAAACGTCCGTTTTAGACCGGCGCAGCCATATCTGCACCCTGTCACTACCTATGACCACGTCCTCAAGCATTATTCCGCCGTTCCCTAACCTGTTGGCACTCACCAACTCGCTAATGCGAAAAGCACCAAAGAACGCCCAGACAAATGCCCCAGAAAATAGTGTTACTTCGAAAGGGGAATTACACAGCTCTATCAACACCCCTAACAGTTTCAGTAAAACCGAGAACGACACTGGCCGCCTCGGGTCCGCGAGCTTCTTACCCCTCTTAAAACCCTTCAACGCCTGGCGTATTACGAAATTCTTCGTAATGTCCTCCCACCCGTTGAATTTGAACAAAAACGCCAGGGCAGACATGCACCTATCTACCACGGCCGGTGACGCCTGTTTAGCGAACAAGCGACACAGCACCCACAACAGCACGTCCACCCTCTGCCCCTGCGAACTGTCGCCCCCTACCTGATGTACCGCCTCTTCCCATTCCTTCCAAACCTTGACGTAACCCGACCAAGTGCTCGGCGCCAGAGAATTCTTTATACACTCCCCAAGCATGCGGTCCCGAGCTGCCACATCTCGCCCGGGCAGGCCTGCCCCTGTTCCATAGCGTCCGGCGCCGCTTCCCGAAATCGTTCCCACTGAAAACGAGAAAGCGCATCAGCCACCACGTTCAACATACCAGGGATGTGTCTAGCCCTAAACACCAAGTTGAAAGACATGCAGAGAAGGACAAAACGCCGTAGCAAACATAAAACAGGGGGGGATGATGCCGACAAACTATTGACCGCCTGTACCACCGCCATGTTATCCGAGTGAAATACAATGTGCTTGTTTGCTAACACCGGCCCCCACAAACTTACCGCCACCACCACTGGGAACAGCTCCAAAAACGCTAGGTTTTTAATCAGCGAGCTCTGCTTCCAAGCCTCAGGCCATGGCTCGGCGCACCAGTGACCCCCCAAGTAAGCCCCAAAGCCTATGCTACCAGAAGCGTCGGTATACAGTCCCACAACCTCCCCTGTCGCCACAGGTTCTCTAAAAATCACCGTCCCATTAAAATCCTGTAAGAACCGGTCCCACACCATTAAGTCCGCCTTCATATCCGCCGAAACCCTGATGTAATGCGACGGCAGCCGCACTTTGGACGTTGCTTGCGCAAGGCGCCTACAAAAAACCCTCCCCATGGGTATGACCCGGCACGCGAAATTAAGGCTCCCTACCAGCGATTGGAGCCCCCGCAGTGTCACCTTCTTGGCCCTCCCCACCGTGGCAACCAACTCCCGTAGCCGTGACAATTTGTCCCCCGGCAGCCGGCATTCCCATTTTTCGGAATCAACTTCTAAACCCAAAAAACTAAGACACGTCGTGGGCCCAACCGTCTTGTCCTCTGCCAGGGGAACCCTGAATTTGTACGCCACCCATTGAAACACGTCCAATACCTGCTTACAACGGTCCGAGTCTCGCGGGCCCACGCAGAGAAAATCGTCAAGGTAGTGCACCACAGCGCCCCCTGCCGATTCCGTCTGCACAACCCACTCCAAGAAGGTACTAAACTTCTCGAAATAGGCGCACGAGATCGAACACCCCATTGGTAGGCACAGGTCAACAAAAATGTCCCCTTCGAAACAGCATCCGAGCAGATGATGGCAATCCGGGTGTATCGGGAGCAGTCGAAACGCTGCTTCCACATCTACCTTCGCCATCAGCGCCCCACGCCCCAGCCTCCTGACCAACTCGACTGCCTTGTCAAATGACGTATAAGAGACGGAGCTGAGGGCCGTGTCGATGTCATCATTCACCGAAGCCCCTTTCGGGTAAGATAAATGATGAATCAACCTGAACTTGCCTACTTCTTTCTTGGGGACCACGCCCAGCGGGGATATTCGCAAATCGGGCAATGGCGGCGACAAGAACGGTCCCGCCATCCTCCCCAGTTGCACTTCCTTACCCAGTTTTTCCCGCACTACCTCCGGGTGCTCCCGAACGGACTTGAGATTCCCACATAACGTACCTGGTCCCCTAACTACATAGGGAATAAAGAACCCCTCCCGAAAACCCCGCCACAAGAAAATTGCATCCTCCCTATTAACGTATCGCCTTAGCCAAGGCAACATCACGTCTATTCTCACCGGAGACACTCCCAACTGCAGTTGCGGGAGCTGCCGCCCCCGCGGACCCTCCTCCCCCACCAGTCTTGCCCTTTTTGAAACAACGGTTGACACCGTGAGTCCCCCCGCAGCCGGAACATTCGTGCCGGAACCTGCAAGTATTTCCCCATTTGCAATGTCCCTCGTTGTACATCCAGCAGAAACCCTTCTTTTGCCCAGCCGACCCGGCCCCTGTGGCCGCGTCGGCTGCCCCAGGAAAGGGCGCCGCCTTCTGGGCCATCATAAGGCGCATCTATAACGGCAGGTCCATTTGGTCCCACCGCACTTGCATTTGCCGCTAGCCGCTGACGAAACTGTTCGTCGTACCTCCACCAAGCCAAGCCTCCGTAGGTTCGGTACGCGTCTCCTATCCCATCTAAATAACAAAAGAGTTCTGAGCAACGCCTCGGAGCCTTCTCCCCGATGACACTAGCCAAAATGCAGAAGGCCCTCAACCAATTCCCGAAAGTCTTTGGTATCTTGCGATACCTCCGCCTTTTTTCCTCCTCCTCTTTTTTGGCATCCTTCTTATCCTCTTCCTTCAAGTCCAAGAACTCCTCTAGGGGAAGGAGGGAAAATATCTCCACAAACTCACCTTTCCATATCTTATCCTTCACCTCCGCTTTTAAATGACATCCGAGGGGGCCCGCGAAGGACACGTGCACGTTTTGCCGCGCCGCATCCGGGACATCACCTACTTCACGTTCCTCTCCCCCTCCTTCTAACCCCGACGACTCAGCCGCGGCGCTTGACTCACCTCCGCCGGGCGCGGACAATCGCGTCCCCCCGAGCCCAGCCGCCGGATCCCGACTACTCTCTTGTGCCCACACCTTCCCGAATTGCGCAGGCGACCCCTCTGTCCCAGACCAAGACTCTAAAAATGTTCTTAAATCACTTAACAACTGATCAGGGTGTCGTGTGTGTGGGAACTCACCGCTCGAAACTCTGGCCGCAGCTGGCTGCAGAGGCGCCGTCCTTCCGTCCACCTTTCCAGGCACCGGAGAATCCCGTTGACGCCGACTCCCATCCGCCTGGACTCGCCTCGAGACCGTAGGTGTATTGCTCCGGGACCTGTAGGGAGAAGGAAACCTGGGTAGTCTGTCCTTAGCCGTCCTTACCCGCCTTTCCTCCCTACGTTCCTCCCAGTCATCCGTAGCAACGCTTCGTCTCGCAGGGCGACTGCCCTCGCGAGGTGGTCCCCTCCTCCGATCACTGAACCTCCCTTCTGGTGAACCTGATCTTCTACGCTGACTCCTCCTTTCGCCATCCCTGGAATTGCGCCTCCTGCAACAGGAGCCTGCTACGCTGCACCCGCTCCGCGCTGGGGACCTTTCCCTGCTTCCTGAACTCCCTGTTCTGCTCCTCGTGCCGCTGCGCCTGACGCTAGAGAAGCGCCGTTCTTCTCCCCACCCGCTCTCTGCGGCCTCCATGTCATGAAGCTGCCCCTGAGAGCGGCCAGATGGGCCCTCTCGCCTACCGCTGCCATCCTTAACTGACTTAAATGGAGGAGCACTCTGCCTCCCATCTGTCAGTGCTGAGCCTGGCCTCTCTTCGGCCGTCCGCCCTATTCCAGATTCAGCATCACTATCCTGGCAGATTGCCGTGTGCCCGGACCCACTTGCTTCCTGCGAATTCCCCCTGTCCTTGCAGCTGTCTCCCTGTCCTGCCTCTGTCTGAGACGTTCCTGCCATGACTCCGCTGTCCCAGCCTCCCCCTAACGCCTGAGGGGCCGTTACATACCCTCCAACATCATTACTCCCCTGCCCTCCAGCACTGTCACTAGTGGCTGACTCACCGGGACGTGTCTGCTTCGAGCCGCCGCTCACATGACCTCCAGCCGGCCCGGCCTCCGTCCCGGCCGTCTTCCGAGATCCACCCGGACCGTTCCTCCTGCCAGCCGCGGAACCGCGTGGCTTGTATCCCTCCGCCACAGTGCGCTGCACGGCCGTCCTTGCCAGGCCGCCGCCGCGCCCGCCGGAGCGAGCCGTGCGCCTGCCTGGCTCTGCTGACCGGGCTTCACCCGGACCGTCAGTCATTTCACGTCCCGCTGAAGGGCTCCTCCTCCACCGTGCTGCGGGCCCGGCACCCGGGCTCAAACGCTGGGGTGGTCTTGTCCTCCTCGTCAGTCGACGGGCCGGTACCGCGGGAGCAGGCCCGGAAGCCCCCAACTGCTGATGAAGCCAATCCAGCCCTCAGTCCTTCACAGCTGCCCGAACACCATCCAGGATCTCTTCTAACGACGCCATAATCCTGCAGAAACGAGAAAGAAAAAGAACCTCGCCGACCTGACACAATTTACAGGTAAGAGAGGCTCTGGTTAAAATGGCCCCTATTCTAAAATGGCTGCTCTTTATATTCCCTGTCTCCACCCCCAAGCACCATTACCCTAACCCAACCCCCAAACACTAGCACCTGCCCACTCCCTGGCTCTGTCAAGGCCCACTCCTCCCACTGCGTTGTTCCATGGGCTTCATTACATAAATTTATATTTGCAAAAAATCAGCTCTATAGCATTATTTAATACAGAGTGCGGTATCATTTGATGTTGTATATATTATTTTGAGGTACCAGGAGTGGGTTACCTAGATATCCAGCACCTATCAGATGGAAGAGTGCCTGTACATTTCTCTTTGTCCTATATCTTCATGGGCCTGGTCAGCGCTGAGGCCGTGTATTAGTGCGACCGGGCCTGAATCCGACCCAAGCATTTAGGGCCACACAATGGGCCCTATATCTTCATGGGCCTGGTCAGCGCTGAGGCCATGTAATAGTGCGACTGGGCCTGAATCTGACCCAAGCATTTAGGGCCACACAATGGGCCCTATATCTTCATAGGCCTGGTCAGCGCTGAGGCCATGTAATAGTGCGACCGGGCCTGAATCCGACCCATGCATTTAGGGCCACACGATGGGCCCTATATCTTCATGGGCCTGGTCAGCGCTGAGGCCGTGTAATAGTGCGACCGGGCCACTTTAAAAAATTGCAGCCACAAGTAGTGCTGGGAGAAAGTGACGGGCGGTCACTTCCTCTTAGCTCCCTCCACGCGGGAAGGAAGAGAGACAGGCTGCGAGGAACGAAGAGCCACGCCGACTCCCATCATCCACAGCCACCCTCCTGCAAAAAAAGTATGACAAATTAGCTATGTGTGTGTGTATGTATGTATGTATGTCAGTGTTTGTATGTATGTCAGTATGTGTCTATCTGTATGTATGTCTGTATGTATGTATGTATGTCAGTATGTGTGTATGTATGTCTGTCAGTATGTATGTATGTGAGTATGTATGTATGTCAGTATGTATGTATGTATGTGTGTGTATGTATGTCCTTACATGTGTTTGTGTCTGTATGTATGTCAGTATGTATGTCTGTGTGTGTGTGTATGTATGTATGTCAGTATGTGTCTGTCTGTGTGTGTGTATGTATGTATCTGTATGTATGTATGTGTGTCAGTATCTATGTGTGTCAGTATGTATGTATATGTATGTATGCCAGTATGTGTATGTCTGTCTGTATGTATTTCAGTATGTATCTATGTGTATGTATTTCAGCATGTTTGTATGTAAGTATGTATATGTCTGTCTGTCTATGTATGTCAGTATGTATGTATGTCCTTATGCATGTTTGTGTCTGTATGTATGTTAGTATGTGTCTGTGTGTCTGTATATATCTATTTGTCTGTTTCAGTATGTATAGAAATTTGTTCAAATATTTTTCAAACTATAGTCCGGCCCCCAACAGTGTCTGAGAGACAGTGAACTGGCCCCCTGTTTAAAAAGTTTGAGGACCCCTGATGTAAACCATATATCGGGTAGGCAAACTCCTGTTCTCCAGATGTTGTGGACTATATATCCCATGATGCTTTGCCAGTTTTACGGCTGTGAGATTATAGTATCAGCACACTGCCTCTTCTATGGGGACTTGCTCATTATAGTTTCAATAATACTGAAGTGCTTTATGTGTGAACAGTGTGTCCTTTTTTTACAAAAACTACAGATTTCAATGAAATTGGCACTTCTATGAATTAACTTGGTTACATCCCATCTTGGCTGTCAATCAGACAACAGGTAATGTTACTTCCTGGTTTGCTTAGTCCAGTAGCGCAAAACTGAAGAGGCAAGCAATTATTCAGAGCACCTTTCTTCTCATTGAGCTGCATTGAGAAGTCTGTGATTGGACAGCCACAGAAAGCTTGGGCGGGTTTAGAAGGGGAGGGTTTACAAAGGCTGCAGACAGGAGATCTGGAACTTTTACAGCTGTTTATAAATATACTCCTGATGAAAAAATGAAACTTAAATGAATGCATGTTTTCATTGGGGTTATATCTACTAAACAGCACTTTTATTTTATTTTTATTTTTTATTATTTTTATTTGGGCAACTGGGTGTCTTTTAAAGCACTCTTGTTAATAATAAATAATATAAATGGACAAACCCTGTACTGACTCACCCATAGCTTCCTAGCACAATAATCGCTACCATAAACTGTACTGATTATGGGATTTGGAGTGTCCTTTTAACTTTTAGCAAACATGCACTGAAACAATATTTTTCAGACTATTTGTAACCTGCCTTTCTCAGAGCTTGTGAAAGAATGATTTATGAAGAAAATGTTATTCCAAACAAACATTAGTAAAAGAAAACATAATTTAGCTCTTTAGCCTCACAGGGGTTTCTCTCTCTTGGAAATACTGTTTCAAAATAAAATATCTGTTCTTTACAGAACAACATTTCTGGGAGTATGTGTGGTGCATGTGTCAGAGAATGACAGAATGTAGAGAGAAAGAGTTTCTTTATCAGGACTAGACAATATATTCAGCAAACCTTTAGTTCACCAAGGGTTAATATGTCTTTCGAATTACAATAATACTTGATAAGCCCTTTACCTGTTGTATCGGTCTGTTCTTACAGTATTGTCTTTTTCCCAATTGTACCGCGCTGTGGAATATGTTGGCGCTTTGTATATACCAGTAATAAATAAATATAAGCTAAACATATTTAAATGAGTATGAGTATTTTAGAATTCCTGTTGATGTCCTAGGACCGCATGATGATAGAATTTGAAAAAAAAAATATTTTTGAGATAATATAAATTGCATAAAATAAATGTTGAACTCTATTTACTATGAAGTGACATGGGGATAGTGGATAATGGACCTGCAAAAGCTATCACAAAATAGCCTGGTTATAGTCCTGGTTACCCCTTAAATGCCAGCCCTCCCTACTTACACGGAAGTCTTGTATATACCCATAACTACCCCCTTTGTCATAGGACTACTACCCTACTGTATATACCCATAACTACCCCCTTTGTCATAGGACTACTACCCTCCTGTATATACCCATAACTACCCCCTTTGTCTTAGGACTACTACCCTCCTGTATATACCCATAACTACCCCCTTTGTCATAGGACCATTACCCTCCTGTATATATCGATAACTACCCCCTTTGTCATAGGACTACTACCCTCCTGCATATACCCATAACTAAGCCCTTTTGTCATAGGACTGCTACCCTCCTGTATATACCCATAGCTACCCCCTTTGTCATAGGACTACTACCCTACCGTATATATCCATAACTACCTCCTTTGTCATAGGACTACTACCCTCCTGTATATACCCATAGCTACCCCTTTGTCATAGGACTACTACCCTCCTGTATATACCCATAGCTACCCCCTTTGTCATAGGACTACTACCCTCCTGTATATACCCATAGCTACCCCCTTTGTCTCAGGACTACTACCCTCCTGTATATACCAATAACTACCCCCTTTGTCATAGGACTACTACCCACCGGTATTTACCCATAACTACCCCCTTTGTCATTGGACTACTACCCTCCTGTATATATCCATAACAACCCCCTTTGTCTTAGGACAACTACCATCCTGTATATACCCATAACTACCCACTTTGTCATATGACTACTGCCTTCCTGTATATACCCATAACTACCCCCTTTGTCATAGGACTACTGCCTTCCTGTATATACCCATAACTACCCCCTTTGTCATAGGACTACTGCCTTCCTGTATATACCACCTTTGTCACGGGACTGCTACCCTCCTGCATATACCCATAACTACCCCCTTTGTCATAAGACGTTAATGGTTAACTTTGCTACCTCAGATGTTTGTGGACTTTTCCCAAGATGCTGACTTGGCTTCACAACTGTCTGAGGATCATGGGATATATGTATTTCAAAAATATCTGTATAGATTAATATCTATAATATATTAAATATAAATATATCTGCAAAGATTAGCTATCGAGAGAGATCTCTGAATATAAGGAACTGAAAGGTATGCAGGTATGTTAATTGCTTAAAGTGTCCTTATTGTGTGTTTTTTTGTTTTTTTTGTTTGTTTGTTTGTTTTTTCATCCCAATGTCCCTTGTACTTTACTGATTATTCATCCCTCCTTGCCACGTGCTTTTATTCATATTATTATAAAAATTAATTCCTGAATATCTGCGGGCAGCCATTTTGTACTCCTCTGCCCATGATGTCTGAAGTGTCCCTTCTGTGGGGTTGATTTTATTGATGGATTGTGGGTAAATTTGATTAGCAACTCGTAAAGAACCTTGCTTTAAGCTCTGCACATTGTCAAGTTGTGTTAACTTGACTGCTTTACGTGAGGGAAATTATTCCCTGCGCTTCTTTATGTATTTTATGAAAACTAGAGCACTCAGGAAAAAAAAACAAATAAAAAGAGATTCAGACACAATCGGAGTAGATAAAGTTTATTTTTGGTGACAGATCTACTTTAAGTCAGCATACGGTTTAGTGGGTATACCCCTCTATCTTTTAATGTCTGTATTCCAAGCAGGATACCGTTACTAGTAAAATATTATTAGAAAAAAAAAATGGTACAATATAATGTGTTTGTTATTTTGGATTGATTTGAAAAGGAATTTCTCATCCAATGTCTGCTAGCTAAACTTCTATATTTGCCAGAGATAGATTGGACTTGTTCTGTGTGTGTGTCGCCAACAAATACAGTGAGATTTCTGAGAAAACAAACATAGAGAGTCTGGTGCAACATTCAGCTCTGACATTATAATGTATTCACTCAGTCAAAATATCATGCCATACAATCCTAAGCATATCTAATATGGTCACCTTCACATTGATATTCATTTCCGTTTGTTACTGAATTGCTCCGTGACGTTCACGCAAGGGCTTGTATACTAATCTCTTCATTATTACATACGTTTGTATGCAAATAGATTAGGTACCTGGAATCACAAAAAGGCACAGATCCATAGTTAGAGAGACAAAAAAAAAAAATATGAATAAGTCATAAGAATTTATTTTAATATTAATAAATGTATGTGTGTTGGAGTGACAAGACTGCTACATTCAAAAAAAGAGATATATTACTTACCCCACAACATATCCTTAGCTTGATTAGAAAATGAAATGCAATCTATATCTATCTTGTAAATAAGTAACATTGTTTTAAACACCCATGGTGTCTTGTGGTGTCCAGCTTCGTTTACTTGTACACTCTTGCTATGGGAATGCACATATTGACTCTGTCACATCATATTGTATTGGTTTTTACTGATGCATATTCACATGACTGCCATTGAATAGTATATTTGCATTAGGCAACCTTGTATCACATTTTGTTTCTAAATAATCACAAGCAGATTAATCTCTTTAAAGAAACAACCAATATATAGTGCCTAATGGAGAAATGAATGCACCCTAGACCAGGGGTGCCAAAAAGGTAGATCCCCAGATGGTATAGAACTACAACTGCCATGATGCTTTGCATATCTTTAGAATGACAACAATTCATGGAAGCAGTAGTTTTAAAACATCTGGGGATCTACCTTTAAGGCACCCCTGCCCTAGACTTATGCATTTGGTTTCAATCAACTCTCAACAACCTTAACTCGGAAACTGCTGTATAACTGATTTACAAAGCAAATGAAACAGACAATGGACGAGTCGTTTCATTTAAATTGTGATTCAGAGTTCCGTGGGAACAAAAAAAAAAAAAAAGAGAGATCATTGATGGGGAAAAAAGATGATTGGAGGAGACAACCACTATAAGTTTAGTTTATTCTAGATCAAGTGAGAAGTGCATAAAGAGAAGAGAGGGGGAACAGTGAAAAAAAAACCTGTATTTATATATTATATAAAAAAATCTGTATTTATATATTATATAAAAAAAATCTGTATTTATATATTATATATAAAAAATCTGTATTTATATATTATATATAAAAAAATCTGTATTTATATATTATATATTTAATAAATATTTAAATGTAGATTTTTTTTTTCATGGATCCTTCTTCTTCCCTCTATTGGTTACTTCTCACTGAATCTGTGTACCAAATAGCAGTAAAATGCACCTATCAATGTACTGCAAAATGTATACAACATATTTATATTTTTCAGTGCACTGATTAGCCCATTTTTGTGCCTTTTTGTTTTTCCTGAACTAGTTTTTCCTGAACTGAACTAGTTTTTCCTGAACTGAAATATCATATGAGCAAATTTTGGACCGTACCAACTACACTTTTTTTCTTCAGACAAATCAAATCAGCTGAACAAAATAATTTTTTTTGTTTGTACGCCAGGTGTTACACATGAAATGTGCAAAGTAACTGTCAGTTTGTTTCACAAATACAAATTTTGTTCATAAGGTTCTCCAGACATATTGCATTCCTGTACATTTTTTGAGTTTGTCGTGGATATATCAGGACATAAGGCTTCGTGTCCAAAAAACTGGAAATCCAAACACTCTGGTCTTTGTAGCTCACATAATTTACTTAACTGGTCATCATAAGTCAAGTTCCATTTAAATGATATAGGCACCTTGCCTTAGAACCAAATAGAGATATGTACATATTTGTATTTCTTCCTCTTAGTATAATCCTTGAAAGTTGTATGGTATGTTAGGAATGGGTGAAAACTTGTGACAGACCTTATATAAAGTAGAGATACCTATGTTGTTGCGAAATACTAACCGTTTACATGATATCTATTGATTAATGTAATTTATTCAGAAAGTAGTGTTCAGATAGTAAAGTATTTTAATAACTGTATTACAGTTGGTGCATACAGATTGTTCAGCCTCAAATAATTCCCATGTGGTCCTTTCTTCCTGCTTTATTAAAAGCATAGATGAATTTGAGAACATTTGCTTCCTGTGCACTTGTTCCGTACTGCCGGCTCCGAACCTCGCCCAGCGATGAGGAGCATCGGTTACCTTATCTGGCAATCTCCTAAAAAGTGTGTTTATGTTTGTCTTGCGCTCGTCCCGATCTGGGAAGGAATTTTTTCCTCACATTAATGAAATAAAGAGATCTTAAGACCACTTTATTTAGAAAAATAACATACTTTGGGGCTCCAGGGTTCTTTGCTAATGGTTTTTCTGCTTTTACTTTCTTTCGTAAATTAAGTCTCTGTTGAAGAAATGAAATTATCCAATATTTGTAAAGCCAAGCTAATTTCTGTGTTTATTTATTTAATAAAGGACATTTTACTTAACATGGAATTTAGTTTTTTTTTTTATCAGTCAGCGTTAACCCAGTTGCAATTTGAATGACTCCCAGGTACACTGAATAACAGTGAGGACCATGAATCTGGACTGTGGCAGACCATCTTGTACTTAAAGGACCACGAGGAGCATCATAACCACTGCAGATTGCATTAATGATTATTTTGACAGGAGTGTCCCGCTGCCACCATTGTCAGTAGTCAAACTATTTTTGGATGGTTGGACTTCTTGCTTCTGTTCCCGGGGCTCTGCTCCCTGCTACCACTACTAACGATAGAGAGCTGTTGGCTCCCCTGAACTAAGTCCTGCAGTGCAGTGCTGTCTGGTTGGCTGAGAGCATCAGATGATTGCTCTTAGCCAATGAGCTAAAACCTTCCATCTCTCTGTCACAAATTCTATTAGCTATAACATAAGTAATCCTCTGTCTTGGTAATGAACATAAATTAGTGACCTTTAACAGACATAAAGATTAAAAGGTCTTTAAGAACTTCTTTTTGTTTGGATTTTAACTTTACATTATATTTTACATTATTATTATTATTATTTATAAAGCATCAACAAGTTCTGTAGCTCTGTACAATGGGTGGACTAACAGACACGAATTTGTAACCAGACGAGTTGGACACACAGGAACAGAGGGATTGAGAGCCCTGCTTAATGAGCTTACATGCTAGAGGGAGTGGGGTATAGTGACACAAAAGGTGAGGGTAGGGTAGAAAAGTAGGTTGCTAGGATAGTGTTCATTGAGGGCTTAGTGTTTTGTTTTGATGACCGTTTCAGGCGAGGAGAGACAGCTGTTCACAGTTTAATTGATATGCTTTCCTAAAGAAGTACGTTTTCAAAGATTTTTTGAAGGAGTGGAGATTAGGTGAAAGTCTAACAGAGAGGGGAAGGAATGGTGCAGCCCTAGAAAAGTCTTTAAGGAGAGCATCAGAGGTAGGAGTAAGAACAGAGGTTAGACGTAGCTCGCCGGCAGAGCATAGGGGGCCTTGACGGGACATATTTGTGTATTAGTGAGGATAAGTAAGTGGGAGCAGTATTGTGAAGAGATTTGTAAGCAAGTGTCCAGATCTTAAAGTGAGCTCTATATCTTACGGGAAGCCAATGGAGGGACTGACCAAGGGGGAGGCGTGGGAGGTGTGGGTGGACAGGAAGATGAGCCTCGCCACCGCATTCATTATAGACTGTAACAGGGCAAGTTGAGAACACGTAAGACCACTGAGAAGCGTATTACAGTAGTCAAGGTGAGAGAGAACAGCAGCATGGACAAGAACCTTTGCCGTATATGAGTGTTAAATAGGGTCAGATGCGGGCAATGTTTTTGTGATGGTAGCGCCATTGACTTGGAGGGACACAGACAAGGGAGGGAGGGAAGGCCAGAAGTTCTGTTTTAGACAGGTTCAGTTTAAGGAAATGAGCAGCCATCCAGTTCGAAATAGCTGGTCACAATTTAAGTTTTGTCTTTTTTTTTTTTTTTTGGCATTTGTGTTTAAAGTTCTTGTTTTAAATGTACCCAGATAAACATGCCTTGGGAAATAGATGTTATATTCTAGTATTGTAAATTTAAATTTGTATCAAAATGGAAACAAATACTAGCAAAATTATACTGCATTGTGCCCCAAGATCACACCGTAATCTAAAATTAATGGGCTAACTCCTTTCCCAAAATTGTGTTCAATTTATTTCTTCATGCATGATGTGCACATTTGTTTCTGCACGAACAGTCTCTCACATTGAAAAGATTACTCGCCATCCGCAGAGAAGAGCAAACATTCTCTTTAGAAATGAGAAACAGGTGAAGTTGTTTTAATTCCAGATGTGGCCACCAAAAGCTGACAACCCGCAGCTGCAGACAACCGGGAGAACAAAAAACAGCGGGTGCAATCATTTCAGAAAGACATTTTTACTAATTTTGGAATGCTGAAATGATCGTTGAATTTTGCACAGTAACAGAGCCATAATGATATGATTACTAGATAAATGCTACTTGGCATTTGGTCTCAACCTTCTGTTGATAAGTCAAATTGTATTGCCAAGGAAATCCAATCTCCAGCAAGCAGCTAGTCTTCGTCTGGGACACAGAGAACGCAAAGCCAAAATCTTAATTATTATTTTTTTGCAATGCAAACCTTGAGCAGAGAGTATTTGATTAATTGGGTCCAGATCCTGGTGCCCTACATGTGGTTAGTACACAAGAGAAGTCAGAATTCTTCTTCTTCTTCTTCTTATTATTATAATTTTTCTAAATAAAATTTTATCAAACAAACTGTAAGCATATACGAAAGAAACAGATAAACTAACTGAACAAAGCAAAAATGCAGGATTAACAGATTGGAGTTTGCAAAAAAGGGGACACAGTAGACACTATAATCATTTCATCTCACTTAGGCTTCAATTTAATATTGTTGGATAAGCTTTGCAACTGATTTTGCATTTCTGGATAACCTTTTAAAATGATTTATCATTATGAAAATTAATTTTGTACTTTTTTTTATATTTTTATATATAGATATATATTTTTTTATATATGATATATTTATTGATAATTTAAAGAGATACTCCTAACACTATGGCCACTTCATTGATTTGAAGGGGTCATGGTGCCTGTAGTCTGTATGCTCAGTGGTTCACTCTGCAGAGATTAACCCCTTAATTGGCAGAGGAGTAACTCCCCCACTGGCACAATAAATAGCCAGCCGGGAAGTTCTGTGTTGGTTAATGTTAATTCTGTGCAAAACTGGCGACTGACAATTCAGCATTAAACCATTAAAACAGTTTAACATTTCATTTACCAGTGGAAGCATGGTGCCAGGGGACTCCGGATGTGATAACCATTTCAGTAAATGCAGCAGTTACAGTATCGACGGTGTCACTGAAATGTTGTTATGGTTTATAGTGCTTGGAGTGTTTATTTAAGGTGAGCAGGCCACTAAGACAGCTCTGAAACATTATAAGGAGACATTACTTATCAGAAAACGTATTCTGCAGATTTGTGTAGAGTACATTATATGTTATATTATTAAGCTCCCCAAACATGTCATGAGTCAGTCTGTTCCCACCAATCTGCCACACTATTAGCATTCAGGCTGGAGGAGGGTAAGGGGTAAGGGGGAGGAGGGGACAAAACCAGTGTTTACTTTATCCATGACCACTCCTGATCTCAGGGGGCAGACTCTTCTATTTATGAGATTGGGAGTGCCCACGTTTTCCCTTTTGTAGGAAGAGTAAGATGAGTAATCAGGCAGATTCTTAGCGTTCTCAAGATGTTTAATGCCTCTGCCATTCGATGGTAATACGTAGGTGTGCTCTATTCCTGTAAATATCAAGGAGGGCATGCAAAACAAGTCATGCCCTAAACAATGAACTATACAGTCAAATTTCCCTCCATTTTGGGTGCAATTAGCTATTACAGGAGCATAGGAATTTTAGTTGGTCTTCAGTATGATATCTGTAATCTGCTTCTACCCACCTCAGAAGACAGGAAATATGGAGCAGATGCCCACTTTCACCCTCTGTATGTTCCAGTGGGGTAATTAGTCATCTAACAAAGGGTTAATTGTATAAAACGTGTGCTACGTTTAAAAGCAGAGTAAAATAAACAGTTTATTATTTCTTTGTGTTTAGCGTAATGATTAATACGTCATACTTACTGACTAAACTAAACATTCCATTAAGCATCAAAAACAATATATAAATATCTAAAAAAAAAAATACAGAATAGAAAAAATAAGCAGAAAACCAAGAATTCCACCGATTCGTTCACGCAGTGAACTGTTAATTTATAAAATAGAATAGTATTAACCCTTCTGAGCACCTGAAGCTCGAGCATTTAAAGGGTTAAAGAGATTCTGTAGAACTTTAACGGATAAACACAACCAAAACAGTAACATATGTGTTGCATTAGATAGCCGTGGTTATTACAGTTTAGAAGAAAGTACAGGGAAAGAGAAAGCACAAATATGGTAATGAGAGGAGAAAAGTGTGTAATGAAACCTAGCAATAAAATAATGGGACGGTATTAGGCTTTTATTTTAGTTAACGCAAGGCATCTGTTTGAAAGTCAGCATGTCATAGAAGGAATGTCTGATTCGCTGCCGATAAATCAGACACAATGGGGAAAAATGTCTGGTATTGGAAAACATGTCACATTGAACACCTCCCTGTGTTTTGGCAACACTTACCAGTAATAGAGGTGTTCTGTCCCCGTTGATGTATGTGATGGATTTACCTGTTGATGAATGTGTCTGATAAGGAAGACAATGACAAAATGTAAGAAGGTCACACAAGGAAATAGACGATAATAATTTTCGTAGAATGGAATGGGATCTGTCCAATTACATCATAGATAAAAACGCCTCGGTGACCTGGACAAAGATACAGGATTATTTACTAAACTGGGAATTTCAAGGTTAAGGTGAAAATAGTGAGGTATATAGTTCCTCTCAGCTAATTTTACATAAAGGAGTGTAAGTTACAGGGGAACCAGAGAATACTGCTCATGGAGAGTGAGTACAGGAGAGGTAGAGAGAGGCTTAGATGTGGACATTTGTTTCATGCCAAAATATAATTATGCCAAATTTAAGGTGATTGGGTATCAGCTGAATTCCCGAACTTTGAGACAAAATTAACCTAAATAAAGAACCGACCAAAATGCGCAATGCTGAACGGGGTCATTTTGGTTTGTGTTTCTAAATGGAAAAGATGGTACAGTTTTTGGAAAAGATGGTACAGTTTTTTGGAAAAGATGGTACAGTTTTTGGAAAAGATGGTACAGTTGAGCCAAATTATCACACCAAGTCTAGAGAGTATACTGCTCGAGGAGAATGGGTGGTAGGAGAGATAGAAAGAGCATACTGCCTGCAGTTACGCTCTAGATGAGCTTACTGCTAATACTCTGCATACTTTCTCAAGATGCAAGATATAAAACAAAACAGTCATTAACAAAATCCACAATCCAGCTATATAAAACTCCCAAAGTCATTAAAATAAGATACATTGCTGCAATTTCTTAGCTTTTTTATGATTGTATAATTAACAATATTGTTTCTAAAATTAAAGATGCATCACAATAATCTAGATTTACAGTGCAAGAAACCAGATGCAGTCACATTTACATCTTATTGTCTATCTGCAGATGTACAGGAAGTGTAACATTTTCATAAAATTGGGTTAAATATAGTTAGTGTAAGCATCAGTGTGTTCTTTCAAAGTCTCTAAAACAAGTTCATTTTCACTGATTTTTTTTATAACAAATGTTACCAAAGTATAAAAATATTTCACATTGCGTTATGCCATATTAGTGAGTAATACTATCTATATTGTCCTTGTGAGATTGCAGCCTTTGAGCTAATTTCTTAACATATTTGCTGCAATCATTTTTTATTTTTTTTGGTGAACATAACAATTTAAAAAAAAAAAATGTAATACAAAAACAAATAATATATATTCTAACATTTATCTCAAAAACCATGAAGCCTGTTAGAATTCCGCAATAAAAAAATAAAATAAAAAAATACAGCTTCTACTGTCTGCTAGAAGATGTTGTTCTAGAGTAGAGAAAAAGGATATAGAAAACGTGGAATTTAAAATGGATGGTAGCTACAATTAGCTTTAACGGGTTCAACGTGTGGTTTGAGAAAGAAAAATACAAATAGCACAGGTACAGTTTCCATGGATGTCCAAAAAACGGTCCTGTGTTAAAAGGGCGCTGTTGTGCAGGCATTGTAACTGCTTCCTCTCACTGTAGTGGCTATAGCGTCTGGAGTTCCCTGGTGCCATCCTTCAATTTAGTGTAAAACTGGTTTAAATCTTTTTTTCATGTTCTATGAGAGTTCCCAGAAGCTCATTCCACCTGTGTTGCTCAGGCTAAAGAGCCTGTGCAGCAAACGGTGGCTGCGACTGGAGTCTCAGCTGACCACTTTCAGCCTATCACAGTACCATTACGGGTATTTCTTATGACTAGAAGGTCATTGGAAGCCAGGGACCCTCGAAATAGGTTTAACTCTGATTAAAGTGACAGTGACAGTGCCAGGGGACTCCAAGCTCTATTACGGAAAGGGTTATAGTGCCTACAGTGTCCCTTTAAGTATTTGGAATGCACATCTGCCCTGGAGAGTTCTTATTTTTAGTATGTGTGTGTGTCTCTCACTATGCTATGAAATGAGGCACTAAGAAATAACATCGGAAGTTTCCTTCACTTAGTATAAAGTTCTTTTTTTAATCACACCTAGGGCCCCATCATCGTTCCTGTTTCACCATCTGTGAAAAACGTATATAATCTTTGAACTGAACGAATAGCAATGTTTGAAATTATATTGCATTTGGTGTTCTTGTTCATCCAAAAGATGCGTATGATGTCTGGTCAGGACGAGACAGATCATTTCTAAATGTGCGCTTAACAGCATTGAAAAATGCTGCCAATTTTATGAGAGTGCAATGCAAAAAAAATAAAAAGAGAGAAAAAATTATACCCTTTTGAAAGAAAGACCGAAAAAGACATGGTAGCTACAAAAAAAGGTTTCTAACTGTAAAAATAGTTTGTCAATGAAAAAGAAGAGCCAGAAATTGTATATTTAGCCAAACAAAGGAAATTCTAAAAGCTCAATTTGGCCTAAATCAGACGTGTTTTCTATTCTATAGCTTTCTCTTTTTTTATTATATAAAACTTAACTGTAAGACTAGCTCTATTCAATTTGTCTCCAAAAACACGAACAACTGTTTCTGCACTTGGGAATAAAAAAATCAGTGGTCAACCTATGACTAATACAGTACTTTCTATCTCCAATCTTTCCTTCAAACTGTAACTACTGTGAACAATCAAACATTTATTTCTGGCACAATATAAAAATGTATTGTTATCCTAGAATAATACAGACAGAGGGTGCTTGTATAAATATATGGTACGGACAAGGTTATTAGGTAACTCATTTCCCCACAGTATATATCAGAGTTTCATTTTATTCGGTATATCTCAATGAAATAAAAAAGGGAAAGCAATTTAGACGAAAGATAACATGAAATGAAGATTTTACATGATGCACACACTCCAAAAATGTATAGGATTTGGAATATATTGTAGACTGCATGTTTTTGTGACAGCGCAGATGAAAACACAGTTATTTATGATAAAAAAAGAACTTTATTTGGAAAACGGTAAATAGTGTTAGATTAAAAGCTTTATCTGACAATATATTCACGATGGGGAAAAAAACTGCTTATTTAATATCATTTTGGCTATTTTAACTCGAGCTAGATTTTTATGGTTTTATAATTAAAGGGTTAGTACAAGTACCATGAACATTTCAGTTATTAGATGAAGTTATGTTGCCTGGAGTCTATACGTACAAGGTTTTACTTTGAAACACTTCATATATCCACCAGCATCACTGGGTCATCATTAGCCAGCCTAGAATAGGAGTTCCGAACTGGCTAATTTCAGTTATGTGCATTTTTATATGCAAAGAATTGTATTCATTTGCTGAGAGCATAGCCGGCGTGATCGACTTCTAGCTTCTACAGCTCTGTAAAAGCCTGATGTCATCACTAAGCCACTAGAGAACAGTCGGGACCCAGGTACGGGGGCAAACCATTGCAAAATGGATTGTCCCATTACCAGGAAATGGAGCCAAAATACTCCTAGCATCCTAGTCACTGCTTCAGATCATAAAAACTATTATGCTTGGAGTAACCTTTAAGTAATAATGATTCCGAGACCGCAAGTTAGGAATCTCTCTATATTGTATGCACGTATGACTGTTATTGAATTTTTTTATTAGTAGTACATTTTAATTTTCCATTATCTCATATGATGTAGATTAGTAAGGTGGGTTAGCTAAGCTTTGAATCCTTAGTACTAATAACGCCTTTCTAGTAACTAACACATCAGAATCTGCTTTTTTCTGTTGGCAAAATTTATCGTAGGGTGTTCTGACAAATTGCTAGTGACACGTTAGAACTTTACAGAAGGTATTCATTACTTTGGAACATAATACCCTTGAGCATGTATGAAGGTGTAGGAAATATTTATATGCAAGTAGACTGACGCTGTCCTACAGATCGAGCGCGGGCTATCTTAATATATTACAATCAAATATCCTTTTAGAATAAGAGCCGGAGGGTTTATCTGTGAACTCTCGGTAATTGAACAGACTGCAGGAAGTTAGGAACCTTTGTATTTGACACCTAGAGGGAGATTTATCAAAGTGTTTTGAAAACACTTCAGGGAGTTTAAAAAAAAAATATTGTTTTGGAGTTTTTAAAGTGTTTTAAAAGTTGTCGGAAAAGTTTCACCATTCCGACAGATTCTTTCACATCTAAAATACAACCCCACTTTCTAAAAATACGGAGGTAGCTGTATCAAAATGTTTCTGATAGTATCGCACCTTTTTGGTGTTTTTGGTGCAATGTGTTAATGATTTTTTTATATGTTGACTCTAACCACCATTTTTCAATTCACACCCTGTCTTTATTAATGCATCAGATTTTTACATTTTTTATCACTTTTTAAATAAGAAAAGTATTCTGTTACACTTTCTGTTTTTACATTTGTCAGTATTTTATGAAAGTAGCGTTTGTTCAATGCATCAGATTTTTTACATTTTTTTTATCACTTTTTAAATAAGAAAAGTATTCTGTTACACTTTCTGTTTTTAAATTTGTCAGTATTTTATGAAATTAGAGTTTGTTCAAAAAGGTATTTAGACATAGAAACTGGGGACTTTTTATACATTTTGTTAACTGTTTAATAAATATCAACTGATTAGAGACCAATTACACTTTTCAGAAAGCTTTGGTAAATCAACCCAATTGTGCAAATATTCTGTAAAAATTCTGAATTGTTTACTATGCCAAGATAAATAAATAAATTAAATTAAAAAAATAACAACTAACTTCACTAACATTATGCCTGTGGTGGGGTGACAGGGGCTATGAAGGGATAACAGTAGCTGTAGTGGGGTGACAGGGGCTGTAATGTGGTGACAAGGGCTATAACATACTGGCATGACAGGAGTGGTATTGGGGTGACAGGGGATATACTTGGGTGACAGGGGCTGTAGTAAGTTGACAGACAGGGCAGACTGCTTGGAGGGGCCTCACACCTGGTGGCATACAGAGCAAGCCGCTGGGCCCCCTCCCTGTGTCAGAACCTCGGTAATGGACATAGGACCTGACATGTTTGTCTGCCCTATGGCGAGTTAGGCTACTGGGAGGCCCCAATCAGTGCCAGGCCTTAGGCGTAATTAGAGATGCCGCCTCTGACCGTGACCTTGATGGCCTTGTGGCAAATCCGGCCCTGGCAAAAGCATGTATGTACAGCACTTCATAGTGAAATGTAGCTCATAGAGATTCCAAACACCATGACCACTTCAAATCACCGAATTAGTTATGGTGTCATGAGTAACCATTTAATACACTATACATGTAGTAATGGCTATATTTAGCTTTGGTACATAGTATGGTATTTTACCTTTCGATTGAGATTCTTCATGAAGAATTTACTTTATCGAACCCATATTATACTTGATACAACCATTCCTTTTCCTTTACTGGGACATTTTATGAGCTTTGTTTAATCGGAATCTAAACTGAGAGCTATCTGATTGAAAATGAGGATGAGTGATAGTTCAAGCATTGTCAGCAGGATTACAGGGATAATACTACATTATCATATATGGACAGTGCCAAGTAGATGGTCAATTTGTCTCATTGAGAGGTTTAACATTTGCCAGAAGAATAATGTAATCTCCACACTAACAGTAATAAAGACACCCACCTTTGTCACTGTTTTCCAGTTTACTTAATATATGCTAAGTGTCCATGTCACAGTGAATGTTAATTACAGAAAAAATATGGGTTGGTATAAATGTTACAATATTTATGTATTCACAGAGAACTTTAACCCCTTAAGGACCAGACTTCTGGAATAAAAGGGAATCATGACGTGTCACACACGTCATGTGTCCTTAAGGGGTTAAACACTATACCATTGCCAATATGTAGTTAATTTGATATCTTTCCAAACTAGCATTTACTGCCCTGACAATTTAAAATGTTATTTAAAAAAACTAAATGCCTACCTACCTCCCTGCTGGGTTAAATTTACTTAAGACTGCAACATAGTTAGTATTATACCGAGAGTCAATATAATTCTTAAAGAAACTTTACATTACATTTTTTTCATGGAAGTTTGCATCGAAACTTAAAATTTTTCCTGAAATTATTATTTAATTTTTTTGATTGGTATAAAACATCAGTTAATTATTACATATAGTATTTTTGTTAATTGTATAACAGAAAGAAAAGTCAATAAATAAGAGATCGTGTTGGAGACCTAAAGGTTAGCATGAATTTGTTGTAAGATCAATAATCTATTTTTTTTAATATAAATTTATGTGTAAATGGGATTTGATTTATTTTATGCTCATATAAAAGTATGACATTGTTTATATATTACAAATTTTGTTTTGGGGGGGCATTAGTACCACATCTAAACCTAATATATGCTATAGGTCAAACAAACTAGATTTAGGTTAGAAGACGATCTAGTGAACAGTCTTTCAAAAATGCTTCGAACATGTTGTGAGAATTCCTTTGTTTTCAAAAGGTCACTCAAATGAAAGCAACATGGACAAGATGGATGTCTACGTATGGTAAAATATGAGAGAGGCAGCAAAGGCTTTGTAGTAAAGAAAGTAAATTAGAAGCAGGAGCGGTAAAATGAAAACCTTACCATCAGGTTCGCAATATGTTTGGTGTCATTTCGGGATATGCTCACTGAATGCATATAAATGTTTAGCAAATTTACTAATTGCCTGAAAAATGGAATTCTTTACAGAACATAAATGCAGTGTTGTATTCTTTATACCACACACACAAGGTACTTTTTTAGACTTGTGCATAATGGAAACGTGTGGTTCGGCCAAATTACTTTGTCTGAAAATAAAACAAATAAAATAAATAGTTCAGGTAGTCCGATAGGCGTCGATATGACAGTTGGCTCATCTGAATATCATCTGTGCAAAATATTCAGGAAAAGGATTCGGACGCACAAAAAAGGCATGCAAATAGGCCAATCAGTGTACTAAAAAATATAAATATTATTTATATATTTTGGAGCACACTGGTAGGTGCATTTTCACACCATTTGGTTAACAGGTCAATGATAAAAATTAACAAATAGAGGAATGAAGAGGATGCACTGTATAAAAATCCACATGCATATATTGCGTATATTAGGTATATAACTTATAAATATAGATTTTATCACTACTCCTCTTTTTTACCACCATTATTCACTTCTCTTGATCTGTGAATATGGCTCTCCTCTAATGATCCAACGTGTCTTTTTTGGGCACCATGGACAGAACTGATGTGACATTATACAGACAGAATTATGACTGGGCTAGTTTTTTGGGAAGCTGGGCAAATTAGTTATTTGCTACCAGAAGATATGCTTGCAATGAATGTAATTCTTGTGGAACCAGAACTCACAATGTGATGTGATCCAACTGTTTTATATTCTACATGATGGCCATGATTGGACTGGTGGCAGTCGCGCACCAAGGATGCCTGAGCCAGGCTATGAACAGAATATGTTTGAAAAAAATAAATAAATGCCTTTAGCTTTGGAATAAATAAGGGGAGCATCGTGGTCTGCACTGATATCGGGTGCAAATCACTTTAAGAGCTCCCTCTCTATCTGATACTCAGTCAGTGACCTAGAGCACTGGCTGATGCAAGTGAGCTCTTGAAGTGACCTGCCCTGTATAGAGTTGTTGACCACAAATCTCCCTCAAGTACGTGATTCAAAACAGGGCCAAGCAGAGAGATCTTTGGTTTCCCTGCCTGCTCTAAAAGGTCATCCTAGGCGTATTGCCAATGCCATATTTTCCTGCCTACATTTTAATATGATTTTGCTAAAACTTGGAGCTTAGTGAATAATTCTGTATATGATATTTTTTTTTTACACATTCTTATCTGTGATTTCTATAAATGTCAACACCAACAAGTTGTTTTGTTATGTTTTTTATGCATGTCCTGTTATAAAGGCTTTCTGCCATCAGATGCCAACTTTCCCACACAATACCTAAATCAGAGTTTGTCATTAGTGGATTATAACGATTTACAAAAGAAAAAACACTTATTGAATTACTTACAGTGAGCGCACTGTTATATATACTGGATCCATCCCACTCCTCCATTACTCCAGCTTTTTATTACAAATAAATTCTATATATTCACAATGGATTAGCTGGTGACTTCTAGTTCCAAAGGCAAACGCAACAATGTTCTTAATATTTGGAAACCTTCCTATACTCAGACTTTTCATAATGTAAAATTAGCTTTCAAGCCTGGTCGAATCATTTGCGAACACAACTCCTACTGTACACCAAATGATTGTTTCAGTACCCTACTGAGCAAATGTTAACACTTCACCATCCAAGTACACCAGGGAAGTACCGTTGCTGATTAATACGCTGTACTTATTGATTCAGTATTTTACTTTGTTCTGTAGGTCAATGAATGCTTGGCCTGAGCATGTGGCTTTGTAACCTTTAAAAAGCAAAATGTATGTAACAATTGAATGGTAAATGGTTTCTGTATGTTCCTTTGTACTCACAGATAAAGACAAACTAAATAAAATAAGTCAATAAATCTGTGTTGTAAGTACAATGTTAAACACTTTGGAAATTGCAAAAGCAATCGCGTATATTGTAATTAACATGAGTAATTATTGATTTGACTATGTTTACCTCATGAATCACGATTGTTTGGGTGACTTTCACTGCAGACAATTTTCTTTTTCCTGTAGTATTTAATTGTTGTCAATTTATAGTTTACAATAATTGTTGTTTAGAATGTTGTAGACCTTAAAGGAGCACTATAGGGTCAGGAACACAAATGTGTATTCCTGACCCTATTGTGTTAAACTAACACTCTTCTGACCCCCCTTGCCTCCCTTAAAGCTAGTTAAAACTCACCTTATTTCCAGTGCCACGTGGGTCTGTCGGTGCTGGCTCTGTCCACGATCTGCCTCCTTGGCTGACATCATCAGAATTGACGATCTTAGCCTATTACAGTGCTTTCCGAGAGATTGATTGAATTAGTGCCTCTCTACTGGAAAGTTCAGCATCTCCATGCCTCTAGGTCTGTCTGAGTGACAGCCCCTAGAGGTGTCCCTAGGAAGCATTGTAAATACCTTTTCTCTGAAAATAAGCAGTAGTTAATCCGGTGCCTATAGTGTCCCCTTAATAAAGATTCCACAGCAATCATTACTTCTACCTGATATAATGTAAATGTCTTCATTACACCAGATCCCTCCTCCTATGGAGAGCGTACATTCTAGAAAACAGATTGAAACAGACTCATGTCATCTTAGTCTAATGAGCGAGACACATTTGGCATTCCTATTCAGGCTTCTCCTCATTATATTATCTTGGAGAGCCTCTTGTTTCTAATGCCGTCTTGACTAATGGGGGTGAAGCAAGAAGATGAGAGTGAAAAATTTGACATTTTACTTCCACAAATAATTGCCTTTCATAAGAGCTGACCTCATATCTTATCATAGTATTAATGTCTGCAGACTGTCGTAGGTATGAGTTAATTCGCTGTCAGTCACACAGTACTGAAGCCAGTTTTATTCCATTTGTCATGTCAAACAGTGGCTGCGATGGAGACTGAGATTTAATTAATGAGCGCCACAGAATACGCCAAGAGATATCATGTGTGCGTTACATAAAGTCATGGTGCTTTGAATCATTTGCAACCCTCTCAGACATCAATTCCCAGCACTATTTTTCAGAATAAAGCAATAAAACCAACACTATAGCCAGAAGACTCTCTCTCTCTATATATTTTTTATTTATTTATATATATATATATTCCTAATGAAAGTCCTATGATGGACTGAAACGTCGATTTGCTGTAACCCGTGTGTTATGAATAAAGACGAATAATTTTCTACAAAAAGCCCAGCGTGTGCCTTTCTTCGTGGATATACATATATATATATATGTTTTTTGTTTTTTTTAATATATTATTATTATTTTTTTTTTATTATTTTTTTTTACAAATAATATGACAAATGGAGCTGTCAATAAAGGGCATGGAAGCAGTTTTATAGTGACGGTCCACCTGCCAGTCCATCTTCCATTGTGAATATACAGACATTCATGGAAATAAAGAGGGACACTTTAATTTTAGGGGTGTGAGTGGGGGTGTGGTCAGGGTAGAGGCTGTTCTGAGAACCTTTAGGTGACTTGCTAATAACAATTTATACAACTAAAATTTAATTTAGTGAAATGAAATACTGTATACTGATTTCTAAATACATTTATTGTAGTTTAAAGACACATTACTGTGAGTATTATTACTGTGGAGCTCTGTTATACACTCAGAGACACCAACACTATGAAACTCCCATAAAAGAGGGACAAAGGGGTTTGTGCCAAAAATAGGGACTGTACCTTCTAAATAGGAACACTTGGGTGGGATGGATAGATATATTAGATTTTATATATTTTTTAATATGATTGCAAAAATGAGCATTATACATTGTTGCTAAACGCTGTGATTACACTGAATTAAGTTATGTGTGATTCTGCAAAGTGTATTGTTTAATGGAGGTAAGAGGATACAATTTACTACGATCAGTCTAGTTTCAGCTAGTTCTATTAATATGTTTGAATTGTTTAATATGTTTGAATTGAATTGTAGAGCTCTGTGGCAGCTTTTTCTTCTAATAGCCCTGTCTCCGCTGGGACCTCTGGAAGCAGTTAGAGTATTTATGGAATATGAGCTTATACTAACGATGTTCTATCATGTCTTTAATCTGGGATTTGTGTTGAACTTTCTTGTTTATCATTCTTGTTGTGGTTTTAGTAACATCCTTGGGTCAGGGGTGTCACATTGTGTAGACATCAGGAAATGAAATAGTGACTTGCTTGAATAAAAAGACATCTATTCATTCATTAAGGTTTCATGAGTTGGGCAAACTGGTAGATTTGGGGTAATAACTCATTTCAGCAGCATAGGCTTGTCTCACCACACAACGTGACCTCCCACTGCATGCTTTTATTTTGATCTTTAACTTTCATTTACTGCTTGTCAGTGGGCTGTGCATTGACAGCTTTGGTTGGCTAGTTGAAAACACATGTGCAAAAAACAAGAAGGGCCAACAGATGTTGGCCCTGTGTGTGGGAGTACCTTGGCAGACCATAAGCCTAACATGTGGAGTGAGGTTTCAATAGTTGAGTAGAAATTGCATAACATTCGTGCCCATTTCCTCTTTCTCGTGGTGCACTGGTGCACTGGTGGAACTGAGCAGTGGAATAGGCAAATAATGTATTACAGCAGAGAAGTTGGCAAACCTACCAGCCCAAGACCATTACACACTAGAGACTAAGAAACTCTCTATCCCTTACATACTATACCACATCTTCCCCCAATATATTATGGCATCCTTTACCCATAATGATTGAACGTAACCCTCTCCAATGTGCTTATAGATAGGGATCGTAGGGGATGGTAAAAGAGGGGTACAGGCAATGGGGAGTGGTTATGTTAGGGGACATTATCAATTGATTTCAACAATTTTCGCATGCCATATCCACTCTAAAGCACAAACAAGACATCCAGTCACATACTAAAAGAAAAGAGCTTCTGTTTAGAATGTGATTAAAGGGACACTATCATCACCAAAAACAACTTTAGCTTAATGAAGCAGTTTTGGTGTATAGATCATGCCCCTGCAGTCTCACTGCTCAATTATCTGCCATTTAGAAGTTAAATCACCTTTGGTTCTGATTATGCAGACCTGGCCACACCTCCCCTGGCTGTGACTGACACTGCCTGCATGGAATTTTATTTTCATTTTCAATCAGGCATTAACTTGCTTTAGAAAATTTAAAGGGAAAATCCAGTGCCAGAAAAACAATCCATTTTCCTGGCACTGCAGGTCCCCTCTCCCTCCCACCCCCCCAATCCCCGGTCACTGAATGGGTGAAAACCCCTTCAGTGACTTACCAGAGGCAGCGACATGTCCCATGTCGCTGCTTCTTCCTCCGCCACCGCTCCTCCTCTGCATTACGTCGGCCGGTGGGCGAGAATGATCCCGCCCACCGACTGTGGAGACCTAGTGTGCGTGCGCGGCAATGCCGCGCATGCGCATTAGAGCTCCCCATAGGAAAGCATTGAAAATGGGGAATTGAGCGACGATGGAGGTCCTCACACAGCGTGAGGATGTCCAGCGACGCTCTAGCACAGGTTTTCTGTGCTATGAAGGAGGAAGTTCCCTCTAGTGGCTGTCTAGTAGACAGCCACTAGAGGTGGAGTTAACCCTGCAAGGTGATTATTGCTGTTTTTTAAAAATCTGCAATAATTACACTTGCAGGGTTAAGAGTAGTGGGAGTTGGCACCCAGACCACTCCAATGAGCAGTAGTGGTCTGGGTGCCTGGAGTGTCCCTTTAATTTTCTGCTCTATAAATTGAACATTAATCACAAACATGAGGCTCCTGTAGGGTTTATAACTTTAGCTTAATGAAGCAGTTTTGGTGTATAGATCATGCCCCTGCAGTCTCACTGCTCAATTATCTGCCATTTAGAAGTTAAATCACCTTTGGTTCTGATTATGCAGACCTGGCCACACCTCCCCTGGCTGTGACTGACACTGCCTGCATGGAATTTTATTTTCATTTTCAATCAGGCATTAACTTGCTTTAGAAAATTTAAAGGGAAAATCCAGTGCCAGAAAAACAATCCATTTTCCTGGCACTGCAGGTCCCCTCTCCCTCCCACCCCCCCAATCCCCGGTCACTGAATGGGTGAAAACCCCTTCAGTGACTTACCAGAGGCAGCGACATGTCCCATGTCGCTGCTTCTTCCTCCGCCACCGCTCCTCCTCTGCATTACGTCGGCCGGTGGGCGAGAATGATCCCGCCCACCGACTGTGGAGACCTAGTGTGCGTGCGCGGCAATGCCGCGCATGCGCATTAGAGCTCCCCATAGGAAAGCATTGAAAATGGGGAATTGAGCGACGATGGAGGTCCTCACACAGCGTGAGGATGTCCAGCGACGCTCTAGCACAGGTTTTCTGTGCTATGAAGGAGGAAGTTCCCTCTAGTGGCTGTCTAGTAGACAGCCACTAGAGGTGGAGTTAACCCTGCAAGGTGATTATTGCTGTTTTTTAAAAATCTGCAATAATTACACTTGCAGGGTTAAGAGTAGTGGGAGTTGGCACCCAGACCACTCCAATGAGCAGTAGTGGTCTGGGTGCCTGGAGTGTCCCTTTAATTTTCTGCTCTATAAATTGAACATTAATCACAAACATGAGGCTCCTGTAGGGTTTATAAGGCTATTAACAGAGCAGGATATAAGAAATTCTAAATTAGACAGAATGTGCAATAAAGGAAGTTTAAAATTTTGACCTCTCTTCACAGGAAGTGTTTAGGAAGGCTGTGCAAGTCACATGAACAGAGGTGTGACAAATTTTCACTAAAAACAAAAACATACAAACATTCCTGCAAAAATAATTTTAGAAGAAAATCCTAAATTTGCCTATTTGTGAATGATTTGAATGCATAAACAAGATTCCCAGAAATCATACAAAACCCAATGGCAAGTGTCATTATGCTGTAATTTTAATTTCTGTTATTTGAGATTGTGATTTCTGCAAAAATTACCAGTTATCTCTGCCTGTGGGAGTTTCTGCAGGGCTAGCATAACAAAATGTACTTACCACATCTGTAAAAGCCAGCCTCCATGTGTGACGGACCGCCTGACACCCCATCTGGGTACCTCTGCCAATGCTTCCTAGTTGTCGCCAAGTACCATGAGCACCGGACACCATAAGCACTGTAGACCCTTAGCCGCCTCAGCTTGGCTGGGGTCTCACCGTACCTTCCCACCCTGGATCAAACTCCTAGTTCCAGCTCCCAGAGGAAGACCTCTCCTCCAAGAGAGTATAGCAGGTATAGCTGTGTAGCTCTTACAAGAGCTAGTGATTATAGCAATCCAAATAACAATCCCAAAAGCAGGGATTATAGCTGGTATAGCTTCCCCCTACAAGCCCGAGACGAGGCTGTGTGGAGGGTAAACTGGAACTCGTTTATTGGCAGCCACAACTGGCCTTATATGCAGGGGCACTCCCCCTTGGACCTGAGAGAAGACTACAGTAAAAACATACACACGATTACATTGGCTCTCAGGTCCAGGACACTCCCACATAAAACAAGATAATCCCTCCTCTGTGCCTTGGAGATAATTGAGTCAAGGACTATACAAAACTCAATTATCTCCAGGCACAGAAAAAAAACATACATTTTTATAAAACCCCCAAAATACCTTTAAACACACAAACCCCCCACAAAAGTTACATCCCCAATCTGGGTGACCAACATATCCAAAAATCCCCCAGATCGGTTCAGGGATTCAGGAATTTCCTAGAAGTTATAATTTGGCCGAGATTATGGTCCCATGCCGAAAATAGTTCCATATAATCGCGGCTAAGTGCTGCTGGGTACCGACCTGGAACCGCAAAGTCTTCATGCCAAAAATAATAGTAATATCATTGAAAAGTCCTTATTTAGGAATTATGTCGACACATCCCTGCGTAGTTTTTGCTTAATTAATCCTTTTTCTGTCTTGTCTATGCCATACGTATACTTTTGTATTGCAGTTATCTATAAGGGTGTGAGTTTTTTCCTGCTGCAGAGATGCTAATAGGTTTTATGAGCTGGAAGATTATTGGTTATCACATAGAAAGACGTGCGTGATTCATAAGTCAAACAGGGCTTCCGGGTGACAAGTATTTTGTGTTTTGAAAATTGCTCAGGTCATAGCATGAAGCGAGCAAATATTAAAGGTTTCTGTTAAAATTATGTTGTATTTGAGATACAATAGAATACATAGCTTGATAATAAAATGCATCTACAATGTAATCGCTTTCATTTTTATCAGTTAAAGGGGTTAAAGTTTTACATATCTACATTTTTTTTCATCTTTGCTGTTTCGATTAACCCCTTAATGAATGCCAGTTTTTTTTGTGAATTTAGAACCTGACATTTAATACCGTCATACTGTCACTAAATGACTAGCTTATTGCATAATTACAGATACTTATGACTGCCATTATTGTGATTGGGCCATTATGGAGTTAACATTTTGTGGAAATAACAGAACTTCCGCCGTATAAAATAAGAAATTTAAAAGAAAAAAATAGATCTAAATGGTAGGTGGCCATAAAAAAAGAAGGAAAGAAAACATGGTCTGTTTATTTTTCCATGTCTTGTCAAAACCTTGTTTTCAAAATCTTGTTATATCTGTTTCCATTTACTATGATCGTGTTTACAACATGCTGCATAGTTTTTTTTTTTTTGCAAGAAACAAAAACCTTCCGTTTGCCTACTTCTGCCACCAAGTGGACATTTTGAACATTGCATCACATAAAAATGTCTTAACAGAATGTCTGCCTGACATGGGTACACCTACATTGTTCATTTCTTCACAGCAGGAGGTGTGAAAAAAGTGATTGTGCTTGATTTATTAGACTGAGCTGTCACTGATTGCAGTTTCATTCTTTCTTTCCTGGTTTTCCTTCTATCAGAAATACATTGCAGAAGTGTATTTTTCAATTACTTTTCAAACCTGATCATGTTTCATCTGCTAAATATTTTAAATTAAATAAGAAATATGGCTCCAATTTTACTTGTTACCTTAAACTAGTTGTACATTGAAAGTACTGGAGTGTGTGACATTTACGTTCACTCAAATCTTTCCCATCTAATGGCTTCTGGTAGGACATTCAGCAAAGAGGGGCTCTTTCCTTGGGTACCTGGCAATTAAAGGGAAACTATAGTCACCAAAACAACTTTAACTTAGTGCAAAATGACTCTTTAGCAACCATGTATCTCTTATTCTCTTTAACTATTGATTTCCACTCGGGCTTGTTTGTTTTTTTGTGTCGTGATTATTGACCCCTTAAAGACCAGGGCTCAGGTAAATGTCTATCATGTTGCTTCCTGGTTTTGTTAGCTCAATGCATTAATAAAGGAAATATTAAATAATAATAATAATAATAATAATAATAATAATAATAATAATAATATTAATTTATCAGTGCTAATCAAGGAAATGCAATTATTAATGCAATTTGATATTGATGCCATGTTCTAAAGAACATATAATAAGCAAATACTATCAGGGTTATTCACTGAAAAGAGAATTCAAGGTCAATTGAATGTACATTTCAAATTTAAGGTCAAAACAGAAATATTCTCTAAGTCAGCTATTCTTTTAGTTCATCTACTCCGGTCTTTAATTTGAAATTCGCTTTGAATCTACTTCGAACTCTCACTTTAGTAAATAACGCTGTATACTTTGTATACTTATCGTATACTATTTAGATCAAGTTATTCAAACTTAAAGGGACACTCCACTGCTCAAATACAAAATAAATAAAAATCACTGTTTGGTAGATACACCCCAAATGAAAACATGTGTGCCTTTAATTACGTATTTTTTAATCGGGGACATATCTAAAGTCAGTTTGCAAAACCTGCAGTTCTCTTGTCTGCTGTCTTAGCAAGCCCTCCCTTTCTAACCTCGCCCAGACTTTCTGTGGCTGTCCAATCACAGACTTCCCAATACAGCTCAATGAGAAGTCTTTGTAAGTCTCTGCCTCTTGAGGTCAGCTGCATTGAGCTAACAAAACCAGGAAGTAACATTATCTGCTGTCTGCTTGAAAGCCAAGGGGTGTAAACAGGTTAATTTATAAAAGTGTCAATTTCTATTAAAATCTGCACTTTTTTTGAAAAATGAAATAAAGAGGAAATACTGTTCAGACATAAAGCTTTTCATCAAGCTAAAGTTGTTTAGGGGTCTGGAGTGACCCTTTAAAGCATTGTTGAATTATTTAATTTCTGCTTTTGTGGCCTTAAATGTAAAATTCATTTTGGATTCTCACTGCAGTGAGTAGTCCTGTATGTCTTGTGGTCTTTGCAACTTAATTCCGTACATTAAGTAACTTTTGTATTTTAGAAATACAATAAACATATCATAAAGCAAATATAAACAGACTCTGTGTACTTTCCAGTTGATTTCTGTGTTTTATGAAGCCTAATAATCCACTCCCACCCATCCTCTCTCTCAGACATGTATTCAGCCACTGACAATGGAATTAGAATATATTCTCCTTAACCCCTTCAGTCTTAGTGGAGCATAATGTGTTTATTTTTTTTATTTTTCATAGTGCATGCAGCACAAAAAAAGTTAAATATAGATGTTCTGCTTTGGTTAAAAAAAAAAAAAAAAAAAAAAAAGCAAAACCGTGCATCCTCCTCAAATTACTGTCGGCTTATGTCAAAATTAATTGCAGTGCTAACAACTTGATTGATCAACACCAGGCAAGCTTGCTTTTTTTTTGTTTTGTTTTTGTTAGGTGATTAATATCTTTTTGATACATTTTACTTTATGATTTTTTTCACCAGAATATTACTCACATTTTATGAAACCTGGCCCGATGAAAATATATTCATGTAGAGTCTCTGGGTATGAATTAGGTTCTGACACCTTTGAGATTAGAACAGTATCGATACATCTAGTGCAGTTTCATCACTGAGACCCAGGCAGTTAATATTCTCCCTGCTGTGTTAATATGTATGTTGATTGTCCTATAGTATACTATATTCCCACAGAACCAGGCAAATAAAGTTCCAGTCTGAGGGATTTATTCAGGAATACAGAATAGTGAGTGGTTGATAGCAGTTTAATCTGTTAATATTATTACAGAGAGCAGAGAGCCTGGAAACTGCAGGTACCTGTGGACAATACAATTTCTAGTACAAAAAAACAACCGAGCACTCTATAAAAATCGTGAAGTGTCATTTTATTTAATGTATTGCAGAAAGCAAACAAATGGTAATGTTTCGACTAACGCAGTGGGGCTTTTCAAGCCTCAGTACATCTCCCATCATGCCGACAACATTTTTAGGCAGGCTGTTGGTGGCCTCAGCAGATTATAATTCAGATTACCTCAAATTCCTGGAAATGTATCCAGCAGGACTACAAAATAAATAAGTAAAAATAATTACATTTGTAAACATTTTTCTAGTGCTGTCATACCTCTATTGATCACATTAAAGGGATTCTGTAGAATACTGCAGTGCCCCCCATCCCATGTCGCTAAAGGTTGAAAACCTCTTCAGACACTTACCTGAAACCGAGGGACATCAGGCTACGACCACGCTTCTCCCCTGCAGATGTCCATGTGAAGGGCAATACTGGAGGTCCTCATGCATAGCGTGGTCATCCAGGGCCGTTTAGACGACCAAAAGTCGTCTAAGAACCCGGAAGTCCCTCTAGTGGCTGTCTAGTAGATAAAAACTGCAATAATTACACTTGCAGGGTTAAGGGTAAGGGGAGTTGGCACCCAGACCACTTCAATGGGCTGAAGTGGTCTGGGTGCCTACAGTGTCCCTTTCAATAATGACCAATGTGGCCTTTTAGAGATCAGAACCCTTAGTACATATATCTCATTATGGTTAAAAGGACACTATAGTCATCAAAGCAACTACAGGCTTTTTGCAGTAAACACTGTCTTTTCAGAGAAAATGCAGTGTTTACATTACAGCCTAGGGACAAAGCCAGTGGCCACTCCTCAGACGGCTACTAGAGGTGTTTCCTGGGGCAGTGCTGAACATTGTGACTGACATTCAGTGTCTACACCCTCTGCATGCAGACATTGAACTTTCTCCATAGAGATGCATTGATTCAATGCATCTCTATGATGAGATGCTGACTGGCCAGTGTGGTGTTTAGGTCCTCTGCCGGCCCACCTCCTTTGCTGAGATCATCAGAATTGACAATCCTAGCCTATGGGCCACTATACTGCAAGATCTTAAAGGGACATTACAGATCCATAAAGCATTTTAGCTTGCTGTAATGCGTTCTGTGTGATAAGTGTGCCCTCTTTTTTGCATTTTACAAAAAGTGCAGAATTTAATAGAATTTTACACTTTTATAAATTAATCTTGTTAGACCCATCTGGCTGTCAATCAGACAACTGGAGATGTTACTTCCTGGATTGGTTAGCTCAGTGTAGCTAGACTCAAGAGACAGGCAATTGCTTACAGCACCTACCATACAAAGACTTATCATTGAGCTGCATTGGAAAGTCTGTGATTGGACAGCCACAGAAAGTCTGGGAGGAGTTAGAATGGGAGGGCTTGCAAAGGCAGTAGACTAGAGAATTGCATCTCTTGCAAGCTGTTTTTAGATATAACTCCAATGAAAAAAGATGCAGAATTAAATGCATGTAGGTTTTTATGTTAGGGTATTTCTACTAAACAGTGTTTTTATTTTATTTGTGCAGTAGAGTGTCAGTTCTAATGTCCAACATATGTCTCCTTTCAGAATAGGACTTCTCATAAAACTGTTTTTTTTTTCCTATAAGGAAGTTGTTTCCAGTTATATAAAATATGAAGAAATAAACAGCCAATCGGTAAGAGGTAATTGCATCCTATAACACAGTTGCAATGAACAAAGTTTGCAAAGTAGGACAATGTTTACCAACCTAGTCTCAAAGCACAGCAATAGACCAGGAGTCTCCATCTTCTCAATCTCAGTTTCAGTCTCCTGTATTGTTTATTGGCCAACACTGTAAATTTAATCAATATATTACTTACTTTCTCCATTTTTGAAAATGCATTTTTTTTTGGCAGTAATATAACAATTTAAAAAAAAATTGGTCAGCTCTTTCTGTGGGTTTATCTGGGAAATGATTAAGACCTTGGCAATGTTTGGGCAGATTGACATACTATTACTATATACTTTTAATAGCTGCACTGCCTCAAAATAGCGATAGCATCTTTTTCCTAGAAATGAATGTATTGAAAGTCCATTACTGGTTTGCAAAGCATGCTAAATAGATAGAATAATCTCACTTTCTTACGTATGGAATGTCTTGTCTCTCTATATCTGTGACTCGGAAATTATTCAATTTAACACATAATTAGATAACATTCTGTATTCTCCTACATCAATGCATCACTTCAGTTAGCCAAACATCCATTAAACCAGTGTTAATTTAATTTTTTTTTCTTGTTTTTTTGTATATTTGTTATTGAATTCTTGAATGTAAATCAAATTCTTGAAGGGACACTATAGTCACCCAGACCACTTCAGCTCAATGCAGTGGTCTGGGTTCCAGGTCCCTCAGGTTTTAACCCTTCACATGTAAACATAGCAGTTTCAGAGCAACTGCTATGTTTACATAGCAGGGTTAATCCAACCACTAGTTGCTGTCTTCCTGACAGCCGCTAGAGGCTCTTCTGCGACGCTGGATGCGAAATTCGCATCCAGCGTGCAGAACGTCCATAGGAAAGCATTGAGAAATGCTTTCCTATGGACTGTTTGAATGCGCGTGCAGCACTTGCCACGCATGCGCATTCCACTCCACTCGGGAGCTGATGTTGGAGGGGAAGGAGAGGTCACCAGCACCGGAGAGCCCGGCGCTGGATTAAGGTAAGCTGCTGAAGGGGTTTTAACCCCTTCAGGGCCACGGGAGGGGGACCCTGAGGGTGAGGTTCCCCCAAGGATGACATAGTGTCAGGAAAACAGGTTTGTTTTCCTGACACTATAGTGATCCTTTAATAAGGAAAAGACACATAAGAAAAGGATGCAGGAGTTATTGAATGTGTGTTAAGCAGATATGAGATTTCTTATGAGATATTGAATGTTTCAGATCTTCTACCTTATACCATACTTATTCATAAAGATACTTTATCTTCGTGAATAGCGAGGCAAATGTCACTCAGGAACCTACATTTATTTAGCGGCAAGAATTCTGTTTAGCCATACGTAAGACAGGAAGAAATATATATATATTATTTTGGGGAAAGCACAAAATTAGCCACATACTACATCAGTGTAGTGAGCGCGATAAAACCCAAGGATTAAGAAAAGATTAAGTCGCAAAACACACTAAAAGTTCCTTCTATTTCATCACGAAGCTGATAGCGCACTTCAATTCTATCCAGTTCTTACATGTTTAATCTAGATTTGGATTAGGGAATGTCTTTGTTAACCTGATCTTTGTAGAACATGAATTTAAATCTGCAGACCATATGGCTATTTGCAGAGCTACTTAGTGATATTACTAGAATACTAATATCAAACACATAGACCAGTGTTTCCCAGACCAGTCCTCAAGACCCACCAACAGTCCAGTTTTTGTTAGTATCTCCATTGGGATCAAACCAGGAAATACATAAATCCGGGACTTTTAATGAGGACTGGCTTGGGAACCACTGCAATAGACAACAAGCATAAAAACCATTAGATAAACATTAACAGAACTATATGTGTAATAGTCCAGTGTGGTCTGACATAGAATTGGTGGTAGTAGTAGTTGGGTAACCTGATTGCACGTGTTCAATTGACACTGTTCAGAATAAAATGCAATTTATTATTTCAAATCAGATCTAATTTAAAGATAACTAAATTTTATTTGTAATTTAAAGAGCTGTGGAATATGTTGGTGCTATTTAAATGCTAGTTTAATGCAATATAAATTTTAGTAAAAATAATATTTTTTTCAAATATGCAGTACCACATAATACCACTGGGGGTTTGGACTATTTTATCACATTTGCCTTATTTCTGAAGGCTAGCTAAAACACAGTAAGAATGGTTAATTAGCTTCCAGTGCATACGCCCACCTCTTTTTTTTCTTCTTACAAATCACAAGTACTATCATTACTGACTGTCGGCTAATTCTATATCCCAGTTTAATTGACATAGAAAAGATTAAATAACGTGAATAAATAAAATAACACAAAAATCCACCATTTTTTTTAAGAATATAAAATAGCTTAGAAAACCCTCCCTAAGTCGAGCTAATAAGAATATATCATGTTTCTTAACAGGTTAACAGGAGAGCTATTTTGTAATCTCCAAGATCAGACAAAAGTACCAAGAGGTTGACCATGCCTGATTATCCTCTCGTTCCATGAAGAATATATTGTAATTGTGTTTTCTACCTACAAATACGTAAAGATGTAAACTAACACCAAATTAAAAAAAAAAATAAAATTGAAATCATTCATTTGAAACGTAACTAAAGTACAAGACATATAAAAAATGTGTTGTTTTTTTTTCAATAAGACTTTTACGGTTTCTTGGCTTTGATTTTTTTTTTTCTTAAAAATGAGTCAAATTAGATCCAATTAAAACAGCAGCTTAACCCCTTAAGGACCAAACTTCTGGAATAAAAGGGAATCATGACGTGTCAGACACGTCATGTGTCCTTAAGGGGTTAATTAGTTCACAGTGATTGTTTTGTTGTCCTTAATGTACCTTACAAGTTGATCTCACTGCTAAGAAGTTTGGACACTTGAGCTAATAAAGCATGATTTTGTTCCCACTTATCGCCATCGATAAATCTTTCAGCAGATCCAGTTTTGTAATGTTAAATCAAAGAACCTTTCTTTTTATTTCCTAATTCATCTGAAGATTTAAAGGGTGCTGATTTGCAGATTACCATTACTGGCTGTGGGATATTACTCATGGAATTGAAAAATCTATTGGTGAACATAGGGCAACCAGACATTTATTTTTCAATTTAACGCTTGGTTTGTTTGTCTTTATCTTTTATTCATTCTTTTTTTTATTTCTCTGCAAGATACTGAAGTTGGAAAGAAACAAAGCATATTAAATTCTAATATCCAGGCAGATTCTAAAGCTCACAATGATGTGGATTTATAAAACATTCTGCACGCACGGTTTGACTGATTTAAAGGGAGACTATCACATTTGAGACTGATAGCTTGTATTGAAGTATAAACAAATATTAATGTTTTAACAAGGTTTGTGAATCACCGCCAAGTTCTCATGTGCTGTACAAAGGTCAAATAATACACACATGGGATTGTAGCAAATAGCTTTTGGCACACATGAAGACGAGCTTAGAAAGGACCTATAAAGTGAGCTTGTAACCTATATAAAGTGAGATGTAATAATTCAGAAGGTAAAAGTGCAATATATCTTAAAGCGATATTCATTGCTTGCTGTTCTAACAATGTAAGGCACCCAAACATCATATTATACAGGTAAAGGATAAGGTGGCACAGAGTTAAAGTTTATCTTTCACCAAATTCTGCAAAGACCTGAAATGGTGACGTCGCCCCTCTAGGTTCGATGGTCAAGGGGGCAGGGAAAGGTGAGGTTAGCTTACCTTAACCTGTCTCTGGTGACGTTGCCCATCAAGGTCCGATGGCCAGGGGGGCAGGGAAAGGTGAGGTTAGCTTACCTTAACCTGTCTCTGGTGACGTTGCCCATCAAGGTCCGATGGCCAGGGGGGCAGGGAAAGGTGAGGTTAGCTTACCTTAACCTGTCTCTGGTGACGTTGCCCATCAAGGTCCGATGGCCAGGGGGGCAGGGAAAGGTGAGGTTAGCTTACCTTAACCTGTCTCTGGTGACGTTGCCCATCAAGGTCCGATGGCCAGGGGGGCAGGGAAAGGTGAGGTTAGCTTATCTTAACCTATCCCTGGCAGGGGCCGCCATGCTCTTCCTTCCACTATTCTTCAGCTCCTGGCACTTCAAGCTGCCAAGAGCCAACACGGGCAAGGGCCTAATTCCCTGCAGCCATTACTGGTGACGACTGTGGGGAATGGCAAGATTCCACCTAGTGTCAAGCTTTGTCAAGCAAAGGAAATATACTGAGTAGTCCCTGCTTTGTTTCAGTATATCTTCTGGCTGGGTTGGAATTTTTGTGAAAGTCCAACTCAGTGGACCTGAGTATTTCATAAAGATTCAATGTTTTTAAAATACTCATTTTGCAGGGGAAAATGAATGTGCCATGTTAAGGAAGACAATCAGGGTGTGTGATAGAGGCTGCATCTTATAGGAATGTAGTTAACCTTTAGGGCAATGTAATTACGGCACTGGAATCATGCAGAGACCACGGAAACAGACCATTTTGGAAGTGCAAGTGAAACTAATCTCATATCTCGGCCTCGTTCACTTTGTGAAAGCACAGTAAAGGGTTAATGCTGAAACTATTTACACTAAAAGCACAACCTTTTCATTTCCCATTTATTTTTGGCACAAGTTCTTGTTGTGTGTAAGTCTGTAAGCCGGAGATTGTATATTCAAGCAGAGCCTTTAGATTAAATACATGTTTTTCATCAGATTGAACCCTGAGATAGTCTGTAAGGGTAATCCCGTGCTCTAAGGCATGTCAGAAAAAGCTGCGTGCCATCTGACCAGAGAAATCTTTCATTGGAACGGAAACCAGGTTTGCCAGTTACACCAATAACAATCGGATGTGTACCTTTACCTAAAGTCACATTTATAATGCAGTGGTACGGATATTGACATGAACAATGTCACATCAGATTTGGATGAACATATATTGACAAACAAATCATAAACCATTTTCTTGAGAAATATTTATGGGGTGTTAGACACTCCAAGTTCCAAAAATGATAAAAAAAAATATATTTTTGTTTTAGTACAGAAGTGTGGGAAATGCGAATACGCTAAAGAGATATTAAAAAGTCCAAAAGTATTTTAAAGTGGGGCCAAGACTGCATTTTTGTGGGTTAGTGTAAAATGCCATTGGAAATGATTTTATAAAGTTTTGGTTTATCCCGTTTAAGATACCTCTTGGATAAGGCCAACGCGTAGTTTGATTTTCCTATGCACATAACATATGTATAATGAGGTAAAAAGAGAGGTGCAATATTGGAGAGCTACATTGCACGTTTCCTTTTATCCATCATTGTATATGATTGTTTTGTAACAGTGTTTTATCAACAATTATAGTTGACCTGGCCCCTAGTCAGGTGTGTGTGGGCCCTGACTTGTCAGAGTGCCTCCTTGTTTGTTTGGCTATAGCTTCAAGAGCGGGGAGACAAAATAGCCAATCTCATTGATCAAGGTAGCCTTTTTAAACTTTGTTGAGCTAGAGAGGAGACAAGGAAGTCAGTTGATCCTGATCGTATTATCAGGAACGACAGACATTTTAGTGGAAATAGATAGGACTTTTAATGCAAGAAACACCATCACATAGCTTCATGGTGGAAAATGGGCAGGCTAAAAGTGCAATTACCCTCAACATTCTACAGTATCAACTATGTACACCTGTAGCAAGCAGGAGGCAAGAGACAGCCATTAGATTTCATGAACCCTGCACATAGGCTCTTTTCCTCTGCCCATTAATTCACAGGACATAGTACACTTCAAAACAGGGGGAATATTCAATACATAAGCTATAATACTATAGTATTAAGATAATGTGAATGAATATTCCAGCCAACAAACTGTACACTAGCAGCGAAACATGTCATTTAGGTGCGACGCACAGAGACGTCAGGAGTAGCTGTGTCATATATACGTCAAAATCACTGAACTCTGCTATATATTTCAATCAATGCTTTGCTGAAAATCTCAAAGAGGTAAATCTTTAGTAAGAAAGTTAGGGTTGGGTTTTGTAAATGTGTATTATTTAGAAGATTGATCTACGTGTATGAAAAGTAAACAACAAAAACCTCAATAATATCTATAAAGTGAGAACATAATAGTAATAAATGGCACTTCTCATTTAGAAGTTGTGTTAGGAAGAGCTTGCTCTATCTCAACCGCAGCCGTGAACCGGTGCACTTTATAGTATATAACCTTATAAATATGCACATTTCTGGATAGAAATTTCAGTGTATTCATGTTTTCATTGGGTTTCATGCTGCATAGTTCCTGAAAGTCCTGAGCTGTTCTTTGCCTGAAGCCAGCTTTACAATCTACAGTGCATAAAGGAATCGTCAGTTCAGGATTTCAGACATGCCTGATGATGACCTCTGTGGGAAATAACATTTCCCCATGTATGTCCCAGCCAGGAATGTTAGTATTAAGCCATTTTATAAGTAAAAGTCACATAGACATTAAGGGAAAGCTCTGAAGGTAGATTTCCTGCTGTTGCTGAACAGCACGCCACAGAAATCAGATGCCATCTGCCATGGACAGTCATTGGTGGCATGCGGGAGAATATATGAAGTGGACCATTGCTAGATATCTCAAACTCAAGCTTTCCACAGGATGACAATGCATTGGATCACTGTAAGAGGCTATTCCGGTGCCTGCCAGTCCATGCTATCACTTTCAATGGTGCAGCTCATGATCAGTATATTCCTGGCTATTGCTGGACCGCTTCACAGTCAGGGGACTGGAGTGGGTGTATCAGATCGTACATGTAATGCATACTTCCCAAGATCAGCAACCTGGGAATCAAGGTGGAAGAAGGAAGGCTGTGTCACTGGCACTGCTCAACTGGGGCAGATTGGCTGGCCCACTAACAGCAGACCCTGCAGGGAGCACTGCTTTAATGCTTTCTGCAGGGTCCTAATAGCGTGACTGTGTCTAATGATGCACTCAAGCTAGGCTTCTTGGGGGCAGTTCCCCGGTGTTTCCAAAATATTTTTGGCTAAACATTTCAAATAATTTTTTCAACATATTAACATATCAAAAGATGTATCATACATAAAGAAAATATATATTAAATATCAAAATATTAAAAAAGTTTAATATATTTTTTTGTAATATAATATAATATTAAACAAATAACAAAGAAATATAGAAGTGGCGCTTAAGGATAAAGGTAGTAAACGGTGCTGCTATACCCAAGTATATCACCACTATGTATACTTAGAAAGAATTTAGTAGAACGTAAAAAGGTAAAAGCGCACACACAAAACAAGGAGGTAGTTACCTGACATGTAATGTAATAATTGGTAACTGATGATAGATATCTCCTCCTTATATACAGCAAGTATATTCAATACTGAATTGCCTATACAGAAAATATAAGCACAAAACAAAAACATAGTGTAATCTGTATATAATACTTTTAGATTTATTTTTGTTTTTATACAAATAAATCCTTTATTTATATATCCTGATACTCCTGGCTCCTGACTCCAACTTTTCAACAGATGGTTATTCAGATCAGTGGAGAACTTGCCTGAAGAGAGAAGGAAATATGCATGTCCCATTTAAGTGACATAAAAGCCGTATAAGTCCCGAGCCTACTTTTAAACGGCTCAGCAAAGTGTGAGTGATTTCAGCTCAAAATTTCCACTTCACTGTGTATTATATACAGATTACACTATGCTTTGTTTTGTGCTTATATTTTCTGTATAGGCAATTCAGTATTGAATATACTTGCTGTATATAAGGAGGAGATATCTATCATCAGTTACCAATTATTACATTATATGCCAGGTAACTACCTCCTTGTTTTGTGTGTGCGCTTTTACCTTTTTATGTTTTAATAATATAATATTAGCCAAAATATGAAATAATATAAATCAAGATTTAATACGGGATAGGACCCCAAAATTGGAACTGTTGAGAGTCCTAGGTTTGATATATAAAAACTGCACAGTCATACACAGCAGAAATGATGGGTTGGTTTATTGGTGTGGAACTCTGTGATATTCTAACGAAGGGTCCACATTAGTGTGTGTTTTATTGCTGTGAGGGTCTGAGATTCTCTCATAGACAAACCATATTGTGAAGAATTTTATTACCGTGGCATACTCTGATATACACACTACATTGCTGTGTATTTTATTGCTGTAAGATACATTGATATACACACTACATCGCTGTGTATTTTATTGCTGTAAGATACATTGATATACACACCACATCACTGTGTGTTTTATTGATGTGAGATACAGTGTTACACACACCACATCCAGGGCCGGTGCAAGGATTTTTAGCCACACAGGCAAAGATGCATTTTGCAGCTGCCCCCCCTCCACAAACAAAAGTACACCTTCACCTGTGTGTTTTGTAATTCCCAATTTTGAATTTCTTACCCTCTTTAGTGTTTCATATCCCCTCTTTTGAATGTATTACCCCTTTTGTGCTTTAATGTATTTTATTCCCTCTTACCCCCACCCTTTGTATATCTCTTATTACACTCAGTCCCTTTCTGTGTCTCTTACCCCCAGCCCTTTCTTTGTGTCTTTCTCCACCATAGTCCCTCTGTGCATCTCTTTCTACCCTTAGTCCATTTTGTGTGTCTCTCCCCTCAAGATCCCTTTGTGTGTCTTTCCTCCCAAGCCATGTAGACATAGACATGCAGGCAAAAATACATACATACTTATACAACCATAAAAGGCACACAGGCATTGTTTTTCAGGCACACAATCAAACAAAGTCATACAGGTACACTGTCATACAAACACAGACATAATCCTACATACAGACACAGAGACATACAGGCAAAGACATATAGACACAGGCAGAGACATACAGGCATACAGAGACAGTCACACAAAGGCATACAGAGACAGTCACACAGAGATAGACAGACACAGTCACATGGAGATATACAGGCAGAGACATACACACATACAGAGACATACATACAAAGACATACAGGCATACAGAGACATGCAGGCATACAGAGGCATACAGTAATACATACACATACATACAGTCATGCAGAGACATACAGGCATACAGAAACATACATACAAAGTCATTAAGACATACAGAAAAATACATACATACAGACACATGCATGTGTACAGAGACATACGTGCATACATACATACATACAGGCATACCGAGACATACATGCACACAGAGACATACATACATACATACAGGCATACTGAGACATACATGCACACAGAGCCATACATACAGGCATACAGAGACATACAGGCATACAGAAATATACATATGTAAAAACCCAGTTTAGGCGATAATCCCCTTTCCAGATGCACAGGCAGCTACTGCAAACACCATTCTCCCGACTGGAACCACACGAACACTGGAACAGCTGAACAAGAAAAGCAGACATCGGCTTACACTCTTGGCAGTCAGCATACAATCCCATTCCCCCAAAGACCGAGACGACACATCGCTTTGAGGGTTAAGCAAGAACTCTGGACTGGGACACCCAGTCTGGCTTTTATTACAAACAAGTACATACAGGACACTCCCAGGGGGAGGATGAATTTAACCAATCACATGGATGTACCTCCCCCACATTTCCTCCCCTTAGATTAGCACTTAACATAATTATACCGTACACCCTTTTCCCCAATTCCTGGATGTACCCCAAATACATATGCTACACCTCCAAAACAGGTATCCCCTGATAGCCCTTATTCAGGGGGACAACATATCCAAGAATCAGGTCATTCGGATGAATGGTTCGGGAGATATGAGGTTCCAAAGATTTGACCGACCGCATGGGTAAAGTATCCGAAAACAGTTCCATGCATTTTGGCCCTGCGGTCGGTCACAAACAAGGGAATGAAAACAGACGAATTGCCTGTGTTATAGAGCCTGGAGAGGGTTTAAATGAATTCCCTTGTTTGTGGGGTTCTTTCTACCGAACGGCTGGTCATTCGGTAGTTTTTATACGAATTTCTGGAAGTATGGAGGTCTCAGCGGTGGTTGCCTAGTCAAGTGTCCGATTTTAGTTCCAGACACTCGACGGCAAAACACAGCTGTTCGGTAGTTTAAGATGGCCGCCGCCACGTGTTTGTTTCCCGAATGGCGGCCACCCAGAGGACAAAGAATACATTACACTGATTGCCAATTACCCGTTTGCAACATTGTTGCAAACGGTAATTGGAGGCACACTTAGTCCTGGGTGGTCTGGTTGTTCGGTAGTTTCCTCAATACAATGAATGGAGTGATTCTACCGAACAATCAGATGAATGCTGCATACATATCCCAGGTTAAACTGCATACAAAAATACATACATGACATTAAAGTATTAAAGGCAGGATTACTGTACTACGCTCCACAGTCTTAAAGGTACAGTATCACAAAAGTCCCCATAGATCCACGGATGGCCCTTAAAGGCCCAGTAGCAGTAATATACATTATTACATGCCCAAATATAGTTTTTCCAGTACAATATGTCCAGGGGCCATAGTCGCAGGGCAGGAGGCTAGCAGCCAGGCCTCTCCAGTTCACAGTGGCGAAGCTGGTTTCGCCACATTTCTCCCCTTTGCCAATTAGACTAACAGGGTACCTGACTTTCTGCCGGTCAGTGCCCTGGTTAGTCCAGCAACCCACCCACAAAACAGAAATAACAGAGCAGCCCACCCACACTAACCGGTTACTACATCTGGGTGAGGAAGAATTTTGTCCAGGTTCTGGTGTTTCACCGCTGCTGGGTGGGAGACTGGTAGGCTGCCTTGGTGGGTTGCTGAGGGGGCAGAGACCAGCGGTACTCTGTCCGGTTGCCAGCACTACCACGGGAGTAGTCTGGTGGGCGCCTGGTTGCTGGAGACTGACTGTCTCCCCTTTAGGTGCACAGCTCGACTGCCGGAGGGGGAGACCGACTGTCTCCCCTTTGGATCCATCACCCTGAGGCTGGGGAACAGGACCGACCGTCCCTATCCCTTGTGCTGTAAGTGCAGAGACTACAGTCCCATCTGCACAGTTGTGGGGCTTAACATCTCCCCTTGGTGGGTTAGGCTGCCGTGGGAGAGAGGGTATAACAAGCTCCTCTCTCTGGACGGTGAACTGCTGCTGGGGAGAGGGGTTAGCAGGCTCCTCTCCCTGCCACTCTCTCTGCTGGGGAAAAGGGAGACCAGCTGTTTCCCCTTTCATTCCCTTGTCCTGCGGTTGGGGTGCGAGACTGACTGTCTCTGCTCCCTGCAGGATACACTGCCGCTGGGGAGGAAGGACGGCACCTTCTGCTCCCTGGGGTACACACTGCCGCTGGGGAGGAAGGACTGCACCTTCTGCTCCCTGAGACACACACTGCCGCTGGGGAGGGAGGACGCTGCTCTCCTCTCCCTTCACTTCACACTGCCTTCCTGGCACATCACTTTGCTGCTGGGGGGCAGGAACAACAACCTCTGCCCCCTGTAACTCAGCCTGCCGCTGGGGAGGATGGACGACACCATCAGCTCCCGGAGACACACACTGCCGCTGGGGAGGGAGGACGCTGCTCTCCTCTCCCTTCACTTCACACTGCCTTCCTGGCACATCACTTTGCTGCTGGGGGGCAGGAACAACAACCTCTGCCCCCTGTAACTCAGCCTGCCGCTGGGGAGGAAGGACGACACCTTCATCTCCCTGGGATACACACTGCCGCTGGGGAGGAAGGACGGCACCTTCATCTCCCTGGGACTTACTCTGCCGCTGGGGACCTGGGCCTGCTGCCCACCATCCCGTTGGGCCCGGTGGAGAGACCTCGGTCCCATCTCCACCTGCCTGTTGTGGTTCCTCACAGGACCAATCTATGAGGACCCCTACTTCGGGTTCTTCCTGCCGCCTCAGGGGGGGGCGGCTAACCTCCTCGGATGCAGCCTCTACTCTGCTGCTGTACCACTCTTCCTGCTCATCATACTCTCCGTCCATCTTTGAGTTTTGCTCAGCCATGACCTGGTTCCAGATCCCCGGGAATGTGTCCATGGATATATAACCCCCATACTGGGCCACTTGCTGCCTCACCTTGGCCATAAAATCATCTTCAGCGTCAGAGCCTTCCATACTTGTCTGCTCCAAGTCGCTGGATACCTCTGCTGCCAGGGGCGCTGCACGAATGCTAACGTTGCCCTCAATTTGTAACTCCAAGGAATTGGTGTTCTGTAGCTGTCCTTCTGGCTGTGGGAACAATCCCGCAGCTTGTTGGTTCCTCTGCGTCGTTCGCAGCATGAGGTACGCCTGTACATCGTTGTAGACCCGGTCTGCCATCCGCTCCGCTCGGGCTGGTGAGAATAGAGCCATCCTGCTCCTATATTCCCTGGCAAACTCGGATTCCTCCTCCTCCCTCGGAGGTGCTGCAGCAGCTGCGACTCTGTCTCCTTCCATTTTCCTGATTTCCTTTGTAGATAGGGTCGCTGTACGGATACTAGCGTTTCCCTCAATTTGTAATCCAGAAATGGTGTTGTCTGTAGCTGTCCCTCTGGTTGTAGGAACGATCCCGCCGCTTGCCACCAATTGTAATGGACCGTTTCACTTACAAGAGGATAAAAACCCAGTTTAGGCGATAATCCCCTTTCCAGATGCACAGGCAGCTACTGCAAACACCATTCTCCCGACTGGAACCACACGAACACTGGAACAGCTGAACAAGAAAAGCAGACATCGGCTTACACTCTTGGCAGTCAGCATACAATCCCATTCCCCCAAAGACCGAGACGACACATCGCTTTGAGGGTTAAGCAAGAACTCTGGACTGGGACACCCAGTCTGGCTTTTATTACAAACAAGTACATACAGGACACTCCCAGGGGGAGGATGAATTTAACCAATCACATGGATGTACCTCCCCCACATTTCCTCCCCTTAGATTAGCACTTAACATAATTATACCGTACACCCTTTTCCCCAATTCCTGGATGTACCCCAAATACATATGCTACCCTGCCCTGATAGCCCTTATTCAGGGGGACAACATATCCAAGAATCAGGTCATTCGGATGAATGGTTCGGGAGATATGAGGTTCCAAAGATTTGACCGACCGCATGGGTAAAGTATCCGAAAACAGTTCCATGCATTTTGGCCCTGCGGTCGGTCACAAACAAGGGAATGAAAACAGACGAATTGCCTGTGTTATAGAGCCTGGAGAGGGTTTAAATGAATTCCCTTGTTTGTGGGGTTCTTTCTACCGAACGGCTGGTCATTCGGTAGTTTTTATACGAATTTCTGGAAGTATGGAGGTCTCAGCGGTGGTTGCCTAGTCAAGTGTCCGATTTTAGTTCCAGACACTCGACGGCAAAACACCGCTGTTCGGTAGTTTAAGATGGCCGCCGCCACGTGTTTGTTTCCCGAATGGCGGCCACCCAGAGGACAAAGAATACATTACACTGATTGCCAATTACCCGTTTGCAACATTGTTGCAAACGGTAATTGGAGGCACACTTAGTCCTGGGTGGTCTGGTTGTTCGGTAGTTTCCTCAATACAATGAATGGAGTGATTCTACCGAACAATCAGATGAATGCTGCATACATATCCCAGGTTAAACTGCATACAAAAATACATACATGACATTAAAGTATTAAAGGCAGGATTACTGTACTACGCTCCACAGTCTTAAAGGTACAGTATCCCAAAAGTCCCCATAGATCCACGGATGGCCCTTAAAGGCCCAGTAGCAGTAATATACATTATTACATGCCCAAATATAGTTTTTCCAGTACAATATGTCCAGGGGCCATAGTCGCAGGGCAGGAGGCTAGCAGCCAGGCCTCTCCAGTTCACAGTGGCGAAGCTGGTTTCGCCACAACATACAAAGACATAAAGGCATACAGAGACATACAGGAATAGAGACACATACATACAGACACATACATGCGTACAGAGACATACATGCGTACAAAGACATACATACAGGCATACAGAGATATACATACATACAGGCATACAGAGACATACATGTACACAGAGATATACATACATACTGGCATACATAGACATACATGCACACAGAGACATACATACATACACAGACAGACACAATTACATACATACTGTACAGACATGTCCCTGGATGCATGCTGTCCAGCTCTGTAGAGTCCTGTCCTGCAGCCCAGCCCCAACACTGGGCACCAGCCGCACTGTGTGGTAATTCATATCACCGCCCCCTCCACTCCAGTGTAGGAGGCCCCTGGGACGGCAGTATGCTGGGCAGGTGGTAAGAGGCTGGGCTGTGCTGAGGGGAGGCACTTGCGCTAGAACATGCTTCAAGAAGTAACCATCTGGAAGGGAGCGCAGTGCGTTTCCCTCCTGCAGGTCAGCCTGACATTGCACCCCCAGGGCAGGTGTGCCGTAAGACGGCCACCTGGGCCGCCTTATTGTAGTGCCGGCCCTGACCACTTCTCTGTGTGTTTTATTTATGTGAGATACATTGATATACACACCACATCGCTGTGAGATACGGTGATATACACACGACATCGCTGTGAGATACAGTGATATACACACCACATCGCAGTGAGATACAGTGGTATACACACCACATCACTGTGAGATACAGTGATATACACACCACATCACTGTGAGATACGGTGATATACACACCACATCACTGTGAGATACGGCGATATACACACCACATCACTGTGAGATACGGTGATATACACACCACATCGCTGTGAGATACGGCGATATACACACCACATCACTGTGAGATACGGTGATATACACACCACATCGCTGTGAGATGCGGTGATATACACACCACATCGCTGTGAGATACGGTGATATACACACCACATCGCTGTGAGATACGGTGATATACACACCACATCGCTGTGAGATACAGTGATATACACACCACATCACTGTGAGATACAGTGATATACACACCGCATCACTGAGATACGGTGATATACACACCACATTGCTGTGAGATACGGTGATATACACACCACATCGCTGTGAGATACGGTGGTATACACACCACATCGCTGTGAGATACGGTGATATACACACCACATCGCTGTGAGATACGGTGATATACACACCACATCACTGTGAGATACGGTGATATACACACCACATCGCTGTGAGATACGGTGGTATACACACCACATCGCTATGAGATATGGTGATATACACACGACATCGCTGTGAGATACAGTGATATACACACCACATCGCTGTGAGATACGGTGATATATACACCACATTGCTGTGAGATACGGTGATATACACACCAAATCGCTGTGAGATACGGTGATATACACACCACATCTCTGTGAGATACGGTGATACACACCACATCGCTGTGAGATACGGCGATATACACACCACATCGCTGTGAGATACGGTGATATACACACCACATCGCTATGAAATACGGTGATATACACACCACATCTCTGTGAGATACGGTGATACACACCACATCGCTGTGAGATACGGCGATATACACACCACATCGCTGTGAGATACGTTGATATACACACCACCACGCTGTGAGATACACTGATATACACACCACATCGCTGTGAGATACGGTGATATACACACCACATTGCTGTGAGATACAGTGATATACACACCACATCGCTGTGAGATACGGTGATATACACACCACATGCTGTGAGATACGGTGATATACACACCACATCGCTGTGAGATACGGTGATATACACACCACATGCTGTGAGATACGGTGATATACACACCACATCACTGTGTGTTTTATTGCTATTGGTTTCTGGGATACTCTCATAACACATACCATATTACTATGAATTTATGGAAGTGTGAAATTTACTGATAACCCTCCACATCACTGTGAGTTTTATTGCTGTGGAATTGTGAGATTTCTGACTAGAACTCTGTGTCGCATCATAAATATTACACATTACTGAAAGCTTAATTGCAGTGGAGTTATGGCGTACAATCAAGCACGCCTCACATTAATGTGAGTTTTATTTTTGTGGAGCAATGATATATACTTATTTTACATATTCACAAGTATAATATGTATTTATATTGAGTTTTCCATAGTTATAAACCAGGAACATAATTGAGTAGAGCATGAAGATTTTCTGTTATGTAATGAATCAGTATTATTAGAATCTTCCAGCGTCAGCTAATGGATATACTGTTATCAAAATAGCTTCTCCAATGCTATCCAGAGAGCTTACAAGTGTTCTCTTCTCTAGCGCTGTGCATGATTTAAAATAGTAAGCACTTATAGATAATGGTCAATAACCAAAATGATAGCTAGCTGAGCTGTATTCACAGATTCTGAAATAGATGTTCTTCAAATGCAAGCGGGAACACAGGCTAACTAAGAGGGTAACTGTTTATAAATGTGCAAAGTATGAGACATTGCTGTGAGAGGAATATTTCCTTCTAGAGTTTCATTCTAGGAAAATAATAAGCCTTGAAACGTCATATTGTGCAAGTCTTCCCCTGAGCTAGACATAGGATTTCCCTGAGCTAGATAATAGATAAAGGACTTCCCTGAGCTAGATAATAGATATAGGTCCGCCCTGAGTTAGATAATAGATATAGGACTACCCTGAGCTAGATAATAGATATAGGTCCACCCTGAGTTAGATAATAGATATAGGTCCGCCCTGAGTTAGATAATAGATATAGGACTACCCTGAGCTAGATAATAGATATAGGTCCACCCTGAGTTAGATAATAGATAAAGGACTTCCCTGAGCTAGATAATAGATATAGGTCCGCCCTGAGTTAGATAATAGATATAGGTCCGCCCTGAGTTAGATAATAGATATAGGACTACCCTGAGCTAGATAATAGATATAGGTCCACCCTGAGTTAGATAATAGATATAGGACTACCCTGAGCTAGATAATAGATATAGGTCCGCCCTGAGTTAGATAATAGATATAGGATTTCCCTGAGCTAGATAATAGATAAAGGTCCGTCCTGAGTTAGATAATAGATATAGGACTACCCTGAGCTAGATAATAGATATAGGTCCGCCCTGAGTTAGATAATAGATATAGGATTACCCTGAGCTAGATAATAGATATAGGTCCACCCTGAGTTAGATAATAGATATAGGACTACCCTGAGCTAGATAATAGATATAGGTCCGCCCTGAGTTAGATAATAGATATAGGATTTCCCTGAGCTAGATAATAGATATAGGATTACCCTGAGCTAGATAATAGATATAGGTCCACCCTGAGTTAGATAATAGATATAGGACTACCCTGAGCTAGATAATAGATATAGGTCCGCCCTGAGTTAGATAATAGATATAGGATTTCCCTGTGCTAGATAATAGATATAGGTCTGCCCTGAGCTAGATAATAGATATAGGTCCACCCTGAGTTAGATAATAGATATAGGATTACCCTGAGCTAGATAATAGATATAGGTCCACCCTGAGTTAGATAATAGATATAGGATTACCCTGAGCTAGATAATAGATATAGGATTACCCTGAGTTAGATAATAGATATAGGATTACCCTGAGCTAGATAATAGATATAGGTCTGCCCTGAGCTAGATAATAGATATAGGATTACCCTGAGTTAGATAATAGATATAGGTCTGCCCTGAGCTAGATAATAGATATAGGATTACCCTGAGTTAGATAATAGATATAGGATTACCCTGAGCTAGATAATAGATATAGGTCTGCCCTGAGCTAGATAATAGATATAGGTCTGCCCTGAGCTAGATAATAGATATAGGATTACCCTGAGTTAGATAATAGATATAGGTCTGCCCTGAGCTAGATAATAGATATAGGATTACCCTGAGCTAGATAATAGATATAGGATTACCCTGAGTTAGATAATAGATATAGGATTACCCTGAGCTAGATAATAGATATAGGATTACCCTGAGTTAGATAATAGATATAGGATTACCCTGAGCTAGATAATAGATATAGGTCTGCCCTGAGCTAGATAATAGATATAGGATTACCCTGAGTTAGATAATAGATATAGGTCTGCCCTGAGCTAGATAATAGATATAGGATTACCCTGAGTTAGATAATAGATATAGGACTACCCTGAGCTAGATAATAGATATAGGTCTGCCCTGAGCTAGATAATAGATATAGGATTACCCTGAGTTAGATAATAGATATAGGATTACCCTGAGTTAGTTAATAGATATAGGATTACCCTGAGCTAGATAATAGATATAGGTCTGCCCTGAGCTAGATAATAGATATAGGATTACCCTGAGTTAGATAATAGATATAGGTCTGCCCTGAGCTAGATAATAGATATAGGATTACCCTGAGTTAGATAATAGATATAGGATTACCCTGAGTTAGTTAATAGATATAGGATTACCCTGAGCTAGATAATAGATATAGGTCTGCCCTGAGCTAGATAATAGATATAGGATTACCCTGAGTTAGATAATAGATATAGGTCCGTCCTGAGCTAGATAATAGATATAGGTCCGCCCTGAGTTAGATAATAGATATAGGATTACCCTGAGTTAGATAATAGATATAGGTCTGCCCTGAGCTAGATAATAGATATAGGTCCGCCCTGAGTTAGATAATAGATATAGGATTACCCTGAGTTAGATAATAGATATAGGTCTGCCCTGAGCTAGATAATAGATATAGGTCCGCCCTGAGTTAGATAATAGATATAGGACTACCCTGAGCTAGATAATAGATATAGGTCTGCCCTGAGCTAGATAATAGATATAGGTCCGCCCTGAGTTAGATAATAGATATAGGATTTCCCTGAGCTAGATAATAGATATAGGATTACCCTGAGTTAGATAATAGATATAGGATTACCCTGAGCTAGATAATAGATATAGGATTACCCTGAGCTAGATAATAGATATAGGTCTGCCCTGAGCTAGATAATAGATATAGGACTACCCTGAGCTAGATAATAGATATAGGTCCGCCCTGAGTTAGATAATAGATATAGGACTACCCTGAGCTAGATAATAGATATAGGTCTGCCCTGAGCTAGATAATAGATATAGGTCCGCCCTGAGTTAGATAATAGATATAGGACTACCCTGAGCTAGATAATAGATATAGGTCTGCCCTGAGCTAGATAATAGATATAGGATTACCCTGAGCTAGATAATAGATATAGGTCTGCCCTGAGTTAGATAATAGATATAGGATTTCCCTGAGCTAGATAATAGATATAGGTCTGCCCTGAGCTAGATAATAGATATAGGTCCGCCCTGAGTTAGATAATAGATATAGGACTACCCTGAGCTAGATAATAGATATAGGTCTGCCCTGAGCTAGATAATAGATATAGGATTACCCTGAGCTAGATAATAGATATAGGTCTGCCCTGAGTTAGATAATAGATATAGGATTTCCCTGAGCTAGATAATAGATATAGGTCTGCCCTGAGCTAGATAATAGATATAGGTCTGCCCTGAGCTAGATAATAGATATAGGATTACCCTGAGCTAGATAATAGATATAGGTCCGCCCTGAGTTAGATAATAGATATAGGATTTCCCTGAGCTAGATAATAGATATAGGTCTGCCCTGAGCTAGATAATAGATATAGGTCTGCCCTGAGCTAGATAATAGATATAGGTCCGCCCTGAGTTAGATAATAGATATAGGATTACCCTGTGCTAGATAATAGATATAGGTCCGCCCTGAGTTAGATAATAGATATAGGATTACCCTGTGCTAGATAATAGATATAGGTCTGCCCTGAGCTAGATAATAGATATAGGATTACCCTGAGCTAGATAATAGATATAGGTCCGCCCTGAGTTAGATAATAGATATAGGATTTCCCTGAGCTGGATAATAGATATAGGTCTGCCCTGAGCTAGATAATAGATATAGGTCTGCCCTGAGCTAGATAATAGATATAGGTCCGCCCTGAGTTAGATAATAGATATAGGATTTCCCTGAGCTAGATAATAGATAAAGGTCCGCCCTGAGTTAGATAATAGATATAGGATTACCCTGAGCTAGATAATAGATATAGGATTACCCTGAGCTAGATAATAGATATAGGACTACCCTGAGCTAGATAATAGATATAGGATTTCCCTGAGCTAGATAATAGATATAGGATTTCCCTGAGCTAGATAATAGATATAGGACTACCCTGAGCTAGATAATAGATAAAGGACTTCCCTGAGCTAGATAATAGATATAGGATTTCCCTGAGCTAGATATTAGATATAGGTCTGCCCTGAGCTAGATAATAGATATAGGACCGCCCTGAGCTAGATAATAGATATAGGTCCGCCCTGAGTTAGATAATAGATATAGGACTGCCCTGAGATAGATAATAGATATAGGATTTCCCTGAGCTAGATAATAGATATAGGTCTGCCCTGAGCTAGATAATAGATATAGGTCTGCCCTGAGATAGATAATAGATATAGGTCCGTCCTGAGTTAGATAATAGAAATAGGACTACCCTGAGCTAGATGATAGATATAGGACTACCCTGAGCTAGATATTAGATATAGGATTTCCCTGAGCTAGATAATAGATATAGGACTACCCCGAGTTAGATAATAGATATAGGACTGCCCTGAGCTAGATATTAGATATAGGACCGCCCTGAGCTAGATAATAGATATAGGTCTGCCCTGAGCTAGATAATAGATATAGGTCCGCCCTGAGTTAGATAATAGATATAGGTCCGCCCTGAGTTAGATAATAGATATAGGACTACCCTGAGTTAGATGATAGATATAGGACTACCCTGAGCTAGATATTAGATATAGGATTTCCCTGAGCTAGATAATAGATATAGGTCTGCCCTGAGCTAGATAATAGATATAGGACTGCCCTGAGCTAGATAATAGATATAGGTCCGTCCTGAGCTAGATAATAGATATAGGACTACCCTGAGCTAGATGATAGATATAGGACTACCCTGAGCTAGATATTAGATATAGGATTTCCCTGAGCTAGATAATAGATATAGGACTGCCCTGAGCTAGATAATAGATATAGGTCTGCCCTGAGCTAGATAATAGATATAGGTCCGCCCTGACTTAGATAATAGATATAGGTCCGCCCTGAGTTTGATAATAGATATAGGACTACCCTGAGTTAGATGATAGATATAGGACTACCCTGAGCAAGATATTAGATATAGGATTTCCCTGAGCTAGATAATAGATATAGGTCTGCCCTGAGCTAGATAATAGATATAGGACTGCCCTGAGCTAGATAATAGATATAGGTCCGTCCTGAGCTAGATAATAGATATAGGACTACCCTGAGCTAGATGATAGATATAGGACTACCCTGAGCTAGATATTAGATATAGGATTTCCCTGAGCTAGATAATAGATATAGGATTTCCCTGAGATAGATAATAGATATAGGACTGCCCTGAGCTAGATAATAGATATAGGACCGCCCTGAGCTAGATAATAGATATAGGTCAGCCCTGAGTTAGATAATACATATAGGATTTCCCTGAGATAGATAATAGATATAGGACTACCCTGAGTTAGATAATAGACATAAGATTTCCCTGAGTTAGATAATAGATATATGACTGCCATGAGCTAGATAATCAATATAGGACTACCCTGAGTTAGATAATAAATATAGGACCGCTCTGAGCTAGATAATAGATATAGGTTTTCCCTGAGCTAAATAATAGATATAGGACTGCCCTGAGCATACCTGCCAACATTCCATGCCCACCTTCCAGGGACAGAAATAGGAAGGAAAGAGAACCAGCAAGCAGGGGGGTGGTCTTGAAAGGTGTGGTTCTGCCTGTCAAAGCAAAGCTAGATAGAGCATTCCCCTGAGATAGAAATAGGACTGCCTTAAACCAAATACCAGATTTAAGGTTGGCCTAAGCTGGATACTGGAGATAGGACTGCCTTAAGCTGGTTACTGGAGATAGGACTGCCTAAGCTGGATACTGAAGATAGGATTGCCTTGAGCTAGATACTGGAGATAGGATTGGCTTAAACGTCATACTAGATATAGGATTGGCCCAAGCTAGACCACTGGAGATAGGATTGCTCCAAGCTAGACACTGGAAATAGGATTGCTCCAAGCTAGATAGAGCATTCCCCTGAGCTAGGTATAGGACTGCCTCCAGTTAGATACTAGATATAGGATTGCCCTAAGCATGACAGAATATTCCTCTGAGTAAGATATAGGATTGTCCATGTATTTTGTAATGTTATATGTCACAGTAAAGAGGACAATTAGGACGAACAGAAGAAAATAACACACCATGGTTTCAATTGTTATTTTAAGAAATTAATATTTTAATTTGCGCTCCAATGATGTGTTAAATAGATACATAAACAATAGCTGCATTTATGCTTTAGAGTAATGAAAACATTAAAGGGATACTATATTCACCAGAACAACTACAACTTTTTTCATTTGTTTTGGTGAGTATAATAAGTCTCTGCAGGATTTTTACAGTAAACATTGTCTTTTCAGAGAAAAGATAGTGTTTACATTGCTGCCTAGGGACACCTTCACTGGCCACTCCTTAGATGGCTGCTAGAGGTGCTTCCTAGGGCAGTGCTGCACAGTATGACATTCAGTTTATCCACCCTTTGCATGACCCTACAGTGTTCATTTAACCTTGAAATATGCCACCCTAGCTCTTGACATAGTACACCTTTTTTTGGACTTCACCTCCCATGATGCTTTACCAGCATTATGGGTGTCAGAGCATTATGGGGGATGTAGTAATCAACATCTGGAGTGCCGAAGGTTGCCTATCCCTGGCCTACAGGTATATCATTGCTAAGAATATTATTCATTCGGAGGCAGAGCAGTTAACTCAGCAGTGTTTTAAAAAATATTGTAGGTGTAAGTTTTTAAAAGATCAAGACAACATTGTAATACATTCTTCTCGCATTACTTTGCCTCCGCCAAACCTTTGGAATAAGGGTACAGCCAATGTCAACACACATGGGTTTATTTAATTCAGATAAGAATAAACATTGAGTTTTATCACTGGCTTGTTAGCAAAAGAACTAAAGCAACACTTTAACATTTGTCATTTGTCTTGGAAATGTACACTAGCTAGCCCTGTAGGCAGTAGGAATGCCATGGTAGAATATCAAGGCTAGACTTAGTGATGTAGTTGGGATATACATTAATCAGGCACAACATTAAAAACACCGACAGGTCGAGTGAATAATACTGATTATATTGATCCAATGACACCTGTTAATAGCTTGGATATATTAGGCAGCAATTAAACAGTGAGTTTTTGAATTTCATTTGTTGAATGCAGGAAAAATGGGCAAGCAAAAAGATCTGAATGACTTTGACAAAGTTCATATAGTTATGGCTAGATAACTGGGTCTGAGCATCTCCAAAATGGCAAGTCTTTTAGGGTGTTCCTGGTATGCAGTGGTTAGTACCTACCAAAAGTGGTGCAAGGAAGGGCAACCGGTGAATCAGTGTCAGCGTCATGGGAACCCAAGGCTCATTGTGCACATGGGGAGCAAAGGCTAGCCTGTCTGGTACGATCACACAGAACAGCTATTGTAGCTCAAACTGCTGGAAAAACATTGTTGGCATATAATAGAAATGTATCCGAACACACATTGCATTGCAGTTTGCTATTTATGGGGTTACATAGCTGTAGGTCATGATGACCCCTGTACACTGCTGAAAGCTCCTTCAATGGGGTCATAATTGTCAGAACTGGACCATGGATCAATGGAAGGAGGCTGCATGGTCTTTTAGAACACATTGATGCCGTCCCCCATATGCTCTACCCACCATGTGACATCACAATGCTCCACCCGTATGATCTGCCATATGAGCCAATGCCAGTGCTGCACACAATGTCTTTTCTCACACACTGCACTAGACGTGCATTCATTTTCATACGAATACGATTTCATTACAAAACATGCAGGGACAGGCTATAGCCACCAGAACCACTACATTAAGCTATAGTGGTTCTGAAGACTATAGTGTCCCTTTAACCCCTTAAGGACACATGACATGTGTGACATGTCATGATTCCCTTTTATTCCAGAAGTTTGGTCCTTAAGGGGTTAATGTGAGGTAAATTAGAGATTAGTGCCACTATTAATATACTGGATTGCCTACTTACCACCAGATGAGGACAAGAGGATGATGATGGGCTCAGGCTGCAGTCTGGCTCCACTGGTCTGGTGTTAAAACAGGCTCTCTTGAGGCAGTGCTCACAAATATCAACAAACAGTAACTAACTCAATTTTTTGCGGCCTCTTACAGGGCCTGACCGTGAGCAGGCCCAGACTGGCCATCAGGCACACCGGGCAAATGCACGGTGGGCCGCGATGGCCATGGGCCAAGGCCGGCAGGGGAGGTCACAGGATCTCCCCAGTCGGTCCATGCAGCACCCATGCTATCCGAGCGCTGGTCCTGCACTAGTCCATGACGGACCGGTGGGAGATCTCCCTCACCAGCCCACTTGCAATAGCCTATTTTGCAGCTCCGTCGGGTTCCTCTCATAAGATCTGGAGCATTGCCATGGTAACACCCCTGATCTCGCGAGAGTGAACTCTAGCCTCACATACATCACCCTCACACACATCACTCTCACACAAAGCACTCTCACACACATCACCCTCACACACAGCACTCTCACACACATCACCCTCACACACACACATTTCACGCCTCATGCTCACAGCATCCATCACACACTGCACTAGACGTGCATTCATTTTCAGACGAATACAATTTCATCCAAAAATGAGTTTTTTTTGTATTCGTTTACTAAAACGTAAACGACAGCCCTACAAACGATATATAAACGAAACGAAAGGGCAAATGCTGAATGCATTACCTTTCGTTTTGTTTAGTTCATTTAATAGACTCCGTTCTGCAGGGAGAAATAACAGTGCTCATGCACAAACAAAAAAAACAAGGAGGGAGCCAGCAGCGCTACCAGCTCCCTCCTTGTAATAAATAACCCCCTGCACATTAAAACCTATTGGGGTTAAATCCTCCTGCATGCCTCTACTCGCGGTATATCAGTGGCTGCTCGCTGTTATTTAAAACTACTAGTGACTTGACAGCTATTGCTGCCCAGTCGCTAGTAAAATAAGGGAGGACCTGGCCCAGGTCCCCCCGTTCCCCCATGGTGGGGAACACACATAACTAAAATGGGGGGACATAGTGCCCCCCCCCCGTCTCCCCACCCGTGACCTGCAGGTGGGTGCTATTAATATAAACGGGAGACCTAATGGTGGGGACCAGCCGCTAAATAAATAAATAATGGGGGGGACCTAATGTCCCCCCCAGGTCACCATCCATGAGCGGCGGGGGGGACCCTAATAAAATAAAGAATGCCCTCCATGGGTGAAATGTATTATTTTTTTACTGTCTGGATTTTTTTTTTTGTGCTCGTTTAAAAAAAAAAAAAAGACATCAAATGGTAAGTAGAAACATTTTATTTTTTATTTTACAGGTTTAGTTTATTGCCCCCCCCCCCTCACTATTATTAGGGTGAGGGGGATAGGTAGGGTAATTATTTTTTGGGGGGGAGTGACTAGGGGCTTGGGGACCCCTAGTCACTTTATTATTTGTGGGCCCCACCAGCCGGTTATGGGTGGGAACCTGGGGGGGACATTAGGCCCCCCCCATTATTTATTTATTTAGGGTTCCCACCTGCCAGTGAGACTGGCTGCTTGCTGTTTAGGCGACGTGCTCCTACTCGCGGCATACCATACCATGAGTAGTACCTCCCTTTTATCAATATGGGGGTCATAGTGACCCCCATACTGGTTTATATTTTGTTTTAAACTGGATATAAATGTATCTTGTAGAGAAGTGTAAAGAGTAGCTATTTACATCTAAATAGCTACTTTTTCATATTGCTACATTGTTATAGTTTTTGCTATAACTTTTGGTTACATGTACTCTTACCGTAGCTCTCTATGATTTCTATTTGAAATACTCATTCTTATATCCAGTTTTAAATGACAGCAGGCAGCCACTGGCTGCTTGCTGTTTAGACAACATTTTACATTGACAAGGCTTACCTACCTAGAGATTATTGCAGATCATGTACACCCCTTCATAACAATGGTATTCCCTGATAGCAGTGGCTTCTTTCAGCAGGATAATGCATCCTGCCACACTGCAAAAATACCTTAAGAATGGTTTTAGGAACATGACAAATAGTTCAAGGAATTGCATTGGCTTCCAATTACCCAGATCTCAATCCAATTGTGGAAACTTGCTGGAACAACAGATCCATGTAGGCTACACATCACAACATGCAGAACATAAAGGATCTGCTACTAATGTCTTGGTGCCAGATAACACAGGACATGTTGAGAGATCTTCTGCTATCCATGCCTCAATGCATCAGAGCTGTTTCAGTAGCCCAAGGGGAACCTATATTAGGTACATCAGTGTATTAATTAAAAAGGCAAACTTTTTTTTTCTTTCTAAAATTGCATTTTTATGACATTTGATTTCCGCCTAAAGTCTGACACAAACATATATCATCTCAGGTTTTGACTGATGTTTTCCATTTATTACGTGACCTAGGTGTACACTTCTCTCTGTGTAAGGATCAGGTCCTCAATCTATTAAGCTTAGGTTATTCACAATTACAAATGAAAAACAGCGACCTTAAAACTGAACTCCTATGTTTAGAATTTGTGTTTTTATATATATATATATATATATATATATTATTTATAAAAAAATTTACCAGGAAGGATACATTAAAGGGACTCTCCAGGCAGAACTTTTTACTCACCTGGTTCCAGCACTGGGAGCCTCGTGAAGCCGCGCCCCCTATTTCGTCAAAATGAAAAAAATAGTCAGGCGCAAGCAGGGAGCAATCAGACGCTTCCATTTGGAAGCCGCACATGCGCACATACTTCATAGGGCAGCATTCATGAGTGCACTACCGCGCATGCGCGCGGTGTGCGTGGCCGCGAGCTGACCTGACTGACAGCTCAGCTCGCGGTCTTTGCCCGCCCCCTCTCCTCTTCTGACTGGCAGGAGAGAGAAGGCTCGCACACAGTGCCTTCTCTCTCCTGCACACGTCAGACGTATTTTAGTACGTCTGATATGTACATGGCCTTTTTAGGGCCATACATGATAGGAAGTCCCTCTGGTGGCCGTCTGAGTGACGGCCACTGGAGGTATTCCTATCAATCAATGTAAACACTGTATTTTCTATGAAAATGATACCGGAGAAACTGACGGAAGCCAAGCACAGAGAGATGGACACAGGTTTCTTCAGGAAGGAAGAGATTCTTTATTCGGTTCACCGATCGGGACTCAGAGGGACTAATGTCACCAAAATACAGCAAGTTCTGAGCCCCGGACAATAGTGCAGGCTCCTTATATAGGCACATAACTCCTCCCATATTAAGCTCCACCCGCACATTCTCTTGACCAATCAATACAAATAAGAATTAACTTCCTGCTTGACCGCATGGCCTGTCCAGCACAATGGAGGAGGGGAATACTACATCCTGTATTCTTGCACATGCTCCGTACACTACCGATCGTATCTTGCCACGTGCAACTAACTGATCGATACGTCAGCATATGCACGTACACATGCCACGTGGTAATCTCGGCCTACTAAATTTATTTTTACCGAGATTCCACCACATTCCCCACTTTGATGCCTCTTGATATTTCACAATTACTTGAGGCATCACTTAACCTTGGTTTGCATACACCGCAAGTTACCATGAACCAGACCAGACTTATCCATGATGTGAATCTTCAACACTCATCTTCCTGCATTGGTTCTCCCTGATCTAGAGCCTTATATTTATAAATTGCCATTATCTGTGCAGCAGCCTTCCTCTCTGCTATATTTTCTATCAGGCTTTGCACAGATCTAACTACTAAGGGTATAAGGCATGGCAGGAGTAGACACAACATTAAAATCAGTAGGACTCCACCTACCAATGCCTTAAGCCCTCCAAACTGCTCATACCAGCTACCAAACCAACTACTTGGATTGTACCCTTTCCATACCTGAGTAGGCACATGCGCTAGTTTAACCATATGGCTAGTAAGCTCAGCTATTGCTTGCCCTTCGTCATCTATTTGAAGACAGCAATTGCTCAGGTTAAACTTCCCACATACACCTCCCTCTACTGCCAATAGGTAATCCAAGGCTAATCTATTTTGGTATACTGCTGTCCTCATCCTGGTATTATGCTTCGCTAGAAGATTGAGCGCTTGTGAGGTCTCATTAGTAATAATCTCAACCACTGCCTGTAATCTTATAATACGGTTGAGCATATAAATTGGGGTTCTATAACCAAAAGTACCATCCTCTGCCCAAGTGGCTGGCCCATAGTAATCTATAATACGCTGGGGAGGCCATTCATCATCTTCCCAGGCGCCTATCTCTATGGGTCCCCTTACTTCCTATGATTCACATCATAGACTTTAACACCTAAAGTCTCACCTGTTTCGATAGGTAACAAGAAGAAGGATGGTTTGAGCATACCTAACACACATGCCCCTTCCCAGTCCTGTGGCAACTCCGAATAGGCTTTCTTACCACAGATCCAGTACAAATATGCTGGGGCTCTCCAATTAGATGTGATGGATAGATCAAACCACACATCCTTTAAATTGGCATATCTTGCAAACGGGTTAGATGGTTCTGAGACATTTGAAGCCGACCACCAAGTTGTATTCTTTGTATCATCATCATAAGCTTTTTGCCCTAGACAAGTTAATTCTCCTACAGAAGTATTATACATCATTCCTTTCCTCGCTATGCAAACATAACCTATGATGGAGGTCTTTAATCTCTACTCAGATTTACCTCTAACACTCATATGATAATCGGCTTGTGAAGATATTAATTAGTCAACTGCCTCAGAACCGGACATTACCTCCTTTGCTTCCCAAGGCCATTGGTCTCCCATGTTAGTACCTCCACACACATAGCAGTTGGTAACATTAAGACTACCGGCAATACTTTCAGCTAAATCAATGAACAGGTTTTTAGCATTATGGGGGATCTTATTATCTATACTCATTTCTTCATAGAAGGAATGGTATACCTGATGAGTTTGGGAGGTTACCGTATCAGTCTCTATCCCTATAAACAATACTGTCCCAGGGTCTAAACCCGTCCCATATATTTGAAACCCAAATAAATTACCATATTTATCTAAGAACTTGTCGGGGTTATTTATAAGTATATGGACTGGATTGCATTCCATAGACTTACAATATGGATTGGTAGGCAACTTAGTCACAATCATGTCCTTGTCTGCTGTCTGTCCCCAAGTTGCCCACCCCACACAAGACCAATATGGGCAAAAGTTATAATCTCTATTTGGGCATCTAGGACTCACATACTTATTTTTACTACTGGGACAAATATATTTATCGTTAGACCCATACGTTCTCTCCTATCTAAGATCCCCACATACATTCCACTGCTTTCTACCACTTGATATCGCTTTACACACATCAAATAGCAGAACACCTGAAGAATATACGGATTCTAATACCGTTTTGTTAATTAGGGTCCCCTGAGGATCTCCATTCCTGAGAGTCAACCAAATTGTACGGGGTTGATACTCTGGACTGAAGCACTTAGGTTCTCCTACTCCTAAATGGCACACACTATATTCTATATTTAAGTATCTACATCTTGATACATCTCCTTTACACTCGTATTGCGAATGCCAAATTAGGGTCTGGGAAATATGGTTACCTGTTCTTGTAGTCTTAATGCATACCTCACAGCTAGGAGTGTCGGTACCTCTACCTTCCTGAATATAAAAATACACATATAAAAACATTTTTAGAAACACATCTTTCGTCGTCATCCTCAGTCTTCGTCCGTGCGAAGGCACCTCAGCTTCCAGGATGTAAGGGCTGCAGGGAATGGAGTTCTGCTCGTCTTCACAGGGGTCCCTTTGAGACTTTTCCTGACTTATACACTATACGTCGGTGAGCGGAAAGGCTTCATTATGGCCTTCTCACTCACTTACCAATCTCTGAAACAATAAAATTTGTAATCCACAAGGTTCCTCGTCACTCCGACTGAGTCGTGCGCTTTAACCGGATCTTGCAGGGATTCTCTGGATCTGCTGTAGCTTGCCAAGTATCTACTGCTGCTGGTTTAACCCTGGAGTGATGTATCCACGGAGTCACTTCGGCCACTTTTATCGCTGTAGGGGTAGACAAAAGAACAACATAAGGACCTCTCCACTTGGGCCCTAACGGTACATTATTCCACTCTTTAATCCACACTTGGTCTCCTGGGTGGTAACTATGAACTGGGGGATAAATATTCACAGGTAATCTATCTTGTACCCATTTCTGTACCTCCTCCATAGTCTTACCCAACTCTACAACCTGCTGCCGGGTAATTCCTTCTCCCAACTGACTCAAATCCCCCCTTAAGTTACCAAGTATGGGAGGTGGTCGCCCATACATGATTTCAAAAGGAGAGAGGCCCATCCTTCTGGTAGGTGTACTGCGGATTCGCAATAGAGCTATGGGCAAGAGAACGTTCCACTTAAGTTGGGTTTCCTGACACATTTTAGCCAACTGGTTCTTAATAGTTCTATTCATTCTCTCTACCTTACCAGAACTCTGGGGTCTATATGCCGTATGAAGCCTCCACTTTATACCAAGCATATGAGTCAGTTGTTGTAGGCACTGATGAACAAAAGCTGGACCATTGTTCGATCCTATAGAGCAGGGTAGTCCATATCGGGGTATTATTTCTCGTAGCAGGAATCTCACAACTTCTCCTGCTTTCTCCGTACGAGTAGGACATGCTTCTACCCAGCCTGAATAGGTGCACACAACTACCAGTAGGTAGCGATGTCCACCAGATTTAGGCATTACTGTATAGTCAATTTGTAGATCGGACATGGGGAGTCCCCCCATAAACTGGACTCCTGGTGGCTTTACTGGTCCTTGCCTTGCATTATTTTTAGCACACGTTACACATCTTCGTACAATGGCCTGAGTCAAGTTGGACAATCTTGGTATGTAGAAATGTTTTCTGAGAGATTCTTCTGTACTCTCTCTCCCAGAGTGTGTCCCGTTGTGATAGTTTTGGACAATTTCTACCGCTAGTGATGCTGGAATGACTATTCTTCCATCTTCTAACTGATACCATTTGTTCTCCAAATACTTTCCAGGTTCAGTCTTTAACCACTCCTCTTCTTGAGCTGTATAAACTGGAGTCCATTGAGACAGTGGAGTTGGTATCAGAGCCGCTATATGCTCCACATATTCTTGTCTTCCTGATTCAGCGGCACGCTTAGCTGCACTATCTGCCATCCGATTTCCTTTGGTTACATCACCATCTCCTCTCAGATGCGCTCAACAATGTATATACCGACTTCTTTCGGCTCCCACACTGCTTCCAATAGTTGTAGGATTTCAGCTGCGTACTTGATTTCTTTGCCTTCTGAATTCAATAGTCCTCTTTCTTTATACAAAGCTCTGTGGGCATGAGTGGTTAAAAACGCATACTTGGAGTCCGTGTAGATGTTCACTCTTAAACCTTCAGCCAATTGTAACGCTCGTGTCAGTGCTATCAATTCTGCCTTTTGTGCTGATGTTCCTTTTGCCAGTGGCCGAGCTTCTATCACCTTGTCTATTGTTGTTACTGCATATCCTGCATAGCGGATCCCTTCTTTCACATAACTACTGCCGTCGGTGTAATATTGAACATCAGGGTTCTGGATGGGAAATTCACGAAGATCTGGTCTACTTGAAAATACTTCATCCATCACTTCCAAACAATCATGTTGACTTTCAGTAGGTTGTGGCAAAAGGGTAGCTGGATTTAAGGTATTAACAGTCTCTAAATGCACTCTTGGGTTTTCACACAACATTGCTTGATACTTGGTCATACGGCTATTACTAAACCAATGATTTCCTTTGTAATCCAACAACGTCTGTACTGCATGTGGGACTCGTACATAAAGTTCTTGACCCAGAGTGAGTTTATCGGCTTCAGCTACTAGCAGGGCGGCTGCAGCTACGGCTCTTAGACAAGGTGGAAGTCCGCTGGCCACTGCATCCAGTTGCTTAGACATGTAGGCAACAGGTCTTTGCCATGATCCCAAGTACTGTGTCAATACTCCCACAGCCATTCTTCTTTGCTCATGTACATACAGGTAGAATGGTCGTGTGTGATCAGGTAGACCTAATGCTGGGGCACTCATCAAAGCCTTCTTCACATCTTCAAATGCCGTTTGCTGTTCTTGAGTCCATAAGAAGGGGTCGTGCTCTGTACCTTTAATAGCTGCATACAGAGGTTTTGCCAGTATCGCGTAGCTGGGAATCCATATCCTACAGAAGCCTGCTGCCCCCAAGAATTCTCGCACTTGTCTTCTATTCTTGGGTATCGGTATTTGGCACACAGCTTCTTTTCTCTCTGGCCCCATAATTCTTTTACCTTCAGAGATATGGAATCCCAGATATTTGACAGTTGGCAAACACAACAGAGCCTTCTTTCTAGACACCTTGTATCCTGCCTTCCAGAGAATGTGTAGTAGATCGTGCGTTGCTTGCTGACATATTTCCTTCGTAACTGCTGCTATCAACAAGTCGTCTACATATTGTAACAATACACACTCTCCTGGGATGGACTCGAAATCCAGTAGATCTTGACTTAGAGCTGAACCAAATAGGGTAGGTGAATTTTTAAACCCTTGGGGCAGTCTTGTCCAGGTCATTTGGCGTTTTGAGCCCGTCACAGCGTTTTCCCATTGGAAAGCGAAGATACATTGGCTTTCTGCGGCAATTCGGAGGCAAAAGAAGGCATCTTTGAGGTCTAAGACTGTAAAATAAGTAGCCCCGCCCGGAATTAAAGCAAGCAGGTTATACGGATTGGGCACAACTGGATGTATACTGACAACCGCATCATTGACTGCTCTCAAGTCCTGCACAGGTCGATACTCATCTGTACCGGGCTTTTGAACAGGCAGCAATGGGGTGTTCCAGGGGGAAGTACAGAATTTTAGGATACCATACCGTATGAACTTATCCAGATAAGATTGAATGTTCTTCTTAGCCTTCTGCGGGATGTGATATTGCCGTAGGCTCACTGGATAAACCCCAAGTTTTAGTTCGATTTTAATAGGTGGAATATTGCGGGACAGTCCTGGTGGGTTGTTCTCTGCCCAAACTCCTGGTATGTTGAATAAGGATTCATCACTCCTAGGGTTTTGGCTAGTCAACGCTGTATAAAGTCGCCACTCTTCTTCCTTTGGTACAGATAATGTCATAATACCTGAAGGTCCATTAAACTTTAAGGATGTTGTTCCATTTGGTAGGAACGTAATCTGCGCTTGTAATTTGGATAGCATATCACGTCCCAGCAATTGGACTGGACATTCAGGCATGTAAAGGAATTGATGTTTTACTACGTGGCCTCCCAATGTACAGAGTCGACTTTTAAGAACCGGTTTTGCAGCACTTCTTCCAGTTGCTCCTATTACAGTAATAGTTCTTCCAGATGGAGGAGCAACTAGGTTAGTCACCACCGAATGTTCAGCACCAGTGTCGATCATGAACGCACTCCTTTTTCCCCCTATTGATACATCGACCATAGGCTCCGCTCGACCAAGAGGGATGAAGCCCGGTCGGTATCAATAGTCCTCCATGACTGTGTCAGCCAATCCTACAAAGTCCCTACCTTCTCTATCGCGGGACCTTTGCGCTGCTGGATAGTACCTGTCTTCTCTTACACTTCCTCTGTTCCCATTACTTCCTCTATTACCATTGCTCCCTCCGGGGCCTCCTCTACCTCTCGCTCTGCCTCTAAAGTTTCCATAACCTGCCCTGGGTGGGTCTCTCTCGTACTGCTCTCTTTGCGGACACTCGCTTCTCCAATGCCCTTCTTCTCTGCAATACGCGCACTGATTCCTACTCAAGGGCTCCCTATTCCACCTACTGTCGCCTCTATCTGGGCCCCGTCTATCTACGCCTGCGATCGCTACCGCTAGCATATCAGCCTTTTTACGCATCTTGCGCTCTTCCTCTTTCTTGCTTTCTGACTCCCTATTCATATACACCTTATTCGCTACCTCCATTAGTTGGGTGATAGACATACCTGCAAACCCTTCTAACTTTTGTAGCTTGCGCTTAATATCTCCGTAAGCTTGGCTGACAAAGGCGGAGTTTACCATTCGGGAATTATCAGCGTCTTCCGGATTAAAGGGGGTATACAAGCGGTATGCCTCCAATAATCGGTCATAAAAGACACTGGGCGCTTCATCACTTTTCTGAATCACCTCAACTGTCTTCGACATATTAATGGCTTTCTTCCCTCCGGATTTCATGCCAGCAATTATAGCGTCTCTATAGGCTTTTAGTTGAACCATATCTGCGCCATTAACATTCCAGTCGGGATCGGTATTAGGATAATGTGTTGCGGCCCATGCTGCTGGATTAGCTTGATTTAAAGCACGGGCTTCATCCTCTAGCGCTTTAATGGCCGCTTAGTTAATCCTAGTCCTTTCCTCATTATTGAACAATGTCATTAATAACTGCTGGCAATCAGCCCATGTCGGATTATGTGTCTGAACTATCGAGGTGAACAGATCGGTCATAGCTTGTGGTTTCTCAGTGTACGAGGAATTGTGGGTCTTCCAATTCAAGAGATCGGTAGTCGTGAACGGGACATATACGAAGACTGGGTCAGCATATACCATTTGACCTGCGGCATCGAGATAGGCTGACCCAGGATTCAGACGAAGAGGCATCTGGTAATGTTTGGGTCGTTGGGTACCGGTCAGTTGTCGGGTTAGTATAGGGCTACGTGGAGGGGCGTCGGTTAGAGGTTCCGGTCGGGGGGTGGTAAGGCATGAGGATGTAGAAGCTTGATTTTGGGAAAGGTCGGTGAGTAGAATGTTCCGAGCCGAGCTAGAAGAAGCTTGACCGGAAGTTTGAAGTGGCGCCAAATCAGGATATTCGGATCTAACGGGGGTTGGTTCCGGAAGGGAAGGTTTAGTACGACGGGGGGTGGATTCTGCACTGGAGGAGGAAGCGGAAGTGGATGGGGGCAATGGGGGAAGGGGTGTAGAACTTCCTGTACTCGTATCACTTCCTTCTAAAGGGAAGTAAGGGGGCGGCAAAGGGATCTCGGACTCAGGGGGCGTGTCCAAAATGGGCCTAACCATAGTCCTAGTGGACAAACAAGTCCTGGCCACCATGAGGCGACATTGCTCCTCGTGGCATATCCGAATCCATCTTGGCGAGTCGTTTACGGCCTGTCTCCAACAATCAATATATGGAACTGTCCGTAAAGTTCAGGCCTACCTGATACAGCCACGTGTACACGCTGTACCAGAGTTGGATCCAAACTGCCACGTGGCGGCCATGCCGCAACCAAAGTAGGCCACTCCCTAGTGCACAAAGTGACCAAACTTACAGGGGACATTTTATCCCCCAAATCACATGTTGTAAATCCCTTTTTAAAATTCTTTACCATACAACCTAAGGGATCCAAAATCGTCGACTCCGACGCGCCCATACTTATCAATGGAGCGTCGTTGACAACGAATACTATGCACACGCTCTATTCAACAGTCACACCCGTTTCTTCCGGCAACAGCACCTCGTGGTACGGTTACCAAGTGAAACGTACACAATAACACAATAAACACTCAGGGAATTCCCGTACACACACAGCTGTTACACCAGTCACTAAATAATCAATATTATGCCCTTTGGCGAAACTATAAAGTCACCCACGCTATAATTCTCTATATATGAATTACCCGTCTATAACACACCCCAGTAACATCGTCTTTTACAAACAGCGGTTACAGTACGGTTAGCATAGGTTAAAGCACAATTTAAGGTCACAATACAATTATTAGTGGTTATGGTGTTAAACATGCAATAGACGACAATGATTAGTACTTATATACAGTGTCAGTAAATATACAGGGTTATGGTACCGTGCACTATGATACAGCAACACACTATTAACACTCTCGCTAGACGGCTGAGCTTGCGCTATCTAACAAGATATACACTTTACTAACAATCTTTAACACATATACAATCCCAACTAAACTATTGGCCAGTACCTTGATGGACTACCTAAAACTATCTACATCCGTTTTGGTTAGCCACACTGCCCAAGCACCACATATAGCGAACTAGAGGGCGGAATTTACAACAGAACCCTTTTAGTCTTTCTACTCTATCAATAGTCTAGTGGGTTCCAAATTTACACGCCTTCCCACTTAGCCAAGATAGGTTGAGATCTAGCAAACGATAATGTACATCAGAGTCTGCTTAGTCTCCCGGTCCCTCCGACCTAGCGAACGAATTGTACACCCTAGAACGCTAGTCTAGACAAGACACCGGCGTCTGGCTAGGGCTATTTACACCAGAACCCCGCCTGACTCCAAACCAAATCAAACGGTCTTACTAAAGAGCGTTCGATTGAGCGGTGCGCCTTCGCTCCTTCCCTCCGACAGAGGGGGCAGATTCCATACACAGATTTAAACCCCTTATGGGCCTACCGCACAATCGGTATACCCCTAGTGGGTCCGCCGTCTAAAACAGCGGTCGTCTTACCTCCTCGTTCCTGAACCTGAGTTCACACTCATCGACGGGGACACCCCAGCACTTCTTACGTAGAGGCCGATGATCTCCTGGACAACAGACCAGTGGCGCCGAGACGAAGGGAGGTCCACGCAGAAGTTCAGGGGTGCAGCCGTAGAGAACGTGGGCAAAGATAGACCGTCTCACGCCTCTGCCTCTCAGCTACCGTTGAACGATGAGCTTCCCGGCCAATGCACCAAATGATACCGGAGAAACTGACGGAAGCCAAGCACAGAGAGATGGACACAGGTTTCTTCAGGAAGGAAGAGATTCTTTATTCGGTTCACCGATCGGGACTCAGAGGGACTAATGTCACCAAAATACAACAAGTTCTGAGCCCCGGACAATAGTGCAGGCTCCTTATATAGGCACATAACTCCTCCATATTAAGCTCCACCCGCACATTCTCTTGACCAATCAATACAAATAAGAATTAACTTCCTGCTTGACCGCATGGCCTGTCCAGCACAATGGAGGAGGGGAATACTACATCCTGTATTCTTGCACATGCTCCGTACACTACTGATCGTATCTTGCCACGTGCAACTAACTGATCGATACGTCAGCATATGCACGTACACATGCCACGTGGTAATCTCGGCCTACTAAATTTATTTTTACCGAGATTCCACCACAAAAATACAGTGTTTACATTAGATTGCCTGCAGGGAGCTATAGATCTCACCTGAACAACTACATTAAGCTGTAGTTGTTCAGGTGACTATAGTGTCCCTTTAAGATTTTCTCTCATTTTCAACTATGTCCTGGGTCCACAAAACATTGCTTAGTTACAATAGGGTACAATAAAATACAGATACAATATTTTTATTTTTGTATTGAGAATAAATACAGGTGGGAACAGCTGGGTAGAGTATTCTGCTCAGATAGGGTGGGAGCTTCTAAGAACTCAAGGCTGGAAAGATGAAGGGTGCGTCCGGATTCCAACGATAGCCAGTTTAGCTCTTTTGACATGTCACAATGGTGGATCATGTAATTACATTGTTGCGCAAAGCGGCAGAACGAGTTATACAATATAGTAAGTTTATTAAGGTGGATTTGCGGTGCATATACTACATCCCCATAATCAGTAACCGGCATTAGCATTTGCTGTACAATCTTTTCCTTTAATGTGGGGCTTAGGCAGGATTTGTTTCTGTACAGGGCACCTAGTTTTGGATACAGTTTTGATGAAAGATTTTCTATGTGGAGGCAAAAAGATAGATTGGGGTCTAACAACATACCCAGGTATTTTATTTGAAAGAATGGACTGTGATCAGTGTGTTATTTGATTCTGTTTTGATGGATAGATAGGAGTTTTGTAATTTGTGTAATTTAGGTACTGTTCCAAAGAGCATTGTGACAGTTTTGTCAGTGTTTAGAAAGAGTTTGTTTTTTGTGATACACTTTATATATTTATATATTCACCTTAATGTAGCTCAAATTTCTCGTATTCTCTCACACAGAATCAGTGAATCTATTCCTACTTTATTAGAGTAATGTGTGATGAGGCCAAACATGAAGATAGTGCATTAAAAAACGTGGGAGTCACTTCACCCTCGTTTAATTTTTAGTCTGTGTATCTGCTGTGTATCTGCACCCTCGTTTCATTTTTAGTCTGTGTATCTGCAAAGGCATTCTGAGTAGACGTATAACATAATCACTTTTGCAGCCCATGCACTATCTAACTGTAAAGTTTTAGATACCCTATGTCTCTCTGCCCCACTTTCTAAATTAAATTATCACGTGTTTTATTTGTGTGCAGTAACAGCACGTTTATTAATATTACTTTCTCATACACTGGCAAGAATCTGGAGAGACAGTAGTGATGAGTTTAATCTTTGATAAAATAATAAAAAGTATGTCAGGCAGTAAGTGTGCAATGATTTTATAATCTTTATAAAAACAAATATTGCCATTTTTAATGGTGCTTATCCTAATATTTTTTTTATTTTATGAGGTAACATGTTCCATTACATATTACGTTCAGATATTTCAAGCTTCTATTTAATGGTTATGTTTTATATAATGTTTGTATTAAGTGAAAGCTTCAATGCTCAACCGCCCTTCTCACAAGTAAAATCAGCAATAGCCGTGCAATGTTTGGGCCTGCACAATGCAGAATATCAGATTTCATTGCAGTGAATCTGTGTAAGCCCATAAATTAAACAGAATAACTTAAAAATTACATTTTACGTAATAAAATTGGCGTATGGTACTCAGATGCCCGATATATCTAATACACCAACAGAGGTTGTATCTCCTAATTGTTAGACACAGACCCCATACAATTTCAGAAACGATGGTTATCTGCAAAAATGTTTTCAGTAAGGGAAAAATACCACAAAATCAAAAATGTTAAATTAAATTGAAACTTTTGAAAAGACTAACTAAAAGCTTTCAAATGAACATGTACTGTTTATTTCAATTCTGTATTTTTTACAACAAAATCATTTTCTATTTGCATCTGTCTCCTACAATCTAAATATTTTACGAAGCAAAACACAAGCAACACATAGTGGTTTATTTACCGTAAAACATAATTGATTAGAAATCTATATTTTTTATTTTTTTCTATATTTACTATTTTAGTCAAGAGTCTCTAAAAAAAAAATGAATTTCAGCTCATTGAAAAAATATTTTCAAATTTAGGCAAAAAAGCTGAATCTGAAAAAGTTACCGAAATTGGACAATTTAATGTTGTTGTTTAATACAATGCACTGTTTAGTGAAAAAAAATCATAATTAGTTTTTCTCATGTGATCTCGAGGGACTCTGTTTGTTATTTGTTATTTTGCCTGCGCGATCCAGCAAAATGTATCTAATATTAATATTCTCTCATTCATTTTAAATAAACTAAAAATAAGTACGTAAAATAATGCATATTTTCACAGAGAGCATTTCCCAAAATCCCTGTGGACCATGTGTCTGGGTCTGTGTGCATGTTTCTTCTCCCAGGGAAACATATCTTTATGAGCCATCGCGTTTACCAGAACAGCATTAAGCAAAACAAAAATAAAAATGTACTATCAAAACTTGTAACAGGAAAACGATGTACTGCAAATAAATAAATACTCAAAATTAACTACAAATAATTTTACCACATATACAATGGGGTTATGTATAAGTCTATTAAAGCTGACCAAGTTTCCAATCCTTTGCTAACTCCTATCAAATTATCAACGAACTCCTATCGTATCACAAGGCTAACTCCTATCAAAATGCATATTCACCAAAGTGTGTTCATTATAAATAGTTAAAGGAATACTACAGGGTTAGGAATACAAACGTGTTTTCCACATGTGTTCCTAACGCTGTATAGTTATAGTGACTCTTTTATTCCACTAAATCAAAGAAATCAAGAGAATTACTTACCTTTCAGCCCTCGTCATGCCATTCTCTCTGCAGTAACCCCACCTACTTGGTTGAGATCACCAATCTTGATATCAGCAAATCCAGTGCTTCCCCGTAGGGAATAGGCAGCAAATCGCTGTGCTGCCCATCATACTCTTCTACTCATAGAGAATGTACTGCATCTCTATGGGACCATTCAGCGTCTCCATGCTCCTAGAACAATTGCCGAACCTCTTCCAGGAAGTCTGTCTTAGGTAGCAGTGTAAATTCTGCCTTTTCTCAGAAAAAGGGACAAGCTGTATACCCCAGACAGAACCAATACATTAAGCTATAGTGGTTCTAGTGACTATAGTGTCCCTTTAAGTTTCCAAAATCCTTCTTTGAACAGTAGCTCCTGAGCTACATACTATTTTCACACAAACTCTGCCATGTTGTGTATCAATTGATGTATTTGAGATTGTGGTTTTTCATGTCCCTGCCTACTCCTTCTGCCTACTAGGAAGAGTGTAAAGGGGTGCTAGTTCACAGTTACTTATAGTTTCTATGAGGATACTTAGTTCAATTGGGTTGAACTAGAAGGATAAATGACTATTGGATGATTATATTATTATTTTTAGAGGACCTGGTTAAAGAAGGCATTCCCATCCTCTAGGCAATCCCCCATTACTGTACATCTTGTATTACAAGAGAGTGTATTATGGGCACCTTTGATAATGGTGAAAAATTGGCACTTAGTTTGGGGAAAATGTATTGAAGGGAGAATGAGCTGGTGGAAGCATGCAAGCACAACCAGTCTACTAAATTAACCTACTGTACATCCCACCATGCAGTCTTCATTGGAGTTGGGGAAACAGGTAATAGAGAGAGCTGTGAACCATTATTATTACTTAAATAATGACCGTTCCCCTTTACACTTGCTCTGTTTCTCTGCTCTGTCATAGTAAAATTTGTCTATACATTATTTTATTAATTTATTTCGAAGTGTGCCCAATTTAAAGTAATTAAATAAGTTATTACATTCTTTCCAATATTTCATAAGTTCATGAAACAATTGATACGGAAACATGTTTGGATTTACTATAATTTCATTTTTTTCTATTTATGCAATATTCTTTAAAGATGTTACTTCTATTTGTAGAATCAATGCATCTATAACATTATCTAGCACTGTATATTTTTTAAAAATGTAATTCTAAATATCTTTTGTTCCTATTCCCTTTAGGGTCTTTCTTTCCTTTCTTGAAGCCTTCTGATTCAGTCTTCAAGGTGATCTTCTGGCTGGGATACTTTAACAGCTGCGTAAATCCTATTATATACCCTTGTTCCAGCAAGGAATTTAAAAGAGCATTTATCAGGCTGTTGAGATGTCAGTGCAGGAGAAGAAGGCGACCTCTTTGGAGAGTTTACGGCCATCAATGGAGACCATCTATGACCAGCTCTGAGAAGGGGTCAGATGAAGACCATCATACAAACTTTCCTTCTCTGAATTCCTCATTTATATTTAACCCAGGTAACCAAGGGATGCACACAAAAAGGAAAGCATTGGATTTTAAAAGGTGGACAATAATTTCTCCTTTCCAAAAACCATCTTCTCAACTGAAAGAAAAAATGAACAATATTTCCAACAAAATAAGGAATGGCTCAAATAAAAGTAATGTTTCAGCCACTTACAAGAGTGAAGTTGAATCAATTTCAATGGCTGTTTCTAATGATTTTACAGAGCTAGACTATCAAATGTACGATCTAAAAGACTGCTACGGCCTCAGAGAAACTGATATTTAGGTGTAATTATTTGTTAGTGTTATTATTTTCCTTACATTTGTAGGATTGATTGGAATGCAGTATACTGTGCAAAACAATTATGGCATATGTACAAAAACTGGTATTACTATACTGATTGAAAATCCAAGAGGTAAAAGTGGTTTGACCTGGTTGAATTCATGGTGTTAAAAAATAATGAATTTAATGTGTAAAAGCTAAAAAAAGTCAAAAAAAATCTGTGTAATGAAAATAAAACGAAGATATATGTTTGTGATCAAGAGAATTCCATTAAAGTCGCAATATTGTTTATCCTTTTGCATCTGGTTGTACCGATGGAACAATTAATACAATTGTGTTGGCTTAATGCACAGTATGGGGAGAGTGTTCTCTCCAGTTTGTAAGTAATGACAAATAAACCGTGCTTTATAGGCGCTCAAATTGATAATATAGTGAAGAACCTGGTTCCACTAAGCAGCTCAACACACGTGAAGGTACCTCCAACCTTAACACAATAACATGCAGAACAGTGGGGTGATGAAAGTAGGAAGGTCACAACAGACAAGACCCAGTGGAGCGCTAATAGAATGAATAAACTCACCCTTTTATTAAGGGATATGTAATATGAGAGAATCTAGAGGAAATAAAATATAATGGAAACAATGGTGTAGTATATATGGACTTGTTATTCATAGAGAGAAGAATTATGTTGTAACACACTCACAGAGCCTGAAAGAGATAGGCTCAAATCATAAGCGCAGGGGTATTTTAAAGCAAACACCAAGCTTCTTCAGTGGCTTTATGACAATCCTCAAAGAAAGGGAGAGAAAAGGGGACAATGGACCAAAGTCCTAGTGTATTATCCTCAACTCAGAATGGTGCCAGAACAAATACAAATGCTTGCTCACCTTTAAGAGAGCCAATCCAAACTGGGCTCTCAGTGTGATAGATAGTGTGCCTTTAAGAGGGCACTACTCTTCTTTATAGCAGGAAAGTAGATGCAGGTCGTAGGCTCAAATATAAAAAACGTATTTATTGTAAAACACTTACATAAAATATAAATAATAAAAAAAAAAGTTCCCATAAAATAATGGTGTAGAAATGAGTCCTCTTCCGAGACGCGTTTCGCCTTATGCAAAGGCTTTTTCAATCGGTATCCTGCTCGTGTCTTCCTGCTGTTTAAATACCCAGAGAGTCCTTTCTATTGGTTCCTGCTGTCTTCCGGATAACCAAATATGGTAAGGGGTATTCCGATCAGCTGTTGTGGATTCTCGTAATTCCGGAAGTGACGTATCGCCCTTGCCGCAACGTCACTTCCGTTTTGATCGTAGCCGCCATTTTGGTCATTGGCAAGCATCGAGCTCATTCTCATAGCATTAGTATGTAAAATATAGTATGTACAAACATAGAAGAAAAGGGAAAAAGGAGGATCAATTTAACATATTGGTTCCATAAGTGTGTAAATAAGACAATAAGGCCAATGAGAATATGCCTAAAAAAATATAAAGTTAATCCATTTTATTAAGCAACAGCCTATGTTAGGCTGTGTAATTAAATTGTCATTTCGATCTTATGTCTGGGGTGTTAAATACATAAGTAAATTTCCAATGACATTGCTGTCTTAAAGGGATACACAGCCAATTGGTTGTTACTGAAATATAAATATAGATTACAGGCATGTATCATCCATATGGGGTAGCCTGTTCTATTAACTATATATATACATTGTTTAAATGTATACATAGATCTTCAGTGGTATTATTGTCTTAAAGGGGTACAATATCAAATTTAATTATTAGCAAAATGTACAGATAAATTAAATTACAAGCTGTATATTTCATCATAGTGAGGACCATGTGAAGGCTGAGATGAAAAGGAAAGCTGTTAAGCTGTTGCTTAATAAAATGGATTAACTTTATCTTTTTTTAGGCATATTCTCATTGGCCTTATTGTCTTATTTACACACTTATGGAACCAAGATGTTAAATTGATCCTCCTTTTTCCCTTTTCTTCTATGTTTGTACATACTATATTTTACATACTAATGCTATGAGAATGAGCTCGATGCTTGCCAATGACCAAAATGGCGGCTACGATCAAAACGGAAGTGACGTTGCGGCAAGGGCGATACGTCACTTCCGGAATTACGAGAATCCACAACAGCTGATCGGAATACCCCTTACCATATTTGGTTATCCGGAAGACAGCAGGAACCAATAGAAAGGACTCTCTGGGTATTTAAACAGCAGGAAGACACAAGCAGGATACCGATTGAAAAAGCCTTTGCATAAGGCGAAACGCGTCTCGGAAGAGGACTCATTTCTACACCATTATTTTATGGGAACTTTTTTATTTATATTTTATGTAAGTGTTTTACAATAAATACGTTTTTTATATTTGAGCCTACGACCTGCATCTACTTTCCTGCTATAAAGAAGAGTAGTGCCCTCTTAAAGGCACACTATCTATCACACTGAGAGCCCAGTTTGGATTGGCTCTCTTAAAGGTGAGCAAGCATTTGTATTTGTTCTGGCACCATTCTGAGTTGAGGATAATACACTAGGACTTTGGTCCATTGTCCCCTTTTCTCTCCCTTTCTTTGAGGATTGTCATAAAGCCACTGAAGAAGCTTGGTGTTTGCTTTAAAATACCCCTGCGCTTATGATTTGAGCCTATCTCTTTCAGGCTCTGCACCATGTGAGTGTGTTACAACATAATTCTTCTCTCTATGAATAACAAGTCCATATATACTACACCATTGTTTCCATTATATTTTATTTCCTCTAGATTCTCTCATATTACATATCCCTTAATAAAAGGGTGAGTTTATTCATTCTATTAGCGCTCCACTGGGTCTTGTCTGTTGTGACCTTCCTACTTTCATCACCCCACTGTTCTGCAGTTTGTAAGTAAGCCTATGGAATGTATGTCCTATGGTAAAACAGACTTCAAGCACTTTAGATTACAAGAGTCATTAAACAGCATAGAAATTGGCAGCTATGGCTTCCATCATAGAAGTATAGAAACTGCACTCTACTCCAGTCTTTCTTCGAATCTCCTCAAAAAATTTTGCACTTGCCAGCTGCCTATAGGAACTGGATAGTTTTCCATCCATAGAGGAAGGTTCCCCCAAACATAACACACCTACAAAGCATAACACCATGACTACATAATCTCACATGAAACTGTAAATCGATGTATGTTTTGAGGGGTAGGGGGTGTTTGTTGACCTTCAAACACTAGTCTCAATTGACTTCAATTTGGACATGTCTTTGTGCTTTTATAGAGTTGTGATGAAGTAATATTGGTGCGTATAACAGATTAAATAGTTATCATGATATGAAGCATAAAAACACATATGGTGCTTACTAAGGTGTTTACAACCCCTTCCGATAACGTCTACTTTGCATATCATTTAATTTCTCTCACACTAAATAATTTAAAACGTGAAAATTCCAACTCTATTCTATGTAGCTTTTTCCTCAGCATTTACACATATACAACAAAGCAAGAAATTCAAGTCTCCTATTTATGAATATATCTTTGTTCAGAGTGTATTACACCAATACTCAGTTTTGCAATTTCATATGACCTAGATCAATGACCACGACATATGGCATCCAAAATATTTGTGGATTATGTTTCTCATGAGGCTCAGTCAGCAGAGGGATACATTTCAAAATATGCATCCCAGAATGCATTGCTGATGAAAATGTCTGAAGCACATTTAGACGCTTTTCATTTTTTTGCCAAATATTTTAATATGAATTTGAATGATTTGATATTGTAAATGTCCTACTTATAGGAAGTTATCAATGAAAGTGTGTCTTCCCAATCTGTCAGTCATTGGCCAGTCAGTGAGTCATGGAGCACTTATAGATATAATTTTACCACATATACTTAGGGTTACCAGATTAATCATGTTTTCAAGGACATATATTACATATACATGTTGATGGACAGCACATGAAAAGTGTTGCCTTTTAGCATGCAGAATTCAGAAGAAGGTGTATAAGATTAAGTAATTAGGCAATGAAAAAATCCTACAGAATATGAATTATACATACTGCAGGACAACCCTTTCATAAATATGACAGATTTTATGTGTCTCTGAAAACATGGTGGCTCTGTTAACCCTACATGTACCGTGTGTTCTTGCTGTCTTGTGAGAACACAACCTGGAAGTATGTACCAAACATGTTCATATTAAATAATTCAGTAAACATTTACACCCCTTGCAATGTCACTTAAGGGAGGTACAATCTATTTCCACTAAGCCATGCCTTTTTTGGCCAGAACCTTTTGGTTCCCATAAATAAAAACAAGGGACTTCTTGACCTCGTCATTGCCCCTAGATATTGGTGCCTCTTAGTTTCTTGTGAAACTTATATGATGTATGTCAAGTTATAACTGTAAAAAAATGGGTGGTGGTACACCGCTTAAAGTGTTTTAGGAAAATCCTCAACAACTTCTCGCCTACGATAAGATATTCAAGATTAGTCTGGTATTGTGTCAAGCAAAAAAAAAATAAAAAAATTAATTAAATATGCTATGTTTAATACCTTGACGTAGCATGGACTGACCAATTTTTGAAGGTCACAAAAATTAAAGATTTTGGGCCATATGAAAAAAAAACAAAAGTAATTTTGGGGCAAAGTTGTTGTTTTATAGAATCTGAAGGAAAAAAATATGACTAAATAAAAATTGCCATATGAAAAAAATATTTATAACGCTAGCGGTTGTTATTAATTATTGGGTTATCATTCACCACGGATGTTCAAGTTTACCTATATTGACTGTTCTCATGTTCTCATGTTCTTTATATACATATATCTTGCTCTAACACAGATACCAAGTGCTGTTCCCATAACTTGCAGAATGTCCTCTCTGTCATGTATAATGTTGCACAGCTTCCCACTTAGACAGAACACATCCACTTTTCTCATTATCTTTACACAAGAGATTACATATCCCATGGGGCTACAGTAAGCATCCGACTCATGTGCTCCTGGCCTTGCATATTACAAAATTTAAACATTTATTCTGATTATTTAAAGGGTATATAATTTGTTTTTACATCCAAGGAACATCTGTATTTTCAAAATATTTCTCATGAATGTTGGATAGATTTTTATTAAAAATGTCTGTTTCCATGTTATAGTGATGAACTACATGTCTAGCCCAAATCTTTGCTCAGAGTGTTGTTAACATGTGGCTGTATTGTGGTTGGTAAAATTTGTAATGATGGAAACGGCCATCACAATTCAAATGTGACCAAGGAAGGTCAATGGAAGTTTATTCTATATCAACATAAAAAAAAAATTCACCACTTTAGGATCAAGTTGTGTCTTTTTAGTCTCTACAAATATCTTCCTCACTATGGGAAGTGGTGAAGAAGTTCAGTCCTGGTAGTTTCCATAGCTATGTGCAGCAGTGTACATAGTTGGTTGGGCAACATGGGGACACTGGTCCCATCAGGTAGTGAGTTCCCCCACGTTGGAACATTAGGTTTTAACAGTTACAGTTTAAATATTTATATAAAGTTATGAGACTAGTTGGAACAGAACAGAAATAAAAATACACCCCAAGTGAATGCACTCAATAAATACCTAACACCAGAGGAAAAACATTTACACAGTTGAGTCGTATCAGGTCGTATCAGGCTCTATATCAAGGGTTCCAAGGTGCCTCTACAGATTGTGATGTATACTCCTTACAATGTCTGGTCCCACTGGAGGAATGAAAAGGAAGAACTCCAGATAAGTATACAAACTTTTATTGGAGTCATATAAAAAGGGACAAATTAAGCAGTGCAATTTTTAAAAAAGGAAAATAGTATAAAACACTGCAAATAACAAAATAATTTATCAACAAATAAATCTATAATCCCAAAGTCGTATTGTGACTTTGGGACTATAGATTTTTTGTTGATATATACTTTGTTGAGCATAGCTGCTTGCTGTTATAAAAGAGACTAGTGGTGGGGTTTAACAATATAATATAATGGGGGACAAAGTATCCCTCTTGTGCTAGACACGTGTGAATCCAAGAGGGCTGCACTCACCTAAACATGCATACATTACGAGGGTGATGCATGTCAAGTTATAACTGTAAAAAAATGGGTGGTGGTACACTGCTTAAAGTGTAATAGGAAAATCCTCAACTACTTCTGGCCTACGATAAGATATTCAAGATTAGTCTGGAATTGTGTCAAACTAAATAAAAATAAATAAATGAATTAAATATGCTATGTCTAATACCTTGACGTAGCATTGACTGACCTATTTTTGAAGGTCACAAAATTTAAGACTTTGGGCCATATGAAAAAAAAACAAAAGTAATTTTGGGGCAAAGTTGTTGTTTTATAGAATCTGGTTGCTGCTGGGGTCAATTCATACAACATGCAATATCCAGTGCATTTATTCATACTTACAGTATGTGATCATACATTGAACAAGCCTGCCACAATGCCAAGATACCCCAATTTTGGCAGGTTCTATCCTTGCAATCTATTGTCAGGATAACCCACTTACTTAGGAAATACTTCCTCCTAGGGCTCTCTGCAGTGTGTGGCCAGTGGATGGGGGTTATTAAATGAATATAATTCCTAAATATACCGTATTTTTCCAATTTGTTTTTAGTCTAAAATTTGGGGTCGTCTTATACATGGAATGTCACTGCAGGGGTTAAAAAACACTTGTGCGTGGGGCCTAAATTAAGTTGGCATCTAACACATTTTGGTGTGCCACGGGCCACACACATACCTGGCTTCCCTTCCGCTGATCCACTTCTGAATGCTATGGCAAGGAGGAAGAGGTCCCTATATGCGTGGGAGCTGCAGCAGACAACAGCATTTACCACCAACGGAGCTCCAGAGACATGCCACACCATAAAAGGAGCAGCCATAATAAGGTTTGCTCCACCTCAGGTAGGTCTTGCTTTCTGATTTATATTTATGGGGGAGGAAATGGGAATCAGGGAGCAGAGGCAATATTAATGTGATAACCAAGCTTACCCTCACACCACCTGCTGTATTGTGGGAGCTGTAGTCTCCCAGCATGCACTATGGAGCCATTAAGTTCACAGAGAAGTGTATTGTTCTCCTCAGAAGTCACATCTAAAATATCAAAGTTGTTCTATTTGATGTTTAAAATATTGATTTCTTAATTTTAGGCTCAAAAAATAGGTGTCGTCTTACACATGGGGAGTCTTATTCATGGAAAAATACCTTTTGTAACCCCAGCCCCCACCATTAGTGGCAGGGGCTCTAATACAAGAAAAGGTGGGTTGACCTATTGTCCTTCCTAGCCCCCACCAACTGGTGCTGGGTGTGGGCTAATAATAGATTTATTTTAGGCGGCCCCCGCTCCTCCCACCTTAGCAAACTTGTGACCTGGAACAATTGTGGCCTGGGATAATAGTTCCCTCCCCCAGTTATTGAACTAGAGCCCTCACCTTCTACTCGATGTTGTCTACTCTATTATTGCTTCAAATTGCCCACTCTGGGGACAAGGATTAGAGAATTGGCATAAATAGACTTTCCCCTACTGCCCCACGGCATGGGGGAATATTTCCGTCATGTGTCCTTAAGGGGTTAAATAGAGGCCTATACTAGAAAATAAATCAGTTTTCACTGCAAAGCATTGCGTTGGGTACACATTCTGAAAGTAAAAGTCTAATATTTTCTAACTCTTCGTTGAGAATGATATTGGTTGCAGTCTGTTGGGCTGGAGATTTACAAAATGTATTTTTTTTCTCCTCTTTACAGCCGAGGGTTTCCAAATAACTCTTTGCAACATTCAACTTACATTCCTGCCATTTGCATTTAACATACTCATTAGAGAGATAATTATCAAACCTAGAAAGTATGCAACACTATAAATCGATACAGACTTCGTTTTGTATTCCATGTCTCCGGTTGATTCAAATTTTTTTCATGACTGCAACAATAGACCATTTAAAAAAAAAATCCATGGCAATTTACATTTTACCTAAAGAAAATAAACTTAAAAAAAAAGTGGCTTATCGATTTCCCCACTCCACATTGTGATCATATATCACAAACTGCATAGATTGCAAAATGATAGACTGCATTTGTTCTCCTCGCATATTTATATTATTTCGTAAATACAGATCCTGCAAATACACGCATTACTGAAAATAGACATCACATTCATTAGCATATTTAATATCATCCATTTGTTATAGCTTTTCTGGAAAAATCAATGTACAGGACAGATGTATTTCAAGAAAGGCAGGCTAAACACAAATCCAGATCTAAATCTGTCTCGGCTACCAGGAGTAGGACGTTTATATAGTTCAAAAATGAAGCACTCTATTCAGAGCTGATACAGTTAGATGCACTCACTGTAGTTAGATCGCATCTTGTTAAATCAAAGCTTGCGTATCTTACTGATCTGGACCATGTTCTGTAAAGTAAGAGCCTGTAGAGCAGAGATTGCTGACCTTGACTCCACTAAGAGCAGTCAAACGTTCTCCAGAAAACTTTCATTTTGTATATCCTGCCAAAAGCACAAACATTTTACTTTCTTGTATTTAGTTGTGTTTTTTTTTTATTTCTTTTTATATAATATAGATTTTTTCATAGTTTTTGTTGCAAAAAATATATATAAAATCTAATGCACATACTTGTTGCCAACATATCAATTTCTGGGGAAATATAGTGTCTTTCCATAACCCCAAACTAACTCCCCCCAAAAAAAATCAGGCTGGAGGAAACAGGCAATTAACAAGGCATCCAGCAAAAAACATTGAAATTAAACATCCGTAAAATAAATTAATTAATTATCTTAAGGACTAACTCTTCAGCTCCTAAGAGGATGCAGCTTAACTCAAATCCTGCAGCAGAGCATCCATTGCAAGGGAGATATTTGCCCAAATCAGCTTTATCAAGGAGGTTCAGACAGGAACCCCAATTAAGGGTTAAAGCCCAGCCACCTTACTGCCATCACTCCCGTCCACCATTTCTGCTACTGTGAACAAAGCCTCACCCTCCCAAGGTAGAGGGTAATGTAAAAATACTCCAGCCCAGGAGGACCCAGTATCTGCCTGGCTGAAATAAGTGGCAGGCTCCCAGGGGAGGTGCTACATTAAGGGGAGTTTGGTTAAACAAGCCCTGCTGCCAACTCCTAACACCCCCACTAAAGTGGGGGAAATACAAGCTTAGCATTGCCACCACACAAACTAAAACAAACAAACAAACAAACAAAGAGGGAGGGAAAACCTCAGGAGAGTGCAGGATACAAGGATGAAGACAGGAAGCAGGGAGATCACAAAAAAGTAAGTGGGATGCCTCACCCATGCATTAACAATGTATCTACTCCACCCCTGGTCAAGGTGAAGCCTCCTTAATTCTTCTATCTGCTTCAGGCCCACCAGGGGACTTCCAAGAGCCTACCTCATGTCTTTGCGTTCCATAAACTCCCTCTAAAGAACAACCAGCCACCATTCCTGAACCAGCCTCCCCAAACTATCTCCCCAATAAATCACACATGAGAACAGACTAGAGGGAAAAATCCATGACTGGACACGTTTATTTGCAGTTAACAAGGCATTTAGATTTTCTTTTTTTTAAATGGCCGTAAAATAAATACCTTAATTAACAAGGATGGTGGCGCTAAGGGACTAACTAAACTCCAAAACTCCCAAGATGATGCATCTCAACTTGAATTCTGCAAGGATGCACCCATTGTATCTGCCTAAGCAGAGATGATAACGAACAGCAAAGGAGATCTTTAGCCAAACCAGATCCAAGGAACTGCAGGTAGGTGACCCAGTCAGGCCACTGTCCAAGAGGGGGTGAAGCCCAGCCACCTTCTTACCACTTTCCCGTCCACCATTTCTGCTACCGTGTGCAAAACTGCACCCTCCTGCCACTAGTAAGCTGTCCGCAAACCTGTCAAAAACAGTTCCAAACCAGCATCACTCAAGTGGACCCCATTAGTCCTAAAACGTTCCACCCCGTCAGCTGAAATGGCAGGATGCCATATGACATTACCACACAGCTCGGTGTTGTTGCTGTGGCTTAAATATAAATATTAACCTTTTAATTAATACCTACTAACTAAGCAATTACTACTATTTAATTAAGTCACTAATTGAGGTGGAGCCTAGCCACAGAAGCAGCCGGCTGCACATAGTGAGCTCCGAGGAATACAGCCCTGTAACCACCGAAATCTACTACAATTCACCCACAGAAAGAGGCCTGGGGAGACCGCTGACAACCACTGACCTTATGGGGCGCAAGATGAAAAAACCCAAACCGACCAAACCGTGGGAAGGGCTGACAATAGGAGATCTATGGCAGCAGGCCCAAGGCGCGCATGGTCCCAATATGGCGACCCTCGCGGAAGACGGCTCAGATTTTTCCGACGACCTGTCTTACGACATGGAAGCGGGTATGATACCTACCTTAACCCACCATCCACCAAGCCAAAAGATAGCCCCGCAGACTGACCCTGAGTCAGCTCCGGTGACCACGGCAGTCCTAAGAGACCTCCTCGCGGATCACCACAAGAAAATATCAGCCGACGTGACGGCACTGCGGAGCGACTTACAGGGCCTAACAGGCAGACTTAACCAGCTGGAACATACTACCTAAACAAGTTCCCAGCAAATTGCCTCCCTCCAACAAGCAGTGCAGGAGATACAACAGCAAACTCGGACCCTAGAGCAACGCCTCGCAGCCCAAGACGACTCCAAGAGAAGGAACACCATTAAAATACGAGGGGTCTGGAGTCAGTAGTGGAGGCGGAACTGCCACACTTCATACGGCGCCTACTGATGGCCTTGCTAACACCACGGGGCGCCAAAACAGCGGTGCTCACTGGCACATTCCGCATACCAAGATCGTCAAAGGCTCCCGCCACGGCCCCAAGAGACATTATTGTTCAGTTCCAGAGCACTAAAGATAGACTTACAGGGCCTAACAGGCAGACTTAACCAGCTGGAACATACTACCTAAACAAGTTCCCAGCAAATTGCCTCCCTCCAACAAGCAGTGCAGGAGATACAACAGCAAACTCGGACCCTAGAGCAACGCCTCGCAGCCCAAGACGACGCCAAGAGAAGGAACAACATTAAAATACGAGGGGTCTTGGAGTCAGTAGTGGAGGCGGAACTGCCACACTTCATACGGCGCCTACTGATGGCCTTGCTAACACCACGGGGCGCCAAAACAGCGGTGCTCACTGGCACATTCCGCATACCAAGATCGTCAAAGGCTCCCGCCATGGCCCCAAGAGACATTATTGTTCAGTTCCAGAGCACTAAAGATAAACTAGCGGTAATGTCCACCAACCAAGGGCAGGCGTCCTACCGCTTTGAAGATATGGACCTATCCTTTTACTCTGATCTATCCGGCAACACACTGGCGTGGAGACGCTCCATGAAACCACTCACCATACTCTTACAGCAACATAACGTTCGCTACCAGTGGCGCCCGACGCGAACCCTGACTATCTCACACAGAGACACGACCTACAGTGTTCAGGAGCTGCACGAGAGAGTCGCACTCCTGCCGAAACTGGGCCTCCCGGCAGAATCGCTGACCCAACAGGTCCCCAATGGCACCCCCAAACGGCGACACCTGTGGAACCCAGCATGGACCCCTGATTTTGTCCCACAAACATCTACGCCGGACTCCTATGTACTTGCAACTACCTGAAGGGTGGACAATCTCAACTGAACTTAACTCTCCATATTGTTTCCGTTGCATAATGTTTCCCGTTTTTCTAAGCATTTTTTTTGGTTATACTATAGTTACAATGGCAGCTTGACCTCGAATCTCAAACCCTGGCACACCAAGGTACCGGTACACATGGCACCTAGACTGGATGACCTCCATCTGTATGCACCCCATCCCCAGTGCCAGGAGAGGGGGTGGCTGCGGCAGATACCCCAGAAGGCTCCGAAGCATGCCCTCAGCAGGCGTCTGGTTGCTCTCAATGCACATATTCTTGCTAAGCCATATAATTGCCTAGTTTAATTTATCATGCACATGTTGGTATAAGTTATGTGACCCAATGCTCATATTTTTGCTAAGTCATATGATTGCCTAGTTTAATTTGTCATGTTCATGTTTATATGTGCTATAAGACTCGACCAGCGATGACCCACTGCTCATTTTTAGGCTGAGTCATCCGATTGCCTAGTTTAACCTGCCATGCACATGTAGGTATAAGCTATATGACTCGACCACTGACGACCCAATGCTCATATTTTTGCTAAGTCATATGATTGCCTAGTTTAACTTGTCATGCTCATGTTTATACGTGCTATATGACTCGACCAGCGACGACCCACTGCTCATATTTACCATCCGATTGCCTAGTTTCACCTGTCATGCACATGTTGGTATAAGCTATATGACTCGCCCAGCGACGACCCAATGCTTATATTTTTGCTAAGTCATATGATTGCCTAGTTTAATTTGTCATGCTCATGTTTATACGTGCTATAGGACTCGACCAGCGACAACCCACTTCTCATATTTACGCTGAGCCATCCGATGGCCTAGTTTAACCTGTCATGCACATGTTGGTATAAGCTATATGACTCGCCCAGCGACGACCCAATGCTCATATTTTTGCTAAGTCATATGATTGCCTAGTTTACTTTGTCATGCTCATGTTTATACGTGCTAGCATACTACTTACTAATACACACTACATATAATATATGACAAGCTTCATCACACTGTTTAATCATATAAGAAAGACTAACCTTTAACGTGTCTCCTATACTGACTTATATAAAAATTGTGCAATGTTTTTTAATGCCATGTAATTGTTAAAATGTGTTTTCCATAACTGATTGCACCTGCTATTGTGGCAGGGCAAACAAGATTGTTCATGCTATGCACAAATAAAATAAAGAATAATAAAAAAAAAAAATAACTCACTAATTAAGTAACTACTTAGTAATTAAGTAACAACATTCATATTTTTTTTATAGTTCTTGGTATTATGGTCGAATATGTGGATAAAAAAAAACCACACAAAACATTGTAATATTAAATGTAAAGTATAGTAAGTTGCAGGCTGTAACAAATGATAGCAGTAACAATGATTTACAGTACAATACAATACAAAACATATAAGTTGCAAAAGGCACCAGCCCTTGGCTGTGGCTAAGGAGTCAGAGCTAATCAATCTACATCCTCTAGAATGCAAGCTCATTGAGCAGGGCCCTCCACCTCTCTGTTCCTGTACCTCCATTTGTCTGGTTACAATTACATGTTTGTTAGTCCACCCATTGTATAGCTCTACGGAATCTGATGGCGCTATATAAATAATAAAATAATAATAATTCTGCACAGTCAGACTTTAAAAAGGCACAGTGAGGCGAATCAGCAGGTCCCACCAGCAGGAAATCATCTAAGTAGTGCACCAGCAATGCACTGCAACAGCCTAGTGAAAAATGAACTGAAAGCTTCAAAGAACGCAATCCTTGTTAGGCAGTGAGTGATGTAATATGGGCCCTCAAATTTGAATCCCATCCACCAAAAAGGGTATGGGTGGAGAGGAAAGAGGTCAAATGCTCCCTGGCCACCCTTGAACCCGGTCCACCGCATGCTGGTTACAGAATTAAAGAGACACTTATTTTTTCCCATATTTTTGGGCTTACCAACCCCCAATTCAAAAAAAAGAATCTTAGTATTTCCAAACCATTGCAACTGAAAACTGGTGAGGTGCAGTCCCGAGCGCCCGTATGGATGAGCCTCCACTGTTTAACACCAATACAGTAAAACCTAAAACATTAGCATAGAATAAATAGTTTACAGCACCATCACAACTGTAAAGTCTGTAAAAGATAATGCACGTAAACATTCTAGTTTCAAATGTCATATTGATTTAGCAATCCTTTGATATTCTTAAAATGTGTAATATATAAGAGAGTTTTCTCCTCATCTAAATTTTTGAAGCTTAAAAAAGATGCAAAGGGATAGTTCTGATCTACTTGTCAATAAGTAGACTATCTGGATCATATTGTTTATGCCAATCTTTAATTAATGTTTTCTCCCCAAACTTTATAAAACCTAGAGCAGTCATAAGGGGTGAAGGACTAAGAATCCCTACGATGATGAAATTCTTGATCGGCTTTGAATTTTAAGTATATTCCCTGCAGATCCGTTTGGAATTCATGTTTTATGAGCGATAGGATTGATTCTATTAGCTGTGAAAGACATTTTGCAATATAGCCAGGGGTTCATTTTAGGATGAACCTGTTATATATTTGTTCCACGTAAGAGAATCCAGACCCATGTAAACATAATAAGCTACAGATATGTGATTAGACATGTGTTTTAACAAGCATGCACAATTAGCAATGGGATTTTTTTTATGATTTAGTGATACAGCGATACCATAGCGTCACGTCCAAATTCCTTAAAGTGGCAGTGTTATGGCCGCATATGTATTTTTTATCCCTGTCCGACTCAACTACATTTGATTGTAGTTGATTGCTGCACAGGTAATTTCTTTAACCTGTCTGTGTGTGACCACATGCAGTCGCGAGCTGGGGGCCATGACAGGCATTTGTTATTGATGAGAATTTGTTAGAACAAAAACAACTTTATGTCTACCTTGAGGAGGTCTTGCAGTAACATTTGTACTTGGGTCCAGAATGGTTTGAGTTTTTCACATTCCCACCAAAAAATGTTCATATTTCCTATCACTTATTTGCATCTACAACATTTGTTGGTTGTATGGGGCCATATATTATGTCATTTACTAGGTACCAAGTACCACCTATACAGTAGTTTTTGTTGTGTTTACAAAAGGTGAGACCTTTTTGGGTTGTGTATGCTTTTTTCCACTCCTTTTCTTCAAATGTCTGACCAAGTTAATTGTGCCTTTAACATTTATGGTGGGATCTACAGTTACCACATTTAGGTGTGAGTAACAGACTGAGAGCATTTTTTACAGGGGTTTGAGTTTCACACATATTTGTTCAAACATAGTGGACACTTCCCTAATAGGGTTTGTGCTTTACCTACTGTTGTTATGTAAGATTTGACTTGGAGGGATGAAAACATAGCTCTTGATGGTGGTTTATATAGTTGTTGTAGTTCAGGGAAGGACTGAATTACATCTTTTGTATAGAGTTGGTGTATAACATTTTTGGTAGAGGTATCTGGAGAATATAAATAAGTAGAGTAATCTAGGTAATAGGGACATTTTTAAGGCAGCTATACGCCCCGTCCCAGATATATATTTATTTTACCACTTTTTCAGTGTTTCTACTATTTTTTTTCTTTAGTTTCTCATAGATCACTTGGAACAAGTTAGTTTTTTTTTAAGTCATAGGCCTAAGAACCTTAGGAGTCCAGGGAGAAGAATGGCGCTTATTTAGAATAGTGATAACCTTAATAAATAAAGCAGCACCTATAAATGTATTAGCTCATAAAACACAAAGTTGCAGTCAAAAAAAAAAGGTGCGCTACAATTCAAAGTGCAAATTATCTAACAGCATCAATTAAGTGAAATAAAGTGCAAAAAACTTTCCACTCTTCAAAAGTGCAATGTGCATATATTCATATGGACACAGCCAATAAGGAGTTACTTGTACATTGTGTTACACTCCTGTGGGTGGTTTAAAAAGACTACGGTGCAAGATAGGAGTCAGATCTGTAGAAGCCGATCCCTCGGCGAAACGCGTCATCTGACTCACAACAGGATGTCATTACCCATGTCCCACCTCCCGGAAGTATCCTGTGGACATTGCCGAAACTGAGCATGCATGGAATATCTGTATTAGCCAGCGGCTGCACGTACTCATGAAAGGACTGTTCCATCTAGGATCCGGTGAATTCTGATGTTTTAATGTGATTGTGAAATAAATTGTTTTTATCTTATTGCCTGCTGTGGACATTTCTGCATATTTGGGCTGTTCGAAGTGGAGCAGGCTCATCTGCTCTGTGTTTGTAAGTGAACATTTCATTTAAAATACTCACAATATCTTCACTTTGCAATACTTATATATTTAGTATTTTGTTCTATGTATTATCATTTGGAGCTGAGATTTACTTCAAATGTGTTATTAGAGTAAGTTTATATATATATATATATATATATATATATATATAGGAAACATGGGGGGATGGTTGCACTCACCTAAACATGCTTAAATGGGGTGCTGCTGGGGGCCATATTATACAATAAACAATACACAAGATCCAGCGCACTCTCCTATCCACTAAACAGCAACTTCAATGTTGACAGATTTTATTAGTTTGTAAAAGTTTTTTTTAAAAACACCTTATCTAGGCAAAAAAATGGGGATTTAGTTACATTATATGATCATACATTGCATAAGCCTGCCACAACGTCAATGTACCCCATCTTTGGCAGGTCCTACTCTCACAGTCTAATGTCTGCTCTTATGAGATTAACCACTTACTTGGGGAAATATATATATATATATTTGTGCACTGGATCACTTTGAAGTGGTTTCTTAGCCCAATGTGGAGCCCAATGTGGAGTCATGTGCATTCCCAAGTTTCTACTCTACTTTTCTGAGTATCTTTCCAGAGAAAAACACAGATCAGCCATGGATTTCACAAGTTCTCTTAACATGCCCTGCGGTATCTGGAACCAAGACATTAGCAGCAGATTCTTTATGTCCTGAAAGCTGCGAGGTGGGACCTCCATGAATTGGATTTGTTGTTCCTGCACATCTCACATATGCTCAGTCGGATTGAGACCTGGAAAATTTGGAGGCCAATACAACACCCTGAACACTGTGCTATGTGAAATCCTGAATATTTTTTGTTGTAGTGTTGTAGTGTTGTAGGGTGTCTCTTAAAGGGGCTCCCCTTAATCTGTACTGTGCTTTTGATTTTTGCCTCCTTCTTGTGCCATCTCCTTCAACTGGGCTCCAACTCCTGTTAAACTGTTACATAAGTCCCCAGGTGACTGTTACACCTGTTGTCTGATTGACAGTCAGGGCATGTAACAAGCTTCATTTATGAAAGTGCCAATAGCTATTGAAATCTGCACTTTTTGTAAAATGAAAAAGAGGACACACTCTTCATACATTGAGCACGTTGACAAGCTAGATGCTTTGCATGTTTGGAGTGTTTCTTTAACATCACAGCATACTTCTTATTATATAATAATAGGAGTTACTTAAACTAGATGTTTTACTAACCCTTTAGAATGTAACCAGATTGAAGATATGTGCTACATTTGATGTGCGTTCTGTTTGTATATATAAAAATCAATTGAATGTACCACAACTCCCATATAGCGGAGTCTCGGGATCCCCATGTAAAGCAAGAGGAGGTAACCAAGGATGAGGGACATGGGGGTATCAACCCCAGGGGCAAAAGTCTGTTACACATGATATAAATATGATAGAAAAAAGACTTACTTTCAGTGAGATTTGAAGCTGGTGTGTTTAGTGTAGACCTGTGCAATTCATTTATTTCCGAAGGTACCGAATTGCCGAAGTTCGGTAGTTCGGAAGTGCCGAACCGAACCAAATGCCATTTGTCCGAATTACTGAAGGAGGCAAAAAAAAATTTACTTACCAGAATTTCCAAACCGAACCAAATTTTTGGCCCATGCACATCCCTAGCTTAGTGGGTGAATACACTGGACTCTGTGTGTGATATACATTTTTTGCAACAAACCGAACAAGTGAGAAAACTAACCAATATAGGAAGAAATTCTAGGAGCATTAAAAATCTACTATATATTCAAACATTATGTGTATATATATATATATATTACAGACCGTTTCAGCATAAAAGGGGAAAAATCCGTTTAGGCGATAATCCCCTTTTCACAAACAAGGCACAGCTACTGTAAAAGCACCAAAACTCACGAATTCGGATATAAATGAATGCACCAAACTCCCGAACTGCATACCAGGGAATAAGGTAGCACTCCAGCTGGAACCTCACGAATAGCTGCTAGCAGACGAACAGGAAAAGCAGACATCAGCTTACACTCCTAGCAGTCAATCTCCAGCAGCATACAGTGAATCCCCCCAAGAACGAGACAAGGCTCCGTGTTGAAGGTCAAGCAGTGGTCTGTTTATTCAGGGCTACCTGCCCCTGTATTTATGCAGGTCTCCCACCTGGTGGACACTCCCCTAGGGGACCAGATGGAAGACTGAAACAGCAGACAGACATGTATCATTTTCGTACACACAGCCACAATACTTTCCCACCATGCATCTTGGTTTCCTCCTCCCTGCCCTGGAGATAATTAATGAAGTAATTCAATTATCTCCTAAGACAAAGGCCAGACTCCATTATGCACATGGTGACACAGAAACAGACTATCACTTTAAAATACATACAGACACATTTTATACACAAAACACAGACATGTAACATATCCCCAGATAGCTCAGGTCTGGGTGCACATTATTAGGTGAATGGCACCCAGATCACACAAATACATTTTAATTGCCATGGAGCTAAAGTCTTTAATTATACGAACAGGCTCCATGGCATGGCTATCTGGGTTACTACAGTTCACATAAAACATAAAATACCGAATTTCCCTGCATTCACCAAATTCATACGAATGAGAACCAGGGGCTGGAGGTTCAGCGGTGCCTGCACGGAAAAGTGTCCGATTTTGGTGCATGAAAGCCGGGCAGAAAAGTGCTGGCTGCCCGGGGAGCTCCAGAACAGCGCCACCTAGCGGCCGCTAAGTGAAACAGCGGCCACACAGTTAACAGGCAATTAACCGCAGCTTCAGGGAGGTAAATTGGCAGCACACTCCAGCTTCTGGGTGGCCAATTAACAACGCCGGCCGGCTTCCCACGGCTCTGGGGAGGTTGGTGAACGGCTGTTTGTTTCGGTAGATGAAATCTACCGAACTGCTGTGCAGAAAGGGAGAAATAAATCCTTCTGCACAGTAAAATTAACCCTTTAGCTGCCGGTCCATAATCCAAAGGCAGCAGGCGGGCAACCAGGCTCCTCCAATACAATGTGGCGAGATTGGTTCCGTCACATCTCTCCCCCTTTCCAAAAAGACTAACAGGGTACCTGACCTCCTGCCGGTCAGTGCCCTGGTTAGTCCGGCAACACACCCACAACGCAAAAAAAACAGTACAGCCCACCCACAATAAATAGTTACTACACCTGGGTATAGGAGAAGTTTGTCCATGTCCAGGTGCCTCACCACGGCTGTGTAGGGGACTGGTAGGCTGCCTTGGTGGGTTGCTGAGTGGGCAAAGACCAGCGGTACTCTGTCCTGGTGCCAGCACTACCACCGGAGTAGTCTGGTTGGAGCCTGGTTGCTGGAGACGGACTGTCTCCCCCTTAGTTGCATAGCTCTGCTGCTGAGTGGGGAGACCGGTTGTCTCCCCCTTGGATACACAGCTCTGTCGTGGGGGGGTAGGACCGACCATCCCTACCCCCTGTGTGGTAAGTGCAGAGACCACGGTCCCATCTGCACCGGTGGGGGGTTTACAGTCTCCCCCTGGTACATTAAGCTGCCGCTGGGGAGAGGGGGTAACAAGCTCCTCTCCCGATAGAACACTCTGCCCATTAATGATCCGCCGCTGGGGAGAGGTGGTAACAAGCTCCTCTCCCATACATACTTTTAGTTTTTGCTTAGGGAGACCGACTGTCTCTCCTCCCAATACAGAGTCCTGCTGCTGGGGAAAGGAGACTGGGCTCTCTCTTCCCTGCTGGATACTCTGCCGCTGGAGAATGGAGACTGGGCTCCCAATTCCCGGCACATCACACTGCCGCTGGGGAATGGAGACTGGGCTCCCAATTCCCGAAAAATCACGCTGCCGCTGGGGAGGGAGGACGCTGCTCTCCTCTCCCTGTACTTCACATTGCCCTCCTGGCATATCACTCTGCTGCTGGGGGGCAGGAACAACTACCTCTGCCCCCTGTAACTCAGCCTGCCGCTGGGGAGGGAGGACGCTGTTCTCCTCTCCCTGCACTTCACATTGCCCTCCTGGCATATCACTCTGCTGCTGGGGGGCAGGAACAACTACCTCTGCCCCCTGTAACTCAGCCTGCCGCTGGGGAGGGAGGACGCTGCTCTCCTCTCCCTGTACTTCACATTGCCCTCCTGGCATATCACTCTGCTGCTGGGGGGCAGGAACAACTACCTCTGCCCCCTGTAACTCAGCCTGCCGCTGGGGAGGGAGGACGCTGTTCTCCTCTCCCTGCACTTCACATTGCCCTCCTGGCATATCACTCTGCTGCTGGGGGGCAGGAACAACTACCTCTGCCCCCTGTAACTCAGCCTGCCGCTGGGGAGGGAGGATACTGCTCTCCTCTCCCTGCACTTTACACTGCCGCTGGGGAATGGAGACTGGGCTCCCAATTCCCTGCAGGCCCGGTGGAGAGACCTCGGTCCCATCTCCACTGGCCACCTGGGGTTCTTCCCAGTAAAATTGTACCATCTCGTCCTCTCTGAATGGGCCTGGCTCTGGGTCTGTCCTGCTGCTGTCCTGCTGAGCTTTCTCATAATATTGGAACAGCTGTTGGTAGCCCTGTTCTAGCTCCATCTCCCGGGTTACCAGGTGGACCAGGTCTTGCTCAATTTTATGAGTGTCATCCCAGTCATACCTGCTCTCCCTCCACCCCAAGAGATCACTGAACCGGTCTTGTGTAGGGCTCCCAAATTCAAGCTCTGAAAACGACTGCCATAACAAGCCAGGACCATCAAACTCCTCTCCCTCTGGCTTGTCATGCTTGGCTGTCCAGGGCAGGTACTGTGCAACATACCACCAAAGTGCCTGGTAGGCATCCTCCAGCCACATCTCCTGCAATACCCAGAGCTCCAATTCTTTTACCCATTCCTCCCTGGGCTGCTCTCCCAGGAAGGGCATCCGCAGGGCTAGTCGCTTCTGCAAACGCTGATCTTCCTTGGGAAGTCTCTCACCTCGTTGGTATTCCACAATGCCCAGTGCCTGGTACCAGATGCCTTTACGGACTGCATCTCGGTCCTCCATGGCACCCTCCTCGAACTCTACTGCTGGTTCCATGCTGGTGCTGTCAGGGTCGCTGTCCTGAGACATGCGTTGCCCTCAAATTGTAAAATCCAGGGTAATGGTGTCTCCTGTAGCTGTCCTTCTGGCTGTAGGAACGATCCCGCCGCTTGCCACCAATTGTTACGGACCGTTTCAGCATAAAAGGGGAAAAATCCGTTTAGGCGATAATCCCCTTTTCACAAACAAGGCACAGCTACTGTAAAAGCACCAAAACTCACGAATTCGGATATAAATGAATGCACCAAACTCCCGAACTGCATACCAGGGAATAAGGTAGCACTCCAGCTGGAACCTCACGAATAGCTGCTAGCAGACGAACAGGAAAAACAGACATCAGCTTACACTCCTAGCAGTCAATCTCCAGCAGCATACAGTGAATCCCCCCAAGAACGAGACAAGGCTCCGTGTTGAAGGTCAAGCAGTGGTCTGTTTATTCAGGGCTACCTGCCCCTGTATTTATGCAGGTCTCCCACCTGGTGGACACTCCCCTAGGGGACCAGATGGAAGACTGAAACAGCAGACAGACATGTATCATTTTCGTACAACCCAGCCACAATACTTTCCCACCATGCATCTTGGTTTCCTCCTCCCTGCCCTGGAGATAATTAATGAAGTAATTCAATTATCTCCTAAGACAAAGGCCAGACTCCATTATGCACATGGTGACACAGAAACAGACTATCACTTTAAAATACATACAGACACATTTTATACACAAAACACAGACATGCAACATATCCCCAGATAGCTCAGGTCTGGGTGCACATTATTAGGTGAATGGCACCCAGATCACACAAATACATTTTAATTGCCATGGAGCTAAAGTCTTTAATTATACGAACAGGCTCCATGGCATGGCTATCTGGGTTACTACAGTTCATATAAAACATAAAATACCGAATTTCCCTGCATTCACCAAATTCATACGAATGAGAACCAGGGGCTGGAGGTTCAGCGGTGCCTGCACGGAAAAGTGTACGATTTTGGTGCATGAAAGCCGGGCAGAAAAGTGCTGGCTGCCCGGGGAGCTCCAGAACAGCGCCACCTAGCGGCCGCTAAGTGAAACAGCGGCCACACAGTTAACAGGCAATTAACCGCAGCTTCAGGGAGGTAAATTGGCAGCACACTCCAGCTTCTGGGTGGCCAATTAACAACGCCGGCCGGCTTCCCACGGCTCTGGGGAGGTTGGTGAACGGCTGTTTGTTCGGTAGATGAAATTTACCGAACTGCTGTGCAGAAAGGGAGAAATAAATCCTTCTGCACAGTAAAATTAACCCTTTAGCTGCCGGTCCATAATCCAAAGGCAGCAGGCGGGCAACCAGGCTCCTCCAATACAATGTGGCGAGATTGGTTCCGTCACAATATATATATATTTTTTTTTTACTTACCAGAATTTCCAAACCGAACCAAATTTTTGGCCCATGCACATCCCTAGCTTAGTGGGTGAATACACTGGACTCTGTATGTGATATACATTTTTTGCAACAAACCGAACAAGTGAGAAGACTAACCAATATAGGAAGAAATTCTATTAGCATTAAAAATCTTCTATATATTCAAACATTCCAACAAGTCTAGAAATTACACAATATTTAATAACTATATAAATATAGATATATTTACTGCTCCTTTTTTTCACTTCACACTTGATCTGTGTATGAAATCAACATTTTGGCTGTCTTCCAACCAACAGTAATCTTTTTTTCCATCATTCATCTCTTTTGTTTTGGTGCCACTGACAGAACCCTGAAACATGAATCAAACATGCTCATCCATTGCACAAGCCATTTGTTTGGTTATATGGGAAACAAGCCACCACACACTCTAGTTCCACCAAAAAAACTGTCCAGTCTCCCAGGGGTCACTCCGCATGAACAGACACAACCAATCCATCCAAGCACTCCTGCACTATTAAGACTATGTTAAAAACCTCAGTGGTTATGCTACTGAGTTCTTCTATTCCTTTCCCAATAGCTGAGCATAAGTGACTATAGCTGCAGTTAGGGTGTAGAGGAACAGTGTAGATGAATGCAGCTTCCAAGACGATTCTCCCCAGCAAATCAAAGGTTACTCAAGCATGAGCCTAGACTTCATGAAGGGTACAACAGGAATACTGTTTTATTGATGCCACACTGGTTTTTATGGAAATCCTCCTGCTGTCACGATTCCGGGAACCCAAGACGCTAACAGACACACACACACACACAGAAAAGGTGCCGTACCGGACCTTAGAGTGGCTGGGCTAAGCACACACAGAATAGTCAGGAGACAAGCCGAGTCAGGGGAACCAGAAGACAGGAAAACGAGAAACAAGCCGAGGTCAAAGGGTAGGAGAAAGTCACAAAGTCAGTTTAACAAGCCAGAGAGTATGTAACCAGAAATCACAAGTTCAGTATCAATACTATAAAGCAAAGACCACAGCAGGGCAGGGAGGAACAGGAAAGGTAAGTATAAATACCCTAGGTTTAATTCTGATTGGATAACTACGTGGGAGATATCTAAGCCTCCCACTGTGATTGTGGTACTGTTGCTTTAACGCCGGGTCACTCACGTGACCCCGGCATTTGCATAAATTAACGACCTTCCAGCGTGCAGCGTTATACATGCTGCCGCTGGGAGGCGTGAAGGATGCGAGCGGCGAGCGGCGGAGAGGAGACGCCGCTCGCCGACAGGTAGGAGGAGGAGAGATCGCGGGCGGCGATGGACTGAGGGTGAGTGCTGCAAGTTGCGAGCAGCCTCCCCTCCTAGCCGCCCGCGGACCCCTGACATAACCCCCTCCTCGAGGACCACCCAACGGGCGGGAAGCCGAAGGCTTCAAAGGAAACTGCGCATGAAAGGAGCGGACCAAAGAGGGCGCGTTCATGTCAAAGGCAGAAACCCAGGACCGCTCCTCAGGGCCGTATCCCTTCCAGTCAACCAGATACTGCAAGCGACCCCGAGAAAAATGAGAATCAAGCAGGGCAGCCACTTCGTACACGTCACTAGAGACAGCGCGGAGGGAATCCGGACGCCTGAGAGGACCAGAGAATCGATTACAGAGCAGGGGCTTCAAAAGGGAGGTGTGAAAAGTGTTAGGAATACACATGGAAGGAGGTAAGGCCAGGGAGTAGGACACAGGATTGACCCTACGCAATACCTTGTAGGGGCCAAGGAGCCTGGGCACGAATTTCATCGAGGGGACCCTGAGGCGGAGATTCTTAGAGGACAACCAAACCCTATCACCCGGAAAATAAGAAGGAGCAGCACCTCTACGACGATCAGCAAATCTCTTCTGAGTAACAACCACTCGAGAAAGAGTAGCATGGACCTGATCCCACATCTTCCATAAGGAGGTAAGGTGCTCGTCCAAAGCGGGTATTCCCTTGTTGGAGAATACGCCGGGAAGGACAGAGGGTTGGAACCCATAAGCAACCAAAAAAGGACTTAAGCCAGTGGACGAATGAGTCACAGTGTTTCTGGCGAATTCAGCCCAGGGAAGGATGTGAGACCAGTTGTCCTGGTGTGCATTCGTGAAGCAGCGTAAATACAACTCCACAGATTGATTCGCCCGTTCGGCAGCTCCATTGGATTGTGGATGATAGGAGGAGGTAAATGACAAGGAAATCCCCATCTCAGCACAAAAGCCCCTCCAAAACCGAGAGACAAATTGAGGACCCCTGTCGGATACGATATCCTGTGGTATACCATGCAAGCGGAAAACCTCTTTGGTAAACAACTGAGCCAACTGAAACGCAGAAGGTAGTTTTTTGAGTGGAATAAAGTGTGCCATCTTAACCCCTTAAGGACCAAACTTCTGGAATAAAAGGGAATCATGACGTGTCACACATGTCATGTGTCCTTAAGGGGTTAAAGAACCTATCAGTCACAGTCAAAATTACTGTCATTCCATCGGATGAAGGAAGATCCACAATAAAGTCCATGGATAAGTGGGTCCATGGTTTCTTGGGTACGGATAGAGGCATCAGGAGGCCCGGGGGTTTAACAGTAGGGGACTTACACTGTGCACAAACACGACAAGCCTGCACATAATCCACTACGTCTTGCTTAAAACTGTTGAAGGAGACCCTTGTATGTTTTGGTAACCCCTGGGTGACCAGCCGTTTTGGCGGTGTGAAATAAAACTAACAATTTCTTTCTATCTTTTTCTTTCACGTATAATCTATCAACAGGTGTCTCAGAGGGTGCTTGGGTTTGGTATGCCTTGATACCATCAAGGAAAAGGGACGAAATAACCAAACGGGTAGCGGCTATTATCTTAGACGTGGGTACAATGGGTTCAGGAGCGGGGGCAATAGACTCCAAAGGTTCGTATTGTCGGGAGATAGCATCAGCCTTGACATTACGGTACCCAGGCCTATATGTGATAATGAACTGAAAGCGTGAAAGAAATAAGGACCATCTGGCTTGACGAGAGGACAACCTTTTAGCATCAGCTATATAGGAGAGATTCTTATGATCAGTTATAACCAGGATTTCGTGTCTGGCTCCTTCTAATAAGTATCTCCACTCTTTAAAAGCCATCACAATAGCTAATAGTTCCCTGTTCCTGACGTCGTAATTCTTTTCCGAATCAGATAGTTTTTTAGAAAAGTAACAACAGGGATGGAGGGGTTCGTTATAGGATAGTCTTTGTGATAATACAGCTCCCACACCTGATTCTGAAGCGTCTACTTCCATTACAAAGGGAAGGGAAGGATCAGGATGGTGTAGCACAGGGGCAGTGGCAAATGCCTTTTTGAGAGTCTCAAAGGCTTTAATGGCTTCAGGAGTCCAAACCCTGGGGTGCAAACCCTTTTTAGTCAGTTTAGTGATATGAGAAATAACTGATGAAAAGTTTTTAATAAACCTGCGATAATAATTGGCAAAGCCTATAAATTGCTGTATTGCCTTAAGGCCTTGAGGAAGAGGCCAAGACAACATGGCTAATTTTGAAGGATCCATGCTGAACCCCTGTTCAGAAATGATGTACCCTAGGAATTGTACTGATTTTTGGTCGAATAAACATTTCTCCAATTTACAATAAAGACCGTTTTGTAGCAATCTCTTAAGTACCTTCCTCACATGGGCATGATGAGACTCCAGATCAGGAGAAAATACAAGTATATCATCGAGATAGACCACGGCACAGACGTGTAGTAAATCTCTAAGGACATCATTTATGAGGTCCTGAAAGACAGCAGGAGCATTACACAGTCCGAAAGGCATAACTAGATACTTGTAATGCCCACTGCGTGTATTGAACGCTGTCTTCCATTCATTGTTTTCTTTTATACGAACCAAGTTATAAGCCCCCCTGAGGTCTAGTTTGGTAAAAAAATCTAGAACCTTTGACACGGTCAAACAACTCAGTAATGAGAGGGATAGGATAAGCATTTTTAACTGTTATATTATTCAGGCCTCTATAGTCTATACATGGCCTTAAATCGCCCTCTTTCTTGGCAACAAAAAAGAAACCAGCACCAGCCGGAGAGGAGGACCTTCTGATAAAACCTTTACATAAGGATTCCTGTATGTACTCCTCCATGACCTGGTTTTCTTTCTCAGAAAGCGGGTAGACCTTGCCCCTAGGAGGCATCGTTCCAGGTAACAAGTTTATGGCACAATCATAATCCCGGTGTGGGGGTAGTCTATCAGCTTCCCTTTTTTCAAAGACCAATGCGAGGTCTGCATACATAGGAGGGACAGAAACAGAAAGTGGTTTAGCTGTAGGCACATTGAGTAAACAAACGGGACGTAAACGGGCCATACAGTCTTGTTGACAGGATTCCCCCCAGGAGAGTATATCCAAACAACCCCAATCAAGTACCGGGTTATGCTTAACTAACCAGGGGAAGCCCAGTATGATGGAAGCTGTAGGGGAGTCAATTATTTGGAAGGTTATCCTTTCTTTGTGTAAGGCACCCACGGCCATAACCATTTCTTGGGTCTCATGGGTCACCAGAGGTTTCTCAAGTGGTCTACCATCTATGGCCTCAACGGCCAAGGGTGTGGCCTTTTGGATCAGATTCAAGGCTGCAGTTTTAGCAAAGTTCTCATCGATAAAGTTATCTGCAGCACCTGAATCGATCAAGGCTTTAGTTGTAACCATGGTTTGATTGACCAAAAGAGTAACCGTAATGAATGGTCTGGAGATGGACACATGAGGGGAAAAAACCATAACACCCGAGGCCAACCCCTCTCTAGGCCTTAGGTGCTGTAGTTTCCATGTAAACTAGGACAGTTACTTCGGAGATGCCCCCTCTTACCACAATAAAGGCACAACAAGCCCTCCCTTCTGCGGTACGTTCTTTCAGCTTCAGATAAGCCTACAGCACCTAATTGCATGGGTTCGGGAGGTGGTTGATTAGGGGGAGGTAATGCTAGTAGTGCAGTACTGGGTAAAGCAGGTAACCCCTGTGTATTCATCCTTCTTTGACTACACCTCTCTCTTATACGGTTGTCAATTAGAATGATATAATCTATTAGATCATCCAGAAGAACAGGCAATTCCCTTGATGCTATTTCGTCTAATATGTAAGCGGCCAAACCCTCCTGAAAAGCTGTTACGAGAGAGTCGTTATTCCAAACCACTTCAGCTGCCAGAGTGCGGAATTCAATGGTATAATCCACTACTGATCTACTGTCCTGTCGGATCCTAAGCAGAGCTTTGCCAGCAGAAGCAACCCGGCCTGGCTGATCAAACGTATGTTTGAAAGCTGTTAGAAAGTCTGCAAAGGACATTGGGGACGTGTTCTCCCACATGGGGTTGGCCCATGCTAGAGCTTTCCCGGACAAATGGTTGATCAGAAAAGCAATTTTGGTTCTGTCAGTGGGGTAGGAGCGCGGATTCATCACCAAATGAATATCAATTTGGTTGAGGAAACCACGGCACGATGCTGGATCACCGCTATAGCGCTGAGGAGGCGTCATGTGAACCACGTGAGCAGGAGCGGTTACTGGATCAGGACTGGGTTCTGGCCCAGCAGCAACAACTTCTTGAACGGCAGGTTGCAAGTAGGCAGTACGAGCCAGTATGGTTTGTAAAGGCTGGGCAAATTGATCCATACGATGGTCTAAACCATCCATTCTAGCCTCCTGATTAACTAGGAGCTGTGGAATGTCAGCAGGTTCCATAATGGCCCTGTTTTAATGTCACGATTCCGGGAACCCAACATGCTAACAGACACACACACACACACAGAAAAGGTGCCGTACCGGACCTTAGAGTGGCCGGGCTAAGCACACACAGAATAGTCAGGAGACAAGCCGAGTCAGGAGAACCAGAAGACAGGAAAACGAGAAACAAGCCGAGGTCAAAGGGTAGGAGAAAGTCACAAAGTCAGTTTAACAAGCCAGAGAGTACGTAACCAGAAATCACAAGTTCAGTATCAATACTATAAAGCAAATACCACAACAGGACAGGGAGGAACAGGAAAGGTAAGTATAAATACCCTAGGTTTAATTCTGATTGGATAACTTTCAATCAGAATTAACAATCACACGTGGGCGATATCTAAGCCTCCCACTGTGATTGTGGTACTGTTGCTTTAACGCCGGGTCACTCACGTGACCCCGGTGTTTGCATAAATCAACGACCTTTCAGCGTGCAGCGTTATACATGCTGCCGCTGGGAGGCGTGAAGGATGCGAGCGGCGAGCGGCGGAGAGGAGACGCCGCTCGCCGACAGGTAGGAGGAGGAGAGACCGCGGGCGGCGATGGACTGAGGGTGAGTGCTGCAAGTTGCGAGCAGCCTCCCCTCCTAGCCGCCTGCGGACCCCTGACACCTGCAAGAGGACCTCCCACAGTAAATCAAAGGAACAACCAATCATAGTACAGATTAACAGTAAAACACTCCCTCTCTTTTCCTGGGAGATTCTGAGATAAGTTAAGGAATAACCCAATTATCTCCAGGCAGAGAGCACTCAATTTCCCCAAAACTTAGAACACCACCTTTATGCAACAGGTATCCCCACAAATTACATGTCCCCTGATAGCCCCTATCTGGAAGACCAACATATAAAAATTTCCCCTTGATCGGTTCAGGGGTTCTCAAAAAGTGTGGAAGTCTTAGTTTTCAATTCAGAAAATGGCATAAAAATTAATAAACACACGAATGGAGCCTCCTGGCTCATAGGAGCGATTGCTCCCCTTGTTCGAATGAATCAAACTACCGAATGGCGCTCTCCTAGCTGTTCGGCAACAAAAGGAAACAGGCGTTTGTATGTTTCAGCGGTGGTTCAGGAAGTCGAATGTCCGATTTTAGTTCCAGACACTCGACGACCAAGTCCCGCTGCCTTCTTTCGTGCAAACAAGATGGCTGACGTTTTTCTGTTCCACGTGGCATTCAGCTATACAAACAGCGGCCGCCCAGAGAGCGCTTAATAGACCGTTCTTTTGAAGTTAAATGAGCCAGGAGGGTGGTCGGTGTTTGGTAGTTTTAAACTACTGAACCAATAAATCCAAAATAAAGGAAATCTTGCAGAAAGTCACGAATACGGAAGAAAATAACGAAAATCAGTCTATTTTTTTCGCAGACTATAAGGAGCCAAAACATCACACTATTGAGGTTATTTACCCTCTAATAAATAGTCTCTCACCTTCCCCCTCATCCACCAAATTTTATTTAACTGATAATGCTATCACTATCCAGCTTCTCGCTCAGTGGGCACATCCAAATTGGTAACTTGTAAGTTCACCATACAGAGTCAGGGGAGGTTGAGACCCAAACCTTGTCCACATAATTTCACTCCCAGTGACTGTCTCCCAACCTGACTGGCAAAGACATGCCTCTTCTCCTCCCCACCACAACCCTGCTGTTTTAAAACAAAAATCACCAGGGGTTCCCACCAAACCAGGGGTTCCCACCAAAGGTCACCTGCAGGGCGACACAAGTCTGTCTTAATAGTCTCCCCTAAACCCCAGACTGGCCCAGTCCCCAGGACATTAACCCCTAGGTAAATGACCAGCATGTCATGCACCCTGAAAATGCAAGACAGCAAAACCAGATCCAGGAATAGCTGAACCCACTTCATGCCTTTAGTGCCACACCAACGAACCTCTGCTGCAGAAGACATGAAACTCAATAACTCACCACAAGGTCAGACTGCCGCACGACATCTGACTCCAAAATTTATATTGGGGGAACCTGACCAGAGAGAAAAAAAAACATAAATGAAGGATACGTGCAGGACGATCATATGAAACAAAGTCTCAGAGTCTGGAATCCCACCGCATGATCCTCTGGACAACCTGTTCTGACATGCTAAGCCTAGAGGCCTCCATATGCCCCTCATATTCCTTGCTGTTAAAAACTTAAATTGTCAAGCCCCATGTGAAAGATCAAAATAAACAGTTAAATGCTGAGTATGTTTATCTTTCCCTGTCTCCAACATTACTCCTAGGCAGTTTCAGGAACAGAAGCCTGGGTCCTGTAAGAAGATCATTAGAGAAAAGGTGAGCCTATTCCCCACATTTGGATGCAGCCGAGGTAAGTGAACACCAAGGGGTGGAAGGGGACCAGTGAGAAGGACAGAGGGGGCAGAAGAAACAGAAGGGAACACAGAGGACAAATCAAAAGGATCAGGAAGATGGAAAATGAAGAACAAAGGGAGCACCAGGAGGGACAGGGGACCCACTAGGGGGGACAGGGAGCATGGAAGGAGCAACCTAAGAATGGGTGTGGGAAGGGGAGCGCAGGGACGTGGGACCAACTGGACCTCTTCTTATCCACAGAGGAGACCCAAGCACCTGGAGAACCTCCTCCGACCCCCCAATGACACTACTGGAGCACAGCCTCCATTTCCATGCCCTCAATATACAGCACAGGCCCAGGACAAGAAGATAGAGAGGTTGCTGGGCCAATATTTAAGTTTCACTTAGGTAAAGAACAATTCCATGACCTTAAATTTGAAATTAATTTTGAATTCCTGATTAAACCTGTGTATTTTTTTTTTTTTATCTCAGGATAATTACATTTGCTCAGAATTCTGAGAGCACAATATACTAGCCATTAAAAATAAAAAAATATGTGAAGTATAAAGAACAAATATCATTTTAGGTGTTTTAAGGAACATTTAGTTTTCCTACGTGTAACTTTATTCAACTTTTTTTTTTTGATGAGCTGTTCATTTCTTTGTGAATATTTAAATGTTTCTATATATTCTAATAACAATTGCAGTAAATCAAGCATGCAAATGAACTAATTTGGAATGCTGATTGACATCTGAGCAGAGACAAAAAACAACCACTTTTTACTGCTGTGAAAAATGAAATATGCAGTATAAATACTTAAGCCAGCATATTTTTTTTACTTCCAATACTACCAGAAGCATACTAAGTGGTGGGGGTTTGCCACACCAGTTTACACATTGGAAGGGGTTCACACATTTGAAGGAGATTCATAGGTTCATAGATAGATCATAGAGGATAAGGATGATACAACGGGAGTGTGGAAGAGGGGAAGACTCATGGGGAGTTGTAGCCCCAACGAGGTGTGTGTGTGTGTGGGGGGGGGGGGGTTTGTTAGTAGACATGGAATAAGGTTTTGAGACATGAGGCAGCACACGAAACACAAAAGGGATTTAATAAACACAACATGGGACATAGGAGACACAAGAGGAAGTTATGAGACAAGGGGGGCATAAAAGACAAAAGGGGCACGAGATGCTAGGTGGAATAAAAGATGCAAGAGGGCATAAGAAATACAAAATTCAGGTAATAGTTGCATGGGAGCAGAGGGAGAAAGACTCAAGGGGACACAAAAAAAATCAGTTTAATCATAAAAGGGGGATATGAACACAAAAAAAGAAACACAAGAGGGGTAAGAGATATAAAGGGCACAAAAGACAAAAGGGGGCATGAGAGACAATTTGGGGTGGGGTGCCAACATACAGTTTTGTCCAAGGTCCTAGGTAACCTAAGTAACCTAAGCTGGCAAAGTTTAACAAAAAGACAGCAAATTAACTTATAAAGAAAAAGTTGGAGTGTGCTATTGGGGTTTATTGGGTACATAAAGTAATGTCTAAAGCTTAACTTTTATTAATTTTGTACATATAGTAATGTCTAAAACGTAAATTTTATTCATTATGTTTAATCCCTTAGTGATCATGATCACTTTCAGCTGCTCGATGTCAAGGCATCTTGAAATACCTCCCCTGACTGCAGGGCCGCCAGTAGAGATGTCCGAACAGTTCGCCGGGAACTGTTCGCCGGCGAACATAGCTTGTTTTTGCGGTCGCCGCGGCGGGCAAACGTATGCGATGTTCGGTCCGCCCCCTATTCGTCATTGAGGTGGGAGGGTCTGGGAGGGAGTGTCTGCTGCTGATCGGCTGGAATGTGTCTGCTGACTGTGAGGTACAGGGTCAAAGTTTACTCAATGATGATGAATAGGGGGCGGACCGAACATCGCATATGTTCGCCCGCCGCGCGACCGCGAACAAGCTATGTTCGCCGGCGAACAGTTCCCTGCGAAGTGTTTGGGACATCTCTAGCTGCCAGGTGATCGCTCCCCTGGAGCGATCACTTCTGGGTTGCCCCATGTGGCGCCCAGGAGGGAGGCAGAGCATCGGAAGCAATCAGGCAGGCTTCCGATGCTCTTCCTCTGTACTGAGTACCTCGAGGGGTCAATGCACTCAGTAAAATTAAAATTGTAAAAAAAAAAAATATATAACTAATAAACGTCCCCCCGTCGGCGATCGGTCTTCTTCCCCATCTGGGGGGACTGTCAGACAGCCCAGACAGTCCCCCTTCTGCAAACATGGCCACAATAGGCGCCCATACTTCTGCCTGCAGGAGAACTCCCTGAAATGACAGACGGTCCTCCTGCTGGTGAAAAAAGTTTTAAAAAGTTTTAATAAATGTAAAAAAAAAATATATATGCATATATTAATATAAAAATACACTTAGAGTAAAATTACACATATATATATATATATATATATATAGTATATACATTATAAAAAATAAATTATTAATTAAAAATAAATTAAAAAATTGAAAAATAATTAAAAAAAATTAAAAAGAAATCCATACATATACATATATATATATTATAGCAAAATACACTTAGAATGAAATTTTATATATATATATATATATATATTGGAAAATGTATTCATACTTTCCGTAATTTTCTTTCTCCTGGCTATTATTCATGGCAGCATATACACATGGGTTAGACCGTTTTAACAAACAGGATGAAATGCCAGACAAACGTGTCCAAAGAGGTTCAAATGTTAGCTTACAAAAAGTGTCAGCAGAAACTATTGCCATGGAAACCCACAATGCTGCAACAGCATGAGAGGAGAGTGCCCTGATACCCTCCAGCACAGGTAGAGAACGGATGTGACGTCCAAATTTTACTTCATTAATTGCTTCAATGTCCAATATGTAATGCAGGACAAACTAGTTCAAAGAGGTCCAAATGCCAACTTTACAAAGCTTCAGCAGAGACCATTGCCATAGAAGCCCACGAGAAGCTGCAACAGCACTAGTGGAGAATGCCCTGAAATCCATTGGTACAGGTAGAGAATGGCATTGAAAGGCTCTCACTTTAGGCAGGATCTCTGGTGCTACATGCAAGACAACCATATCCTGTTGAAATTCAGTGAATGGGGGTACACAGGATCAAGCATGGAGTTTACACATTCATCCTGCTTAGGTACCAGCCACCATGAACAGCAATGTCTGTGCTAATATCATGGTAGCTCCTGCTAGTCTGTTTAGTCATAGCCCGTGAGACCAGTGGTACATCACATATTGGTTTCAACACCCTCAGGGGAGGCTTGAGTTCAATTGTTGCTTACATGAAGCAAAGCACCAGGGGCATCAACGCCCAATGGGTACCCTTCAGTACAGGTAGAGAATGACATAGATAAGCATTCACCATAGGCAGGATCTTTAGGTGCCAAATGCAAGACGACCATATCTGTTGAAAAGTAGTAAAAGGGGGTTCCCAGGATCAAGCCTGGAGTTCACCCATTCTCCTTGCTGGGGTACCAGCCACCAGCACTTTCTGTGCTACCACCATGGAAGCTCCATCTAGAGGTTCGAATAATGGTTCAGTCAGGGCCCGTGAGACCAGTGGTATGTCACATATTGGCTTCACCACAGTCAGTGGAGGCATGATTTCAATCAATGCCTATATGAAGCAAAGTGCAGCTAAGTGCTCCTCTAGAGTGTTATAACACAGAACCTTTCAAGACCTGAACGAGGAGTAATTCTAACAGACAAAAGCATGTCAAGCTTTGTAAAGCCTGTATAGGATTGTAAGAGTATCTCAATGGCCGTCTCAGGGATGCCTATACTAATATGGACTCCCGCATCGACACCAGAACCTGAAGATCCTGGTGTGTCAAGGGGCCTTGTAATAGGTCTGGACATACTGCAATTTCCCTTGGAGGTTCCAGAATCATCTTATTCATCATAGGAATTAGAGTCGACACGGTCTTCCACTGTCACCTTTTGCATTACCTTTTAAGAAAAGTCGAAAACAGGAAAATATGTACATCAGACTAAAATTCTAAATTTGAGTCAGTGTATCCTGAACCTGAGCATTCTGGTCCTAGCATGTAGAAAATAATTCTGGACCTGGTAGTTCCAAGAAATGGCCATCAGATCTATGTAGGGTATCAGACAAATCTGTGTCAACCCCGAGGATATGTCGGGACATGGTTGCCAATCCACCTTGTCCACAGTTATTCGGATCAAGCAAACAGCCATTGTATTCTGAGCCCCTGGTTGTTCTTCTGTGCCCTGATCATTATGGGCTGGAATTCCATCAATATGTATCTGTGAGACCCATCTTGATAGATATAAGATACAGTTGCATTGATATTTGAGCAAATTTGGACCCCCTCGTTCTTCAGCAAGCCTCTAAAGTGAAGAAGAGCCTTGAAAATGACTCGTAATTCCATACAAATGAATGGAAATATTGTGCAACTTGGTCCAAACACTGTGCAACCAATCTTATAAAAACTGTAATTTGAGCTAATAATTGACCAATGAGGTTCTGTTCACTGGAAACTCAGACCTATGCCCTCTTTTCAGCTTCTAGGTAAGGTGTAACTCCACTGATGGGGGCATAGACAGTGGCTGGCTCCAATAATATTTCTCTCGTTAAACCAAGATAGGAAGGATCTGTGAGTAATCTAGAGATGCCATTGGGCCCATCTGACAAGTCTGCTGGTGGAAGCCAGGATTCCTAGTAGTTGCATCTATTTCTTGTTGTTACCAAGCAGAAATGAAGAAACTGGGAGAGAAAACCTTCAAAATCTGTGGAACTGTTCCTGAGATAGGGAAAAGCAGAGCATAGAATTTTCCAATTGGGAATGTCAACCACTGAGCTGGTGTGAAACTGCTTTTCTTGATATTCATCAAGCAGCCAAACTTTAGGAGTTCTGAAAGAACTATATTCCTCTGTGTGCCTGCCTTCTGAGGGTCTAAGGCTATCAGGAGTAAATCCTCCAGATAATGGAACCAGGTGGAGTTCTTGACTCTCAATAACACTATAAGCACATATAAAGTTTCTTGGGGCTGCATTGAGGCCAAATGGTAGGGCACTAACTTGGAAGTTATCTTCTGAGCTAATTCCGAAGATCTCTGCAGATTGAACTGATAGTAAGCATCCTTGAGATATATAGAGGTAAGGAAATTATCCTTCCAGATTGCTTGAGATATGGATCTGATTGACTCCACCTGAAGACTGACATTCAGTCTCTTGTTGGCCCTTCTTAGGTCCAGTGTAGGCTTCCATGTGCTTTTCCTCTTAGCACCAGAAGAGTGGCGAAACTTGTCCCTGGAACTTCTCTTGTTCTGGGACCTAAAAAATCATCTCTTCTTCTAGAACGCTTCTTCCTTCAGTGCTTTACCTTTTGCTTCATTGGTCTTAATCTTCCTGTTGGTATGGAGACTCCTGTGCCTGAAGAAAAAACTCCAGTCTATATCAATCTGGACTATGGATACCACTCAAGCCTCCAGAGTATGACGAGCCCAGGTATGTCCAATCAGTAAAATGAGGCTCCTAGTACTGGAGGAGACATGTTCATTGACGAAGAACAAAACAACTGCTTAATAGCTCCATTAGAACCTTGAAAGGCAGGTTTACCAACTACCCTGAATTACCTCTGGAGTATTCCCTGCAGGATCAGTAGCTCCATGCATCTCAGAAATACTGGTCACTGGAGGCTATCCGGTCAGACTATGAGGAGCTGGGATCCTTGGAACTTCCGTCCTGAGGTACAAATAACTTTCAGCCCTCATTCCCCTTTTCAATGGAATTATCCAAAGTTTTCCCAAACAGCACCACCCCTTCAAATAGAATGGTGTAGATGGCAGACTTGGAAGATGAGTAATCATCCCAGAAACAGAACCATAATGCTTTCTTAGCTGCTATAGATAAAGCTATTCGATCCAGAGAATATCCTAGTTACATCTAGGGAAGTTTCTGTGAAGAAGCCAGTTGTAACCTGAAGACTTCAGACTGCCTCTTCAATCTTGGCTTTTAATATCTCTCTCCATAGTAGCCTTTAGATCTTTAATCACATATTTCATGTTTGTAGAAACAGCAGCAGAAGTCACAGCTGGCTGGCCTCCTGCAATGGTAGGCGTAAAATTTTGGACAGGTCTGCGTCCACCTATGATCCATAAGTTTGCAACTTAAGTAGTGTAGTTCTGGGGTTGGAAATAACTTCCGACACAGGGTAAAGCCTGACCTCTTTTCTTACCCCTAAGGCCTCTGGAACTTACTTTCTAAGCCCTGCCCGCTTGTCATGTTGCTGCACAGTGATAGGTCATGCTGAAGCGGCAACCTTCTGGAGGCAGTCAGTGCATAACCGATTCCTTCCATTGTTTTCTCCTCATAACCAGATCCTGGTGAAGATTCAGACATCTGACAAATAATAATAACTAAATATTACCTGTGGTAAAGTATTAAGTAATGCACTGTTAAATTCTATAAGAAACCAGTGAATCAGCTTTGAAAACAGGCTGAAGATAGCACTTATCCATGTCTGGAGACCCTGCAAATACTTACCAAATAAGTGTGGTATGTTTACTGTAATTTTCCCTTTATTTTAGGTACTTTCTGGCAATTGCCCTTATCCAAGATGGCTGCCACAACTTGTATTCCCACAATGCAAGTCATCTGTATTAGGCCCATTAAGGCACAAACTGCACACATGTGGGCCTATTCCGAGTGTGTTTGCTGTTTAGAGACCAGGCAGAGGACTCTCTGTCTGAAGCCTACATGGCCCCTAAACACCCAGGAAACCGGGAATAAATCACAGGGACCGAGGGGAAGCAAAATAGATAACAAAAGTGCCTGCAAGGAGGTTTAACCCCTTAAGGACACATGACATGTGTGACATGTCATGATTCCCTTTTATTCCAGAAGTTTGGTCCTTAAGGGGTTAAAAGGCAACCAGGTGCAAAAAGTCAAAGTTTAAAGGCACCACAGTCTAAAGGCCTCAAGGTATAAAAGGTAACACAGTTTTTAAAATATATCACAGTTTTTAAAATATATCACAGTCTTCAAACGCACTGCAGTCATCCAAATGCACTGCAGTTTACCAAATGTACTGCAGTTTCCAATGACTCGCGGTATTACATGCAACAGTATTAAATGCAAATATAAATGAAACTGTTTTAAATGCCACACAGCTTAAATTCTTCCTAGTAAAAGCACAACTGCATAATGTACCACGATCTTAAAAATAAGGTACAGCTGTATAATGCACTAGTTTAAAGATATCAAAGCTTAAATGCATCACAACATAAAAGCACAACTGCATAATGTACTACAGTAAAACAGGCAAATAAAGTAATGAAGATAAAAAAAAAAAACATACATGTCCGTAAGTAAAGGGAGCAAATTGCTCACGCCCTAAGGGCCGTAGGACAGGAAAAAGACTGAGGACCTTAGGGATGGAGCCTCCTTTTAAAACCATTTCCTGCCATGATTAGCCAGGAAATATATATATGTATATATAAATACATAAAAATAATAGGAATATACATAGATATATAAATTTAAATATACGTGCATATTTATGTAATATTTTTACATAATTAAGTAATTTTATTGATTGCAATTTGGGGGACATGCCTGACAACCCAGGCCAAAAGTTCAGAGAATTTAATTTGCTAGCACTGTATTTAACCCTGTAACTTTCCAAGACCTAAAACCTGTACATGGGGGATACTGTTTTACTCAGTAGACTTCGCTGAACACACATATTAGTGTTATAAAACAGTAAAACATATCACAACAATGATATTGATATTTTTTTTGCATTTTTCACACACAAACAGCATTTTCATTAATGATATCATTGTTGTGATACGTTTTACTGTTTTGAGACACTAATATTTATGTTCAGCAAAGTCTCCCGAGTATAACAGTACACCTTTTGTACAGGTTTTATAGCGTTTTTTTAAAGTTACAGGGTCAAATATAAGGCTTGATTTTTTTTTGTTTTTTTTACATTGAAATTTGCCAGATTGGTTACACTGTCTTTGAGAGCATACGGTAGCCAAGGAATGAGAATTACTGTGGCGGAAACAACCTCGCCACTGGAAGAGCCTGGTTGCCCACCTCTTGCCGCTGGACTATGGCCCTGCATTAAAAACCTTTTATTTTCCCTATGTGAGCAGTGCTACCCCAGATAGCTAAGCCATGGAGCCCATTCATATACCGAAAGACTATGGGAAAGACTTTGGCTCCATGGCGATTGAACTGTATGTATGTGATCTGAGCGCCATTCGGTAATAATGTGCGCTCAGATCTATGCTATCTGGGGATATGTTGAATGTATATGTTTTATGTAGTAATTGTAACACTGTGTAATTTGATGTATTTTTACTAACATGTGGCTAATGGAGTTTGTCTCTGTCCTTGGAGATAATTGGATTACTTCCCAATTATCTCCAGGACAGAGAGGAGGGATTATAATGCATTGTGGGAGTATTTAAATGTGTAAGCTTGTGATTGGTCCTTTTACCCTTTGTGTCCCAGTTTCCCATCTGGTCCCTTAGGTGAGTGTCCACCAGGTGGAAGACCTGCATAAAAGCCGGGCAGATAGCCCCAGTAAATCAGTTCTGCTTGATCCTCAAACAAAGTATTGTCTCGTTCTTGGGGGGGAATTGGATTGTATGCTGTTACAGTGCGACTGCCAGGAGTGTAAACTGTTCGTATGGTTTTTCCTGTTCGGCTGTTTACAGCATTCGTGTGTTTCCTGTTATGGAGTTGGAGTTTTCATGTGTTTGCAGTTTAGGAGATTGGTGAATTAATGTGTTTGCAGTTCGGGAGATTGGTGAATTCATGCGTTTGCAGTTCGGGAGATTGGTGATTGCAGTAGCTGCCTGTGCATCTGAAATGGGGAATATCGCCTAAACAGTTTTTAACCTCTTGTGTGTAAAACGGTCTGTTACAATTACCCCCATGAAGGAATACCATTTGCAAAAGAAGACAACCCAAGGTACTGCAAATGGGGCATGTTCAGTCTTTTTTAGTAGCCACTTAGTCACAAACACTGGTCAAAGTTAGTGTTCATAATAGTTTTTTGCATTTTTAACACACAAACAAATATAAATGCTAACTTTGGCCAGTGTTTGTGACTAAGTGGCTACTAAAAAAGACTGGACATACCCCATATTGAATACCCTGGGTTGTCTACTTTAAAAAAAAATATGTACATGTATGGTGTGATTCAGATATTTATGACAGATAACAGTGTTACAATGTCACTATTGATACATTTTAAAAATAAATATTTTGAAACAGCAATTTCCTACTTATACGTATAGCCCTATAACTTGCAAAAATTCTATTCCACAGCACTCTGAATTCTCTCTATACCTGACATGATAGAATTGTGTTTGTGGTGTCCTTATCTTTTTCTTATAAAAAAAAAAAAACGTGCAGTATTTCTGACATATCATACTACTCATATAGTTTACTCATGTCAAATGTAATCTCATGAAATGTCACTGCATACTTGTGTGTTATTCTCTGCACGACTAAAATAAAGAATTAAAACAAAAAAGCTAAGAACATGTTAAAATTGGGTATTTGTAAACTCAAGACAAAATTTAGAAGCTATTTAGCACAGGTATGTTTTACTTTTGTTCATTATATTTTATAAAACATTTTTTTAGTAAATTATATGATATGATGAAAAAAAATGGTATCTTTAGAAAGACCATTTAATGGCAAGAAAAATGGTATATAATATGTGTGGGTACAGTAAATGAGTAAGAGGAAAATTACAGCTAAACACAAACAGTGCAGAAATGTGAAAACACCCCTGCTTCTTAACGGTAAGAAAACTGAAAAACGTTCTGGTCACTGATGTGTTAAAAACTGCTAATTGCAAACCCTTGAATTAATGATATTGTGGCAAACCTAGCCACTTAAGACTATCCTTTTATGTATAATGGTTGTCCTGGAAAGACTGTGTGATATATAGCTTATTTTAAGTGTTCGTAAATATGGGATAGAGGGTATTCGTATGCTAGTGGCGCGAAAGCCACTAGCATTCCTATGGTAGTTTCACGAACAGTGACTTTCAACACTGTTCGTGAAACAAACAAAGTACCGAATGGGAGACCACACACAGGAGGTCGTGTGGCTCCCATTAACAGATTGCAACAATGTATCTTTCCTCTGTTAATTGATTTGCAGGGTGGCCGCCGTTTGAATACCAACCACGCGTCGGCGGCCATCTTGAATTCACTTTTAGCCCAGCAGTGTTTGGTCGTCGAGTGCCTGGAACTAAAATCGGCTACTCGATGGCACGAACACCGCTAGACTTCAAAACCGTTTAGGACCACCAGTCTTTCAGTACTTTCCTTCAAACTGTGCATTTGTGTGTTTTCTTATGAGTTCATATTAAAGTATGTTTCGTGTGGCATTCGGCTAATTGTGCTGGAATCTGAGCGGTAGTTTCCCGAAGTATGCGCTCAGATCCCAGCTATCTACCTATATGTCATTCAGTTAAATAGCCCAAATAACGTGCAAGTTATAATTTTTTAAGTAAAAAGACCGGTTCTGCAGGACAGAGGGATAATCCACTTAACAGGATATTCTTATAGGAGTATCCCTCTCGTACAGCAGTGCATGGTGGGAAATGGTCCTGTATGTTCTTTTCCCCATGTAGTCCCCTACTGTACAACCCCTGTAAAGTGATTAAGGAAACCCCTTGCATGGGGAACCACATAAATACTGTGACCTGTGAATAAAACCTCAGCTGACTCCCAGAACTGTGTTTCGTCCAGTTACTGGGGAAGTTGGGATATTGCCTTCATTCATTGCATTTCTTGGATTACTTTATTTTACCAGCGGAGATACTGGGATTTAATATTGCAGCTCCACTACAGATATATACATCACCTCAATATCTAAAACAAAAATTAGAAAGTTATAATTCGAAGAATGAAAAATGGATAAATAAAGTAGATGAAATTAGAAAAAAAGTCTAATAAAATAAAGGGAAAGTGGGACTGTCACCTTAATGTTGCTACATGAACCAACATATCATAGCAACACAAATTATATATATATATATATATATATACATATAGATAGGATAGTAACATATGATAATAACACACATGGAATAGTAGATAAAATAGGAGGGTAAATGTATTAGTCTAGTGACTCTTTTCAGTAAATCTGCAAGGGCTACTATTATATTGCTGCCCCTATCTGTGCCTTCGAGGGCACTTATTCTTAGCTTAGTCACTTCCTAAGACTAAAAATGCACCCGTTCCTTAAAGTCAAAAGTGCTAGCAATAATGAAGAGTGAATCCTTGCAATAAGTTGCAAATATAACTATTGATCCTTCCTGTGCTCGTGTTACGTCTGTCGAGATCTTTACATTATGGAACCGAATGATCACTCGTACTCCACCTATGATATATATGTGGTCAGTTCGTAGTCATTTTGCAGTGTGCTACTTCATTCTTCATTCAGTTGGTGTTCTGGATTTCTGTCTGCCAAAGTGCATGGGAACAGTGGTTGCATTTGTGCAAATGTTCAATTTGTGTTATATTGTTATAAGACAAAAGAGAAGAATAGTCTATGCTTCTGTGCTGCTGTAAATAATTATTTATGTTGTAAATTATTCATTTTAATGTATGTATTTCTCTAATAAAGTAAAAAAAAATGCTTTAATTGCCTCTTGTTTAATATTTTATATACCACATTATGTAGAGAAAATTGCTCAAAGTATCAGTTGTATGTAGAATAAATTATTTAATCTTTGGAATATTAGACTTTCATAATGACAGCTAATAGGATAAACTGCTGGGTAATCCCGATCACAAGTGGCCTGCCTGGGGGATTCTCCAGGGACTTGTGCAACTTCAGTAGAATTTAAATCACCAGAGTAATAGCATTCCTCTGCATCAGAACTATCCTCCACAAATCACTGCTAATAATCCCCTCGGCAAAAATCTAATTTGTCTTTGAACCTCTCTAGTGAGATCTATAGGACACTTACAAAATACATCCTGTTGTGACAGTTGTTTCATGACTCTTGCACCATATTGAGATTTGTAAACAAGCACCACCCAGATCCGATGGTTTAATAATAATATTGTTTCAAAGATTTTTCCAAGCTGTTTTTCATGATCGGGTATGCATTGGTACCCATGAATATTTTTTTTTCTTTCACTCTCTGTACATCTTTCTGTATAGCAGTAGCAAAGGAAAATTAAATTACAGGAAAAAAAAAAAAAAAAACATAATATACTAAACCGCACTGCCAATTTGTTTATATTGAAGAGGTAGGTGCTGGATCCAAGTGAACCCACTTTACAGTCGCCACCGAAAGTACAAAAAATACTAATCTGCACTCAAACGTTAGAGATTATCACTTTTTAATAGTAAATATTTAAATGTTCAGTTTGTTTAAAGAACATAAGAATACTTAGGATACAGAAACAATATTTGTAATGGATACAGGGTACCAACGCAAGAAAACCCACTGAGAGAAATTTAAAAACTACAAAGCCTACCATCAGTCTTGTGCAATTAACCCCTTAAGGACACAACTTCTGGAATAAAAGGGAATCATGATGGAATATTTCCGTCATGTGTCGTAAATGGGTTTACATTATAGAGCACAGCTGTGTAATTATTTTAGTGCATAAACTAACTAATGTATGTAGAGATTGTTGTTATATATACAAAATATCATTTGCAAGTGCTATACTAAAGGAATCCTCAAATAACCAGAACAGAAATGCCTGAAACTGTCAAACATTGTGTGGGTCTTTGTATATTTGCACACGATATACAATATATATTTGTGCACAATATATAAAAGCTGATATCAGATAACCATATAAAGGCAAAAAAAAAGAAAAGAATAAAAAATGCAACAAAGAAATCCCCAAAAATGCAAGAAATAAAGAACCCAATGCAAAAAAAATTCTAAAGTTGTAAGATGACAAATTGCATAAGCGCGTGTAAAGCAGCATGTTCTCGGAATGTAGTCTGTCCAGGAGGGCGTTGGACCACTGTATCAGAATCCGGAGCAGGCAGTATGCAGTGTGTAGTGGCAGATACCCAGCAACACAGGGAGTGTCTCTAGCAGCTATGCGTGCGGACCTCCTGGTCTATTTCAGGACTCAATCGATTACTCTCAAACCTGTCAAGGTCAATGTACATGTGAAAAAGATCAAGATAATTAAAGGACAACTGTCAGCGCAAAACATTTTTTTAAATATAATAATCATTTCATAAAGTTTTTTTTTTTGTTAATTAAGTATATGTAAAATGAAAAACTCATTCCAGTCTTCAAACACTGTCTCAACCCAAGGTGTCCGTATATTGCCGAAAGATCCTGTAATATACTAAAGGTAGAGGTGAGATTTTTTTTACTTTTTTTAACATATACTTAATTTCAAAAAAGGAGAATGACACTCACCTTTTACCCAGACCTGTGACCTGTCCTTTTATAGAACACAACTTAAGTGTGCCTTGATCTCATGGTATTTCTAAAAGCAGGGTTTAGTGTGCTATTTGAGGGTGAACACCTTCTCTGATGTTGGCAAGCTTTTGATCTCATCTTCCTTCTCGCAATTTCAGAAGAAATTTTAGTCATCTCCCTCTGCAAGAAATTGCTAGTGTAATAATGTCAATAGAGCATTTGTTGATGAAAGTGTTTTGAGTGACAGACTTTGCTTTATCTTAACATCCAAAATAACAAAGGCTTACGTTTTCACCTAATGACTTCCAGATATCCATCAATTCAGTCTGTGCCAGTGTAACCCATATGTAATATTTCATACTTTAAAATTACTCATCTTAAATATAGCAGCACAATTCTCCACAACAGTTGCTATCATTGCAATCTTTTACCTCCAGAAGATCTCTTGTACAGGGCTTTGTCTCTTTCATATATTTTTATATCATTGCCATTTCATGGAGTACAGCCTTCTGAAAATTGGCTCCGTTTTCATTCCAACGTTAGGACACAGAGTTCTCTTTCATTCTTAGAAATCTTCTCTTTACCCAGGGCCAAGTCTTTTTATATCATGAGCACGTTGTATATCTTCAAATATCTCCAGCTGTCAATATCTTGTCAATGCTTTACCATGTACAGGCTAGGGAGCAGCGCACACAAAAATAAAATACATATTTACATTTTGAAAGGTTACCTAAAATCACCTATCTTAGCAAAGAAATATGGAGATTTAGTTACACCATATGACCATACTGCGTTAAGCCCACCACTATGTCACAGTTTTCCAATATTGGTGGATCCTACACTAAATTTAGCATGGGAGATTGACATCCTAACTGCAATATCTACTGCTTGAACTGTTTCCAAAAACTCATCAATTTATACTGTAATGAATGGGTGGGTACTCAGCCCAATAGAAATCTGGTCTGGATTCCAAATATACAGCAGCACCAATATATTGTGCCCCCAATTCCCCTTTTTTCCAGTGCTTTACTATGTGTCATCAAATGCACTCTTGACTGCTGCTTGATTTAACCCATAGGATTAAAGTGTATTTTGTTTTGTTTGTTTTTTTGTTCTATATGTTTAGTAAGAATGGCAACAACTGAGAACATCAGTCAAAAACAATAGTACTATACAATTTGTGTTTATAGGCATAATTAAATATTATTAGAGAAGGAAAACATATGGATGATTAACAAAAAAACATCTTTGGTTGAGTACACACTTAAATTTATTTTATGTACGATTCCATTTTGGAACCACTGACACTATAAATGATAAATTAACTATATCATAGAGCAGGAGTTTGCCAACATTTGGACTGACTGGAAAACCTGATATATATGTCTACGATCAAGCCTGTGTTATTTTATTAAAGGGGTACTAAGATACTAAGTACTATATGTGTACATATCTGCATTCTTAGCAATATAGATCCCTCTGCCTCTCCCCTCCCTCTTTGCTCCCTGCCAATAAAGGGTTAAAAAACCTTTATTTACTTACCAGATCAGTGCTGGTTCGGTGCTCAGTCGTCTCTGACATCACCTAATGTGGGGGAAAGGGCTAATGCAGGTACGTGGTGAGCACCTCAAGCACATTAGGCTCTCCCAATAGAAAAGCATTGCTGCAATGCTTTCCTATGGGTATTTAAAGGGTCACTATAGTGTCAGGAAAACAAACTTGTTCTCCTGACACTATATCATCCTTAGGACCCCCCACCCTCAGGGACCCCCTCCCGTGGTGCTGAAGGGGTTAAAATCCCCTCAGTTACTTACCTTAATCCAGCGCCGAGCTCCCTCGGCGCTGGTGACCTCTCCTCCCCCGCTGACGTTTGCTCTCGAGTGGAGCGGAATGCGCATGGGCTGCAAGAACCGTGTGCGCATTCAAACAGTCCATAGAAAAGCATTTCTCAATGCTTTCCTATGGACGTTCTGCACGCTGAATGCGATTTTCGCATTTAACATCGCGTAAGCGCCTCTAGCGGCTGTCAGGAAGACAGCCACTAGAGGCTGAATTAAACCTGCAATGTAAACATAGCAGTTTCTCTGACACTGCTATGTTTACATCTGAAGTGTTAAAACCTGGGGGACCTGGCACCCAGACCACTTCAGTGAGGTGAAGTGGTCTGGGTGACTATAGTGTCCCTTTAACTGATGCTGGATGTCCTCAAGCAGAAAGTGATGACGTCCAGTGTCAGTTAGGCAACCTAAAGTCATTTAGCAATTTAAAACATGCCATTTCTCTAAAACTGAAATTATTTACACAGCAGGACTTAGGATAAGCTGAAGTTTTCTGGGTGCCTATAGTATCCCTTTAACACTGGAGGCAGGCCCGTCGCTAGCGGGCAGGCAAACCAAGCAATTGCTTGGGGCCCCAAGCTGGCCCGGGGCCCCAAGCAGAGCTGGTGCTTTCTATAAGGCTGCATCCGCCTGAGCGCTCTATAGAGAGCCTCAGGCGGCTGCAGCACTGCTCTCTCGTCACCTCCCCTTCCCTGTAGCGTGGCCGAGCTCCTCTTCTTTTCCTCTTGGCTCTCAGTCCGGCCGGGTACCGCGCGGTACAGGAGATTCAGTTTCCTGTTCCTGGCTGGACTGAAAGGAAGTGAGCACTCAGTGTGCACTTCCTGTCAGTCCAGCCAGGAACAGGAAACTGAATCTCCTGTATCGCGCAGTACCCAGCCGGACTGACAGCCAGGAGGAAGAGGAGTTCGGCCACGCTACAGGGAAGGGAGGAGGGGAGTAAAAAAAACACGGGGAGGGGGGAGTAAAAAAACACGGGGAGGGGAGTAAAAAAAAACACGGGGAGGGGGGAGAGCAAAAAAAAACATGGGGGAGTAAAAAAACATAGGGGGGAGTAAAAAAACATGGGAGGAGTAACAAAAACATAGGGAGGGGGAGTAAAAAAAACATGGGGAGGGGGAGTAAAAAAACATAGGGAGGGGGAGAGGGGAGTAAAAAAACATGGAGGGTAGTAAAAAAACATGGGGGGAGTAAAAAAAAATATAGGAAGGGAGAGTAAAAAAAACATGGGGGGAGTAAAAAGAAACATAGGGAGGGGCAGAGGAGTAAAAAAACATAGGGAGGGGGAGTAAAAAACCATGAGGGGGAGTAAAAAGAACATAGGGAGGGGGGAGTAAAAAAACATGGGGGGAGTAAAAAGAACATAGTGGGAGGGGAGTAAGAAGGACAAAGGGAGGGGAGGGGAGAGTAAGAAGGACACGGGGAAGGGGAATATGAAGGACACAGGGAGGGGGAGGGGGAGTAAGAAGGACACAGGGAGGGGGAGGGGAGTAAGAAGGACAGGGGGGGCAGTTTTAGATAATTTGCACGTTTATGAGAACTGAAAAATTTTAATGTGAGTGTGTGTGTGTGTTTTAAGTATGTTTGATTTAGTTATTGTGCACTTTTAAAATGTATATTTGATTTTATGGTACAGTGGTGTTTTTTGCAAATGTTCAATTGTTGAAAATGTAAAAATGTTATGCACAGTATATGCAACAGCAGTATTTGCACTGTAAACCTTTTTTATTTATATAAAGTGTGGGTGAACTTATGGCTATGCTGTGGTTCCTATAGGCTTTGTGTACATGTGGAGGGGGTGGGGGGAGGAGGGGGCTCCATGTCCATTTTGCTTGGGGCCCCCAAATACCTTCAAACAGCCCTGACTGGAGGTGGATGTGGTTTTACATTCACGACGTGAGTTGAAAGATTCCTTGAGCAGTGTATTGCGATCGCTGAAACCATAGTAACAACCTTACTATCTCCAAGAAGATTGGAGAAAACCATTTATCTTCAACCTTATTGTTTTGTGATACAGAACAGTAGCTGCTACTCATGCTCTCGTATGATTATTAACATAGACATTTTACTTTGTGTTTGTATCTCCTGCAATAATAGTGTTGGGAAGACATGAGGAATAAAGCACAATACGTACAATATTTTAGGCAATGGGACCATTTTAATTGCTGCTAATCTCCACAATCATGGTACCACATATGTGCTCCATGTGGATTAAAGCAAGTTTGAACTGTAGCTTTATCACAAACCTTGATGGTAATGTTATAATGAAAACTAATTCACAAGTGGAAATTACCCTCAGCTGAAAAAGAGCTTATTGTATCTATACCGAGTAAGCACCAGACAATTATTCTTAGTTAGTCTAGCCCTCCTTGGCCATCGCCAGGGATGCCAGTATAGGTCTACCCATCTCTTATGCCGATTTTATACATCTTAATGTTGGGAGGCAGGAGTTAAGAAAACTACCGCAGGGCTATCCACTATAAAGGGTCAATTCAAATAAAGGGTTGCTAATTTTGTGCTATGTTTTTAAATTCAGCAACTTTCACCTAAAATGGAAACTGTACTTTGAATTCCCAAACAGTTCACAATTATGTCTAACTCCACAATTATTGTTGATAATTCATTTGAAATGATTTCACAGTTAACTAGATTGAGATGTATCTCCAACATATTCTGTGGCGCTGTATTAGAACTTTCCTCGATTGTTAAGCAGTGCCTTGTTTCAGCTACATATATTCTTCTACGTTACTTTTTTTTGTAGCATCATGTCCCCCCCCCAGGTAATTTCTGACATGAATTACTGAACCACTAAAAGCATGTCAGACACATTTGCAAGTATGATTCCTGGAGAAAATCAAGCAATTTGTGTCCTTGAGTCTATTTTAAACGCTGTCTTCAACTTAAGTCAGTCTCATCCACATGCCGTGCAAATCACGTGTGGTATTCATGGGAAAGGTAAATGGCAGCGTGATGACATGCTAGCCATTATATTCAGAGAAGAAGTCACGAAAGCAATCAGTGAAGTTTTATCAGAGGAATGATCAGTCAGTCGATTACCTGTAGGGCTGCCTGGCTGGGCCTCCAATGTCTCCACTTGAATTGATCTGATATACCATACTTTGTGAGCAAGTATATGCAGCTTAATGAGACTCTACTTTAACCTTTTAAGTACAAGAGGTCAGAGGAATAAGTATGGCTGTGATTACCCCATCTGTCGAGTCGAGTGGTTAACCCTTTATAAGCAGAACAGGTATTGATATCATTCTTGCCATTTGTGTTAACTGTTTATGTGCTATAGAAAAAAGTGTCTGTGTCCTACTGAAATAGTTAAAAAGATGTTATAAACTACGCACCTAAATAATCAAATTTTCCTTGAATGATTACTGCAAGTAGATAAATATTCCATGGAGCATAATGCAATTATATTTCAGGTTCCTAGAGGTAATGTATACATCTGTACATCGAGCGTATATTTTTTTTTTTTAGGGAATATAAAATGCTGAGAAACCATTGGTCCTTAAAGAATCACTATAGGGTCAGGAACACAAACATGTATTCCTGACCCTATAGTGATAAACCAACCAATTTTGGTTGCTTGCTCCCCCTTAGTCCACCTATAAAATGTTAAACTCATCTTATTTCCAGCGTCACGCAGGCCCTCCGGTGCTGGCTGCGCCCCCTTTGTGGTATCTTTAAAATGGCCGATTCCCATAGGGAAAGCATTGGATTGGCTAAAATCGGCATGGGCGGGGCCGAATGCAGTTTTGGCAAATCAGGACCTCCTCATAGAGATGCATTGAATCAATGCATCTCTATGAGGAAAATTCAGCGTCTCCATGCAGAGCGTGGGGACGCTGAACGGCAGGGCTGCTTACTGTCCAGCCCTGAGCCAGGAAGCCCCTCCAGTGGCCATCTGAGGAGGGGCCACTTGGAGGTGTCCCTAGGGGCAATGTATACACGACCTTTTCTATGAAAATGCCTATTATATTACATTAAGCTGTAGTTGTTCTGGTGACTATAGTGTCCCTTTAAGTGGTTAATCTTCAGTATTAGAAAGCATTTTACAAATGTGCCCATATAATATGTACATTAAATTATACTGTAATATGTCACTATGCTATTTTTTTATTTTTTCATGATGGATGAACTTTAATTTCTTCCAAGAAAATGTTAATGTTATAATCAATTTAAAGATGCAAAAATGCATCACTTTAAATTATAAGAGTAATTAGTGTAGGAAACGTTTGCAGACTTTGAAACCTGAAGTTTCATTCCCATGTTTGACATTTAGTAAAAGTTAGAGGGCAGATGCCTGCTTATAGTCAGATGTCTGCAAATATAACAGACGACTATTTTAAATGTGTAAAATATATTTTAAACTTTGTCCTTCCAAGACAGTCTAATAACTATATTTATAAGAACAAAGTCTAAACAATTCTGGGTACAGTGCTACATTCATGGATTTATTGATTTATATATATTGATTGATTTTTTTAATTTATTAGTTTGTATCCAGCATGTCTTACAATATTAATATTATTATTATTTATATAGCACCAGCAAATTGTACAATGGGTGGACTAACAGACACATTATTGTAACCAGACAAGTGAATGCACAGGAACAGAGGGGTTTGGGGGCCTTGCTCAATGAGCTTACATGCTAGAGGGAGTGGGGTATAGTAACACAAAGGGTATGAGTAGGGGTAATGAATAGGGTTGATAGAAAAATATTCACTGAGAACGTAGGTTATTTTTGACAGTTGCAGGAGAGGAGTCATGGGGAAGGGGTGAAAACCTGCTAACAGTTTAAATGATATGCTTTCCTGAAGAAGTGAGTTTTCAAAGATTTTTTGAAGGAGTGGGGACTGGGTGAGTCTAAGTCTAACGGAGAAGGGAAGGGAGTTCCACAGAAATATGCAAATATGTAGCAAATACTCATAAGCAGCCTTAAAGGAACACTATTTAAACATATATCCCTGACCTATACTGTTAAAAACACTATTTTGGATAAGTTTGTGGGATAACTAGAAGTAACCAGGTTGTTTCTTCCAGAATTCTGAATTCTAATCTGTTGTGTGGAACTTGCGTGCATGGGCAGTTGGTCAGAGAATGATTTTCAAAAGTGGCAAAAATGTACGTTATTGGAGCGATTCACTTAAAGGAACACTATGGTATTAGGAACACAAACATGTATTCCTAACATTATAGTGCCGGGCTATCTCCTCCCAACTGAATGGAGTAAAAAGGTATTTTACTAACTTTTTCTCCATCGTCATTAGAAGCATCCTATATAAGATCTAAGGAAGCCAACAATGCATGTAAAAGGCAACTAGAGAAATGAGAAATGAAAAAAAGCCAAGGAAAGCAAAACTAATCACAAACATTTTTTTAAGTACATAAATTCTAACAAAGCAAAAAATGAAAGTGTAGGTACGCTGAAAATAGAGATTTGCGTGTTAGTTAATGAAGAACCGGAAAAGGCAGAAATTTCAAATATCTATTTTTCCTCAGTTCATATTAAAGAGGCAAGAGGAAAAAACTTGCAGTAACATTGTGAATGGATGACTCGAGACAAAGTGCTACAGCAGCTAAAGAAAGTTAATTTAAACGTATTTAGTATTAGAACTGCAAAACTAGTAGCAGTAAAATAGTGTAGTATTACAACCATCGGGTGGACCATGCACGTAGAGCCACGTCATCGATATCTTCGATAAAGGACCCGGTCAGACACCGCAGTCCTTTAACAGTGCGACCTGGCCATCTGGTCTATTGAAAGCTGTGGTTCTGGGAGGAAAATAGTACAAGTCAGTTACTCTCAGCTTACCCGTGAGCCACACAGGAGAGGATGGAGAGCCAGGACAAGACTCCAATCACAATTAGCCAGATTCCACTAGCCAACCTCCTGCACCAAAAGGGTATGGAAGCCAGGGGCTGGCTAAAAATATGTAATGTGATATTTGTGTGTATGTGTTAACTGTGTGTATATGTTATGTGTGTGTAAATATGTGTGTATTTGTTTTCTCTGTGTGTGTGTGTGTGTGTGTGTGGCGAAACCAACCTCGCCACTGGGCCCTGGAGAAGCCTGTTTGCTAGCCTCCTACCTACTGACTATGGCCCCTGGGTTATTTGGGGCATATTGTACTGTATGTTGCTGCTACTGGCCCTTTTAACAGCATCTATGGACATATTGGGACCCTTTAAGACTGTGCTACATATTCTAGTGTACTGCCTGTAATATTATATGTGTATTTGTGTGTTAAGTTTAACCTGGGATATGTATGCAGCATTCCTCTGATTGTTCGGTAGAATCACTCCATTCATTATATTGAGTGAAACTACCGAACAACCAGACCACCCAGGAATAAGTGTGCCTCCAATTACAGTTTGCAACAATGTTGCAAACGGGTAATTGGCAATCAGTGTAATGTATTCTTTGTCCTCTGGGTGGCCGCCATTCAGGAAACAAACACGTGGCGGCGGCCATCTTAAACTACCGAACAGCGGTGTTTTGCCGTCGAGTGTCTGGAACTAAAATCGGACACTTGACTAGGCAAACACCGCTGAGACCTCCATACTTCCAGAAATTCGTATAGAAACTACCGAATGACCCGCCGTTCGGTAGAAAGAACCCCACAAACAAGGGAATTCATTCAAACCCTCTCCAGGCTCTATAACACAGGCAATTCGCCTGTTTTCATTCCCTTGTTTGTGACCGACCGCAGGGCCAAAATGCATGGAACTGTTTTCGGATACTTTACCCATGCGGTCGGTCAAATCTTTGGAACCCCATATCTCACGAACCGTTCATCCGAATGACTTGAATTTTGAATATGTTGTCCCTCTGAATAAGGGCTATCCAGTGATGCTGGATTTAAAGGTGTACCCCCTGTTTTTGGGGTACATCCAGAACTTGGCTGGAAAAGTGTACCGGATAATTGGGTTTAATGTTATCTGAGGGGAGGGGATGTGTGGGCTGAACCATGTATGTGATTGGTTATTTTATGCCTCCCCCTGGGTGTGGCCTGTATGTGTATTATTGTCATAAAAGCCAGGCTGGATGAGACAGTCCAGAGTTCCTGTTTTACCCTCAAAGTGATGTGTCGTCTCATTATTGGGGGAAGGATTTATTGCATGCTGTTCCAGTTGACTGCTAGGAGTACAAGCCTATTCGTATGGTTCCTATTCAATGGTCTACAGCATTCAAATGCTTGGGAGAATTTAAAGGTTTCTCGGATTCGGTGATTGTGGTGTCTGCCAGAGTGCTTGGAGTCCTCAGGAAGCACTAGGAGCATCCATTAACTGAGGTACTCAGTCGGGGTGCCAGGTGATCCGTTACAGTGTGCATGCATCATCCGTATGTATATGTGTGTATCTAAACACTTCTGAGGAAGCCTTTACAGGTGAAACGCGTAAAGTGGACTTTTATAGACTTTATAGACTTTATACATAGACTTTTCATTTTTTTATATATTTGTATTAAATAAATTGTCTTTATCCATTGTACTATACTTGGATTTTATTATTTTTTGCTCCTGGTTACCATCTTGTTCCTTGGTGGGGAATATACCACCTACGCTATTGAGACTAGAGCAAGTTCTGCTCTAGCAAATGTGAGTACGATATTTTATTATTTATTTATATATTTTATCAGTACATACTGCACCATCTGGATTTTCTTATTTTTCTACATATCGCCTACCTGAGCTTGTCAAGACATCTACATATCCTTAGACGGAGATTGTTCCGTCCAGGCGTGTAAACAGCTGAGCTCTAAGTTAGCTCTGGGCAATGTGAGTGTGGATTATTCCTGTTATCTATCCACGCACCCACTATACTTGACATACTGCACTATTATCATTTTATGTTTTGTTTTCTTTGAGGTCAACTACATAAGAGACCATAATTACTACTTCTGTGTACGTGTATATATATATATATATATATATATATATCCACATCTGTATATATCTAGGGCGCGGTTTCCTCCCTTCTCTCTTTCCACACTTATTTACGACAAGGTTGGGGTTCCTTGTATGGCTTACTGCTGCCATATCATCATTAAGTATATAGTGAGCGCCTAATTCACCCAAGTTTACACCATATGTGTGTATCTGTTTGTGCATATGTGTTTTCTGTGTGTGTATGTGTAAAATGTGTGCATATGTGTCAGTGTATTTACATGTGTGCATCTGTGTGTGTATGTATCTGTTTGACAGTGTTTGTGTATGTATCTGTGTGTGAATGTGTCAGCGTATGTATTTGCTGGGCACTGTACTTGCATACATCCCAGTAATCAAATTACAACTAAACATACAAACACAAATACTTAACACGGGTATACCCTTGCTTTCAAATGCCAACACTACACACAAATACATACATACATTGAAAAACACACAAAACCTGATTACATTCAAACACAAACACTGCTCATAAATACAACTCTGCAAGGATGAGCCCGTCTAGGAAAGTATTGTGGGAGTTGTAAAACAGATGAGCATTTACCATTTGGCCATGCTTGCACTAGAGGGGGTAAAGAATTTTGACACCAAAGCCCTCTCTATATATGTTCCGCCAGCACTGCTACAAAACAGAATTCTGTATTAATGAAAAAAGTAATTGTGTTACACTTGTTCAAAAATAAATCAGAATGTTTATATAAGAGGAATGTGAGATAAAACAGCTTTTGGGTTTAATGAAATGCAATTTTAACTGCTGCTTTCTCTTCTTTTTTTTATACCAAAATGTACGCCAAAAGTCAATAAAAGGGTAAGTGTTCCATCGTTAATGTAAGCATTACTCAATGGAGTGCTATGTGGGATACAAAGTAAGTAGGAAATATACTTAATGGATTAGAAAGGGTTATTTGAATGCTTCTCACAGCACATTTCGTCAAAATTAATTTTTATTACTTTCACTCTTAAAAGTGTTCCGCAATGCATCATAGAGAGCCAAAATTCCATACTGATAGTACGTTATTTCAAGGTCAAAATGCCTCCCACTCATTTCAAACTGTTGGTAATGACAATTCCTCAGAATTTATGGCTATTTCCTGACTGAACTGTCCACATCTCACCTACATGACGCACATCTCACCTACGTGTGTGTGTGTGTGCACCTTTCTTCTAGCTCTGCATCTAGTTCTTATTAAGATGGTGCAGACATCTTTCTCCCAAAGTAGAGTTCCTTTTTTGGCCTTTTCCTCCAACCATTTGGTCCTCTGAGCTTATTGTTAGTGATGTACCGAACTGTTCGCTGGCGAATAGTTCCAGGCGAACATAGCGTGTTCACGTTCGCCACGGCGGGCGAACACATGCGCGGTTCGATCCGCCCCCTATTCATCATCATTGACTAAACTTTTACCCTGTGCCTCACAGTCAGCAGACACATTCCAGCCAATCAGCAGCAGACCCTCCCTCCCAGACCCTTCCACCTCCTGTACAGCATCCGTTTTAGATTCATTCTGAAGCTGCATTCTTAGATAGAGGAGGGAAAGTGTAGCTGCTGCTCATTTGATAGGGAAATGTATAGCTAGGCTAGTGTATTCAGTGTCCACTACAGTCCTGAAGGACTCATCTGATCTCTGCTGTAAGGACAGCACCCCAAAAAGCCATGTTTAGGGCTAAAACATCAGTCTGCTTTTTTTTGCAGTTAATTGCAGTTGCCTGCCTGCCTGCTAGCTTCTGTGTCATAACCATAACCATAATTCATAACCTGCTTTAGCAATGTGTCTTTTTGTTATTATTATTATTATTATTGCCATTTATATAGCGCCAACAGATTCCGTAGCACTTTACAATATTATGAGAGGGGGATTTAACTATAAATAGGACAATCACAAGAACGTAAAGAAACAATAGGTTGAAGAGGGCCCTGCTCAAACGAGCTTACAGTCTATTGGAGGTGGGGTGTAAAGCACATTAGGACAGGGATTAGAAGTCAAAATAGGTGGGAGTGAAGCAGAGCTGGAGGAAAGAGTAGAGAGCTGCCCTTTAGGAGAGACCAAGAGACAGATATGTGAGGTAGAGGTTACTCTGGGAGGCCATAAGCTTTCCTAAAGATATGGGTTTTAAGGCACTTCTTAAACGATTAAAGACTAGGGGAGAGTCTGATAGTTCACACAAAGTCTAATTTCCTCCTAAATACACAGCTGGCAGATGCCGAAGAAGCCGCAGACTGTAAAGGAAGAACAATTCTGACATTTACATTTTCTTATAACCAATAGAGAATATTCCTCTGTGCTAAGCTTTATTTATTGTGGATCTCGTAATTTTATCTTGTAAGCACTGCATTGAAACATACCTATAAATTTACATGTGCAATAGGCTGCCTTATACCTTCCATCATTCTTGTGCCCTTGGCTTATGTCTACACACCATGTTTATGCCATGCAGGGCACTTCCAGGTGTTCCTTTAAAGTTGCATTAGAGATGCATCACACAATTTCATCATCTTTACACATACACTACAATACCTCATGAGACAATGCTTTTCTACGTGGAAGGCCTAATGTGCTCACTGTGAATGCGCATTAGGTCCCCCTATTCAATGACGTTGGAGAAGGCAGAGTACGATATCGGGTATGTGAATAAAGAGTTTTTTTAACCCTTTATTCCAGTACATGATTAAAGAGTTTTTAACCCTTAATGTGTCCGGGGGGCCGCAGTGGAGGGTGGAACCAGAGGGCACTATGGTGTTAGGAATACGACTTTGTATTCCTAACACTATAGATTCCCTTTAAGGACAAATGATACAAAATTTGTTTCCCAGAACCGGGGCCAAACTGTATGCCTCCACATCAGAGATCAACTCATTACTAGTCAAAATAGCAGGACGTTATTTTTGAAAAGGTAATACCAGTTTCAAGATAGGCTTAGGATACGACAAGCACTGTTCCAGTCTTACCAAAATAGGGCAAACATTTTCACTAAAGGCCTTCTAGTGACCTTCCAGGTGAAAGTCAGCAAAAGCCCAAGTTTGATTACACTTTCTTATCACCTATTTTCACGTTTTTCTTGCTAGCATCATGAGCATACATTTCTCTTTGAATTCTGAAAAATCAATATCCTTACCTGCTTTATATATTTAGCAAGAAAATAAGCTTCCTGTTTAATCCAAAGCAATCGATATCTGCCTAAGATGTCAGTTGCATCCTTCATCTTCATCCTCACAGTGCCTGTATTCCAAATTAGCTTATTAAATATATCTTAAAGACTAAAGAGTATCCATATTTCTTAAAAGAGACTACAATGTCTGTTAGCTTATCTGTAATGATCAAAGCGCACATATCACGAAGAAAAACTCAAAGGGTATGACTTCTTTTTAATATTTGCCCAATATTTTTTTTTAATTGTGTTAGAAGATGGCAGACATTCGGATAGAGTTAATTTAGCAAAAATATAGAGAGTTTTATGTTTTCCTTTGGTATCTTTTAGGTCATTGTTCCTAATAATTTAAAATATTTTTTACAGCCAGATGATGCAAGGAAAAAGTTACAAATATGAACATTAAATCAGATGCCTAAACACGCATTTGTTTTTCTATTTTTCGTATTCTTTATAATTTATATGTATAATTAATTCTACAATTCACTATCTGTTATCATTTTAATACTGCTAAAGTCAAATCTAGGATTTTGACTGTCCTGGAAAATTAAATTTAAAGGCAAGACCATCTGTTTGTATTAAAAGAAAATTGAAAAGTTATAATCTGTGTTAAATCTCCTAAACAATATTAAAAATGTTATTCTATGTTACTGTGAGCCTCTGCCGTTTAAAAAAAAAAAAAAAAAAAAGATTTTTGTACAGTAAAAATCACCTGTCTACCTATTTGATGTAAATCATTTGTAAATAAATAAATAAATAAATAAATAAATAGATGGGGTTATAGTATTTGAATTAAAATTCACCTACAATACCTGTTTATGATTAAATTGACACTGAGCTACCAAATCTATTGACATTCTTATCTTACATAAGCCATAACTTTTAAATGCCTTGTTACTTATGGAGAGTCAGAATTGTGGAACCTTGTCCTGCCATTCAGCGTTTGTTCTCTGACGATCAGAGTGGATCTCTGTAAAACATACTACAGGCACATCATTATGCACACGGGCACTACTGAAAATAACAGGACACTCTCAGAACCATAAACATGCCAGACTATTATGATAGTAATGGCACAACGATTCTTTTACCCCTTAAAGGGACTCTATAGTCTACATATAAAAGCAAGAAAGACCGGTCCCTCAACCTTCCTTCTTGCTTTTATATGTACTTTCAAATATAAAAAATCATTTTCGATGCTTTTTTATATTAAAAACGTACCTCCGTTCCAGCGCCGAGCTCCCAGCCATGCCGCGCCCCCTTTTTCGTCAAAATGACGAAATCGCGGGGCCCAATAGGACGCTTCTCTGAGAGAAGCGTCATTGCTCCCTTGTGTGCATGCGCAACTTCGCCGCACATGCGCACAGTCTTCAGAGGCCGGCATTCATGCCGCCCTCTGAAGTCCTGAGCGCACTACCGCGCATGCGCGCGGTGTGCGCGGCTGCAAGCTGAGCTGACTGACAGTTCAGCTCGCGGTCTTTGCCCGCCCCCCTCCTCTGCTGACAGGCTGGAGAGAGAAGGCGCGCACACAGTGCCTTCTCTCTCCTGCACACGTCAGACGTATCTTAATACGTCTGACGTGTACAGGGCCTTTTTAGGGCCCTGTATGATAGGAAGTCCCTCTGGTGGTGGTCTGAGTGACGGTCACTGGAGGTATTCCTATCAATCAATGTAAACACTGTATTTTCTCTGAAAATACATTGTTTACATTAGATTGCCTGCAGGGAGCTATAGATCTCACCTGAACAAATACATTAAGCTGTAGTTGTTCAGGTGACTATAGTGTCCCTTTAAGGACACATGACATGTGTGACATGTCATGATTCCCTTTCATTCCAGAAGTTTGGTCCTTAACCCCTTAAGGACCAAACTTCTGGAATAAAAGGGAATCATGACATGTCACACATGTCATGTGTCCTTAAGGGGTTAAGGGGTTAAGACCCCTCTTTATTTTCTGATGAATCATTATTGGGCCTTCCCTGCCGCAAATACCATTGAGTTTAATGATGAGATACATAAAGTTTTTGCATATAGGATACCCCGAAAGACAATATATTGGTTCCCATAACTAAAACTATGGAGGTTTCAAGATGCTTCCTGTAATGTAAAATGTTCTGAGTCAAGTAAGCATGTTGAGTTTGTAAATTAGTTTTTCTGCTTTAACGTGAATCTATGAGAGTAGATATCTTGGTTACTCTTCATCAAGAGCAGAAATGTCAGGATTCCCAGTATAGATCTCTAGTAATGAGATTTCGCAGCTCTTTTAAAGGTTTGTGTATACCCCACTTTGTTGACAGGATGACAACCACATTCTAATCACATTGTAAGTTTTTATTCTACTAAGGGATATTTGTCTAGAATTAGTTATCCATCTCCTCATGGGCTGAGCCATCGGAAATGAAGAGGACCTTGTTGTGTAGCAACGTCATCTTATCTGGAAACCTGTTAGCTGGCCTCATCAATAATGCTGCAATGACCTATAATCTGGAGAATATAAGTCTTCCACCTGATGATTCTTTATTCAATATAGATCCAAGTGGGAAGTAGGCCAGGGAGAAAATTTACCTTCAGACCTCTAACATACAGGGATTATGGCATATGGCATCACAGCCCCATTCCTTTGCTGAATGTATGAGGTGTCTAGAATCAGTTCATCTTCATTAGTTCTTCTATTGAGTATTAACAGTGAGGTAGCAGCCAAGAACTGTGTACGGCCTTCCTGCATCCTAGGCCAAAATGGGGCCACCCTATCTATCAGACATCCTTCTACCTTGGGCAGGTTGACTTTCAGACTTTTAATTTTTACATTTTTGAATTTAAGTGCTCTTGTCCAAAGTTGTCATGAAATGTACTAATTATTAAAAAAAATATTCACAGCTGGTAGGTGATTGCGACTCAAAAATACCAACAGATTTCCTTGTCAACTCTTGAGTGTAATCTGTGCCTTCGTCCGCCCTCATTGATAAAGTCCACTATGTAGTGTTTTCCATTTTTTAACATGGCTGTAAATCAATGAAAATATGTGTTTTCCAATTAATTGCCTTAGTAACTCTACCAGGACATTATCCAAAGGGTCACTCATACTTCTGATTTCACCTAATTTCACAGGTATGTATTGCTAAATAAATACACTCATCAACAAAAAAATGTTTTAGTGGTTAATTGTACCTAAATATAACTAAAACATTTTTTTATAAAAGATGTATTGGGTTTGCAGTAATAAATGTGGTATTTTTTTATCTTTAGTTTGATAGAGACAGGTGGTAATTGTTACCATCCAGAATGGAAACCAGGTGCTAAATAGAGTTTAGTCCTCCTATTATTCTCTACGGGAGATGTTAAAAACGTTGTCAGCCTCCAATTACCAACCAATAAATACATGTTGAATTTTACAAGCTGCTAGTGTTAGCAACAGCCATTTTAGCCATTAGGGAATTTTAAATAAAGTTACATAAAACCATGGAAACGAGCTGTAAGTTGTCCTAATTTCATGAGTTATTTATTACGTTCCTCAGTAGGTGCATAAGGGAGTGCCTTACGCATATGGTACCCAAAGAGTTAAATACATCCTTCCATGTTTTTTTCCTTCTAGTGGCTTATCTGTGTTATATTAACTTACGGATCGAGTGTTTATTTGCTTTATTTAATAAGAATAGTGTGGAAAAGTAAAACAATTAAGCTGAAGAGAAGAAACAGCAAGCTTGCAGATTTACACTATGTTTTGGTTTCATTTTATTAGCTGTTAATAGCTTTTGTGTTGATATAAATGTTTGACTTGGCCTAGAACAAAAGGAGACATTCTGTTTAACTTATTATCGGAATTTTTGTTGTTATTTCTTGGATCTTTGTGTATCTACTTTGTTTTCAAATAATTTGAGAAAAAGCTATTATATAAATAGATGTACAGTAGATTTGCAGACAGACTGACAGGTAGTTATCGGTTTCACATGAACAGAAAACAGAAATCTATAAAGTACAGCAACATATTCCATTTTACATGTAATATATATAAAAAAAATCACATTTTACCTATAGTATTATTCTTACAGGCAAGTCAGGGTTTGAGTACACCTAAATAAGTAGTTAGTAGGTAGACCAAGCATCTTTTTCCATCTCCCGCTTCCTAAAATCGATGCCTTATATACACGTCCCCTTATAGGGGACGTAACAGGGATTAAACTGATAGGAGTGGTGTATTAAGTAGTACTATTCCTATCTGGTGGCACATTAGATTGCACGCGCAGTGCCCCAAATTTGAAGTAGGAGGACCGACCAAGCATCTATTTCCATCTCCCGCTTCCTAAAATCAATGCCTTATATACACGTCCCCTGATAGGGGACATAACAGGGATTAAACTGATAGGAATAGTACTACTTAACACACCACTCCTATCTGGTGGCACATTAGATTGCACGTGCAGTGCCCCAAATTTGAAGTAGGAGGACCGACCAAGCATCTTTTTCCATCTCCCGCTTCCTGGGTGGAGCAGAGAGAGATTCAATGACATCAGTGAGGACAAGGAACGGGACATGGCTAGTTTGGTATCCAACCTTGTGCAAATGGGGAGTTTGCGGTTGTGCAAATGGACTGTTTGCGGTTGTTTGCGGTGCGTTAAACGGGGAGTTTGGTCTGTCACTGTGAAGCGGGCGTAACCCTTACACTACCTGATCGATACAACATCATACCTGATGTTTTAAAGCACGTTATTCCAAGCAATTTAGGAATGTTAGGTGATTTATGCCCTTTATGGATTAAAACCAGACTCTGCATCAACTATGTCATTTTCCATGGGAGTTTTGCCATGGATCCCCCTCCGGCATGCCACAGTCCAGGTGTTAGTCCCCTTGAAACAACTTTTCCATCACTATTGTGGCCAGAAAGAGTCCCTGTGGGTTTTAAAATTCAACTGCCCATTGAAGTCTATGGCGGTTCGCCCGGATCGCCCGTTCGCGAACATTTGCGGAAGTTCGCGTTCGCCGTTCACGAACTGAAAATGTTATGTTCGCGACGTCACTAGTCCCTATCAAAGGGTCAGGATTAGCAGCACTCTAAGTGAAAAGGGAGTTGTGAAAAGGAATCATTGTACTGACTGTCACCTGTGATTAAATATGTTATTGTGTTGATAACTCTCATTGTGCCTTGATTGTCACCTTCCATAACAGGGCATACATGACTGTCTTGATTGTCATCCTTCATATTTCTATCTGTGTCTTTGCTGACTCTCAAATGCCACAGCTTGTAGGATTTGCACTAATGGTCACCTACTATGGTAGTGTTTTAGTGCCGCATATTGTGTCTGCGTTGATTGTCACTTACCAAGATTGTCTTCTATATTGGTAGGACCACATATTGTGCTTGCAATGACTCTCTTAACACAACCAGTGGTGTATCATAGTAGATACAAATAAAGAATGTCCAGCACTCCTTATGGTGAAAAATGATATCCCTTTCTTGGCAACCCAAAGCTTTGGGTTGCCAATATGGATAGCATTTTCACTATAAGGAGTGGTGGGAATTCTTTGCTTGTATTTGAATATTTTACTGGTTGAGCAGAACAGGAGTCCTTGAACCCTTTGTCAGTAGAAGGTGGAAGCTCTCTCTGTGATTGTTTGTAACCTACCATGCAGGGGAGGGCTGGCAGCCTTAGGCCTGGGGGGCAAAACCAGTCAAGTGGCCCATTGCGCCACCAAATCAGTTCACCATCCATGCCCACCTTTTTCTGGTTTTATAACGGATATTGATGTTATGCTAATCAGTAGCTCTTTGCCATACCCGCTCCTTCACGGCTCTGACTTTCAATGTTGTCAGAGCACAGGCTGAGAATCTCTGAGCCTGTGCTCTGACTCACTAACTGAGCGCCGGAACCACGAGGGAGAGAATTTGATCTGACTGCACCTACTGCTGGTGCGCACCAGTGGACCACCAGCGAATCGTTTAAATTAAATATGCTGGTGTACCCAACTTGTGAGCTGTGTTGGCCGCCGGGCGCCTCTGTTGTCATGGCACCCTGCGTGACCGCACAGCTTGCCCACCCTAACGGCTGGCCCTGCTGACACACACTGATGTTACTTCTTAGACATCCCTCAATATTAATACAAAGATGAGAGTAAACACCAATAAACTGTGGAAACAGAGCTGATCCCCCCAAATTTATAAAGGTTTGCTTAGAGGATTTATTCAAGATTAAATCATGCCTCCTCCTCTCTCCCCCATGCGCTGCTCTGTAGGCTGGGAGGAAGTGAAGAGTAATCACAGTCTCCCAGCACAACGCCACCTGTGGCTGCATGGGGAACAGCTGTTTAATGTAATGCTTGCAGGACGGCCAGCTGCCGCAGAACCTCTTTGTTTCCGTCTCTGCAAAGGGCTCTAGGCACTGCTTGTTGTGAGTGTGAGCCACTGTAAATTAGGGGCAGAGGGCACTTGCACTGTGGTCAAGACGGGTCTGGGCAGGAGGAGAGTGCAGTGCAATCAGTGCACTCCCCTCCTGTGGGTCACCAGTAGACTGGTGCACCTGCCCAGGATCAGAGCCGGTGCAAGGATTTTTGCCGCCCTAGACAAAATATAAATTTGCCGCTCCCCCCCCCCCCCCATGTGACATCACAATTCCCCACCCATATGATCTGCCATATGAACTAACGCCAGTGCTGCACACAGTGTGTGTTTACATTAAAAAGCCTGCAGGGACCAGCTATAGACACCAGAACCACTTCATTAAGCTATAGTGTCCCTTTAATGTGAGGTAAATTATAGATTAGTGTCACTAATAATATACTAGATTGCCTACTTACAATTAGATGAGGATGATGATGGGCTGCAGTTTGGCTCCACTGGTCTGGTGTAGAACAGGACCTCTGGAGGCTGTTTGCAACTGTGGTCACAAAATTCAACGTTCTGGGAGAATTGGAAGCAGCTCCATTTTTGGGGGGCCTCTTACACAGCTCAAGGTCTGGGCCCCAGTGCCTGACGGTGAGTATGCCCATAAGGCCCACTCATAAGTCCACTTATATGTTCCACCCACCCATGAGCTCGCTCACAGGGAGTGGAGTGTGTAGGGGATGTGGTATGTGTTATCTCATATGTGTGCTTATGATATGTAGTGTATAGGGATACCAGTTTGTGCAGGTGATGCAGTGTGTTTGTGTGTAGTGGAAGCAGTGTGTATTTGTGTATAAGGGATGTATTATGTGTTTCTGGTTGTGTGTGAGGGATGCATTGTGTGAATCTGTGTTTGTATGCATAAGGGATGCAAGGTGTGTGTCTGTATGTGTGTGCATTGAGTGTAAGAGATGCATTGTGTTTCTGTGTGTAAGAAAAACATTGTGTGTGTTTGCATGTGTGTCTAAGGGTTTGCATTGTATGTTTCTGTGTATGTGTGCAAATGATGCATTGTCTTTGTGTGTAAGGATTGCATTGTGTGTGTGTGTGTGTGTGTGTAATGGATGCATTGTGTGTTTCTCTGTGTGTAAGTGAAGCATGTTCTGTTTCTGTGTATGTATAGGGATGCATTGTGTGTTTCTGTGTATGTATAGGGGTGCATTGTGTGTTTCTGTGTATGTATAGGGATGCATTGTGTGTGTGTGTGTGTGTGTGCGCGTAGTGTTATAGAGCTCCCTGTCTTGCCCCCTGTCCTATAGAGCTATCCCTTCTGTCCCTTAGAGCTCTCCCCTGCCCCTTAGTGGTCTCTCCTCTCCCCCACCCTCCCCTAGCGGTCTCTTCTCACACTCACCCACCCTCCCTGTGCTCTTCTCATCCCCCCTCCACCCTCCCTGTGTTCTTCTCACTCCTCCCTCTGTGTGTTCTCACCCCCCCTGTGTTATTCTCACTCCTCCCTCTGTGTTCTTCTCACTCCTCCCTCTGTGTGTTCTCACCCCCCCTGTGTTCTTTTTACCCCCCCTCCTCCCTGTGTTCTTCTTACCCCCCTCCTCCCTGTGTTCTTCTTACTCCCCCTCCTCCCTGTGTTCTTCTTACTCCCCCCTTGTTCTTCTTACCCCCTTCTTCGTATTACTGCCCCCTTCTTTTTAACCCTCCTACTTCTTCTTACCCCCTCTTCTTCTTCTTACCCCCTATTCTTCTTCTTACCCCCTCTTCTTCTTCTTACCCCCTTCTTCTTACCCCCCTCTTCTTCTTACTCCCCCCTCTTCTTCTTACTCCCCCCTCTTCTTCTTACTCCCCCCTCTTCTTCTTACTCCCCCTTCTTCTTCTTACTCCCCCTTCTTCTTCTTACCCCCCTCTTCTAATTACTCCCCACTCTTGTTCTTACTCCCCCCCTTCTTCTTCTTGCCCCCCTCTTTTTCTTATCTCCCCTCCTTACTTCCCCCTTCTTCTTACTCTCCCCCTCCCCTCTTCTTACTCTCCCCCCGCCCCTCTTCTTACTCTCCCCCCTCCCCTCTTCTTACTCTCCCCCCTCCCCTCTTCTTACTCTCCCCCCTCCCCTCTTCTTACTCTCCCCCCCCTTTTTACTCCCCTCCCCTCTTCTTACTCTCCCCCCTCCCCTCTTCTTACTCTCCCCCCTCCCCTCTTCTTACTCTCCCCCCCTCTTTTTACTCCCCTCCCCTCTTCTTACTCTCCCCCCTCTTCTTACTCTCCCCCTCCCCTCTTTTTACTCTCCCCCCTCTTCTTACTCTCCCCCCCTCCCCTCTTCTTACTCTCCCCCCCCCCTCCCCTCTTCTTACTCTCCCCCCCCCCCTCTTTTTACTCTCCCCCCCCTCCCCTCTTTTTACTCTCCCCCCCCCTCCCCTCTTTTTACTCTCCTCTCTCCCCCCTTCTTCTTACCCCCTCCCCTGTAGGTGGCCGAGCTGCACTCCGGTCCGCGGTCCCGGCCGGAGTGATGGGAAGGTGCACACTGAGTGTGCACCTTCCTGTCAGTCCGGCCGGGTACAGGAAACAGAAACTCCTGTTCCGCGCGGAACAGGAGTTTCTGTTTCCTGTACCCGGCCGGACTGACAGGAAGGTGCACACTGAGCACCTTCCTATCACTCCGGCCGGGACCGCGGACCGGAGTGCAGCTCGGCCACCTACAGGGGAGGGGAGGGGAGGGAGGCAAAAGCAGCTGCAGCCGCCGAGCGCTCTTTACAGAGCGCTCGGCGGCTGCATCATTTAAAGGGCCGGCCCGCCGCGGCCGGTTCTAAAATAATTTCGGGCGGCCTGGGGGGCAATTGCCTCCCTGCCCCCCGGCCCAGCCCGCCCCTGCTACCATGGTAGAGTCTCGTAATTTGTCATCTTATCAAATTTTGCATTTATATTGTTAATCCTGCACCTTTTATCACCTCTATTCTGAATACCAAGCAACATTTTCCAATAGGGATGCTAAAAGTGATGCATGATCTTCTAGCAGTCTTAATATTAAAAGGAGTCTGACTGGCATACTATGAATTAATTTCCATTTTAATACCCTAAATATTTCTTCTTTAAAAGAACAACAAATGGCTTGAACATGTAAAGTTTCCTGAAAATGTACGCTTTCTATATTCCCTTTACATGTATATGTAGATAGCGTTCACGTAAAAATAAATAAATAAAAGGCGACATAATGTAAACAATCAAGTAAAATTTTACAAAAAGATTAAACAACTGCGTCAACTGCTCAGTGCTAATGGTGGCTTGGATAGCCAGGACGTGTATCAAATAGTATGACACATTACATTAGTATCCTTTGTTCAATGTGTGATTCGAGGCAGCATTAGTGCATTAAGAATTAAAGAGTTGCAGTAAAAATATAGACGTCACAAAGACAGTATCAATTCCAACTGACATTTAGAAAGACCAGTGCTCTCGTACTCACGTGTGTATTATGTGGTTTGACCTCTACATTCCGGTTTCAATCTTTGATGCATGCAAGCTAGCACAAGCCCGGAGGTCTTCAGTCTTACAGGATTGCATAACTCTTGATTTAATAGTTGTGCAGGCTCACAAACAAGAAAATAAGTCATTCTAAGTGTGTCATTACTGGATGTACATTCTAACTAGACCTGTTTTGCATGTCTATCCAATTACAATAGAGTCTTTGTTCGTAATATGTCGGTTTAGGGCCAACAAGCAGTCTCCTTTTTCCCCATTGATAGGTATTATATTTATCATTATTCAATAGTGCATCATAGCAATTAATTATTAAGCACAGTTTATCCCAGGTTAAAAAAACAAGAGTAGATTGGATTTTTTTTGACTACCCTACCTAAGCAGACATGTCACATCTACAAAGTTCCCCTTGTCAAAAGCACTTTAATAATGCTTCATAGTTATATAGTTACATAGCTGAAAACAGACATGCATCCATCAAGTTCAGCCCTTCCCACATCTGTTTTTGCTGTCAATACAAAATTTAGCAAAACAAAATAATTTTAAGCTCTTTCCAATTTTGCAACTCATAAGGAAAAAAAAAATCTCCTTGGGTCAAAAAGCTGTTATCCCACCTATTAGAATGTATATCCCCGAATATTATGCTTTTGCAAGTATTCATCCCGTTGCTGTTTAAACATATGTATAGACTCTGTTAACCCCTTAACGCCGTTACGACGTACCATGCCGTCATGCATTAAATGGGCTTTAAAGCCGTTGCGACGGCATGGTATGCCGTAACGGCTTTCAGCCCCAGGAGGTGAGTTGTACTTACCTCCGCCGCGATCCTCTTCTGGGGGGCTGCCTGACAGCCCAGGCAGCCCCCCTCTGGCAAATGAGGCCCCCGGGGGCCATGTGATCGCTCTCAAAGAGCGATCACATGGCCCCCTATAGCTGGCTATGGATCTGCCAGCAGGGGGACTGTCTAAAATATCAGACAGTCCCCCTGCTGGTAGGTAGTGTAAAAAAAAAATATATTAAACATGTTATAAAATAAATTAAATGCATTTTTATATATATAATATATGTATATATATTATATATATAATATATACATATTATATATATGTAACATCATACGTAATGTATTTTAATATTAATATAAGTATATATATTTATATTAAAATACACTTAGAATGACGTTACATATATATAATATGTATATATATTATATATATAATAGATGTACATATATATTTTATATAAATACATATAATTAAAATAATAAATACAATAATAAAATAAATAAATAAAATATTGAAACAAAATTTAATATAAATTATACATGCATATGTAATTTCATTCTAACTGTATTTTGTTATTAATATATATATATCGGTAACAAAATACACTTAAAATTACATTCTATATATATCTATCTATATATAAAATACAAATAACCGCAAATATATATATATATATATAGATAAATACATATAATTACATAAAAGATTACATTAGTATACACGTAGAATTTAAATACCTTTAAAGGCATATATATTAAAATTCTACGTGTATATTTAAATAATCTTTTAACGTAATTATGTGATTTGATTAATTAAAATTTGATTGACATGCCTGACAACACAGGGAGAAAGTGCAGAGAATTTAATTCGCAAGCACTATATTCGACCCTGTAACTCTCCAAGACACCATAAAACCTGTACATAGGGGGTACTGTTTTACTCGGGAGACTTCGCTGAACTCAAATATTAGTGTTTCAAACTGGTAAATTGTATTACAACGATGATATTTTAAGTAAAAGTTACATTTTTTGCATTTTTTACAAGCGGACGGCACTTTTATGGTCTATATTATTGTTGTAATATGTTTTACTGTTTTAAAACACTAATATTTGTGTTTAGTGAAGTCTCCCGAGAATAACAGTACCCCCCATGTACAGGTTTTATGGTGTTTTGGAAAGTTAGAGAGTCACATATAAGGCTTGCATTTCATTTTTTTCACATTGAAATTTGCCAGATTGGTTATGTTGCCTTTGAGAGCGTATGGTAGCCCAGGAATGAGAATTACCCCCATGATGGCATACCATTTGCAAAAGTAGACAACCCAAGGTATTGCAAGTGGGGTATGTCCAGTCTTTCTTAGTAGCCACTTAGTCACAAACACTGGCCAAATATTCGTTTTTTGCTTTTTTCACACAGAAACAAATATGAATGCTAACTTTGGCCAGTGTTTGTGACTAAGTGGCTACTAAAAAAGACTAAACATACCCCACTTTCAATACCTTGGCTTGTCTACTTTTTCAAATGCTATGCCATTATGGGGGTAATTCTCATTCCTGGGCTACCACACCGTCTCAAAGGTAACATTACTAATCTGGAAAATTTCAATTTAAAAATGGAACGTTCTATTGCCTCTAACTTTCCAAAACAACATAAAACCTGTTAATAGGGGGTACTGTTGTACTTGTGAGACATCGCTGATTACAAATATGTGCATTTTTTTTGCAGTATTATGTAATTCACAGTTAAAATGTCAGACGGAATTGCAAATTTAAAAGAAAATCTTGTATTTCTCACTTTTTTTAGAATTTTATTCATAATAAATTATGTTCCATATATGAATAGTTAATGATAGATTAAAGCCCTCCTGAACAAAATGATATATAATAAGTGTGGGTGCATATAATTTGAAAGAGGGGAACTATGGGTGAACAGACATATAGCGCAAATTCCAGTTTTTGTTTACGTTTTGTTTTGATCATAACGTGCACTATTGACTCCGTCCTGAAGGGGTTAAAACCACCTCTTCGGGCAGAGAATTCCACATCCATACTGTTCTTACTGTAAAAAAAAAAAAAAATACGTTGTTTTTCTTAGACTAAATCTCCTTTCTTCCAGACTAAATGAGTGACCTTGTGTCCTATATATAGTCTTGTGTGAATAGATTTCCAGATAATGGTTTGTATTAACCCCAAATATATTTGTATAATGCTGTCATATCTACTCTGAAGGGCTATTTTTTCTGAACCGAACATATTTAAATTTGTTAACTTTTCTTCATAACTAAAATATTCCATTCTCTTTATTAATTTTGTAGCCCACCTTTGCACTTTTTCTAATATTCTTCTCTAGAGCAAGAAGGCTTTTTTTTTGCCAATATTTATGCAACAATGAAGAATCTGATTAAAAACTATATAATTGTTCTTTTTCCCCCTCCCCTTTTTGATATACGTAACCTTCCCAACTGGGGTGTATTCTATCTGCTGCTTCTACCTACGATGGGTTATCTGGTGATGGATCATTACGCTCAATGTGCACTCAAATCTCTAGGATTGAAGTTAACACTGAAAACAGACAATGGGTATCTAAACAAACTTTAGAATGCACTGAGGTTCATTCAGTTGTCATTTATAACTAATATACATTAAGATTGCCGTTATCATATATTACTATTTCTATGAGATTTTATTCCCAATTTAATATAAAAATGCAGTAACGAGCCAAACTTTCTAAATCCATCAACATCTCTTGCTGTTATGTGCACCTGCACATCCCCACTAGAATCATAGTAACTACTCTTTGTATCATAAAATACAGTGCATCTGTACTTGTTATCTGTACTCGGCATAGGGTAGATGAATCTCACATATCTTTCATCTCTCCGGGAATCTGTTTCTGTGCATTGAAATCTTCGTACAAATTAGTAGGAAGCATTTCTAGCACTGCACAATACTAATGCCAGTGTACAAACAGGTTTTATTAATTCTCTGCGGGATTAGGCTATTCTGGCAATTCAAAAACAATCTCAGCAGGAAATGTTATTAACTTGACATTTTTATAACGCCACGTAAAAAAAGTTCTTGTCAAATTATTTCAAAGAGTACAAACTGAATCACCATTTTCCCAATAATACACTTTTATATATCAAGTGTGTCCTTCCATCTAAAATACTTTTTTTTTTTTTTTTTTTTTAATAAACTGCAAATGTAATTATTTTCTTGGCTATACAAAACACTGATAATGGAGTAAAAATTCTGAATATAAATATAATCTGTGTCAGAACATTGCAGAAGTGCAATCACGTCACGAGTATAATTACTGAGATAAGGATTTTAATTTATTCTGTCCATAATCATATTTGTGTGTACGAACTTGTGTACGAACTTGAACATTTAAGCTAGTGTAGTTTTATATTCGTCCTGGGGCTGATTTGTAAAACAGTGAATCTAGGAGAAATGGCAAGGCATCTGAAAAACAACTTAATCAAAATAGTTAAAAAAGGAATCGAACATTACATTTTACATTACCCTCATCACTAAACCACAATTCTATATTCAGTGAATAATGCCTTTAATGTTTTTTGTTTGTTAAATTGGGTGTGAGTGATGAGCAGTGTGAATGTTTTTTAAGCATGCCTAGTTTAAAAGATAACATGGAACCATTTAATTACCTACTAATAAGGACAAGGAATTTTCTGGAGGGCCAGTGTCTGGTACAAAATTAGCTTTCGGTTGCTGTTTTTTTTTTTTTTTTTTAAAAGGATGTTTTTATGGTTAAAATATTGCATTAATTCTTGCTTTTACGTAAATAAAGAACACTGTAGGTCAGTGACAAATGGGTCAGTATTTTTAGAGGACGTGGCAGGAAGACACAGTATTAATATATATATTCTTTAATTTGTCTTGTACATATTAATACCAACGCTCCTGTCTGCTCATTTACATTTATACCGCTGCTTGAATGCATATATGGCATCTACACTTAAAGGAACACTACATTGTTAGGAATACAAGCCAGTATTCTTAATGCTTTAGTGTCTCTGTCCATTTTTTAAAACTGATCCTGTTTGCCATATGAAATAATAAAATAAATGATTTTACTTATTGAAGTCTCAGAGGAAATATGGTCTAACTCAATGTTCGTCATAGAGGCCTTATTGGGGATCTGATGTTCATGCGCAGTGAGTGTCATACACGCATGCAAGCTTCCCCATAGAATCAATGGTTTCCTAGTGAGGCTTCAGCATCACGCATCAGGACTGCGAAAGCACCTCTAGTGGCTCAGTATGACAGCCATTAGAGTAGGATTTAACAAAAAGTTAGAATTTGAGCTATAGATTCGTTTCACCATTATTTAATGCTTTCCCTTCAAATGCCCCCATAAATATTATATATATATTTTAAAAGTACAGAAAAAGCTTTCATTTACTATCCTGTATGTATACCTAAAACAACATTACGTGTAAATAATATTTTAAAAATGGGAAAAAATTACAAATATTTGTTTCACATTTAAAAAAAGATATATTTTACACATCCAGTGCAACTAATTAAAAATAACTAAACATGGATTCATATATCAGTCCTTATCGTTAAATGCATCATATAATTACGATTCAAATAAATTTTTGATACTTTATGCTAACCCTATACCAGTCATGCACATTGCCCAATACTGCATACCCTAATCTCACCCTTAACTTCAACCCTAAATTAACTTTAACCCTAAAAACACCATACCCAACATTAACCCTACAGCTAACCCTAACTTTACCCGTACAATAAGTGTAACCCTACCCTACTCTTACCCCAAAATCTAATCCTAATCCTAACCCTACCACTAACCCCAACACTACCCTAAGGTAACCCACTGCTAAAATCAGTTCTAAAATTATAAATGGGTTTTACTGAAAGCATCTCATTTAGCTAAACTCATTTTGCCAATTCTGTTAGAGCTTGTTTTAGCAATGCATATAGAGTTATTTGGATAGCTATCATATATACAGATTTCTCTGTTCTGTTTAAGTGCAATTGCAGATTATTCAGCCAATTCACCCTGTTGTGGTGCTTATTGAATAGCTGCTTGCCTTAACTTGTTATACATATCGCTCTCTCAAAAAAGTGCAGTTTTTCCTTAATGGGAATCATTGATGCATGGAGGGATTTAATCTGCCCGCACTGCAATCTTTTAATGGGCATTTAAAAGCCTATTCAAAGTGTTGTTTGCAGCTCTCGATTCCAGCAATGCAAACAGCTCGTCTAAAAGTCTTGGCCACTAAAAATGGCCTCAGCAGACAGAGGAGAGCCCCAAGTATCACTGGATTTAACTCTGCTTACACTTAATACGTAGGGCGTTATATGCCACACTACAGACATTAAAGCCCACTTTATGTAGGACTGCATAGAATGCCCGAACTTTGTCAAGGGGTTAAAAACTGAAATGTTTAACATTGCAAAATTAAAAAACAGGACCAATGCACTCAGGCCACGTCATTGAGTTAAAGTGCCTGGGTGATTTTAGCTTTGAACTATTTTAGATTTTAACTATAAAATGTTTTACCACTATCTAAAGGCAGCAGTTTAACCAATTTAAGACATTATTAATTAAATTATTAAGTCATGCTTGACTATTTTGAACATAGATCCACAAATGGAGTTTTTGAAACAGCATTGGTGTTAGCTTGCAGTATTTCAAGTACCTATGTTAGTACTAGTGCCTATGTTTCCTATTCCGTTTAACTTCAGGAACAATGCTAACAATGCTAAGAAAACGAAATCCCCCATAGTTTAGCATTTTAGAACCCATGTGTGACGTACCACCTGGCACCCGACTGGGTACCTCCGTCAATCGCTGCTTCCTAGTAATCCTTGAGTACCATAAGCACTGCACCGGACATCATAACCACCGTAAACCCCACAAATCTCTGCAGCTTGGTTGGGGTCTCGCTGTCCTCCACCCACCCTGGACCCAAGACCAGGATCCAGCTTTCAGTGGGTAGACCTCTCCTAGTCCAGAGAGCAAAGTAGGCTGCTCTTACAAGAGCAATCCTTGTGATCTAAGGGAGTATAGTGATTATAGCAATCCTCAGAGTGAATATAGCTCTCTAACCCCCCAAACATGAGCCTAGACTTCATGAAGGGTATAACAAATCTGTTTAATGGCAGCCACAACAGGCCTTTTATGCAGGTCCCTATGCAAGAGACACTCCCTCTGGACCTGAGAGTAGACTACAGTAAAAACATATAAACAATTACATTGGCTCGCAGGTCCAGGACACTCCCATACAAAATAGGCCAATCCCTCCCCTATACCTGGTATATAATTGAGTCAAGAACTGTATTTAACTCAATTATCTCCAAGCACAAAAACACACACATTTCCCAAACACCCCCAAAGTACCTTAAAAATACATTAAACCCCACAAAAGTTACATCCCCTGATAGCCCCGAACTGGGTGACTAACATATGCAAAAATCACCCAGATTAGTACAGGGGTTCAGGAATTTCCTGAAAGTCATAATTTGACCGACCGCATGCATGGTCCCATGCCAAAAATAGTTCCATAGAATCGCGGCTAAGTGCTGCTGGGGACCGACCAGGAACTGTGAAGTCTTCCAGGGCATTCGCGGCTGAGTCAGCCTGAAGTCTATTCACAGTTTTGGACCATGTGAACGGCCTCCAGGGAGCTAGCTTTCGGTTCTATGCGCATGAATGTAAAGTGCCGAACCAGGGGGAATAAAATATGGGTATTTATAGTCGCTGACCTGGCTCGTAGTCGGTGGGTAGGATGCCAGCTTCCAGACTCCTCCAAGAGTCCATGGAAAACATCTGTGGAAAGTGCCATTTGTCACATATCTTCCCCCTTCAGGGGAAACTAACCAGGTACCTGACCTTCTGTCGGTCATTAGTTGAGTAACCCACTCATAAACAACCACTTGACCTGGTGGCCTCTGGTGTCCGGCTCTGTCCTGTATGTCTCAGGTTGCTGAGTGGGTGTCCGTCACCCCCGATCTCCCTTGTGCTCCCAGGCATGGAGTTGTGGGTATTTGGTGGGCAGAGGCCAGCGGTGCTCTGCCCCATAGCCAGAGTTACAGCTTGGTAGTACAGTGGGTCATCCGGTCCCAAAACACATGGGCCAGTAGGGCAGAGACCAGCTGCGCTCTGCCCTGATGCCAGCTTTGCTGCTGGGATAGCCTGCATGTATTCAGGCCCTGGACAAAGGGGAGGGCAGAGGCCAGCTGCTCTCTGCCCGGGTTCCAGCGCTTCTGCTGGGGGTACCTGGGGACAGTCCGGCTGTAATACTGGTACTGGTAGGGTGGTAGGGCAGAGGCCAACTGCGCTCTGCCCTAATGCCAGCTCTTTCACTGGGATGGGGTCAGTGGGTATTGCTGTCTCATCCACTACCCCCAGGACCCAGTTGGGCAGCTGCTGCTGAGAGGAGGAATCGTCCACCTCCTCCCGCTATTCCTCTTATAGTGGGGACATCTGTCTCCTCTTCTGGTAGCTCCAGCTGCCACTGGAGAGGGGGACCAATTATACCCTCTTTCTGTATGGTATGCTGCCGCTGAGGAGAAGGACCTCCCTCCTGATACTTCCAGGTGCAGTTGGGGATCTGGGCCGGCTCTCTAACATCCCTGAAGGGCTGGTGGAGAGACCTCAGTCCTATCTTCACCTGCCAGTTGGGGTTCCCTCCCCAGGACCAGTCTATGAGGTCCGCATGTAATTGAGAAGAGGGACCAGCAGTCTTCTCTTCCGGTATCTCCGGGTCTCTCTTATAATTAAAAATACCTAAAAAAGAAGATGAAGAAGCTTGTGAGCATGTTTTGTCTTTGCTTCCCTTAGTTTGTCCTGGGGATGCTGGGGATGAGGCCTTCCTTGGTCCCTTATGTATAGTCCTACTATGGTTTGCCATCCTTGTTGGACATACATCTTTGTGGGAGGGCCATGAGTCTCATCTGTTTTCTGTGTAGTTGTGCGATGGGTCTGGTCTCCCATGTGTCACTCTCTTGTTGATGCCTTGAGGGAAATAAAGACACACAGATACACATACAGACAATCAAATACACATACAGACACATACAGGCAAACAGATACATTTAGACACACAGATACACATACAGACACATATGCACAATTTCCTCCTGTTTCCTACCTTTTGGAGAAGGTTGGTCACTTCCTCCCAGCGCTGACATCATCCCAGGGGCCCAGTCGCTCAGTTAAAGTGCTGCAGATCTGACTGGGCCCCTGAAAATACATTGCCATTGGGTGGTCCTAAGTGCATTAGCCACCGAATGGGTCCCCTCAGGGCATATGGCCCACAGGTCACATGAAAAAATGCATTTGGTCCATGGGCCACTCAAAGGTCAGCTGCTTTGGGGCCCCCCAGGAATAACTGGGCCTGAGGCAGCTGCCCACTTTGCCCCACTTTAAAGACAGCCTTGTCTGGTATGATATCAGAAGAAACAAAAGTAATCATATTGTGAAAGTGCCCTGGACATGTTTTCCTGTGCAAAAATGACTCAACATGCCATACTGCCCCTTTAAACATGGGTCAAATTATATCAATACTTTAATTTAGTTGATAATGTGATATTTTTCTCTCTACCTCGCATGGTAAAGAGTCACACAGATCTGCCAGAAATTAAACTAGTGTGTAAATTTAGATCTGCCTTGAAAAACATGTTAACTTAATTCCCACGTCAGAGGGCTTTCAGCCAATAATACCCACATTGTTATTGCTAGATCTGCTCTCGTAATGCTAGAAGTCATAATAATTATTTTTTTCTGACATTTATTTTGGAAATGTGCACACAATAGCAAATTAAAGACCTGCACATATTACAATAAGCCGTTTAACATGTGCACTGACTGTATATGCATATCATATACGGCATTAGTTTAACAAAGGGTTGCTGTCGGAATACTGATGAAGAGAACGACCAGGACATTTTCTCATGTATCAGCAAATGGAAGGGAATATTGTACAAACAAAATATATTCATTTGTTCTGATTTGTTTTCAATATTTATTTGAACACCTTCTATTTAACACCTTTTTTCCCCACAGTCCTGAGAGAGGGAACTGCTCTCATATCAGGTATACTTTTTTACAAGTGATTGGAAACAATATTTCTTTACAAGTGATATAAAAAATATAATGAATTTAATAAATATGTATCTATTTTTTATAAATATAAATTTTATAAGTTTATAATTTATTCTCGCTTCTCACAAAACAATGCGACAACCCCCTTTGACCCACGAAGCACTCCATAATAGGACTTCTTCTGGGTATGTATATACAGTTGTAATCAAAATTATTCAACCCCCATTGAAAATAAGGTTTATTGACAAAATGTACAGACTTTCATCTGTTTGCTTTGAACAAATCAAACAAAAGCAATTGAAATAAATCAACACAATGAATGCTTCCAGTGGTTTTACTCAAATATATTTTAGAGCTTCGGGGGCATAATTACCTCTACAATTATAATTGGGATTAGACTGTTTAAGCAATTGTTGCCAACTTAAACGTTTGAAGTTGCACCATTGATAGATTGTGACTATGTCCAAGATCAATTTGTACCGCAACTTGGCTCTTTTTTCTTTTTAACCCCTTAACGACACATGACATGTGTGACATGTCATGATTCCCTTTTATTCCAGAAGTTTGGTCCTTAAGGGGTTAAGGACACATGACGGAAATATTCCATCATGATTCCCTTTTATTCCAGAAGTTGTGTCATTAAGGGGTTAATTGCATCAAGTCTATATGTGAACCTACTTCCCATGGGGATTCTTCTATAGAATCATACTGACACAACCCAGTACAAGTGAGATTGTAGACTTTGAGATTACGCTTAAAGGACCACTCTAGGCACCCAGACCACTTCAGCTTAATGAAGTGGTCTGGGTGCCAGGTCCTTCTAGGGTTAACCCATTTTTTCATAAACATAGCAGTTTCAGAGAAACTGCTATGTTTATGAATGGGTTAAGCCTTCCCCCTATGTCCTCTAGTGGCTGTCTCATTGACAGCCGCTAGAGGCGCTTGCGTGCTTCTCACTGTGATTTTCACAGTGAGAGCACGCCAGCGTCCATAGGAAAGCATTATGAATGCTTTCCTATGTGACCGGCTGAATGCGCGCGCAGCTCTTGCCGCGCGTGCGCATTCAGCCGACGGGGAGGAGAAGAGGAGGATCGGAGGAGGAGAGCTCTCCGCCCAGCGCTGGAAAAAGGTAAGATTTAACCCCTTTCCAGAGCCGGGCGGGAGGGGGTCCCTGAGGGTGGGGGCACCCTCAGGGCACTCTAGTGCCAGGAAAACGAGTATGCTTTCCTGGCACTAGAGTGGTCCTTTAACCCTGAAATAGTGAAATAGCCCTTTATTATATTATTGTATTTTTATTTTTTGCTGAATTATGGGTAATATGCCTTCCCTGTATCCTCAATTACAATACTCATTTAATTTGATTGATTACTATCCAACCCCCCTACATAGACAAAACACAATTAAGTCTGAAAGTTAGGGGCACTGGATATATATTTACACTTGAGTAATTAGAGGTGTAGCCCAATAGGCTTTGGATTCTTCATCTGACCACAACTACAACTTGGGTGTAGTGTTCTAATTAATAGTATATACATTTTAATCTTTCCTCCAGTTTATACCTACATACAGAGCTTTCTCTCTGGAAGTAAGAGTTCAAAATCAAATTTATAGACACATAGGGGTTAAGCCCCGAGACACTACTGGAGTGTCCCTTTGGTGTGTTACTTTCAGAGTAGGGGACTCTGCACAAGCAGACCTCCCTACCCTGACTATCGTTTTTTTAAACATATCAATGGCTGCAACCAGATTTCTGAGTAGGCAAGTTGTGAAAAATCCTTGAGTGTCTGCAAAAAACCTGCAGCAAGACTTGGTGGCAACAGGCACTGAGGTTTTAGTGAGCACAGTAAGGCGCATACTAAACGCAGAAGGTTTACCAGTACTGACCCAAAAGCAAAATAAAAGTTTGCTCTACTATGCTAAAAATCATATGAATAAGCCACAGAAGTTTAGAAAATCTGTTCTGTGGAACAATGCAATAAATTGGACCTTTTTTCCCAAAGGAATAGCAGTATGTCTGGAGGAAGAAGAATACGCTGAAAAATAACACTCTGCCTACAGGTAAGCATAGTGGTGGCTCATTACAGTCATCTGCTTTGCATCCTCTGCCACTGAAGACTTGTAGCATGTGGAAGGCCAGATGGATTGATTGAAGTATCAGAAAAACCTAGGAGAAAACACAATGCAGTCAGTGAGGTAACTGAAGCTTGGGTGTCAATGGACCTTCCAACAAGACAAAGATCCCAAGCATACCTTAAACTCTATCAAGGCTTGGTTGCAGAGAAGTCCTGGAAAATTCTACAGTGGCCATCACATTCATCTGACTTTAACCCCATAAAAAAACTGGTGGGATTTGAAGAAGGCAGTTGCAGCATGCAAACCCAAGAATATTACTGAACTGGAGACTATTGCTCTTGAGCAATGGGCTTAGATTCCTGAGGAACGCTGCCAGAAGCTGGTGTCTGGCTATGCATCCAAGTTGCAGGAGGTCATAACAGCAAAAGGGCGTTCTACTAAGTACTAATGATGTTTGTCATGAAGGGGTTGAATAATTTTGAGACTGTGTAAGTTATTCTAAGTTGCATTTTTGGTTGAATTTGGGGAAACCACTTGAATCATTTGTTGTGTTGAGCTATTTCAATTGCTTTTGTTTGATTTTTCCATTGCAGTGGAAATTCTGTAATTTTTTACAATAAACCTGATTTTCAATGATTTCAACTGTATTTAGTGTTTCCACTGGCCATCTTAGGTACTCAGTAAAATGTAACAGGATCAAGTGACATAAGAAGGAAGAAAGCAAAGTGTGGTCTCCATCAAAGCATGGTGCACAGCTATGGAATTCTCTTCCTAGACATCATAACACCTGAGCACCATTTCAAAGTTTCTAAGAAAGTGAAAAGTTAAACGGACATTACAGATCCCTAAAGCACTTCTGCTTGCAATGTTACTTATATAAAATAAACTTGTTACACTCTCAGGGCTAACAACAATCCCAATTTTGATGGTACAGTCCTGACTTTTTGCTCCTGCACTGCCATCCATTACATGGTGTCCTGCTTATGGGGACAGCAGGGAACTGTCCCCAAAGTGTGTAGCATGAGCAGATCATTAGACACACTTGCACTATACTAAGGGCTCTAGACAATGCAGATAGAACTGAAACAGGGCTCTCTGCATTGTCTGGTCCAAGTGTACTAGCCTGCTTCATTACAGGCAGTCTGGCATGCATTCATACCAGACTGAAATGCCAGAAATTTGGGCAGAGTCTCCCACTTTCTGGGCAGGTCTACTCCTTTGGGCAGAGCCCACAATGTAATTGTGTCATTGACATGACCCCTCTACTACCTTCTCACTGGCATTATGGCTGACGCCCCTGGTTCTCAATCACACAACCAGTCCTGTTACATCCTGGTTGTTTGGCTCAGTGAAGCTAAGCTCATGAAGCAACCTAGAGAACCTGCCTTGCAAAGACTTCTTATTGAGCTGCATTGGGAAGTCTGTGATTGGACAGCCACAGAATGTCTGGGCGGGGTTAAAAAGGGGAGGGCTTGTAAAGGCTGAAGAGAAGATCTGCAGCTTTTGCAAAGTGTTTTTAGACATAACTCCAATGAAAAAAATGCATATTTAAATAAATAAATTTAAATCTACTAAACAGTGACTTGGAAAATATTTTGTCAGTGAAGTGTCCCGTTTAAGATACTGGTTTACTTGAGCATGATGATAATCACCGGTTCAGCCTCTTCCTCCTAAATTACACCAGCTAGATTTGATTTTGCTACTACCGCCATTCTGGGAAACAGCCGTAATTGAAAGATCTCTTACTCACCTTTTTCATCAAAGGGTTTTTTTCCTATGGAAAACTATAGTTCCTTATATTTTGTATGATGGGACCCAATAATGGAGTCACTACATCTTGCTGATGTAGGTATCCGTTTATTTTCTCACTATATCTTACCTAGAACATTTTGCACGTGGGTTTACACATTTATTGGTGTTGATCTGATGACATGGGTATGATATGTTATGAGAATCGGTAGATATGGGAAGAGAGAGTGTAAATGTTTGTGGTGGGGAGTAGTTTGGTGGGTGACAAGAAGAGGTCAATATACACTCTCAATACACCCAGCATTCTACTGTGAGCTATAGACAACTGGGCAGAGGAGATCTTAAATTACTGTTTAAAGGCAGCAGAATATGCTATCCAGATTCTCTAAACCACCAGTACATTTTAATTTATTATCAAGAAGAAAGAGGTCTTTCAGACCTCACAGTGAAGCTTGCAAATGTCATTTTCTTGTAAGCATCACTTGCATTTAACGTCTGAATTTCTTTTTATGTCCAGTTACAATGGGATTGTCTAGATAATTTGAGAGTCCTAATAGCTTCCTTAAAAAAACGTGTTTTCAGGCTCTTTCTATCATTTTTTTTTTTACTTTCTGAAATTCTATGTAAAAGAACATGTTACTTGAAAAATAATTAGTATAATTACTTAAAGTGAACTTTACAATCCTATTAAAAAAAACTTTTTAAGCAGAAATGTTCCCACATTTATCAAGGATAATTACTGTAAAAAACAAGAAGAAAAGAGACCTGTTAAGTACATCTGAACATTGTTATTATAAAAGAAAAAAACTAAAATCTAAATGAAGCACATATAAACTATTTTTACAGTGTTTTTAGGATTCTGGTCCCAATGTTGACACCAAAACGCCAATCACTGATGTGCTGTTTAGACAAAATTCTTTAGTTATCTTAAGTGTACTGAATGTTCAGTACTTTACTTGTTGTTTTATGTTGAAAAGAAAAGCAAATGTGTGAAATAAGAAGTAGGCATGTATTACATCATTCTCTCTCCCTTTGTCTATTTCTAAAAAGATTACAACTTTATTAAAGAGTTCGATGACTTTCTTCTTTTTGCCATCCGAGTTTCTAACTGTTCTAACTGACAAATCTTAACTGTACTTTTTGGATTTCGCTTTAAAATTACTAACTTCAAAATATTGTGTGCATTATTGCAAAACTTTAAAGGCAATGCAATCCTTATAAAACTGTCTATAATGGAGCCCAGTATCACCGAGCACAGTACCACCACTACAGAGTTCTCCACACTGTAATTCATCCATACAGGATTTCCCTGGACTGAGAAGAAAGGGGAAACACATTGGAAAGAAGGCGTGTAGGGAACCTAGCTCTGTCCATTTCACCCACCCGGGGATGAAATATACACTGTTTGTATACTATTGTGGTTTTGTGTGTTTTTATTTCTTCCTTTCCTGGCCATCAAATTCAAAGTAGCAGATATGTGCCGAGTTGACACTCTATAGCAAAGTACTTTCTAAACAAGTTGTGACCAAAGGTAAGTTGTCACATTATGAAGATCTGCGCCTAGGATGATGCCTTACCAGCTCTAAAGTTGACCAACTTGAAGTCATTCTGCATTTTAACTGTTTGGTTAAAACTGCAAACTAAATACAATTTTTTGCCTACACACTGACCCCTACCGGTCTTTTGGTGTACTACAGGCTTCTCAGACATTATTGCATTTCATGTACAAACCAACGAACCACTGCATTTTCACCTACACACTGACCCCTACCGGTCATTCGGTGTACTACAGGCATCTCAGACGTTATTGCATTTCATGTACAAACCAACGAACAACTGCATTTTCGCTTACACACTGACCCCTACCAGTCATTCAGTGTACTACAGGCTTCTTAGACATTATTGCATTTCATGTACAAACCAACAAACCACTGCATTTCCACCTACACACTGACCCCTACCGGTCTTTTGGTGTACTACAGGCTTCTTAGACATTATTGCATTTCATGTACAAATCAACGAACCACTGCATTTGCGCCTACACACTGACCCCTACCGGTCATTCAGTGTACTACAGGCTTCTCAGACATTATTGCATTTCATGTACAAACCAACGAACCACTGCATTTTCACCTAGACACTGACCCCTACTGGTCATTCGGTGTACTACAGGCTTATCAGACATTATTGCATTTATCAGTCTTCAAGAAGCGGTATCCCAGTAGCCTGTATTACTGTATCAGGTAAGTAGGTTTACCAGTTCTCTTTTTCCCTCAAGGCCTCATTCAGCCTCCATGGCCTCATTCAGCCTCCCCACCTCCCAAAGTGGGTTCTAAACTTCCAACAGGCCAGTTCTGAGATTCCTCACGGCGTTTAAAAACGTCAATCACACAAACCTACACCACCTTGCTACTACTTATACTTTTCTTCAAACAGAGCTCCAAGAAGATGTACCCAGTATCCTGCATTCCGGTAACAGGTAAGAAGGTTTACCATTTTACGTTTTCCCTTGAGGCCTCATTCAGCCTCCACGGCCTCATACAACCCCCCCACCTCCCAAAGTGGGCTCTGCACTTCAAAACGTACCTGGGCTAAGATTTCTCACAAAATGTCAACAACAATATCTTAATCATAATCCACCATATTACTACTATATTTATCGGTACATGTTTTGTCATTTATTTCTATATAAATCATTATATATATATCATTACTTAGACACCAAGTCCTACGCCATCAACAACCTACAGTCTACCTGGTTCCCTGCATTGCAGTATCAGGTATTGGTAATCTTACTCACTACGATTACGTTTCTCCTTAAGGCCTCACTTTGCCTTCGTATCATTCAAAAAATTCACATTTATGGGAACCCAGGGGCTTGTCTCTAATTTACGGACCAACGTTCAGGTCCCTCAGCTTACCCATGTTCGTACGTTACAGTATCTCTGATACACACCTTCTCATACGTTCTAAATTTTTACACTCATTATATTAGTGGCACGCCTCAGGCCCACTAGCATCTTTTTCCCACTAAGGTTTCCCAGACCGGGCCCGTTCCCTGCAGAATCAAGAATATATTGTAATCTTCTGGCACATTGTCCAAATAAAGAGGACAAACACTCAAGGTTAAGTATCTACATATGTTATATCACACCATTCTAAGAGACAAGCCCCATTAGGCTAGAGAACTGGCATTGAGGGTTAGGCGCTGGCCTTAGCTATCCTAAGTAATACTACGGTCCCGCGAGGTCTTCACCCCACCTCAACACGGAGGTTCAGCCCCACGACCAAGTCATAGTTAGCCACCTCGCTTGCCCTTCGTTAGGACGTCCCATGTCACGGCCACACGTTTTGAATCTCTTACGGTCACCAAGAGGCCGACATCTTGCCACCATGTTCAAGTGGCCACAAAATCCCCTTTGGCCCAAATCATAGGTAGAGCCTCTCTCCGCCACTTGGCACTAGCAGGGCCTCACCTGTCACTTGGTACTAGGTAAATTCTTCGCTTCGGCACTAGCTAGCAGGCCAGTTCTCCGAAGGTCTCATCCATACCTCTAAGACACATTACTTATCCAAATCATTTCTTTTTCAGAATGTCACAAGTATCCATCCCGATAATTGGTCTGCTGTTGGACGAAATACCCAGCACGCCAGTCTGATCAGGGTCTCCATAGGAATCCCTCACCCCTTCTACCCTCAGTTAACTGGGATTCTGGTACATTCTAAAAAAAATATCAGCAGAGCTCTGACACAGGGGTATCCTCTCCCAAGCCACTGCCAGTAAGGCAGAACTACACTGGCTCACAACGGCTCAGCCCAATGTTCCCAGGCCCGGTTCTAGTTCACAAGGGCCGTCAGCTTACTCCTCAGATTCCAATCAGAAGACCCTAGTCGCTATCCTGGCCAACCTCCAAATTATTAACAGGCTGATAAATGGATTCGGCTATAGCCACACCAGGTGTCTCATTAAGCCCGGCAGGCGCTCACCTGGCGATCTCGTTAATACAGTCTGGCTTACCCCTCATTTCCCTCCCCGTCCCCCACCACCCACTATCACTACTCCATACGTCTCACCGGCCCACCCTGTTCCAATTTCCATGGAGAAAGTAATTCTCAATGGAAAGGACGTTAATCCTTTCCATTGAAACTTCACAACTTAACTTCACAAGACTCCCTACAGTACAAAGGTTATATTCTTGGCGACATTTCAGTACTCCAAAGAGTGACACCCACGACTTAACAAAGACTTTCCATACCTCTGTTTATCATTACCTCTCGCATAGAGACAGCTACTTCCACTTCTCACCACCCCTTCATGCCACGCACCAGTCAGGGAGGCGGCCAGAGGGACAAGCAGGGCTGACCACTTCATTTCTGGGGAAGGCTCGGGTGCACTATGACTTTAATACTGTGGTACGCTATTTCACTACATGCAGGGTTTTGCATATCTGCTCTAGAACCTACACCTAGTCCCCATACGCAGCCCATCTGTCACCTAAGATACGCCCAACTAAGGTTAACTTTGTTATCCTAATATACTATCTGCATTTACACCCAGCTAGGCATCTGGTAGATTCTGGTTCCGGGTTTCTCACAGGGGTTCACACGGGCCTTATCGCCATTCCCACAGGTACACTCTTAGGCCCTAACCTATTATCTGCACCCATTGACCCTCTTACGGTGGACCACCTTCTGTCCACAGCAGTCATACGCTGGGTTCACGATTGCCTCCTTACAGTCTTCACACTTCTCATCTTGGCGTACCATTCCCATCGATGTAGAAATTCACTATACCCTATAATACATCTGATCATAGACCTCTTCCGCGCCGCACTCTACATCCATTCCCAGCATCAAACTCCCTAATTTCCGCTATGGAGTTCTCACTGCACTACGCAAATCAATCATGCCATACAAGCTATCACTTAACAAGTAGTAAGGCTTGGTTGAGCAAGATGGACTTGTCCAACGCCTTTAATCTACTATCTATTCACCCTTCACCATGGCACCTGGCCTACGTTCGGGCGGCCATCCTCGCTAACCATTTTTCATAGGCTGACTTGGCTGGCAGCAACCTCTCAGTTATTATTAGTCTGCTTTTACATTCCTGGTGTCCACAACACAGCCGCTGAAGCTCTTTCACGCCCAGTTTAAGGTCTCCCTATGACCTACTACATACCATCCAGGATACAACCTTTTCATGAGATAATCTTGGACTAAGCACAGTTACACTAAGCACAGTTACACCTCATACAGATATGCATGCTTCACGCAGTTTCACGACTACTCTTTCACTCTCGCCATGGCTTTGTATATTGTTCCATGTCACAAGTAGAGTTTGCTTGATTCAAGACTTTTTTTTTAACTATTGTACTTTTTGCCTTTTCCTCTAAACCTACACATCAAGCATCTTATTTATACCTCCTATGCTGTCACTCCGTTTTACGTATCCAAGGTCAGCCACACACTATCAGTACTAAGCCATTACTTCACGTCTAAACATTCCATTAAGGTAAGCTACATCATGGCTTCCTTCGCTAGTCTCTCTTTTTCGCATAAGTGCTGCATCAGCAGTTCCAAGCTCTTACACCCCAGTCCACATCACTAGGTGATGGTGCCACAGGTAATCCTCAGCTTAGTTACATATATACCTCAATCAGAGTAAAAGCTCCTTACTAGCTTTCAGTACACAAGCTGTATAAACTTGCAATAAAGTGTGTTTTCTTTGAATCCTCTTTTTGCCCTCTTTTACAGGCCTACTCGTACGTTGGTTTCGGCACACCTCAACCAACTTTGCTTCTCCTTCTACATTCCATTACGTATTAGATAAATTCCAAGCACAAGTTGGAAGGCCATTTGCCCTGAATTTGTGGGAGGAGTTAAGATCCTATATAAACCCTACGCCCCCTACTTACCTTTGTTGTGCAAGCTGTTTGTCCCCACCCACCTACACCCATCTATATTAACAATTCACCTTTGTGGGCCCTCTTTTGCAGGCCTACTCGTACATTGGTTTCGGCACACCTCAACCTACTTTGCTTCTCCTTCTACATTCCATTACGTATTAGATAAATTCCGAGCACAAATATATATATATATATATATATATATAATCTATCTCTATCACAACACACACACTACATAGCACAATGAATTATGGAGCGGGCATAGATTTTTTTCCAGGGCTGCTTTGTATCCCCAGACCGGCCCTGAACACAAACTCCATAGAAAAAAGTCCTGCATCCAAACTCCCACACACTGCACACAAATGCAACCCTGCAAATATGGGCAAACGGTTGATCCCCAGCTGGCAAAGCATCATAGGAATTCTAAAACAGTAGAGAATATACTTATTGACTATATTTTGCACTGGTGCTCTCTTTTCATTAGTTCCACCATGGGTCATAGAGTAGGAGGCAGTTGACCTTAACTAAGATTAGGTGTTTCAGATTCCCTATTTCCTCCCTAGCACATGTCTTATTTTGGGGGTTACCTATCCTGATATAAAGTTACGTTACAGGCACTGATACTCACCAATTGCAGATGCTAGATTTAATACCCACTGGCTATCTAACACCAGAAAGGTTTATGTCGATAACTGTGCTGTGCATTCTATATAAAGATTGGAAAGTTTGTAGTTTACCCGGATTGCTAGGTAGAGCAAGAAAGGACCATGCAGGAACAACGACTGAGCCAATAAGCAAGATCCTGTATCAGTCATCCTTTACTTACCTACTGAAGAAGACCCGATGTGGGGCCAGAGGCACTCGGGAGACATGGGTACATTGCCAAACCATGCTAAAAGGAGCTGTAGTAGTTATGGTGTTTGGAGTGTTCCTTTAATAAAGGTCTGTATAACATTTGTGGCATTGTGCCACTCTATGATTTGAATGTTGGGTTAAGGGAGGTAAGCATTTTAAATCATGTAATCATGTCATTACATTTGTTTGAAAAGCAAAATGTAAAAAAAAAATATGGATTTAATTATTGGTGTTAGGAATTCAAGTTTTTTTTTCTGTTTTATTACTCATCTTAATTTATTTCAGAGCCTTCAGGGAGCAATAAATAAATTCATTTCTACTGATATCATCTAAAGGATGTTTATTTTCAATGTCATGCAATGCTATATTTGAAGGATGCTTTGCTTTGATGAAAAAAAAAAGATTTACAATCTCTGTAGATTGTCATGTAGTCGGCCAGCTGCCATTCTCAATGACTCTAACTCTTTTTTTACCTAATAAACATCCCTATTTGGACATACGTTTTAAACAAACAAAAACTGAATAAATAACATTGCAGCTTTTTATTAATATTATAAAATGATTGCAGTTGCTTAGAAATTGATTTTAATAAAATGCATCCTCCCTTTTTCAATACAGAAAAAAACTCCTATTCTTTATTATATACACCACTATGTACTTGTTACTGTTTATTGAGTGCTCTATGTACATTTTTGCAGCATGTTGATAATAAGACATGAGAATGTGTATTCAAGTATGGAATCTAGACTAATATTTTTGGATAGGCTTTACAATTGATTTAAACAAGATTGATTAACTTATTTTTCAATAATATTAACATAGATAATAATGTATCAGACATAAATATATATATATATAAATGTATAAAAAAATATTAACATAGTAATAATAAACAATTTTGGATAATTTACAAAAAGGTTTTAATACACGTTTGTATAACGTAGTTTTTACCTAAATAATACTATTTTACTTTTATTTGTTATATATTATATATATATACACTTGTTAGGAAGGCTGAACTTGATGGACGCAAGTCTCTTTTCAGCTATGTAACTATGTGATCAAAGTTATTCAATCCCCATTGAAAATCAGATTTATGGGGAAAATGTACAGAATTTCAGCTGTTTGCAATGAACACATCAAACAAAAGCTATTGAAATAGCTCAACACAACAAATGCTTCAAGTGTTTTCCCCAAATTCAACTGAAAATACAACTTACAATGACTTCTCCAGTCTCAAAATGATTCAACCCCTACATGGCAAGCATCTTTAGCATTTAATAGAGCATCCTGTTGCTGCTATGACCTGCTGCAAACAAGATGCACAGCCAGACACCAGCTTCTGGCAGTGCTCCTGAGGAATCTTAGCCTATTGCTCATGAGCAATAGCCTCCAGTTCAGTACTATTCTTGGGTTTGCGTGCTGCAACCACCTTCTTCAAATCCCAACAGAGATTTTCTTTGGGGTCCTGGTCAGGTGCCTGTGATGGCTACTGTAGAATTTTCCAGGACTTCTTCTGCAACCAAGCCTTGGTAGAATTTGAGGTATGCTTGGGATCATTGTCTTGCTGGAAAGTCAAATGATGCCCAAGCTTCAGCATCCTCATAGACGGTATGATGTTTTCTCAAAGGATTTTGTGATACTTCAATAAATCCTTCTTACTTTCCACACACTGCAAGTTTCCAGTGACAGAGAATACAAAGCAGCCCTAGAGCATCACTGAGCCACCAACCACCATGCTTAATTCTAGGCAGATTGTTCTTTTCAGCATATGCTTAATTCTTATTTCTCCAGACATACAGCTAATCCACTGTTCATTCAACTTTGAACTTGTGAACTATTAACTTTCAACAGTGTCTGTATTCTTTTCCTTGTTTGTGAAGGGCGATTATCTCTTTTCTTAACTTTGTGGACCATTCTTTTGACTTAACCATTTTTCTAGCATGCAGTCAAATGTGACACTCAGCAAACCCCAGTCAGTTGAGGTATTTCAAGTGTTCCAGCTTAAGCACACCTGGTGCAATTAACGAAACTGTTGAATAGTTACATTAGGTGTGATTGATACAGCACCTGTTTTTCATATTTGTGCTGATGTGAGGGATTCTATTCAGATGGTTGAATAATTTTGAGATAATAATTAAAATAATCGAAAAACCTGATTTTTGGGGAGTTGAATAATTTTGATTAAAACTGTATATATAGTGTTTCCATTAATGCATTTTACAATAATATATATACTTGAATGTTATTTTATATAACTACTTATTCTACGTAACCTTTAGAAATAATTATTTAGTTCCTAATACTCTCCCTCTCTAGCGTTCATGTTCTTAAAATGTTCCATATCCTTTATCATTTACATAGGAATTCCTTTCTTTAACCGTAACCATCACATGCAAAGACATCAGTTTATATGAAAGGTATATTTCATTTGGCAACTAACACCTCATTGATCTTAGCTTGGACACCAGCAGACAGTATTACAGTTAACCTAAATTAGGCATACAGGGGAGTTGTATGTTTATTTAGGCACTGATGTTGGAAGCTGTAAAACATCATGTGTTAAATGTTTTTTGTCAATGTCACTCATTCTGATATAGCCTGTGATCAATATTATTTATTCACCCGATAAGATATGACTTGTCTTGTTGAAACCTAGTCATACACGGAGGTGTCACAGCTTCTGATTTTCACTTCAGCAGCATACTAAGTTTTTCGATCCCCTCCCGGCAAGGAGCCGGTTAAATTCCGGTCAGAGAGACGTCGGAATCTAAGGCACATGATAGGCTGGTTTAGATCAGCCTATTAGCATATGCCCACGTGGGACCCGATACATTATATCAACACGGCTGAATTTTTGAAAACAAAGCCGTGAAACATCGAAGCGAGGCACTCCTGACAAAATACATAGAAAGTGTAGCCATACAAGTTGCTACAGTCTCCCAAGTCTCTGATAATGTTAGCAGTAGAGTGCACTTGATTTCCTTTCGGCACATATTTTGTTAAACGGTCTCAGGGAAACGTCGGAATACAGGGCATATGATTGGCTGGCCTAGTCCAGGTCATTAGCATATGCCCACGAGGTATTTTGGCGCTCGATATCGGCCTTTTGATTGGATATTTTTTGAGTTACTGGGACTAGACTACATATAAAAGGAGACTGGGAACAGTCTCCTATCAGCCCCTGACGAAGGTGCATCTAAGCAAGCACCGAAACGCGCGTCGGGCTCTATGGGCTCTCTTTTCACTCACTTTATTTTCACTTAGGACTATCTATCACCATGTGCAGGCAACCAACATCCTAAGTATGGTTCTGCACATGGAGCCACTTTAATCTCTGTCTTTTCACCTCTCCCTTTGGTCACTACATAACAGTCTGTTGAGGTTAAACTCCCACAGACTGGACTGGGGTCTAACTTGTATACACTGTAACCATTATTTGTTTGGCGTTACAGTTACCTGGCACTAGATTCTGGGGGATACTCTGTATTCCCTCCTAAATGCTAGATTCGTCTAATATATACAGGATAATAGCTATACATTGCCCCATATGCCGCATTTCTTTATGACTCATTTATCTACAGTGGTGTTAACTGTTTATACACAGACTATTACAGGTCAAGAGACATTAACTAGTCATACGGCATACAGGAACCATTTAGGTTCTCCTTAGTGACCTATTCCCTATACACCCATGTCAGCTACCTGACATCTACCTACTCTATACACTCTTAACTCTGGGCTTGACCTTTTGTTTTTTGCCTAATAAAGTCAGTAGTCAGTTGTTTGTTTCAGAGTTGTATAGGTATTAGGGTTTACTAACTTTTATAGAGGTGAGCCATTTAGGCAAGTTTTCACGTTATTTACCATATACTTTCTTTTTTATTATTATTTGGTTCTTTCTATTACACTGTATATATTTATCTCCTTATTATATCCAGTAATACACTCAGCCAGTCTGGTTTACTCCAGCCTCTTGAGTATTTTGTTTGCACTCATTCTGATATAGCCTGTGATCAATATTATTTATTCAAGTGTAAACCTTCACATTGAAGTGATATGGTAAACCTTCACATTGAGGTGTTATGGTAAAATTAAAACACAAGCAATCATTCAGTAGACCCTTTAGAGAATGCTGAACTACAGCTTATTACATAATTTTCCTTGGTTACGAGGACTCTTGAAAGTGTATCTTATTTGACTGTTTATCTTACACTTTTCATGAATTGCAAATAACATCAATGGGGCTAGTTAACCAAGACATTCTTGGAATTATGAAGACTATTAGGCCTAATGCATTTTCAAAACTTCCAAGAAGTCTCAAGTCATTTCTACCTTGTATGAATGTGTCTGATTAATTTCCTCAGAACTGTACGGAATATTTTAGGTGTGATTCTAACAAAGACTCCTAGCACATTCAACTATCTATCCTTCTATCTCAGAAAATGGTGATGCCACAGAGATAATGTTTGAGCTTTGAAATAGCTTTCTCTGGGAATACAAATTTTGAATGCTGGTGAATAATGTCATCAAGTAAGTTTAGGATTGCCAAAGCCTGTGTAAAATACTGAAGAAGGTTTATGCAACACTCCATATCCACTCTCTGATCACCACCTCTTATCATTTGCTCTTGCATACCCCCTCACCCAACAACCTCAGCCTAACCCCCCTCAACTCAGGAGGGACCTTAATTCTCTTGATCTCCAAAAGTTGTCAGCTGACATTGATTCACAACTGCTGTCCATCCCTTCCCTCTCCTGTCCTTCACTGGCCATCTCCATATATAACTCTACTCTTACATCTGCCTTGAACACTGCAGCGCCACTCCAAACCAGCACCTCGAGGAGGACCCGCCCCCAACCATGGCATACTAAATCAACGCGCTACCTGCAAAGATGCTCCCGTTGTGCTGAACGCTCCTGGAGGAAGTCTCGTACCCAATCAGACTTTCTCCATTATAGATTCATATTGTGTTCATACAGTGCAGCCCTTGCCCTTGCCAAACAGTCCTATTTTTCCTCTCTCATTGGTTCATGTTCCCGCAACCCCAGGCGTCTCTTTGACACCTTTAATTCTCTTCTTCGCCCTGCTGTGGCCACCCCCAAAACTAACCTTACTTCTGATAACTTTGCATGTTACCTCACTGACAAGATTGAACAGCTAAGGAAAGAATTCTCCCCTCCTTGCCTTTCTGTTTCTCAATCACACATAAATCATGCCTTTCCTACCCTTCAGACATTCTCCCCAGCTACTGACCAAGAGGTGGCTGCTCTTCTTTGCTCCTCTCGCCCCACCACTTGCCCGCTCGATCCTGTCCCATCTCACCTTATCAGATCTCTCTCCACTTGTCTCGTGCCTTCTCTAACACACATCTTCAACTGCTCGCTCTCTTCTGGCATCGTCCCTGCTGACCTTAAACATGCCACTGTAGTACCTATACTAAAAAAACCATCCCTCGACCCATCCACCCTTTCTAACTACCGTCCCATATCCCTGCTCCCTTTTTCCTCAAAGCTTCTGGAAAGACTTGTCTTTACCCGTGTGTCTCATTTCCTCAATTCCAACTCTCTCCTTGACCCCCTTCAATCTGGCTTCCGCCCTCTCCACTCTACAGAGACTGCCCTTATCAAAGTCACTAACGACCTAATCGCAGCTAAATCCAAAGGCCACTACTCCATACTAATTCTTCTTGACCTCTCAGCAGCCTTTGACACCGTTGATCATGCTCTCCTTCTTCAAACTCTTCAATCGCTTGGTCTCTGTGGCTCTGTCCTCTCGTGGTTTTCCTCTTATCTCTCCCAACGCTCATTCAGTGTCTCCTTTTCTAATGATACCTCCTCCCCTCGCCCTGTCTCAGTTGGAGTCCCCCATGGCTCCGTCCTTGGTCCCCTTCTATTTTCTCTTTATACTGCCTCTCTTGGCAAACTTATTACCTCTTTTGGATTCCACTACCACCTGTACGCTGATGACACCCAGCTATATCTCTCCTCCCCGGACCTCTCCCCTGCTGTCCTGCAACGTGTCACTGCTTGCCTTTCTTCCATCTCTGACTGGATGTCCTCCCGCTTTCTGAAACTCAATCTCTCAAAAACTGAGCTCCTTGTCGTTCCTCCTCCTAATACTGATCCTCCTCTTTCGCTCTCCCTTCAAGTTTGTGGTACCAACATCAGTCCATCCTTGCAAGCACGCTGTCTTGGCGTCATACTTGACTCTGGTCTCACCTTTGAGCCTCACATCCAGCATGTTGCCAAATCCTGTAGATTCCATCTTAAAAACATAGCCCGCATCCGCCCCTTTCTTGCACCAGATACTACCAAGGAGCTTGTCCATGCTCTAGTAATTTCCCGCATGGATTACTGTAACCCTCTCCTGATTGGTCTTCCCAAAACCGTACTGCACCCCTACAGTCCGTAATGAATGCTGCTGCTAGACTGATTTTCCTCTCTAGTCGTTTCTCTCACACCTCACCCCTCTGCCAGTCCTTACATTGGCTTCCTGTATGCTATAGGAGTCAATTCAAGGTACTAACTCACACCTATAAAGCACTGAACAACTCTAGCCCCTGTTATATCTCCTCACAGATCCATAGGTATGTCCCTTCTCGGTCTCTCCGCTCTGCCCGTGACCACCTCCTGTCCATTGTCCTCACTCGTACAGCCAACTCGCGCTTGCAGGACTTCTCGCGGGCGGCTCCCTTCCTATGGAATAGCCTGCCTACCGCCATCAGACTCTCCCCTAGTCTTGCATCTTTTAAGAAGTGCCTTAAAACCCATCTCTTTAGGAAAGCTTATGGCCTCCAAGACTAACCAATACCTCACATACCTGTCTCTTGCCCTCTCCTAAAGGGCAGTCCACCTTTGATTGCAAATTCCTGTCCTAATGTGTTTTACACCCCACCTCCTATAGAATGTAAGCTTGATCGAGCAGGGTCCTGTTCAACCTATTGTTTCCTGTTAGTTTATTTGTAATTGTCCTATTTATAGTTAAATCCCCTCTCATAATATTGTAAAGCGCTACGGAATCTGTTGGCGCTATATAAATTGCAATAATAATAATAATAAGCAAGATGTTTATTTCTGTGGGACAGTCACAATTTTAGGGTCCTGTCCTGCCATCCGGGGTTTGTTCTGTGGATAAGAGAATTGTCCCTCAAGAAGCATAGTTCAAGCACATCATTAGATGTGATCATGTTACGCTGAAGCAGTGCTCCCTGGATTGTTTGCCCTCAGTGGGCTGGTCTGTGGTCAATAATAACAGTGAAAAATGTTACAGTAGTACTTTAAAACTTTAAATCTTTAACATTTTCTTAAATTTTTTCCCTTTATCTGAATAGATCAGGCTTCACCCTGCTTCATATTTTTGTGAATTCTTGTTTCCAACTATAACTATCATACTTATAATAATAAAAATAAATAATTCCTGGGCAAATATAAATGCAGAACATACATTGAGAGGTATAAAAAGTTACGCAAATTGTATATTCTGGGGTTATGTACTAAAATAAGACCATTTTTAAAAGATGCTAGAATGTCCCATCGAATTCTCCTTATTTGAGTGTTTACAGCTATATGTCAACATATAGAACAAACTTGTGCTAACTTTATAAATAATTAAGAAAATTGCTCGTAGTTTGTCCCCTGCCCAAAATTGAATGTAAAAAGTAAGCTTTGCCATGCCATTGCCATGCAATATAATATTGGTCAACACTTTGAAATTGTTTTAATATGTGAATATATTTGCACAATTATGGAACTTACTAGACAACTAGTTATTTGATTAATAGTGCTAAATACAAATAAATCATTATTTGTTAATACCTATTTATTTTTTATTTAATACCTATTTATTTATTTTTTTAATACCTATTTATTTTTTAGCTTTAATAGTGCATACATCCCATTGTTTTATTTCAGAAGGATGCAATATTTCCCAGTTTTAAGAAATCTTCATATAAATATATTTATATTGATAACCCAAGGTTTGATTTAAATTAGAGTGGTTCTTTTTTCTCAAATCTATTTATGTTATTTTATCTAATTATTTCAGAAACAAGTTCATAGAATTGGTGTTTGAGATTTATAGAAAGTCTACATATAAATAGGAGTTCTTTGAAAGCCTCAAGTGACTCTGTCAATTCTGAGTAATTAATAAAGGTATAATCTTTATGAAATACTCATACTGCTTGCTTTGGAATTTCATTGACATTTCATCGCAATCTTATGATATTGAAAGACAAAATAATGACTAGTTTCCTTTATGTGCAAGCCTGATGTTGACAAAAGCATCAAGCATCTTCTCACTCGTCAGAAGACGTGGTCTATGGAGGATTTAGCAAAACTGCTGGAAGCACTGATGCAGCTCCGGGCAGATGAAGCATCGATAGACAAAGAAGATCTCCAGAACGCAATTCTGTGAGATTCAGGCATCATCTCACTCATCACGAGATGTGTCCACGGAGGATCTGTCAGGATCCCGCGGGCGGCTGCGAGGGGAGGCTGCAGTCCGCTCGCGGCACTCACCCTCCAGCCATTCGCGGTCCCCTTCCTGCCATGCGCTCGGCGGGCAGCATCCTCCCAGCCACGGATGCCGCCCGCGTCTTCCTCCACATCCCCCAGCGGCAGCATGCATGATGCTGCATGCTGGGAGACAACCCAATTTATTACATGCCGAGGTCAGCCACCTGACCCGGCGTTAAAGGCACAGTGCCTCAATCACAGTGGGAGGTCTAGATACCTCCCACATGTTATTGTTAATTCTGATTGGAAATTATCCAATCAGAAATAACTTTATGGTTTAAATACTTACCTTTCCTGTTCCTCCCTGCCCTGTTGTGGTCTTTGCTTGCTAGTATTGCTACTGAACTTGTGTTTCTGGTTACGTACTCTCTGGCTTGTTAATCTGACTTTGTGACTTTCTCCTACCCTTTGACCTCGGCTTGTTTCTCGTTATTCTGTCTTCTGGTTCCCCTTACTCGGCTTGTCTCCTGACTATTCTTTGTGTGCTTAGCCCGGCCACTCTAAGGTCCGGTACAGCACCTTCTTTCTGTGTGTGTGTGTGTTAGCGTGTTTGGTTCCCGGAATCGTGACAGGATCTCACAAAACTGTTGGAAACTCTGATGCTGCTCCAGGCAGAAGAAGCACAGATAGCAAAAGAAGGTCTCCAGGAAGAAGATGGAGGCGGCCATGATGGACAGCTTCTGGTAAGTAGAACACGCAATAATCCACTTTCTTAATTAGGGCACCCTATGTGGGGATATCGCCTTAGGGGATCTCGGTAAATTATGCCAAGACTTCTAAAAATTACAGATCTAAAATAAATATTCTGAGTGAAAAAATAAAACTTTAGATTTGCATTGCTAAAGTTCTTTGGGGGTTAGAAGGGTGTCCTTTGCTTTATACTGCAATAAATGCTGTTTTAACTTACTAGACAACTAGTTATTTGATTAATAGTGCTAAATACAAATAAATCATTATTTGTTAATACCTATTTATTTTTTATTTAATACCTATTTATTTATTTTTTTAATACCTATTTATTTTTTAGCTTTAATAGTGCATACATCCCATTGTTTTATTTCAGAAGGATGCAATATTTCCCAGTTTTAAGAAATCTTCATATAAATATATTTATATTGATAACCCAAGGTTTGATATAAATTAGAGTGGTTCTTTTTTCTCAAATCTATTTATGTTATTTTATCTAATTATTTCAGAAACAAGTTCATAGAATTGGTGTTTGAGATTTATAGAAAGTCTACATATAAATAGGAGTTCTTTGAAAGCCTCAAGTGACTCTGTCAATTCTGAGTAATTAATAAAGGTATAATCTTTATGAAATACTCATACTGCTTGCTTTGGAATTTCATTGACATTTCATCGCAATCTTATGATATTGAAAGACAAAATAATGACTAGTTTCCTTTATGTGCAAGCCTGATGTTGACAAAAGCATCAAGCATCTTCTCACTCGTCAGAAGACATGGTCTATGGAGGATTTAGCAAAACTGCTGGAAGCACTGATGCAGCTCCGGGCAGATGAAGCATCGATAGACAAAGAAGATCTCCAGAACGCAATTCTGTGAGATTCAGGCATCATCTCACTCATCACGAGATGTGTCCACGGAGGATCTGTCAGGATCCCGCGGGCAGCTGCGAGGGGAGGCTGCAGTCCGCTCGCGGCACTCACCCTCCAGCCATCCGCGGTCCCCTTCCTGCCATGCCCTCGGCGGGCGGCATCCTCCCAGCCACGGATGCCGCCCGCGTCTTCCTCCACATCCCCCAGCGGCAGCATGCATGATGCTGCATGCTGGGAGACAACCCAATTTATTACATGCCGAGGTCAGCCACCTGACCCGGCGTTAAAGGCACAGTGCCTCAATCACAGTGGGAGGTCTAGATACCTCCCACATGTTATTGTTAATTCTGATTGGAAATTATCCAATCAGAAATAACTTTATGGTTTAAATACTTACCTTTCCTGTTCCTCCCTGCCCTGTTGTGGTCTTTGCTTGCTAGTATTGCTACTGAACTTGTGTTTCTGGTTACGTACTCTCTGGCTTGTTAATCTGACTTTGTGACTTTCTCCTACCCTTTGACCTCGGCTTGTTTCTCGTTATTCTGTCTTCTGGTTCCCCTTACTCGGCTTGTCTCCTGACTATTCTTTGTGTGCTTAGCCCGGCCACTCTAAGGTCCGGTACAGCACCTTCTTTCTGTGTGTGTGTGTGTTAGCGTGTTTGGTTCCCGGAATCGTGACAGGATCTCACAAAACTGTTGGAAACTCTGATGCTGCTCCAGGCAGAAGAAGCACAGATAGCAAAAGAAGGTCTCCAGGAAGAAGATGGAGGCGGCCATGATGGACAGCTTCTGGTAAGTAGAACACGCAATAATCCACTTTCTTAATTAGGGCACCCTATGTGGGGATATCGCCTTAGGGGATCTCGGTAAATTATGCCAAGACTTCTAAAAATTACAGATCTAAAATAAATATTCTGAGTGAAAAAATAAAACTTTAGATTTGCATTGCTAAAGTTCTTTGGGGGTTAGAAGGGTGTCCTTTGCTTTATACTGCAATAAATGCTGTTTTTAAGAAAAATCTGCAATTTTAAAAAGTACACAGGTTGCACATTCACTGCTGTCAAACACCAAACCTCCTGATACCAATGCTGGGTTATAAAGGGCTCTACCATGGACCTCTGTTCAAGGTGTTCAACAAACTTCCATTTTGGTATGCCACATTATTAATTATTTTTCTTATCAGTACCTAAGTAGATCAAATACTGCACTATAAGAAATGTCTTACATTCTCTAGATATTCAAAGAAGGCATTTTGGGGAGTGTTTGGTATTGGTAACTGGCAAGGAAATTGATTATTAAATCATAAGGACCACGTTTAATTGTAGATCACAATTTGGTTGCTGGAGATTATGTGCAAGCATAAAAAGTCATCCTTACTTTGAGGTGACAGCTGGCCCTGCTGTTGTGAGGAATTTAATTTAAGAAAACCATTTTTCAAACACCACAAAGTTATGATGTGATAGATCATCATTTACTTTTTTGGACTCCACACTATTCTTCTCTATGGAAAAAACTTGCAGACACATTGTCATCAGGGTTATATTTATGTGTTAGATTTTATTGCTTTTAGATTTTATAAACTTTTTCAGATATTTATTATTCTTTGTGCCCTTATTATGACATTTTGTTTCTTTGTACGCATTTTTTGTTATTTTAAGAGTAATTTTTTCCTTGGTTTATTTTTTATTGCCTGTCATATTTTCAATCAAATGTAATAAACATTTTATAAACTCAGTCATATTGTATTATTAGGAATGCCTCTTTGCAATTAAAGTCATCCCCTACACACTTAATGCCACAAACAGCCCCCATACATATCATGATAGACAGCCCACATACATATCATGATAGACAGCCCACACACATATCATGATAGACAGCCCACACACATATCATGATAGACAGCCCACACACATATCATGATAGACAGCCCACACACATATCATGATAGACAGCCCACACACATATCATGATAGACAGCCCGTTCACATATATATCACACACAATTCCACAATTTATTATTATTATTATTTTATTATTTATATAGCGCCAACAAATTCCGTAGCGCTGTACAATGGGTGGACTAAGACACATAATTGAGATCAGACCACTGGACGTACAGGAACAGAGGGGGTTGAGGGCCCTGCTCGATGAGCTTACATGCTAGAGGGAGTGGGGTATAGTGACACAAAGGGTTAAAGTAGGGGAATTAAATAGTTTGTTAGAGAAGGGTTTATTGAGTGCTTGGTAGGTCATTTTTGACAGTTGCAGGAAAGGAGTCATGGGGTGGGGGATGAGAAACCTGCTTACAGTTTAATTGATACGCTTTAATGAAGAAGTGAGTTTCAAAGATTTTTTTGAAGGAGTGGAGGCTGGGTGAAAGTCTGATTGAGGAGGGAAGGGAGTTCCACAGAATAGGTGCAGCCCTGGAGAAGTCTTGAAGGCAAGCATCAGAGGTGGGGATCCGGGCAGAGGATAGGCGTAGGTCTTGGGCTGAGCGCAGGGGTCTCGACGGGACATACTTGTGTATGAGGGAGGATAGGTATGTTGGAGCAGCATTATGTAGGGATTTGTAAGCAAGCGCCAGAATTTTGAATTGGGCCCTATATCTAACTGGAAGCCAATGCAGGGACTGACAGAGCGTGGAGGCGTGGGAGGTCCGACCGGACAGGAAAATAAGCCTCGCAGCCGCATTCATTATAGATTGCAGCGGTGCAAGCTGGGAACATGTAAGACCAGTGAGAAGGGGATTGCAGTAGTCGAGGCGAGAGAGAAAAAACAGCATGAACCAGTATCTTAGCCGCATCTTGAGTTGGAAGCGACAGGATTTGACGATCGATTGGACACGGGTAGTAAAAGAGAGGTCAGAATCAAAAAGAACCCCTAACAGATGTTTTTGCATACTCAAACATGCACATGTTAATTTTAAAAATAGGATGGGCACACCAGGGAACTTCAGAGTCTTGTTTTGGCACACTTCTGCTAAAATGTTGCCTAATAAATGTACACCTATTAGTGAAAGCGTTACTACAAGCATCGCAACCACTCATAACAAGCCCCATATAGTGGTTATGATGCCCAGGAGCACCCTCGCCCAATTCCCCCGGTAATGGTGCAAACCTATTAGTAATGCTTGCCCCTTTACCTGACTCCAATGCTTTCTTGTGGTCCAGTGACGCACATCCAGCTTCTGCAGAGCTGCAGAAACCAGAAGCCATGGTGGTCGACAGTTATTGGCTGATAGTGTGTGCTGTTTTCAGCCAACCACTATCATTCTGTCCAACAAAAGTTGCACACAAATTATATTAGCCAGCCTGGAACTTTAGTTCCACTGATGAGACCCAATTACACTGTTGGAGGTAGAAAAATACCTCTGGCAACAGAGGAATTAATCTCAGAATGTTCATAAAGACTTCCAGAACCATGACAGATTCAAATCACAGAAATAGTCATGGTGCTTAAAGCAACACTTTAAGATTTAAAGCATCCTGTGTGTATGCCTATGTGTTAATTTTTATGTGAGTCTACTTCTTTATGACAAATGTCTCCTTATGTCTCTTTTAGATATTTCAGGCAAAACGTTATGGGGTTACACGACTTGCCATTAGGCTTCATTCACATCATTCATCAGTGTCATAAATGTTCAATGAACTATGATGATAACCATGTTAGAATCCTTATCTTACCACCTGAAAGGCTCATCTACAGTTCCTTACAAGTGAACACAGATTTAAAAGAAAATAAATCACAGACATTGTCTCTCGGCTGGGGTCCATTGATTGTCTGTTTTTAGAAACTCAGAAACCTTTTTAAAGCACTTTGTACATTTCAAAAACGTATCGAATATGGAAAAGATTGGATGGAAGGCTACAAGCTTGCAGTCTGTAAAATGCCATTGGCTATTTGCAATCTCTATATATCTTTTTTTTTTTTTTTTTTTAAAGAACTCTTCTATTTCCAATCCCACTGATCCCCCAATTATAAAAACATGACATCCCTTAAATGACCAAATATGGCTATTTTAAGAATAAACAAATTAAACATTTCTGCACGCCGGTGCTATTAATATAGTGACTCACTTTCTGGTCCAAATGTTAAAAACTATTTAAATATTTTTTTAAAAAAATGTTTTACTCAGTCAAGCAATCAAACATTACATACACTTTATAAATAAAACATAAATATATAATATCAGTATATTTATAGTGTTTTTCTCCTAAAAGTATTTTACAAAATGCAACTCTTTGAGGTTATAGATACTGAATTCAACCTATATTAAAATATATATATATATACATATATATATATATATATATATATATATATATATATATATTATATTCCTCCAGTGTTTACAGGAATATTGGATGCTCTGTACAAACTGTAGGACGTGAATTTATATTCAGATATTCTGATTGTTAAAGGAACACTATAGTCACCTAAATTTCTTTAGCTAAATAAAGCAGTTTTAGTGTATAGATCATTCCCCTGCAATTTCACTGCTCAATTCACTGTCATTTAGGAGTTAAATCACTTTGTTTCTGTTTATGCAGCCCTAGCCACACCTCCCCGGCTATGATTGACAGAGTCTGCATGAAAAAAAAAAATGGTTTCACTTTCAAACAGATGTAATTTACCTTAAATAATTGTATCTCAATCTCTAAATCGAACTTTAATCACATACAGGAGGCTCTTGCAGGGTCTAGCAAGCTATTAACATAGCAGGGGATAAGAAAATCTTAATTAAACAGAACTTGCAATAAAGAAAGCCTAAATAGGGCTCTCTTTACAGGAAGTGTTTATGGAAGGCTGTGCAAGTCACATGCAGGGAGGTGTAACTAGGGTTCATAAACAAAGGGATTTAACTCCTAAATGGCAGAGGATTGAGCAGCGAGGCTGCAGGGGCATGTTCTATACACCAAAACTACTTCATTAAGCTAAAGTTGTTCAGGTGACTATAGTGTCCCTTTTTATTTTTGAAAGTGCAGATGATTATGGTACATTTCCAGGCAATCCCACATGTCTTGTGAAAAGCATATATTCAGTTATACTTAGTGTTTAAAAAAAAAAAAAAAAAAAAAAAAAAAAAAAGGATGTTTTTCCATAAGTGGAAAAAGATTGGTGGGAGACACAAGAGGGTAAGATTATAAGATTTAGAGGGAGATGTAAGTAAGGGGGCAATGAGGAAGTAGACCAAATGGGGAGATGCAGATGAAAGAAACAAAAGGGAGATACAAATGGGAAACGATAAGAGTGAGAGACTCAATTCACGGACATATGGAAGAGGTGGATGCAACTGTAGAAAGATAAGGCTTGAAGACACAACTGGAGGACAAATGGAAGTGGTAGATACAAGTAGAGGACAGAAGATGGAGGGAGGTACAACTGGGGACTGGGTAGAGATATGGAGGGAGACACAAGTAAGGGGCACAAGTTGGAGGGAGATTCAAAAGATATATGCAAGTTAGAGAGATATGGAGACCATGAATGGCAAAACGCATTCAGATTTCACGTTATTGCATACAAATAGGCGCCTGTACTTATACACTCTCTCTCTCTCTCTCTCTCTCTCTCTCTCTCTATATATATATATATATATATATATATATTACATAATAAAAACAAAGTCCTGATGTGTAGCCGAAAAAGACCAACACACTCTAAAAACCTGTACAAAGAGAGGTATCCTCTTTGCCCACACAAATAAAAGCTATACATACATACAATAGGCGGAGTTGGTTGGTTCTTGGGTAGATGGTGCTAGATAGATGGTGCAACCTGAAAAAAACAAGGGGGATGAAATATGGGGCAGAAATATGAGTAAAGAAGCAATCTCTAGTCTTGTACTCACAGGAATGGAGCCAGTATCACTAGGCTCAATGTGTAGGCATGTGGGAATATTTGTGGGGATCCCACTCCCTTTCTGTGCATCCTTTGGTTTCACGCCCTCTGGTCCACCTCACAGATCTGCTGGGTGTCAAGTGAAGTGCAAATTTTTTTTTATGGATAACGAAATAAAGCAAATAGATAAAATTGATATGAAGGCCGTTTCTGGTGTTGCAAGACGCGTTTCGCCTCTCTCATAGGCTTCCTCAGTTGCTTGTGACCTCTGGTCAATCAATCTTTCATGTGTCCTTAATTGCTGGTTATTCATATCACCCGGTGTCTTTTTTTCATACTTCCGTCTTCTCCATATGACATCAGTCATCGCGACGCCTCCTTTGCCCGGATTTCCTGTGTGTCCGTATTCGGTACGCATCCATGCTCTGTGGTATTGGGCTGCAATCCTGGCAATCTCTTTCGTATAAATACATTGAGCATTTCGGAATATAAGAGTAAAAATCAATGCATGTGGTTCGAACTTTCAATGGGACTATTAGATATGTTAATACTAAATGTAAAAGTGATGACAGATGTGCATATTAACGCATAGTTGATAGTGACTAATAAAAATAGTACTATTAGATAACTAATGGAAAGTAAAGGTAGTAACTAATAGTCAATAGTAGACTATAAAATAGGATGGAACAGATTAATGTTAATAGGCTTAAATAAACATATAAAATGAACCTCTCCCTATAATTGAGAGTGTGTTTTTAGCATCACTAAAATGTATATACAAATAAAAATAGAAATATACACAAAATGTTCATGTGGATATATATAGACTTAAGGGGGAAAAGGAATATATAAATACAATAATGAATATAAAAATATGAATCAACAAATTTAATAATACGCCTTTGTAAAACCTTTTATAAAAGAAGTAGGTGTTGCCTCCTAGCTTGTCTATTTTAAGAAGTGGCATATCTCAAAGTTTGAATTGAGTCCGCGTGGGATGAGGGTATTAACATTAAAAATATATTTTATTTCCTCCTTGCCTAATTTATTCATAAAATCCCCTCCTTTCCAATCGTTTTTAACTGCTTTTAAGGCACAGAACAATAGGTATTTGGGGTCCTGATTATGTGTCGTCTTAAAATGTTGGGAAACACTATGGGTTTCTAACCTTTTTTAATGTTTCGTATATGTTCAGCTATCCTAACATTAAGTGGTCAAATGGTTCTGCCTATGTATAAAAGACTACATGGGCATTTTAAAACATATGACACCTTTTGGATGGCAGGTTAGATGGTCTTTGATGGTATGCTGTTTCCCTATAATGTGGCTTAGGTCAGTAAGGTGTCTCTTGTTACTCTTTGTTCCCCTACATGGGAGGCAGTTCCCACATCAATAATAACCCAAAAGGTCTAAAAAAGGAATTCTTGGTTTCTCAGTCTCCAAGCAGCTCTTAACTAGAATCTTTTTTAGATTTTTGGTTCCCCTGTAAATTATTTTAGGTTCAAGGGCTTTGATTTTATTTAGAACCGGGTCATCTCTTAGGATATGTCAAAGTTTTCTTATGGCCTGTTGTACTTTCCTGGTGTTTCCATTATAGTTACAGATAAAGGGAATTTAATTTCTTCCTTGGGATTTATTCTTTTGTTTGTATATAACAAGTTGCTCCCTCGATAAATGTTTCACCTCTTTTAGGTTCTTCCTTCATAACATCTCTCCAAAAAATGTTTCTCTAAGTGTTCAGCTTGTTCTAACATACAGTTCCTTCTTATACTAAGGAGCATTCATTAACCAGGGTTTATGGTGACAGCTGGTTCCGTCTATGTAACTATTCGTGTCCAGAGGTTTGAAGTAGTTCTTGGTTTTGATGCAAGAGTCTTTGATGCAAATGTTTAAGTCAAAAACATTGATGTCAGTGAAGCTTCTAGTAATGTTAATTTGATAACCCAATCATTGTTGTTGAGGAACTTTCAGAAATCATCCAAGTCCAGGCTGTTGCCTGTCCAAACATAAAATATATCATCTAAATATCGGCGATAGGACACCAAGTTTGCTACCCAGCCATGCCCCTGGGAAATAAAGTGTTCTTCCCAATATGCCATAAATAAATTGGCATAGCTGGGAGCAAACTTAGTGCCCATCGCCGTACCACATATTTGTAGAAAACACTGTTCCTGAAACCAAAAAATATTATTGGTCAAAATCATTAAGATCCCCTCCAGTATAAAATCTATCTGTTCTTCTTTTAAATGTGATTCTTCTAAAAATGTTTAACTGATGCAATACCTTTTTCGTGGGGAATTATGCTATATGGAATTATGGTATACAGTGAACTAACGTCACATGTGACCAACATATATCCTTCTTTCCATCGAGTTTGTTCCAAAATTTGTAGCATATGGATAGTATATTTTAAATAAAATGGATTTTTAACTACTAATGGCTGTAACAGAATATCTTTGTATTCAGAAACTCTTGCCGATACTGAGTCAATTCCTCATATGATAGGTCTTCCTGGGGGATTAGTTATGTCCTTGTGTACCTTGGGCAAGTGATAGAAGACTGGTATCTGTGGATTGATCATTAACAGATATTTAGCTTCTTTCTCATTTAGAATTTGTAATTCTTTCCCTTTCTCTATATATGACCTGAACTTCTCTTTTATGTTTTCTATAGGGTTAGATGGTAATAATTTGTATGTTTGAGGGTCCGAGAGAAGTCTCTTTTTTAGATAGATTATGTTGGTATTCATTCACCTTTTTTATTTTGTCCGCTTCCTTCATAACCATGATCTCAAATGCTTTTATTTGATCCGAAATCATGTGTTTAGGAAAGAAGGTTGATTTTTCTTTCAGTGGTGTGTGTTCACATTCTTCACTACACTCCTGTGTCCCTTGGTCCACTTTAACAGATTCTGTGGGATCTCCTTGTTCGCAAATCATGTTTAGGCTTGATTGGAAGATTGTGCTTGTCCCATTCTAAATTTGATAAAAATGAGGCTTGAGTATTAATCTGTGGTTAGGTATTAATGTATCTTTTGGATATGATATTGGAACACAAGGCTTGTTCATATAAAAGGACTCCTTATCTAAGAGGGAATCAAGACATATGGCAAATGAGAGAGTTAGTTTATACTGAAACCAAACATCCAGGCCACTTATATGTGACCTCACACCTTACAGAGTAGCTCTGCTGGGGTCCCATCTTCATAGAGGATTTTAGGCTGTAAGCTCTGACCTCCCATACAATCAAATTAACCCCTTTTGAAATTGACAATACCACCTCTACCAGGCAGCCAGTTCATATATGCACGAACATAACTTTCATTTTACCAAACCGATCTGAGCGCTTTTTTAATATGTTGTGTGCTCAGATCGGGGCTATTTGGGAAGGGTTCCAATGCTGTTGTCATGTATTTTTGTGAGATGTAAAAATTGTATGTAAGTTTTCCTATTTGAGAGATAATTGGCTTAGCTTCATTGTAGCTTAATTATCGCTCAAACACAATGGCTTGTGGGAAGGAAACCCCTGTGATTTTGTATTGGAAACCCCATGGTAGGCACTGCATAAAAAGGCGAATGTGGCCTAATAAAAATCAGATTGCTGCTTTTACCCAATACAACTTGTTGTGCCCATTATATTTGGGAGACTCTACACAAAGGGAATACTTTCACTATATTCAGAAATGAAATAAGGGACAAAACCAAGGAGTTGGCCTGGACTCCCAAATATATAAATGAAACCAAGAGGTCTGCACTCACCTGAACATGCATACATTATTGGGTGCTGCTGGGGCCAAAATATACAAAATACAGAATCCAGCGCACTCGCTTATTCACTAAACCATGTTTTCAAATCTTAGAGATTGTAATAGTTTTATTTAAAAACACCACCTAGGCAAAAACTAATTGGGGTTTAGTTACATTATATGATCATATATTGCATAAGCCTGCCACAACGTCAATGTACCCCATTCTTGGCAGGTCCTACCTGCCTCATCCCAGGGCTCTTTTTAGCCTTGTACTGTAGACAGCCCCAGGTGGATTTTTTCACCAAGTAAGTGGGTTAATCTCATAAGTGCAGACATTAGGCTGTTAGAGTAGGACCTGCCAAAGATGGGGTACATTGACATTGTGTTCAGGTGAGTACAGACCCCTGGTTTATGTACCCCCACGTGGGTCCAGCACTCTCTCTCTCACGGTCTTGTGCTTGCCTGGGTGCTTACTTCAGCCAAAATGTACATAATCCAAGAAAAGTGCACTCACAGGACTCTGTATGTGATTTTCCAATTCTTTTATTGTGCAATATAGATACACCACATTCGTGTCAATGTTTTCCAAGGCTTGAAAAGAGTCCAGTAGAGGACTGAAACGTTGACACTAATGTGGTGTATCTATATTGCGAAGTAAAAGAATTGGAAAATAACTTATAGAGTCCTGTGAGTGCACTTTTCTTGGAATATATATTTAATAATATAGTATTCTCTCTACTGTATTAGTGTTTAGGACGCACCTTCCAAAACTCCCCAAGAGATCCCGAGGTAGCAACTTGGAGGGGAATTGCTGGATTCCAGCTTTCTAAGTAGCTTCTTCTTGCAGCTGCCTGATTAATTAGAACAGACCGTTGCCGAGGTTAGCAGTTGACGAGGACTAATTTCCCAGGATCTGAGGCTTCTAAAATAAGAGCCGTCACTTTCCAGAATATTTTAAATTATGTTTACTTTTCTCATATATATTTATCAACTATATATTGGTGGGATATGAAAATGAAATCTAAATGTAGAAATCTTTATTGCTGTGTTTACTTCTGTCATGAAACTGGGACTCTCTCGACTCCCTATCAATTATCAATTATCATAATAAATGTTTCTGATCATAGGTCTCAATTTAATAACCTTTCCAAATGATTCATTAGAAAAGTTTTAAGTGATCTATCTACAGAATTCATCATTTTAGTATAAGGAATATTTGTATAGAAACCATTTGGAATATTTTTCTAAGAGTATGAAAGCTTATTAAATCGAGGCCATAGTTAATTGAAAAAAATAAAATCGGTTTACCTTGTCATTTGATTTGGTTGCCCTGGCTGTACCTAAATTTGCTAAATGTTTTGATATACATTTAAGCATCATGTAAAATAACAGAAGTTATAGGTGATTTTCAATGTTTCATTTGATGAAGTCTCCACTCCTTCAAAATATATTTGAAAACTCACTTCTTCAGGAAAGCATATCATTTAAACTGTTAGCGGGTTTTCATTCCCCCCTGCCCTCCTCCCCCCATGTCTCCTCTCCTGCAACTGTTAAAAAGTTCTCAGTGAATACTTTTCTAGCAACCTATTTTATTACCCCTACTTATACCATTTGTGTCACTATACCCCACTCCCTCTAGCATGTAAGCTCATTGTAACCTCTGTTCCTGTGCATCCATTTGTCTGGTTACAATTACGTGTCTGTTAGTCCACCCATTGTACAGCGCTATGGAATTTGCTGGCGCTATCTAAATAATATAATAATAATAATAATGATTATTAAGTTATTACCAGAGAAGTTTCCGTTTAAATGTGCCACTCATTGAGGGGAAGCATGATGAATTTCGATCTTTTCTTCTACTAGTTATCTGGGACAAGAGTTACTACAGCCTGCACTTCTCCCCTGCTGTCTACACACACATAAGTTGTGGAAGAGCATTAAATCTATTCTTTGTTTCTGATGGTGCATGATTATCATGGTAAAAAAAAATGGAAGTGAGAACACAGCTGCTCCTTTAAGCAGTAAATATCTCGCTACTGTCAGTGCTATAAGCAGTCCTCCATAGAATAAATGAAAGACAGAGAATTATCCAGGTATCCCAGTATCTTTTAAACATATTGCCTATAGCAGGGGTGCCCAAAAGGTAGAGTCCCCAGATGTTTTAAAATTCCACCTTCCGTGATGCCTTCTCATTCTAAATGCATGCAAAGCATCATGGGAATTGTAGTTCCGCAGCATAGGGGGATCTACTTTTTGAGCACCCATGGCCTATAGTTATTGCTTCATTACAAAGTATTGTTTTTTTTTTAGTAAAAATTACAAAACATCAAAATCTATTTTTTTAATAGCACTAGTCATAGTATTAGTCATCAATGTCAAAACAAGTCTTCACAATAGTAAAACGTCTCCAACTATATCTAAATAGAGAAAATCTCCCCCTGAGATTTGTACACACTGAACCCATTGGAACAACAGAAACAAGTTTGTAACATTGACAAATTGTGTACTCACTGCATTGTCCAAAATATCAGAGCTGATGCGGTATCCAAATTATTAGGGCTGATGAGTGTTCACTGTGTCTTCATCATGAGAAGTAGAACAAACAGATAATCGTGTGAAACGGTTAATCAATGCAAAATACTTAATCCCCGTTAGCTTCATGAAAGGGAACAGATAACATCGACCGAGAGAGACTAATAATGTGCTTTCGATGTGAAATTAAACAAGTGCTGGGAACATAGCCTACAAGACGTCCTGCAGCACCTCCTCTCCTTTCTCATTTAGCCTTAATTAATATGAGTGTTTAGAAACCTAGCTTTATCTCACTTTGATTGATCTCATCTATGAAAAGAAAAACGTCCTTTTATTTGTTCCAATTTTATTGATAAGGAGGAACCCTTGTGAATAGATTTAATAAGCATTACACTGCTGAAGTTTCCTATCTGCACATCAATACTAAGATAAGGTGACTAATGGCTATTGAGCTGATGAGCTAATCGTGGTATTATTATTTATTACACATTATTAGAAAAGTTCCTTTCAGATTAGTTTACATAACACCGAAAAATTACCTGTTCTGCAAAATCTTTAAATAAAACATATAATAATAAAAACCCATGCATTTAGAACCACTTACAGGTTTTCAAACGTGTCTACAAATATACTATGCAGCAGTTGGAGTACACTGAGAAGGTAAGGATTCTGGGTAACGAGATCAAGTGTAACACAAAAACCAAACGAGGAGTTATAAAAAAGAGTTCTGTTCTAACGATAAGTGGAAATCAAATGTAAAAGGATAGGAACCACCAAAGTAAATCTCCCTCCAGGGTGAGAAGAAGTCAGAAGTTTGTACATCACTTTTACTTGTACAATATTTCAACTTGCGACTGCACATACCTCAAAGGGGCTTGGGAACCAGTAGATGAAGTGCTAGGTTATCTTTCCAGTTTACTGAGTATTTAATAGAGTAATTGCATACGGCTTTAGGTGTTGTTATATAGCTTAACTGAACCTAGCTCACATTATTAATATGACTACATATCTCAATGCCACAATACTAAGTACCAACATTTCAAAATTCATTGTTTCATTTAACTAATTTGTGGTTGGGGGAGGGGGGGGGTACACTCACTATAGAGAGACTCATTTTTGACCAGAATGCTGTTTGGCTGAATTTGGCCTGATTGGGTGTTCAGTGAAATTACTAAATGGTGATATAAAATGAATGACAAACTAGCCAGACTGCCTAAGACTGAACATGTTCAGGTTTGGGTCAATATCCTGAATTCCACTACCAAAAAAAAGAGCTGATATGGAAACAAAGATGATTAACAGTTAGGGGAGAGTCACCAAGTATTCAATTTATTCAGAGCACACTGAACAATAGAGAGAAAAATAGGAGGGACAGTAACAATCTATATTTTTTTTTGTGAATTAAATTTTATTCAGGTTTTCAACAGTATACATTCGAACAATAATAAAAGTAAATGTCTCAAAGGTGGTTCAGTGAAACACGCAGGTTTCCAGTAAACGGCACATACAAATTATCAGGTACAGTATTAGCGAATCTTAAGTATCGGTACATCAATGCAGGGAAACGCGCAGGTTCCCAGCTCGGAGCATGTAAAGTTAAGCCTTTGATGGTATACCTGTGTTCCGCTATATCCTGGTCCGGCTGCGTGGCCCGCAAGTTCACCCGGGCCGGGGGGGGGGGGGGGTGGGGGAGGGGAGGGGAGATGAGAAAACAAGGGGGGGGTAATCTTCAGTGTTTGGGGAAGCGTCAACCCTGCTCAATGGGTCTGTGTGGCCCCTTGTCCCCGTCAGGGCTAAGTCTGTCGCGTTAGTCTCTGTCTGTGGTGGCTCCATGTATGACGTGCGCTGTCTTTGTGGTCATTCCCTGTCACCTCTACCTATCGTCTCGGGCTGTGTTCCCACTTGTCAGGGTACCTGTGGTCTCTACCTCCGAAAGAGGTAGAGACTTAGCTGTTCCTCCATCCAGACGGTCTGATGGCTCCCTTCCCCGCGGTCTATCCGGTCATGCTAGGCCGGCCGCGAGGGAGTGACTGCCTTTTACAGCATCTAGGCAGGAAGTAGTCATCAGGACACTCCCCCGGAACGACCTGTCAGTCAATTACTGCAGGACCAATCAAGACGCCTCGGAGGCGTGGTTACTGCTCTGAACAGGGTATTTAACAGAGCTTCTTTCATTAGCTCATTGCCCTGTCGTGGTTCTAGCTTGTTCTAGTCACTCAGTGCTTGTGTATTCTATTATCCCTTTTGGTTTTGACCCGGCTTGTTTACCTTACTCTGCTTATCTCTGTTACCCTTGATTCGGCTTGTCTCTCGCTTACCTGTCTTCTGTTACCCTCGACCTCGGCTTGTCTTTGACCATTCTATACTGTGCTACTTACGTTAGTCCGGCCATTCTAAGGTCCGGTATACGTATCTGGCTACTGTTTGTACTCTGCGTGTTGGATCCCTGTCCCGATCCTGACACCACTGATGTCTACTCAGTCTGTGAGAAGTGTCTGGAAGTCGGGTTTCGTCGTAGTCAGTATCCAGTGTGTCCAGGTCGTCATATACGACTGTTCTCTCCCCTCTGCGTGTGAGATAAGTTCCTCTAGCGCCCTGAGCTCTTCCATGCGTTTGAACCAGGCAGACACAGGTGGTGGGGTTTTTTGTTTCCAATATAAGGGAATTAGGCTCTTAGCTGTGTTTAATATCCTGATCGTTAGGGATTTTTTATAAGTTGAGCTACGGGTGGAGGTGTGGTGTAGGAGGAAGGCTGCTGGGTCCAGTTGGGGTGGAGTATCAGAAAATTTCGTTATGATCGTGTGGATCGCTGCCCAGTAGGGTTGTATCAAGGGGCATGTCCACCAGATATGGAAGAGAGTGCCTAGAGCTTTCTCACATCTCCAACAGTTGTTGGTGATGGTTGGGTCGTAGGAATGGGTGACCAGTGGCGTGCGGTACCAGCGGGATAGTACCTTATAGGCCGTTTCTTGTATGCCACTGGATGTTGCACAGTGAAGGGAAAGGGTACAGATCTTTTCCCATTGGGTTGGCGAGAGTGTGATTCCCAGGTCAATTTCCCATTTACTCATGAAGCTCGGTGGGGGAAGTCTCTTTGCGTCCATGAGGAGGCCATAGAGTGTGGACAGCCCCCTGGCCAGTGGGCTTGGGTCGTGGCAGAGCCTTTCAAAGTCTGTGAGTGGCCTGTGTGCGTGAACGTCCCTGGTGATTATTAGTAGGTAGGCTAATAGTTGTTTGTATCTGAATTGCATCATGAACGTTGGTCTCTCCACGGGCAACAGGGACTCAAGAGTCCGTATCGTGCCGTTGAAGAAACAAAAAAGAAAGAAAAAGACGGGGTGTTTCCCCGCGGGGTCACCTATAGCGGTGACAAAAACTCCCACGTGGAAGGCCCCTCTAGCGTCCCCCTACCCGCCCCGCCCAAAGAGTGCTCTAGCCCCTAGGCTATCCGTGGTCTTGTGAGTGGGGTATCTTAAAATTTGTGTGTGTCGTGCGAACCAGGCGTCAAGCCTCATGAGTTGTGTGTGTGTGTGAGCTTCATGGCGTGTCTAGTTAGGTGGTGTGTCGTGATGTGGCCCTGAGCTCTAGCGGCAAGTGTGTGTGTGGTGGCTGTGTCCCTCTCCTGCCTACCCTTCCTCATCCTATATTCCCATCCACTTCTATAAAAGGATAGGTTGGGCCCTCCGACAAAGGCTCAATGTCTCCGTTACCAGTGTTCTCAAGATGTGTCGGTGGCATTGAGTCTCGACGTCTCTGTGGCCCGTGTTTGGTGGTGTGGCAGAGTCAGTCCCCTTACGGCAGCTCGGCTGGTTAAGAGTATGTTCCCTGTCGGAGTGGTGGTCGGAGCATAGCGTAGGCCGCTGGGTCGTCAAATCCCCCGTTCAAGCCCCCCACCCAAAAGTGAAACAAAAGAGGGAGTCTGGCAGTTCGGTGTGGTTAGTGAGGTACCTTATGGCAAGCTCCCCAGCAGATTATAGTCTATAGGCAGATACCCCGATCGGTGGGTCTCAGAGTCTCTCAGGAGCCGCGGAACTCAACGGGGGTTGCCGGCTGGTCGTGCCGTCTCCATTCTGGATCTGGTTCTTCTTTGTGGCAGCGGGTCGTCTCGTGCCGGCCTGGGTGGGCCAGTGTAGAAGTCTAGCGGGTCAGGCCAAGTCATGTTTAAGGGTGGTAGCTGGAGCTCGACAGTGAGATCCCGTAGGTCCTGTTGATTGCGTACCGGCATGGGACCGCTAGGAGTGTGAGCAGTTAGGCCGGTCGGGAAAGTCCATCGATATCTCACCTTCTGTGCTGTCAGGGCTCGAGTGAGGGGTTTCAGAGCCCTGCGGTAGCCCAATGTAGCCGGGCAAAGATCAGGAAATATTTGGATGGGGTGATCCTCATGAGTGATGGGTCCCGCATTGCGAGCCGCCTGTAGTATGTCTTCTTTGAGGGAGAAAATAGTTAAGCAGCATATTACGTCCCTCGGCGGCGCTCCTTCAGGGCCTCTGGGTCTTAGTGCCCTGTGTGCTCGGACAAAATCGATCGGTGTGTCCGCAGGACGGCCCAGGAGGTCGTTAAATAAGATGGTAAGTGTGTCAGTGAGCCGGGTTGAGGGTTCTTCGCCTTCAGGTAAGCCTCGGATTCGCAGGTTGTTTCTGCGACCCCTGTTGTCGAGATCTTCGACATGGCGAGCCATGGCTTGCAAGTGGGCAGTGTGGCCGTGAAGCGTGGACTCTGTGGTTGTGTGGGCCACGGTGAGGTTGTCTTGTTCCTCTTCCAGCCGTGCCATGCGGTCTGCCATACCTTGCATGTCTGCTCTCATCAGTTGGAGGTCGGCCCGGATCGAGGCATGGAGGGCTGATGTGGCTTGGGTCAAGTCGGCTCTGGTGGGCAATGCTTTCAGCAGGGCCATCCAGTCTGCCGGTGGGTGATCTGTGGCCTCCCCGCTCGCTTCGCCGACCTGGGAGTTCGGGCTCATGGATGAGGCCTCCGAGTACAGGAAGGCCTCAGCGGAGGCCTGGGATGGTGGGTCCGGCTGTGTGGTCATATATTGCCTGACCGACGCCTGGATTGCAGGTGGGCGGGTGCCCGATGGTTTGGGGGTACCCCCAGTCTTAGTGTGTTTCCCCATATTTGCGTTTGGGGCAGCTTTCTAGTGATTTGCAGGGCGAGCACGGAGGAGCTCAGAGATTAGGCAGCCATTCCGCTCCGCTGCTAGGCCACGCCCCCCGTAACAATCTATATTTATATATTTTGTACATTTATAATATATACATTTTGGTATTTCTCCTTTTTTTCACACTATAAGTTACCTTTTCTCAATGCCAAATGGCAGGAAATGCACATGACATGAAAACTTTTGAATTCCATTGTTTTATTAATAGTTTAAGAAAAGTGGATTCTGAAAATAGGTTAATGGTTCTTCAGAGAATATTTTTCCTTTTTTGTTTCTTTGTAAATCCGTGTTTATTCAAAACTTTACATAGTACAACGTGAAGGTACAAAACAAAGAAAAAACACAGTAAAGTAACACTGGAGGCAACACAACCACTTCACCCTAATAAAGTCGTTTTAGTGCAAAGACTACGGTATGTCTTTTTTTGTTAGATAGTTGTTTTCCTAGTTACCTTCATCTGATCCTCCCTTGCAAACTCAATACAAGTAGGTGGATACAGAGGGGTTATCCTGGTTGTGGGGGTCCTTGATTTGTAAAGAAGAATTCTTAGAACTATAACCACTACAGCCTGCCGCAGTTGTTATGGTGCCATGTCACAGTTAAGAATCACAGGGGGCTGTGAATATGCATTAGTAGGGTGCTGCTGGGAGCCAGTTTATACAATAAAAACAGAAAATCCAGCTCACTCCATTATCCCCTAAACAGCAACTACAGTGCTGACAGATTTAGTTTAGTGCTGACAGATTTAAAAAAAAAAACACCTAATCCAGGCAACAAATAATGGAGGTTTAGTTACACTAAATGATCATGCATTGCATAAGCCTGCCACAAACGTCAATGTACCCCATCTTTGGCAGGTCCTACTCTCACTGCCAACTGTCTACTAAATGAGCTACTCACTCGGGGAAATCCTTCCATCTCGAGTTCTCTGCAGTACAAGGCTTAAATAGGGTCCTGAGATGAGAACCTGTGACAGGGGGCGGTGCAAAACCAAGGAGCTGGCTAGACTCCTAAATAACTACATGGGAAAACAAGGGGCTGGATGCACTCACCTAAACATGCTTAAATGCGGTGCTGCTGGAGGCCAATAAGTACAGTAAAAATAGAAATCCAGCGCACTCACTTATCAACTAAACAGCTACTTTGATGCTGACAGATTTAACTAGTTTTATTAAAAACACCTAATCTAGGCAAAAAATAATGGGGGTTTAGTTACATTATATGATCATACATTGCATAAGCCTGCCACAAACGTCAATGTACCCCATATTTGGCAGGTCCTACTCTCACTGCCAACTGTCTACTAAATGAGCTACTCACTGGGGGAAAATCCATCTGCAGCTTATACTTTATTTATTTACTTGCGTCAACACTCAATTTATCTCAATATCTCCTTTTGGTGTGAATGTGATGCAATATCGTCTGCTTTATGTTCATTTAAAAAAAATCTCTCACATTGCAAGCTTTAAGCATGTATAATTAGTTCTTATGATGTCAACAAACAAATATTGCACTAAGTGAGTTATTTCTATTATGCTGTGAGATGCAAAAATGTAATAAACTTTAAAAAAAAACATTTAAATTAATTTAATAATATTTAGTACAGATTTTAAAAATGTTAATATTTTGAAATAAACAACTATTACAAAATCTAAACAAAGAAAGGTTATCTTTGCTCTATAACGTATACAAACGTGTGTAATAGTGCTCTGATGATCCCTATGATTAACTATGTTAACATTTATAAACTAGAGAACAATGTTCAGGAATAAATAAAAAAATACAAACTATTGTGGTTGGGAGATGAGTGGCAGGGGGTACGTTATTATTACCTTATTATAAAAAAGGTATTGCAGTGAATTTTCCTGATTTTATTATTTCGACACTAGATTTTAATTAAAAAAATAATTGATGTCTCCAACGTGTTTATTTCATTCAGGCTTCTCTACGTCTAATTTATAATTACACATCCAGTGTGGGCATACAGAAATATAAAGCTTAGTTTGAGAACAATAATTAACAACTGCATCTTTTTACTAATCCCCTACCGTGCCAGTACAGATTGATACATCACAGAATAATGTGTGCTGCAAGAACAGGACATCATCATAGGAGGTTTAAACTTTGGCTGAAGAAAATGTTTAATGTAATTTCCTTCCCGATCTTAAAAGCATTTTCTGTGTCTGTGTTCCGTAGATTAACACATCCCCGTTTTAGCAGTTCATATTTTTAGTATCTTTTAAGATTTTTAACAGATCGTAGTTTTTTTTAATTTCAAGGGTGCACTCAGACTCTCTTTCATGACTTGTGCTGAGTGAATTTCATTTAAACCCAAAACAGTCTAATTGGAAACATAGTTGACGGAAAATATATTTACAATAGAATATTCACAACAATTTACATGTTAGTGGCAGAAAGCACTTTTATGTGCTAAAATGAGAATTCAAAGTGAATTTCAAATGTAAGGCCAGAGTAGCCAAATTTTTCCATTTGGGCTATTTTGATCTTAAATATGAAATTTACATTTAATTCACTCTCAATTCTTACTTTAAAGGAACACTATAGTCACCTAAACAACTTTAGCTTACTGAAGCAGTTTTAGTGTATAGATCAGGGGTAGGCAACCTTCGGCTCTACAGATGTTTTGGACTACATCTCCCATAATGCTTTTACAGCCATATTGCTGGCAAAGCATCAAGGGAGATGTAGTCCACAACATCTGTAGAGCCAAAGGTTGCCTACCCCTGGTATAGATCATAAGTCTCAGGTTTCACTGCTCAATTCACTGTCATTTAGGAGTTAACTCACTTTGTTTTTTTTTTTTTTATGCAGCCCTTGTCACACCTCCCCTGGCTCTGACTGACAGAGCATGCATGAAAAAAAAAACTGGTTTCACTTTCAATCAGATGTAATTTACCTTAAACAATTGTATCTATTTCTCTGTAAATTGATCTTTAATCACATACAGGAGGCTCTTGCAGGATCTAGCAAGCTAGTAACATAGCAGGGGATATCTTAAACAGAACTTGCAATAAAGGAAGGATAAACTTTAGATGACTCTTTACAGGAAGTGTTTAGGAAGGCTGTGCAAGTCACATGCAGGGAGGTGTGACTAGAGCTGCATAAACAAAGTCATTTAACTCCTAAATGGCAGAGAATTGAGCAGTGAGGTTGCAGGCACATGATCTATACACCAAAACTGCTTCATTAAGCTAAAGTTGTTTTGGTGACTACAGTATCCTTCGTTCAGGAGGAAAGCAACAGTACACAAAACAGCTAACTTTGGGACATGAGATAGATGACCCATCTCTCTGATGCCCCAAATGAAACAATGGGTGGGACCTGATAAAAACAGTGAAGCTGTTCAGTTCATGCACAGATGGCATGGAGTGGCATAGCATCCAAGTCAAAACTGGCCTCATTTCGAGCCCTGACAGCTGTTGACATCCTAGAGAGCATGTGATGAGCACCTACAAGAGGCTTCTTCCTGTAGATCTGAGACATGCTATTCAGCCAATCATCTTGTGAGCCCTTCCTTGGCAGAAGCTTGGTAAGATCTTGAGGAGACAACAGGACATTATAGAAAGTGCTGCCTTAGCATCTTGAAATAGAGTTTAAATGTTTTTCCAAGGAGCACGGTTACATAAAGGGTCTCTAGTAGATCACCAATCTTTGGAAACATGGCAGAGAGATTCAGATGGGCTCAGCATCTTCTGTTTTTAATAGACTTTCCTTAGTGTAGGTTACTATATTTGTTATTATATGTCAAAATGAACTTTCATTTTTTAATTAATGTGGATGCCAGAAAATTGAATAGCAATAGTTATTGAAAGAGCCAAAATATCTGACACTAAATTCCATAAAGTAAACCATATAATGATTGTGGTGAAGAAAGGGCTCTGAAAGGCTTAAATACACAAAATACTACTCCGATATACAATGCAATACACCGATAGGGCTCAACGCACACATACAAATAGAACATTTTTGAGTTAAAATACATTTCCATTTTAACTCAGGATAAATCGATACAGGGAAGGGCATACATTTAAATATATTGTAGCCCTAATGAGGAAGTGGGGCTAACCCTAACGTTCCAAACAACTCATACTTCAGTTAATAACCATGCAAATATGTACCTTTAGACTGTTAGCTCGTTTGAGCAGGGTCCTCATAAACTTATTGTTCCTGTAAAAATATTTAATTGTCCCATTTAATATTAAATTTACCCCTAATATTGTAAAGCACTGTGGAATAATTTGGCACTATATAGATGCACAAATAATCATAATAATAATTATAAGCACATGTGCTGGCATATAAGCAACCAATGTAAAAAAATATAGATTTTAGTTTATAATCCAAGATATTATCTTTCTCTGTGTCTTTAACTTATATAGGGCATATAAGGTACATTTATCAAATGTAATTTTTAACCAATTACTAAAATGATTAGTAATAATTTAGGTAGTTGATATAATATGCAGTTTAAAAGAAGATTTGATAAACCATTGATATTATTCTGATATAACGTGCTATTCGGGTGTGATTCAGTACTTGCATTTCCAAACTCGTTCGTGTAGTAAAACCAAAAATGGTAAAATGCATATCTTGTGCTTTAGGATAATTCTCATCCAGCCAGCATTCTAGAATCTTGAGGATTCTGAGTTCAAAATGTACCATTACAAGAGGATACACGCTACTTTGGTACTGATCAAAGGACTTAAACGAAATATAAAGTATTGGTACTCATTCTAAGCCACGTATCTGATCTAATAAGGAAAAGAAAAAAGGTTTTTAAAGACCAAAGCTGACTGTCTTGTCATGAAAGGAAAACGGAAAGCAGTGAGTACAGCCAAGCTTTTCTTTGAAATGCGTAAAGTGGGTGAATTTAATGAAGACAGTTGGCAAAAAAATTATTAATAAAAAAACGTGTATTATGCATTTCAATCAAAATGATGAAATGCAGCTATGCAAAAAAATGAGAGAAACTGATTCTGAACCAACTCTTAGGTCAGTGGAAAAAGTATTGGTTGGGCTCAATATTAGAAATTAATAAACGGAACGGGGCTTATCTTCATAATAAAGAGAAAAATCGCACTAAGTAATTTTATTTATAAAGCATTCACATATCTCATGGTTTATAATTAATTAAAAACACACCTTTGTATAGAATACTTAAAGGGTTACTCCAAGCATTATAATTACTACAGTGCTTTCTGGGCTGGCCAATGACGTCCAAATGACACTACTGTAGATGGAGGATCACTTTTTGCAGCAAAGTGGTTAAACAAAATATGTGCAGTGTTTCCTAGTGAAATGCTGCACATACCATCAACATGACCTGTTGAAATCAGTAATGTGCTTATGGAGATTGGAGTAAGCCTTTAAAGGGACACTATAGTCACCAGAATGAGTACAGCTTAATGTAGTGGTTCTGGTGTCTATAGCCGGCCCCTGCAGGCTAATGCAGTGTTTACATTGCTGCCTAGTAACACCTATAGTTGCATTTACTCACTGTAACTGGAGGTGCTTCCTGGGTCAGTGGTGCATGTTGCAGAACTTATGTTCAGGGTTTCCACTCTCTGCATGGAGACCCTAAAAAAAACACCCCATAGCGATTCATTGATTCAATGCATCTCTATGAGGAGATGCTGATTGGGAAAGCATTGGACTGTCTGAGATAGACAAGACTGATGATCTGAGCTTTGTAGGTGGGGTTAGCCGCAACGACACCGATCTCCGAACAGGACCGGGAGCCGCACTGCCTTGCAGTGATGGGACTCATGGTCCAGGAGCATGCCGCTCCCTTCACCCGGAGTCAGCCAAATTTGTAATTTGTAGCCTTGTGCCACCAATCCTCCCTCTCTCCCCATACTTCTATCACTCTGTTCCATTTTGACCAATTCCTCCCTTTCTTCCCATACCAGTATCACTTTGATCACTCTGACCCATAACTTCTATCACTCTGACCCATAACTCACTCTCTCCCCATACTTATACCACTCTGACCCATTCCCAACTCTCTATTTACTCTCTATCTGCCACGTATTCATCCGCTTATAAAAATGTGGTTAATGGAATTTAATGTTCGGACAGGAAAAGTTGTGCCGAGCAGCAATCAATCCACAGGAGGGTTTATGCTGAGCAGCAATCATGCAAATAGGAACCTGGTAATTGCCTTTGGGGTCAAAGGCCGGTTACAACCAATCAGATCCACAGGTGGGGTATTTAGGCCCAGTTCTCCTCTTGCTCTGTGACCTGTCGTGGTTTCCCTTGTGGTTGTCCGAGAGCGTGTTATTGATTCTGTTTTTTCTGGTTATTTGACTTAGGCATTGATTTTGACTTCCCTGTTTTCTGGCATTCCTGACCCCTGGCTTTTCCTTATCGTTGTGTCTCTTTCTGTATCCCTTGACCTCGGCTATTCCTGACTATTCTTTGGTACGTTAGTGTGGCCATTTTAAGGTCCGGTATACGTTACCTATCAGTCCTCTGTGTTACACTCTTCTACATGCTGGATCATACTGTAATCCTGACACTACCACTCTAATCCAATCCTCCCTCTCTTTCCCTGTACTTCTATCACTCTGATCCATCACTCCCTCTCTCCGCATACTTCTACCACTCTGACCCATTCCCCTCTCTCAGCATACTTCTTCCACTCTGACCCATTCCCCTCTCTCCCCATACTTCTACCACTCTGACCCATTCCCCTCTCTCCCCATACTTCTACCACTCTGACCCATTCCCCTCTCTCCCCATACTTCTACCACTCTGACCCATTCCCCTCTCTCCCCATACTTCTACCACTCTGACCCATTCCCCTCTCTCCCCATACTTCTACCACTCTGACCCATTCCCCTCTCTCCCCATACTTCTACCACTCTGGCCCATTCCCCTCTCTCCCCATACTTCTACCACTCTGACCCATTCCCCTCTCTCCCCATACTTCTATCACTCTAATCCATTCCTCCCTCTCTTTCCCTGTACTTCTATCACTCTGATCCATAACTCCCTCTCTCTGCATACTTCTTGTCACGTATTAATCCCATATAAAAATGTGATTAATGACATTTACTGTTCTGACAGAAAAAGTTGTGCCGAACAGCATTCAAATCCACAGGAGGGTTTGTGCTGAGCAGCAATTATGCAAATGGTACCTGGTAACTGCCTTTGGGGTCAAAGGCCGATTACAGCCTATCAGATCCAGAAGAGAGGTATTTAGGCCCAGTTCTCCTCTTGCTCTGTGACCTGTCGTGGTTTCCCTTGTGGTTGTCCGAGAGCGTGTTATTGATTCTGTTTTTTCTGGTTATTTGACTTAGGCATTGATTTTGACTTCCCTGTTTTCTGGCATTCCTGACCCCTGGCTTTTCCTTATCGTTGTGTCTCTTTCTGTATCCCTTGACCTCGGCTATTCCTGACTATTCTTTGGTACGTTAGTGTGGCCATTTTAAGGTCCGGTATACGTTACCTATCAGTCCTCTGTGTTACACTCTTCTACATGCTGGATCATACTGTAATCCTGACACTACCACTCTAATCCAATCCTCCCTCTCTTTCCCTGTACTTCTATCACTCTGATCCATCACTCCCTCTCTCCGCATACTTCTACCACTCTGACCCATTCCCCTCTCTCCCCATACTTCTACCACTCTGACCCATTCCCCTCTCTCCCCATACTTCTACCACTCTGACCCATTCCCCTCTCTCCCCATACTTCTACCACTCTGACCCATTCCCCTCTCTCCCCATACTTCTACCACTCTGACCCATTCCCCTCTCTCCCCATACTTCTACCACTCTGGCCCATTCCCCTCTCTCCCCATACTTCTACCACTCTGACCCATTCCCCTCTCTCCCCATACTTCTATCACTCTAATCCATTCCTCCCTCTCTTTCCCCGTACTTCTATCACTCTGATCCATCACTCCCTCTCTCTGCATACTTCTTGTCACGTATTAATCCCATATAAAAATGTGATTAATGACATTTACTGTTCTGACAGAAAAAGTTGTGCCGAACAGCATTCAAATCCACAGGAGGGTTTGTGCTGAGCAGCAATTATGCAAATGGTACCTGGTAACTGCCTTTGGGGTCAAAGGCCGATTACAGCCTATCAGATCCAGAAGAGAGGTATTTAGGCCCAGTTCTCATCCTGCTCAGTGCCCTGCCATGGTTTCCCTAGTGGCTGCCCGAGAGCACGTTCCTGATTCAAGTTTCTTCTGGTTTTTGACTTTGGCTTTGAGTTTGACTTCCCTGTTTTCTGGTATCCCTGACTTCTGGCTTTCCCTTATTGTTGTGTCTCTTTCTGTATCCCCTGACCTCGGCTAGTATCCTGACTACTCTTTGGTACGTTAAGTCCGGCCATTCTAAGGCCCGGTAATACATTACCTATTAGTCATCTGTGTGGCACAATTCTACTTGCTGGATCATCTAGTAATCCTGACACTTCTATCACTCTGACCCATTCCCCTCTATCCCCATACTTCTATCACTCTGACCCATTCCCCTCTCTCCCCATACTTCTATCACTCTGACCCTTTCCCCCTTGCTCCCCATACTTCTACCACTCTGACCCATTCCTCCCTCGCTCCCCATACTTCTATCACTCTGACCCATTCCTTCCTCTCTCCCCATACTTCTATCATTCTGATTAATGTCTCCCTCTCTCCTCATACTTCTATCACTCTGACCCATTCCTTCCTCTCTCCCCATACTTCTATCATTCTGATCAATGCCTCCCTCTCTCCCCATACTTCTATCACTCTGATCCATCACTCCCTCTCTAACCATATTTATACCACTCTGACCCATTCCCCTTTTTCCCCATACTTCTATCACTCTGATCAATTCCCCACTCTCTCCCCATACTTCTATCACTCTGATCTGTTCCCCACTCTCACCATACCCTAGGCTAAGCCGCTGCCACCGCCTTCTCCTCCACACTGGGCACCCTCCTCCATAGCCATCTTGATCTGCTGACAACAGGCATGCCGACAGCCGCTCCTGTGTTTAGGCTGCCCCTCTGTCCTGCACAGATTCTGTTCAGCAGCTCCTCCATCTTGAAAAAGAAAGGACAAACGTAAAAGGCCTAGCTAGTGCACAACAAGTGTGCACCAACTCTGCCAGGTAAGTAAAGTTATTAGTGACAGGATTTTAAAATGGTTGACCTATATATTGGTCAAAACCCCTACACTATACAGCCAAACCCCAAACACTAACCCACCAATCACCACTAAGTCTCCCCCACCCTCCTCTAGCCTGTCTCTTAGCCCTGTCAGGGCCCTTTTGCCTAAGCTGCACTTTCTCCATGCGGCTACAATATCATAGTGTTGGGACAAGTCAAGACCATAAACCCCCAGCTGCTGCAGAACTACATAAACTACTACGTTTTATGACTTTGAAATTCTAGAACTTTGAAATTCTAGATCTGCAGAAGATGGGAGTCTACCATTTGGCCACCTTGAGTTAACATTGTGGAGCATTAAGCAGTACGTCATTCTACAGAACATTTTATGCAGACAGTGTGTGCATTTACATTCTGTGCTCAGAAACATTACCTTTCTAACTGTGTTGTAAATGTAACTCGTTTTAGTTTATTTTAATGTGACTTTATCCTCATATGACTTGCTATTTTTTCCATACTTTTCTATTTTGGGTTTGGTTTTATGTGCGCATGCTGTAAAATATTACTGAGACAATCGTGTGATATATAAGGATTCTGTTTGTATGTTCCCATGACATCTCTTTGCTTTCAGGGTAAGTTAATTCAAAAAATAAAAAACTGTACTGTAATTTTAATATAAATGTTTAATAGGATTTAGCTCTTTACAGTGTCCACAATGCACTTTCCTCTTGCTGAGCTATGCTGGATAATAGTGATAGGTGTTGTTAGCTCTCATCAGTTTGGATTCTGACGTACATGTACAGGAAGTGTCCTGAAAAGAAGAGGAAATATAAAAATGTAGGAAAATGTCCTATTTATTTAATTTCTAGATATCGAGCAAACGTAAGTAAAACAAAAGCAGATTTTCAGAAGCCAATAGGAAACAGAAAATAAATCACAGATATACTGTGTGAGAGTTTACTTTGTTCTAGCAATGAACTGAACACTATCTCACTGTACCTCACTGCGTCAGTTTAATTCTATTTTTATGACAAGGTGATAACACAGCAACCCATGAAAACAGTGTGAAACGGAGAAAAACTGGGCACCTAACAGAAATTGTCTGTGACTGTGTTCGGTTTATATGTACTTTATCCCCTAGGATCTTGTCGGTGTTCATCACCATCTTATGTTGAAGGTTTGCTATTTCCCATGTCATCTGCTGCCTCCACTTTGTCTTTCGGCCATTCTTTACCTTACATATATAGAGGTAGATTAATCATTTCAGGTCAAGCAAAGCTTTCTTATTTACATGAAGTTGACACAATATTACTTAGAATGAAAACAGGGATTTCATATTTAACAATATAGACTCTCTATAGAGATGAATTGTGGTTTTAATTTTAATGTAAAATCCCATTATTCCTTCACCGAGCACTCTGACAAGGTCACATATCTGATCTTAGATGTTGGAAGCAGAACCCGGTTTTCTATTGGGTCATGTCACATTGTGGGTGTTTGTTAAAACGTCTGTGTGTGATATAATTATTAAAACTGTATCAAACTGAAATCAAAAAAAGATTGGCTGGCACTTTCCCCCCCACTCTTTCTCGCTCAAAAATGGCCTTGATTTAGAAGTCAAATATAGCATTAGTGTATATTCCTAACTCTATAGTGCTCTAGTCACTGTTTCGGTGACTGTCCCCCAACCCACTGCATTGGTTAATAAGTTCCTTTACTTACCTCGTCTGCCACGCCATGGTGCTGTCTCTGTGACTGGCCCCACCTCCAAGATTGATAAGCCTTGGCTGAGATAATCCATCTTGATAATTTCAGCCAATCCAATGCTTTCCCATAAGTAAGAATTATGAGACTGGTGTGCATGTGCAGCAACATTTTGCACTGAGCCAGTTGGAAGGTCTCTATTTTTGCAGAAGCATCTCTAGTGACTGTCTGGGACGGAAATGGAAACCAGTCTCCAGACCACTTAATTGAGATGAAGTGGTCTGGTTGTCTACAGAGTCTATATAATTCTATATTCTAGTTTGTAAGCTCTTTCAAGCATATTGTTTATGTAACCAGCAGCTGAACTATCACTGGTTTAGCCAGTGCGGCTGCAATGGGGCTCGCACACTGAGGAGTCCCACCAGATGGACCATGCACTTAGGGCCACCTGATGGGCATGTGTCGCCAGGGCCTAGTCGTGTGCTGCGGCTCTTTAGCAGCATAAACGGGGCCCCTTTAAAGATGGCAAGACTGAGAACAGGTGAGAGATGGTAATTTCCTCCCAGCTAACAGGTAAATCGTCCCATATGGGATTTTTGTAACATGTTGTAATTGTCTCATTTATTGTTAAATTTCCCTTTCTTATATTATTGTAAAGCGTTGCATGTTGGTGCTATATAAATACCAATAATATTTTTTGGCAAAAAGCAGTCTATAATTATCGACTGTTCACAAATAATATTTTTTTTTCTGGATTTCTGCTAGATTTATTGACAGACAGCCAAACCCGAGAAAAGGTTTTGTTGTTTAAATTAAAGCTGATGATAAATGTGCATCAGAAGCACATTCATTATAATAGCAATACATCCCTTCCCCTCCAGGCCCCACTTATTAGTGGCAGGTGGAGGTGATTCACATAATAAACAGGGGGAAACTAATTTCCCCCAGTCCCACCTATAGGCAGCAGAAGGGACTATAATTAATGTCTTAACTTGTGTAGACCTAATATCGCCCCAGCCCCCACTCATTGCAGTGGATAGGGGCTATAATTAAAGGAACACTATAGCATTAAAAAAAACTGTATTACTAATACTATAGTGTCCTTGTCTGTAATTTATTAGGTTTGTTCCACTGTTCCCTCAGTGCTGGCTAGGTCTCGTCCTCTTGCGACATTACCATGATGGTGGAACCTAATGTGCATGTGTGGCACTCACAGCATGCATTAAAGCTTCCTCATAAGAAATCACTCATTCAATGGAGCTTTGCATTCACCCAGCAGCTGACAGGTTGGTTTGTGGTTGTGTGGTTGATGGCAATGGAGTTAAGTGTATCAATAAGTTGATATCTGTGGCCTATGCACTATTAACTATGATAGTAGTCAGGGTATTGGGAAAGGGGATAGTGGGGTTCAAAGTAGGTCTTGGTCTGTCCGGCAGTATTGTATGTAACATTGGGTCACTTTTTAAAATAGGCCAGTGTTTATTTATATCTATCTCCGATACGGAACGGAAATGTATCAACACACGCAAAGTATCATGGAATTTGAAGTTCCTGGAAGGACAAAAACGGTAGTGATGTTATGCCATCAGAAAACTTTGAAAAAACGTTGGAAAGAACATTTGAAGACCCTGATTGATTAATTGAAGAATAGGCGGGTCTTTTAAGCAAAGAAAAACCGGAACGTTTAGAATGCAGTTTGAAGACAACTGAGGAAGCCGATATACCGGGCGAAACGCGTCTTGGCGAAGTGGAGAACCACAATTATTACCAGTAACATTTATACTGTTTAGTTTTATTTTATATGGTTATTATTTTTATTTTTATTTTTTATATATTGATATTTTAACAAATTTGGGAATAAACTATAAAGTATAAAGTATACCTACCACAGCATCCTGCACTTTTCCCGGTAAGGGGAAGTGTCACCCCAGAAGTTGACACTGGGTCAGCAGACTTAGAGCCAGTGACTAACAGGCTCTAAATAAGGTGAGCACTAATTTTTTCCTGTAAATATATACAGCTCTACTGATCCTTTACATACTGCACCCAGAGTCTCTCTCTCTTCTATTAATATTTTCCCACATATACTGTGAAGAGGAATAGATACAGAAATCTGCAACAAAGAGGTTAAGCTCTCTACCTTAAAGACACAGGAGCCTGGAAGTTTAGAGCCTTAAACATGGAAAAGGCTCTATTAAATGTGAGTGGACCTTTACTCACAAAGCACAAAACCACTTTTGGCAAATACATACAATATTGTACCATTATTTGTATCTCTCTCTTTGTTTTCTATGTACGCCGCCCAATAAGTTTACAAAGAGGGGTGAGTTGTACACGTATTTATGCCAGTTCATATTTTTCACATAAAGCGCTGCACTCTAACTAGGTGTTTGGAAGGTGGAAACACCAACCAGACCCCAAATGTTAAATGACCACTAAAGTCACCCAGATCACTTCATTTCAATTAAGCCATCTGGGTGCAGTAGTCCTATCACATGCACCTGTTTCCAATTCAAAACTAGAAACATTGTATTAGCTATTACTAGAAAGCTGGATGATGTCTCAAGAGGAGATACGGACGACTGCACCAATGGAGGATCAGCCCTGAAGAAAAGGTTTTTACCAGAAAGAGAGCTGGGATTTTGTTGCGGATCAGATATAAAATTAAACTGCAACTAGGGTACTATAGGTTTATATTTGTAACGCACCAAAGATGTAGATGGGCAAAAAATATAAACCCAGACACAATCTCAATGCAGAAATATTTAGTGACTCTTGCTGACCAGCTTAGCCAGTGTAGATTTCATGGAGTTGTAGGAGTTATTAATGGCTGCATTAGTATATTGAACCACTTCCCCTTGTCCTTGGTGGCATGATTGACGTGATTTCCAGTACATCCTCTCAAACATGCTTCCTTTAGAAGCAGGACGATCCTGAAAAACATAGCACATAGTGTTACTGGAAACTAGTATAATCCCATAGGGAGAGGTATTAGCGGTAGAAAGAGGGAAGTGCTCATGCCATTGTACAGAACACTGGTGAGACCTCACTTGGAGAATTGTACGCAGTACTGGAGACTGGGGGGATATGATAGAAACATTTAAATACATAAAGGGAATCAACACAGTAAAGGAGGAGACTATATTTAAAAGAAGAAAAGCTACCACAACAAGAGGACATAGTCTTAAATTAGAGGGACAAAGGTTTAAAAATAATATCAGGAAGTATTACTTTACTGAGAGGGTAGTGGATGCATGGAATAGCCTTCCAGCTGAAGTGGTAGAGGTTAACACAGTAAAGGAGTTTAAGCATGCGTGGGATAGGCATAAGGCTATCCTAACTATAAGATAAGCCCAGGGACTAATGAAAGTATTTAGAAAATTGGACAGACTAGATGGGCCGAATGGTTCTTATCTGCCGTCACATTCTATGTTTCTATGTTTCATTGTTCTTTTAACCATGTCTAATTCATAGAAAGAAACAGTAGTGTACTGTAAGATCTCTACATTGAATTCATTTACACATTGTATATCCCACCCCAATCAATAACAATATCTGGAAGACAGTCAACAGGAGAAGAAAGGGAAATGTATTGTGAAACGTACCTTTAATTGGCAGCAAGATACATCATTTCCCGAGTGAGTACTTGCAATGCCGCTATTAACAGGCCATAAAATTATATGGAAATCATTATTTTTTCAGCTTTCATGTAATTTTATGTGCTAAACACCGATGAATCCTGAGAGTGAAAGCTCTATATTCAACTGTGTGACCAGTAAAAAGACTTGTGCGCGGTGAGAAATTTGGTTAATCTAAATCATTTTTCCCAAAACAGAAAATTTTTGGAACACATGAATTTTAACTCAATGCTGGCTCGTCTGGGCACAATTTTAGAATTGAGATTCTCATTCAGGAACTGAAGCAGAAGAACAAAAAAAAAAACGTCACGCAAATTGTCCTATAATAGTACTGTAAAATATATATATAATGTAATATTATGAACACTGATCAGCTGCAACATTAAAACCACCTGCCTAATATTAAGCTGACTAAACAGCTCTGATACGTCAAGGCGTGGACTCCACAAGACCTGTGAACGTTTCTTGTGGTATCTGGCACCAAGGCATGGGCAGCAGATCCTTTAAGTCCTGCAAGTTGTGATGTGGAGCCTCTATGGATCGGATTGTTGTTCCAGCACATCCCACAGATGCTCAATTAAACTCTTTGTCATGTTCCTCATATCATTCCTGAACTACTTTTGCAGTGTAGCAGGGTGCACTATGCTGCTGAAAGAGGCTATTGCCATGATGGGGTGTACTTGGTCTCCAACAACCTCTAGTTGGGTAGTACATGTCTTAGTAAAATCCACATGAATGCCAGGACTCAAGGTTTCCCAGCATAACATTACCCAGAGCATAACGCTGCCTCCACCGGCATGCCTTCTACCTTTAGGGCATCCTGCTGCCATCGCTTCCACAGGTAAAGGATGCACACGCACCCAGTCATCCACCTGACATAAGAAAACTCGAATTATCAGACCAGGCAACCTTTTTTCATTGCTCCATGGTTCAGTTTATGGTTCATAGAAGGTGCATCCGGCACTGGAAAGAAGTCATCATGGTTACTCTGACCAGTCAGTGGCTTTGCAATCCCCTATGCAGCAAACTGTCTGACACCTCTCTATCAGCATTATGTTGTTCAGCAATTTGAGTTACAGTAGCTTATTGTGTGATCGTATCAGATGGGCTAGACTTCACTCCATACTTGCATCAATGAGTCTTGGGCACACTAGTTCCCTAGTTGTCCTTCATTGCACCACTTCAAGTAGGTATTAACCATACTGGGAACACCCACAAGACTTGCAGGTTTAGAAATGTTCTGACCCACTCGTTTAGCCATCACTATTTAGAACGCGCCAGAGTCACTCAGATCTTTTCCTCCTTCCAATACATGAAATTCAAGAACTGACTGTCTAATGTATATCACAACTTGACAGGTGCAATTGTAATGATATTATCAATGTTATTCAATTCACCCGTCAGTGGTTTTAATGTTGTAGCTACTCAGTGTATATATTTTGCAGTACACGGATAAGAGCATTGTCCTGATATAAACCTTTAAGTCTATCAGTAAATGTCTATATATATATATATATATATATATATATATATATATATATATATATATATATATATGCATCCTGTATATATAAATGTATATTTGGGTAATGGGGTACTAATATTTAACCCATCTTTGCTTCTTTGTGCATTCCTTTAGTTGGGGCATTTGGCAGAGGAGACATTTGTGATGTTTTATTTTTGGTATTTGAATACATTTTCTATATTGTTAGATTAGATTATTTCTTCACTGGAAGAATCAAAATGCTGATGGAAGAAAGCAAATACAACAAGAAAAAAGCCACTTTTAATGAGGAATTTTATTATATCAGAACTGTCATATCACGACAGAGGTACACTACCTAGTAAATGTTATGAGTTCTTGTATATTTATTTATTTATAAAATATTTTACCAGGAAGGATACATTGAGATTTCTCTCGTTTTCAAGTATGTCCTGGGTCCATAAAACATTGCATTGATACAATAGGGTACAATGAAATACAAAAACAATATTAATACACAATAAATACAAAATTTAACATAGAACAGGTAGGAAATATTTAATCAACCCTGACGGGTGCATTTTGTTTTGAGGTATGTAGAGAGGGATCTCTTAACCCCTTAAAGACCAAACTTCTGGAATAAAAGGGAATCATGACATGTCACACATGTCATGTGTCCTTAAGGGGTTAAAGGACTTTAGGCTTGGGGAAGATTTGAAAGTGTGCGGGAGGTCGCTCTATAATTGTGGTGCTCTGTGGGAAAAGGAGGATCGAGACGCTTTCTTTTTGTATTGAGGTAGACTAAATAAAGTGCTGGTACTGGATCGGAGGTTATAAGAGGTGGGAACAGCCGGGGAGAGCATTCTGCTCAGGTAGGGTGGGAGCTTCCCAGAAAGGCTCTTAAACACAAGGCTGGAAAGATGAAGGGTGTGTCTGGATTCCAGCGACAGCCAGTTTAGTTCTTTTAGCATGTCCTGTAATTACATTGTAGCACAAATCATCAGAACGAGTTATACAATGTATTAAGTTTATTAAGGTGGGTTTGCGGTGCAGGTGCATATACTACATCCCCATAATCAATGATTGGCATCAGCATTTGCTGTACAATCTTTTCCTTTACTGTAGGGCTTAGGCAGGATTTGTTTCTGTACAGGACACCTAGTTTTGGATAAAATTTAGATGCAAGTTTTTCTATGTGCAGGCCAAAAGATAGATTGAAGTCTAATAACATACCCAAGTATTTAAAAGAGTGGACTGCGGTCAGTGTGCTATTTGATTTTGTTTTGATGCATAGATGGGAATTTTGTAATTTGTGTAATTTAGGTACTGTTCCAAAGAACATTGTGACAGTTTTGTCGGTGTTTAGGAGGAGTTTGTTTTTGCGATTAATGTTTCTACCTCTGTGAACTGGTCTTGGAGCACAGCCTCAAACTGAAGGTAGATCGGATTTGCATGCATAGATTACTGTGTAATTTGCGTACATGTGTACATTTGAGGATTTGCAGACATTAGGCAGACCATTTATAAATAATGTGAATAGTAAGGGGGCCAAGAATGGAACCTTGGGGTACACCAAAAGTGACTGGGAGAGGGAGGGAGTCGCTGTCAGAAATGGACACATATTGTGATCGATCCAATACATATTATCGAAACCAGGGTAGCGATCACCATTACCTGAGTTCTTTAGTTTGTGCAGTAGAATGCCGTGATCTACTGTGTCAAAGTCCTTTGCAAAATCAAGGAAAATAGCTCCAGTTAGGTCTCCTTGTTCCATGCCAGTTTGGATGTCATTGCAAACTTTTAAGAGGGCAGTTGTAGTGGGGTGATTCTGGCGAAAACCCGATTGATCAGGGGTCAGATAGTTTGATTGTTGGTAATACTCAGATAGTTGCATATGGACGCATTTTTTTACAATTTTTGACAATACCCGGAGCAATGAGACCAGGCGATAGTTAGAAACCAAAGTAATATCACAACTTTTATGCATAGACACTACTCTTGCAGTCTTCCAAAGTTTGGGTATGTATCCAGACATCAAGGATTCATTCATTAGGGTTGTGACAGGTTTAGCAATTGCTGACGCACTGAGCTTCAACAGCATTGCTGGGATTTCATCAGGTCCAGATTGGTTTTTCATTTTTAGATTATTAAGGTGTTTCTTAGTGACACTAATAGGTACAGGTCTAAAATTGAACTTGTCTCTATTGGGTCTTTGCAAATTTAGTGGAGCCTGATCCACATTTATAGTTTCAGGATGTGTTTCATTTATTAGCTTGGCAACCAGGGTGGAAGAGCATCCAACAAAATAATTGTTAAAGGTATTTGCTAAGGGAAGTTGCAGGATTTGGTTGTCCACTTTGACAGTGGAGAGTTGGGAGTGGATTGGGGGAGTTTGTAATTTATTTATGACTTTCCAAAAGTTTGTTTGTTTAGTACAAATATTTTGCCATTGTCTATATGCACAGTGATCGTTCAGGGAGCCAGTACACTTGAACTTTGATCACAATGAGTCCCGAAACTGGTACATTTGAATGAGGTCAGCTGTGATGCAATTCATATATGCTCCTTTTACTCTCACCTTACGCAGCGGGGCATGCAAATTCCAAACTCGTAGGAGTTTGGACTGAAAGAAGTCAACTGCACAGTCTAGATCTGAGATTAGGTTTAATCTGTGCCATGGGAGGTTCTCGATGTCATTAAGAAAGGATTCAAGGTTACATTTTTTTGAAGGACCTGGTGATTTTAACCTTGGGAGAGGATTTAGTAGCCTTTGTATTCTGCACACAGTACACTAAACAGTGATCACTGAAACTGTTAGGGAGAACACCAGCCTCCTGGATTCTATCAGGAGAAGTGGAGAGAATCCAATCGAGCAGGGTATGGTTATCGCTTTTAATGTTAATGCAAGTTGGAAATGAGATTTATTGCGTTAGCTGCAAAGTCTTAAACAGCGTGCAAGAACTATTATTTTTAGGATTCAGCCAATCAATATTAAAATCTCCAAAGACCAACAGTTCACTTTTTGGGCTTTGAGCTATGGTTTCACTAAGGAGATGGGCTATGTCAGATAGGGAATGTACTGGGGAGCTAGGTGGGCGGTAGATTCCTACAACAATGAGTGATTTACTGCACGGGATCTCAATTGTGCCAGAAAGGAAATTAAAGGTGGCAGGAGAGCTAAAATTTTGTAAGGGGGTAAACTTTATGGAATTGTCAACATAAATGACAATGCCGCCTCCTCTTTTTGCTCTGTAATTTCTATGGCATGAATACCCATGTATTGTAATGCAGATTTAGGTATTTTTGCTGTTAGCCACGATTCAGAGAGCACAATGATTTTGGGCTTGTAATGTAAATGTAATGTATATAGTTATATAGTATATTATAATTCTATGTAATGTTGAATATGTTGTTTAGAATTCAAACAGATCTTAAGAATACTGGCTCTTGACAGAGCTGGCAATAAAAGCTATTCTAAAAATTATTTTGTGCACACAGTGGTTTCACAAAGCAACTTAATTATGCCTACGTGATAACAACATGTTTAAATCCATTCTAATAACACATTACATCACTACCTCAGAGACAATATCATCACAAATTAAAGAAATTACCTTTTGTTTTCTTAATTCTAAAATGGAATTAGACATACTGGGATTTATAAACTGTTGCTTTGAAGTTAATCCCGTCCTTAACTATTGTATCACCAGTCATCAAATTGTGTATTATAAGTGGCATTATCATTAATCACAAATGAAAATACTGGAGGAAAAAAAAACACAAAATACAGGCCTTGATTTAACTCCCGTTGAAACGTTTTATCTGCAGTTTATTGGCTCCCAATGTGTACAAGTGTGTGTGAGTTTATGAGTTTGCGTATTGTGATGTATGGGTGGTTGGGCTGTTGTTGGCTGTGGATGATGCACTTCCGTTCTTTTGGTTCCCCACTTTCTGTTCTTTGATTGGTGGAATGCTCTAGGGATAAAAATGCTTTTTGAAGAAACTCTATGTAATAAGGCAGCAATATAAGGTACCTGTTGTATTTGTATTAATCACGTGAGTTATTTGTTATAGAGAAATAAAGTGACTGTTTTGTACAAGACAGAGCTATAACCTCATGGAACAGTGATGCATTTATAAACATCACCAAAAAAATGAACATACTTGTCCAATTGTTCATTTGTTCACTATATGTCCATATGGCACTGTGATGGGCAATTGTAGGTATAATACACATTGCTAAATTGTATTTCTTTAAACTGCAACTGTTTCTTTAACTAATAACCTTTTACCTATTTACAGTACACAACATGTTTACTCCATCTTGTCTTAGACTAATGCAATAACAAATCAAGGCTTTGCCTATGTCAACCTAACGTCTAGTCCAAATAAAGATTAAAGATGTCTAGGTTATGACATTAGACTGTTAAGTATGTTTTTCTTTTATTTTTAAATATGAACTGCTTTCAAACCTAAGGTGCATGTCAACCTAACTTCTAGTCCAAATACAGGTTAAAGATGTCTGGGTTATGACATAAGACTGATAAGGGTGTTTTTCCTTTATTTTAATATATCAACTGCTTTTAACCCTAAGATTAATTAACCCATACATTACCAGTAGTAATTAGAAATGCTATACTATATATACATGCATAATCAATGCTAGGTAGAGACTTACTGACCGACTCTGGAGGTGACATACTGAGAGATTACCTGTATATGCAGGAGGGTATGTTATACTAATACTTTTGCAAGCATTTATTCATTTAATTTTATATACTCTGCTTTATGATATATTAATGGATTATATTCAATAAACTATATTAAAAGACAAAGTTATTGCTTCCAATTCCTATTTTTATTGTATTCTCAATTATTTATGTATTTTAAATAGAGAAACTCTATACCGACTATACAAAAGTTTAGCTAAGATATCTGTATGGTTAGCCCTGCTAAATTCTAGGTTTTAAGACGTTATAGCGGTAAATAGGAGTACTAGCGGTTACAATTGGCGCCCAACGTGGGGCTGGAAGCACTAACTTTACGCATTTTAAACAAAATTACCTAAGTAACCTCTTATACGTAAGAGAAGACACAATTCTTTGTCATGGGACAATTATTCTTGAGATATCGAGAATTTAATGAACTATTTGTAGCCCAGGCACAGAGAGATCTTCATCATGGAGAAATGGTACTATGTGAACTTGTACAAGGCCCTTGGGGTGCAGGAGCCAGGTATGCTGTAATCAGCATTCAATTGACTGATGCGGAAAATGTGAATCTAGATCAGCCAACATTTACAGAACTACCTAATATTCTACCAGATTTAAGTACACAGACCTTAATTAATATGACAAGAGAGACATATATACAACTATTTGGTAAACGCCCTAATATACCTAATACACCAGCAAGACATGGTCCATTAGTCCCAGGACAGTGGGGTATAGGTAGGGGATTACTATATGTCCCCGTACACAGCCACGAACTACCGGTGCCTGCACTGTCTGCACGAGCAGAAAGAGAGAGGTTAATGCCAGAAATTATTTTCTTGAGAGACTTGTTACGACAAGCATTAATAGCACCAATTGTTAGTGCTCCTATAGTTCACACCGCAGGGACAGGAATACAGGGTATTCCTATGTCTAATATTAAAGCTACTATTGGTACAGTACCAACATCTGCTAAGGAAATAGCATTATGGCTTAATGAAAAAACACATGCGTTAGATGGGGTATACCCAACTCAAACTGCAGTTCAGAGACAGGGGCTAGTAAATGCATTACTGCCCTCTGGACTGTCAATTACACAAGCAGAAGCTGAAAACTGGGATATTGTAATATCCACTCTATATGAAAAGACTTATGGCAAAGTGACAATTTCTACACTGTCAGACACACTAGCGAGAGTGAATACAAAGTAAGGGATTATAGCAGCATATAATTTAGGGATGAGATTCACAAGCAGAAATCATTCCATGGTTTGGGGTTGCTTGAAACCACTAGTAAAAGGTCAAGCATTAATACTTGACATAGAAAGAAGGTTGCATGGATTGACTGAGAATGAGAAAAGTGACAGAATGCCTGAACTCCTAAGGAGCACATACACACTCTTAGAAACATAGAAACATAGAATGTGACGGCAGATAAGAACCATTCGGCCCATCTAGTCTGCCCAGTTTTCTAAATACTTTCATTAGTCCCTGGCCTTGTCTTATAGTTAGGATAGCCTTATGTAAGGATAAGGATCTTACAGGAGAGGGGTTTAAAAGCAAAGGAAAAACAGGAAACAAAGAGAGAAAAAGTAAAGCAGCATTTACCCCTAGAAGAGACAGGCAGAAGCAAGATAGGAGAAGTTCTACATACATAAAAAGGGAATCTAGACCATCTACATCTTCAGATGGCACTAACAGGGATTATTCTCGTCCCTCATATAGGACATATCAAAGGGAAAAAGAACAGACTACAGAGATAGATCGTACTGAACGATATCAGTCAACTTCCAAAGGAGAAGCCCCAAGATATTCAGATTTTCCGGGATATAGCGGAGGATATAGATTGAGACCAAGGGTTAAAGGTCCAGACAGATACGGAGGGTCCCCAGGACAAGTCAGGGACAGAGAAAGAACAGGACAAGATAAAACTCCTACCACATCATCATCATCATCATCTACACATCCTCCAACACATCCTCCAGCAACAATCAGAAAGATACAAAAAATAAAGAAAACTGAGAATCAAAACCCAGAACAAGAAGAAAATCAGGATGAATAATCTTGATTTGCAGATTACATATGATATGTACAAGACCTCTCAGCCTGGCGCTCAAATGGTTTTCTTACTGTACAACGTAAACCGTTGAAACATATTTCTTTGTGGAAACGAATTGATGCATATTTGCAAAAGAAACCTGACATTGAAATGGTGTATGAACCTGCACACAGGAAGTTAGGTTCTTCACTCCATACAGTTGGTAACCAGCTGGCAGACACTTTGGCGCAGAGTGTCAGCCACAGCTATTCTGTTAATGGGGTCACTAGATCACAGAAACATACCCTTTCTCTCAAAGTAGATGCAGAGTTAAATGCTTGCCTGGATAAGACCAGACTTAATCCACCTGGCTATCCTACCAAATACTCTTATCATCTAGAAGGGGTTGATTGTATAGTAACCATTGATGGTAATAACTTCATTGTTCCCCCTGTAAAGGAGAGGGAAAAACTTGCCCTAGAGGCTCATTCGGGATTGGCACAAGCTCATTTGGGTAGAGATAAAGTACTTATTACTCTAAAAAAGGGGGGGCGGAGCCAACAGCCGAGGCGAGCGGTCGCAACTCCAGCGAGCTCCGTGCTGCACAAGCAAATATACTGTCTAAATCTACGAATATCACTCCCAAAATTGACAAAAGACCCTCGCAGCTTACCCCGACGATCTAGGGGGCAATGGGGAAGAAAAACCAAAAACTTAAATCGGACGGGACTCGCCCAGGCGCAAGCATTGGAGACCTGTGGCGGAGAGCATGTGAAGCCCAAGAGTTCCACATGGCGGACTACGCGGACTTTGCAGATGACCTCACCAACTCTGATGCCCTAACATCGGACCAAGAAGAGGTGACCATACCCACTACCCGACCACAGATGCAACCTAAGATTCCGTCGGATGCGTCCCCGGTCACGAAGGCCGAGATGAGGGAGCTGCTGAAGGAGCTACGACTAGGCCTCCAGGCTGACATGGCGGGTATGAAAAAAGATATTCAGGGCCTGTCAGACCGAATGAGCGCCGTCGAACGAGACTCCAAGAGTTATACCCAACAACTCATCACGCTACAACGAGACGTAGCCTCCTTACAATGCCAGCACCTGCAAGTGGACCAGAAAATGGCGGCGATGGAAGACACGAGGCGGGCTCAAAACCTCAAAGTAAGGGGAATTGCGGACTCAATCTCCGACGCCGAAATGCCCCACCTCATACGACGCCTGGTGAGCACAATCCTCCCCACAAAGCAGGCCAAAGGTATGTGCATCGAAAACACATTCCGCATACACAAACCCACGACTGCCCCGGCGGCGGCACCCCGGGACACAATAATTACATTTCAAAAGCGCCAGGACAAAATGGCACTAATGGCCGCCGTTAGGGAACACTCTCCTTACATCTTTGAAGATATGTCCCTCACCTTTTATGCGGACCTGTCTAGAGGTACGATGGCATGGCGCGCATCCCTTAGGCCGCTCACCGCCTTACTCCGCGCACACGGCATAAAGTACCAGTGGCACACACCCCATAAACTACAGGTGCTTAAGGGGGAAGATTCTTACCTGATTGCCGACCTAACAGAGGCAAGAAGACACCTAACGGTCTGGGGCCTTCCTCACGATGCACTGCAACAACCTACTAGACCCATCGCCACTCATACATGGAATCCCGCCACCTCCGAGACATTTGTCCCGAGAATAACCTCCCCAACGGTACCATCAATGAGCCAACCATGACACCTCCCGTGAAATAAGGACCCTCGCTTTTCCGCTGCAGCGGTTCCCTGGACTATAAGAACTGCACTGTTCATACAGTGGATTACCCCCTAACGAACACAAAGAATGACAAGAACATTTTTCTTCGATTTGACTTCCCACTTACTGAGGAACTATCCGACTCCAAGAAACAATAGCCCTGTATATGTGAAAAGGCACACCCGACTACTCTTTAGACCAGGCGACCCTGCGTAGGTCCCCTACTCATTGGACAGAACTTTCACGGAAACCTGTTGGCCCAGTTCATTCGACAGTTTGTTTGCTTTTATATTTCTGTTTTGTTTTTCCTGTGAGTTTTTCTGTAGGCTCTTACTACATCTCCCACTGGGGGAAGTTACCACTAGGTAGGTCTTATGGCAAGGTAGGCTGAGGGCAAGTACAATGCCTTTCATAGAGATAAAACCACACTTAGAGTCAGGCAATTAGCAATTAACCTGTGGCCCCATTGCTGCTACTTAGCTACACTGAGAGCCCAGTGTCTCAGGACACACAGACGCGCCCAACTGATATTACCGAACACCTGCATAGTGATTGGGAAAATGTTATAGTATGCGGCCCTGGCCTATTTTGCGGTGCACGCACTGTATGGCGCTAGTTACCTGTCCATTGTCTCATTATACCACGGCGCGCGACATACCTATCGCTAGCGATTGGCCTCTCTCTCCTGGGCTAAATTTGCCACCGAGCAACCAGCCGCTTTTAAGCGACCCCCCCCCCATATGTGACTAGCCTACCATTACCACGCAGGCTTTGACAATGTCAACCCACCACCGACCATCCTCACTCTCTAGCGCAGGCAAGATGATATATCTGCTATGTTCTAGTTAAACGGGCAATACACAGGTCCGGCTGAGCAGAGCAGAGAACAAGCAACACTCCCAGACAGCGACACCAATGCCTGTAAACATGCATAGCACTATCCTATACCCAAGTGCTACGTACCCAAGCCAGACTAAATGCTCACCCAGGCAGTCTAGGCATAGTGAACCTGATTAGCAATCCCCAAACGTCTGGACACACTCTTATATTATTCCACGCTGTTTAGTTAGCTTTAAACTAGCATCTAACCTCTTGATAAGCGGAACAGGCCGAACTCCTCGGCAAGCGACAATAACATATATAAAATAAATGTGCAATGTCCTATCGTACCTCAATGTTTACCACTATGTTGAAAAACTGTTTACCCATGATGTTGTGGCAATGTGAACATAATATGTCTTATTCATGCACAAATAAAATACAGAATAAAAAAAAAAAAAAAATAATAATTAAAAAAAATTAAAAAAATTAAAAAAAAGAAATACTGGTGGCCCAATATGAGAAGGACTGTTGTTCATGTTATTGGTAATTGTAAGCAATGCTTATTAGTGAATAGACCGAATCATTCAGTCGTACCATTTATTGAAAAATCAATACCCAATGTACCTTTTCACTTGTTATATGTTGATCATATTGGACCATTGCCACCATCCCATGGTTATAAATATGTTTTAGTATGTGTTGATGCATGTACCAGGTTTACTTGGTTGTACCCTGTGCGAAGTGCGACCTCTAATACCACGATTGCTAGTCTCACTTCCTTAGTATGCATTGGTAAACCTAGGACCATCCACTCAGATGGTGGTCCTGCATTTACTGCAAAAGAAACCCAGAACTGGGCAACCTCGTTTGGGTTACTTTGGGAAATCAGTGCACCCAACCACCCCCAAAGTTGTGGGGTTGTGGAAAGGAAAAATGCTGAGGTAAAAAGACTATTAACCAAGCTGCTAGTTGTTCGCCCCACACAGTGGTATCCACTTATTCCTATAGTACAATTGGGCATTAACAACATACCTAATACTACTAATGGTAAAACTCCATATGAAATGTTGTATGGTGTCCCTTGTAACACAACTTTTACTGAACATATTTCTGCACCAGGGAGATTAGAACAGCTGGTTCTGTTAGAGGAAATTAGAGAATTGTTTTCTCGACCCACGATGCACCACAATCCGTCACCTACTACTTGGGTTCCTACTGTTGGCCAGTTCGTCCTGGAGAGGGTCCATACAATACGCCCCCTGCGACCACGCTGGAAAAAGCCTGTGAAAATTGTGACGATTCTAAATCCGAGAACTTTTATTACAGAGAACCAACAAGGCCAACAGAGAACAGTAAGCATTGATAATTTAAAACCAGCAAAGCATTTCCTAAATGTCCACAGAGCCATTGACCCTGACACAATGGATACTGTTGAAGGAAGCAAGGGAAACGCAAAAGAGAATGTAAAAGCAACCCGTCTCACAGCCTCGCAATAGACTAACTCATGACCAGATGATTGCAAAGGAGAAGGATCTATGGACAGACGATGATATTTTTACAATTGATATGGAAGAATTGGAACCTGAATCATCATTACCAGAAACACAGACTGTATATAAATTATGGAATACAGTAAGAAAGAAATGCAAAGATGGAAGCAAATGGATACTAAAGAATTGGATGTGGTGTCTCTTTATTACTATCTGCAGCATTATCATGATAACATCAACCCTAGTAGTTGTTTTGAAACTGCACTGGGATTATGTTAACAACCAAGAAGCTCCTGTATTGAATTGGACTGCACACAATACAAGTTCCGGGATCGTGAGGATGACCTCCAGGAACCATCTTATGAAAAGAGACACAATTCACAGCGAAGTAATAGCCAATGTGACTTACTCTGGTATTCCACAAGGAACCTACTGGAAACCATACCCAAAACCGATTATACACAAGAAACAGGTGATTGGACTATCTCAAATCCTAATACTAGACTCAGCAGTGATGGCTAAAGATGCTGGAATTAGGAGCGAGATGGGACAGATGCTTGTCAAAGAAACTTTGGATGCACAGATGAAGGTGATTCAAGAAAAGACTTTGCCATATAGTTTACAATTGGATGACTATCGCAAACAGCCTTCTTATGCTGAAAAGATGTGCTATGCTACTTTTGGACATTGCTATTATGTTAATTTCCAGACAAACAGAAGATGGCCGGAATCAGAAATAAAGGCTGATCACTGTCCATGCCCAGGTATTACTCAAGATGGAATACAATACAAAGAATACCTAATTGATTATCTAAGCACCTCTCAGTATAAGACACAGATTCTTACCTACAATTCAGAAAAAAATGGTTACTGGGAAGGAGCAGAAGAAGAGGAGTATAGATTTCCTGGTGGAGTGAGAAACCATACTGGAACCATATTTTGTAGTAATGAACTTTATAATGAGTCATGGTGCGTGTGAATCTGAATTCAGACGAAATACATCAATTAATGATAGAAACTTTGCAGCAATTGATGAACAACAACAAGACAGGCCTACTAAAAGCAGAAGCCTTGCCGAAAGAATGGAATATAAATGGTCAACAAAAGCTTTTTAGAGATTTGACACCATGGGACACTTGTACTAAACCCCGATTTGCAGCATTCCTTAATTCTACATATTATGTACATACCTGCAAAGCAAGGAATTCCTGTAATATAACTATAGAGACATTGATAAAGCAAGGAATCTGTAATGGTTCTAATCCAGATATAATTTATCGTTGTGCCCCTTGCTCTCTCTGGTACAATTATACCAATCAGAACTTTAAATGGCTCCCTAAAAACATAGACCAAGGATTTTTGCTATATTCTGGACTTCCAGGAAAGTGGTGCATCGAGAGAAAACCGATAAGTATTGCAAATTATTCAGTATACTCCCTGTATCAGAAATGTGCCAGTGACAGTATGATATATAATACAGATATTGTTATTAACCCCTTAAGGACCAAACTTCTGGAATAAAAGGGAATCATGACATGTCACACATGTCATGTGTCCTTAAGGGGTTAAAGGTATAAAAACGCAAATGCATGTTTTAATTGCTAATGAAGATAGACCTTGTGAGTTTCAGACCTGTACTTCACAAAATGTTGCAGAGATGCCATTTGCAATCGCAGCATGGCCTACCAATAAAACATTTTTAGATATTACATATAAAAATATACAAAATAGTGATCCAGATGAATGTAACATGAGAAGTGTGTCTCGCAGAAGAAGGACTTTGTTAACTAATACAAACTCTTTCATACATACTGGCCAATTACTTGTCGAAGCTATTCAGGTTGTATCCCATTATTCTGATCTAAATGATGAATTGCTACGTCAAGGTATATTGATTCTTAAAGACCACCTGATAACGCTTACTGCAGCATTAATATATGACATTTCTACACTAGAAGAAAGTGTGAAAATATCTATGTTAAATCAGAAGATTTCTGATATTCGATCAAATTTACAAAATGGTTTAATTGATACAAGTCTGGTTAACATAACTAAAGTGCTTCAAAAGTTAAAATTAACTAAGAAACAAATTGAAGTGTTATTGCACATTTCACAGACCTTTGTTTATGATATCAGAGAAACAAAACATTTAACCCCTTAAGGACCAAACTTCTGGAATAAAAGGGAATCATGACATGTCACACATGTCATGTGTCCTTAAGGGGTTAAACAATGCCATGGTTAGCCAGTGGGAAGTTAAAATCTATTATGAGTTAACTCTTCCAGGTGAAATATACACTACGAATTGGAAGCTTGATAATATAGGTCACCTGTTACAAACAGGTGAAAAGTTGGCAAAAATAACAATACAACATCCATATCAATATATATCAGACATGTGATCAGATATATTATTTGTCTGTTTCTAGATGCCAAGAAAAAAGTTATGTAATAATCCTGCCACATCAGCTGATTGCTTACTTAATATAGAACCAATACAAAATGATTATCTGTACTTTAAATCTTTAAGAAATGGTTCTTATTTAATTATGAGTCCTTATTCAGATTGCAAGTTACCTGCTTTACAGCCATTAATTGTAACCATGGATTATGATATTTACTGTTATGGAAGATTGTTAAAACCTCCTTTACAAAATTATAAACTAACAGATATCGTTAAAATACATATACCCCGAATATCTTTAAAACTTCCATATATGAGTACTTTCTTGGCTCACTTACAACAATTCAAGATCACCTTAAGCTCCACCCATGAGCAAGTGCAAGATATATTAATAAGGGTTAGGCTTTCTCTTCTCAATATTCAAGCCCACGAGAGAGATTTCCCATATTGGATGAAAGAACTTGGTAAGATATTGACTCCTATTTTACCTTCAATTGGTAAAACTGTTCAAAGCATAGCTGAATCTTTGGCAAATTTTGTTAAAGAGGTAATAGGAACAGGATTTAGTATTTTTTGGTATTTGAAACCAATAATGATAACTATAATTATTATATTTTTACTAATTGTAACTTGGAGAATAATTTATTTTCTCCCTCACAGGGCAAAGAAACATGAATAAATTCATTTCTACCTGTTTTCAATTATCCACAATACCAAAAAGATCTAGAGAGATTTTGCATAAAAGAACAATCTTAACTTTTAAAGAAATTATACCAGGACAATATTATTTTAAATACCAATGTAGGAATTGCCATAAATATTTTGCTGATTCCAATAACCCATATATCTTTAGATCCAACAAAGGTTTTTTGTTCTATAAAGAAATATCAGAACAATTATCATTACATATATCCAATCTATACACATTATAGGAGGTGTAAAAATGTATCACGGAAGAGGAAACATGCAAAGACAAATACCAAGACCAAAGGTGCCAGTGTCCTTATGGCAACCAATGATGTTAAAGGAATACCTGTTACCAATACTAACCCGGTATCCAGATGCTCCAAAACAATTACCACCACCAGAAATGCACCCCAGAAACCTGGATTACAAGAGGCAATTGATGACTTTGACATGCTTCTCCTTTCAGGATCCAGCCATGAACATTCTACCGAGGGATTTGATGACCTTAAATTTCTTTCAGACAACAGCTCTATTGACTCATTACAACCAACCATCCATTAAATGTGTGGATCGAGTTAAAGAGATTTTTCAGCTATATACTTTAATCAAAGATATTGGTCATATTAACATTGTCTCTCATGGTGCATATGGGATCACAACAGTTATGGTGTGTACACGTAATTTTAACAAATGCTGGGGTGGAATTTGGAAAACTGACATGAGAAAAGAGTTTACTCAAAATGACATAACGCATTATATGCCAGGTGAATTTTATTATTTACGTATTGATCACGATGACATAATGTGCAATCACACAGGTACATATGATTGTAACAGTTTCATCCCTGTCCCTTCCACTGTGTCCTATTCACCACAGTCCCCTCCCTTACATGAGCAGGGAGGTGTTAAGCACAGAAAAAGCACAGAAAAAAAAGATATCCTCCAAAGAAACCCTCAGTTTAATCAGGAGGGTGTGATGGGCAATTGTAGGTCTAATACACATTGCTAAATTGTATTTCTTTAAACTGCAACTGTTTCTTTAACTAATAACATTTTACCTATTTACAGTATACATGTTTACTCCATCTTGTCTTAGACTAATGCAATAACAAATCAAGGCTTTGCCTATGTCAACCTAACGTCTAGTCCAAATAAAGATTAAAGATGTCTAGGTTATGACATTAGACTGTAAAGTATGTTTTTCTTTCATTTTTAAATATGAACTGCTTTCAACCCTAAGGTGCATGTCAACCTAACTTCTAGTCCAAATACAGGTTAAAGATGTCTGGGTTATGACATAAGACTGATAAGGGTGTTTTTCCTTTATTTTAATAAATTAACTGCTTTTAACCCTAAGATTAATTAACCCATACACAGGGGAGGGCTGGCAGCCTTAGTCCTGGGGGGCAATCCCAGTCAAGTGGCCCATTGCACCACCGAATCAGCTCAACATCCACGCCCACCTTTTCCTTGTTTTATAACGGATATTGATGTTATGAAGCAAGACAAGTATGATACAATGTGGTTTAACATAATTTAATTGTAATGGCAAAAAATGATGTTTAACAAAAATAAAATCTACAGTTTTAACAAATGAACAATGTATGGGCACAATACACTTTTTCAAAAAATACAGAAGCCAGAGAAAGAAATATCTGTATAAAACTTTTAAACTAAATATTTGATCAAACGGTTAGCAAAGACCTCATCAAGGTAGAACTTTGACGAATAATTTCCAATACATCTGGAAACTGGACCTGTTCCAGAAGATCTCTCTCCACTGACATGAGCATTAGAGCATCAAGCAGTTCTTGTCCCATTGTGGCTCGCAGTCGGGTCTTGATGAGTTTTAGCTTGCTGAATGCTCTCTCACATGACACTTGAGTAAAAGAAAGGGTCAACAGGTACTCATAGGTGATAGAAAGATTTTCATAAGCTGCAGAATAAAGGTTGTATTTTATCAACAACCTGTGGCAGCAAAGAAAGCACTGCTTGCAAGAACCGCACTTTGATTCCTCTTGTACCTCAACTAGTTTGTCAGTAGGTGGAATCCAGTCATTAATCTCCTCCTCCTCCTCCTCCTCCTCATCAATAATTATTTCCACTTCCTGTGTCTCATCTTCAGAAAGACATCCTGTAAGACTTGGAAATAAGTTGGCAAAACTTATTAATTCAGTTTTGAGAGAACATTCATTTACTTTGGCTAACTTAGAAATTCTCTCTAGTGCCCCTCCATCTAGCACTTTGGGATCTGTCCTAATTTTCTGAAAAGTGCGAGGATCCAAGTAGTGGGAATCCATGACCAATTGCTTATTTTCTGAAAATCTCTCCGTCATGCTTTGTATGATTTGGTCCAGAATTGGTCTGAACACACTAGCTCGAAAACATTGCATTTCATCTTCAGGTCGTTCATCATGTGAAGATTCTCCAGCCAAGCGTTTCTTTCGTGCCACTCTTCGAACTGGAAGCATAGTCTCGACTTCCAAGGAGTTGAGAACATCACTTTCATCCATTAACTCGTTTGTTTTTATTGCAAAGTGTTCAGCCTTTTGTTTTAGATTGTTGAAATCAATTTTCTTCAGTTGCTCCACTGCACGTTCGACCATTTGCCATGCTACCTTGAAGTCAAGGCCACTGGTTTGTAGATACTTTGACACTGGCCCTATAACATCAAAAACCTGTAAAAATATGTTTGCTGTTAGGATAATCCTAAACTGACAAAGATTGTGAAAAAGGGATGAGGCCTCAGAAGTGGTTTTTGATTCAAACAAGTTACTCTGGGAAATTACATATAAAACTTCAAGGGTGTCAAAATAAAGAGAATGTTTTTCACCAAAAATCCAGTTAAGGGCTTTTTCTTTTGCCCACCATCTTGTCTCTCCAATTTTTTGTAGCTTTAAAAGTTTTTCCTGTCCATGTCTTCTATCCAGTTGGTCTTTCCAGATATTCATTCTTTTGTGTGAGTCTCCAATAAAGGTTGCCAAGCGATTTAGGAGACCAAAACATTTTTTGGCTTCCAATACTTGACAGCAATCTGAGACACACAGGTTAAGGATATGACTATAGCACCAAATATAAACCGCATCTGGCACTACTTTTGCAATCTGTGCACGTAGTCCCACATACGCACTCCTCATATTTGCTGCACCATCAAATGATTCACCAGCAATTTTTTGGAAATCTAATCCAAGCATATCAAAACAGGACATTAGAAGTTCGTTAAATCCTTTTCCTGTAGCGTCTTTAACAGGGAGAATCGCCACAAGCCGTTCTTTAATGGCTTCATTTTGCACATATCTCACAACTACTGTTGCTTGATCTACAATTCCAACATCGTGTGTGGAGTCAACCTGTATACTGAATCGTTTCTCTCCGATTTCAGACACAATTAAGTTTTTCATGCTTCGGACTATTGCTGCAAATACTTTCTTTATTGTATTATTGGACAAAAATGTCACAAGAGATCCACGTCCAGTTGAATGTTTTCCTGATGTTTTTCTGTCTTTCAATCGCTGTTTTCTTTTTTCACTGTCCTGAACACATTTATCAAGGTGATTTTTAAGAGGAACATCATACTGTGATAGGAGTAGGACAATTTCCAGAAAGTTCCCGTGGTTTATTTCAACGTTATTTAAATTGTACAGCGATTCATTAGTGCCATGGGCACGAAATGGCAATCCCTGTTTTCCGAGGAGTTTTACAATATTAAATATACGGTTTAATACCTCAATATTTTGTAGTATCTCCTTCTTTCTTCTGGAGACTTGAGCCTGATTTATTAACGTGTCAATGCTTCTATTCGTTTTCATGGTAAAATAAGCACTAACGGCATCAGAATGACTTTTAGAAGATTCGTGCTTATTTGCTGCCTGATAGCAATGGCGAAAATTAGAACAACCACTAGTGAACGAGGAAGAGGAATTAGAAAAGGCAATGCATATGCTGCAAAAAAATGCTTCTAACTTTCGATCCTTTATCTTGCAACTCAGCCATGAACGCTTAATACGATCCCCATTAGACTTTTTGCGGTAATAAAAGTCTGCTTCTTGAAATGGAAGATCTGCGCATTCAGTCCTGGTTGGCTGAAAAGGGTGCTTTTCAACAAAATTATTTTTTTCTGCTATGGAGCATGCAGGAGGAAGACTAAAAGATATTTCTGATGGATCATTTATAACGCTTCCTGACATGTCTTCAGGTGTGATACATTCTAATTCAGGAAGGTCTTCAAAAACATCTGGGTCATTCATCTGCGCTTGCTCTCTGCATTCTGACACCAGCTCCTCCTCAATCACCTGTTCTTCTGCTTGTGGGCTCACCTCATCTTCGACGGACACAACCGGCCTGCTTGAAGGAGCACTTGAGCCGGCAGAAACCTCATCAACAGGAATTCTTGGGTGTATACCACCAGCCTAAAACAACATTTTTTTTTTGTCAACCTATTTTAATCTCCCCAAAAAAGATCTAGAGGTAACCAAGAAACTCCAGGAACTCCATGCATGGTAACAATAAAAAAATAAATTAAAAAAACCTCATGCAAACAAAGGATATGCAACTCATACTTACCTTACATGTAAGATTTTATGAGATTTCAAATAAGTAAAAATACATCTTAACAAAGAAAAACTGATCACTATGGAAAGTCAAGTATGCACACTCCTTGATAATCCATCATGAATCTTAACAAACGTAAAACTTCATCATGCACATGCAAACAGACTACCGTATATACTCAAGAAATTTTAGTTGTAAGCTTCATTTTAAAACGCAGATCCACGGGTCCATGCTAGTTTTGATAGAATTTAGTTCACATTGAATGCGGGGCAATATCGAGTTACCGGTAGTGCTAGTGTACTTAGCTGTACGTTGACCCAGATACCGGGTACACACACGGACAACAGCAGGCTGATTTAGAATACAGTGCAGCGATTGCTGATTACTGCCACCTATCTGTACGCTTTCCACGTCACTGTGGCTGTTATGAGCCACAAGCAGGACCACTAGCTGGCCAGATAACGCTAACCGAATGTGCCTTTGGAGCTGAGCATGTGCACTGAGATGCAGAGGAGTAGTTACCGCAACAGTTTGATTGTTCCAGGATCTTTGCCGAGGTAATATCTGACAAAATAATAAAAATCCTAGGATTTCATAGCCCCAAGTTTTACCCTCGACTTATCCACGAGTAATAGCATATTTTACAATTGTTGGTCAAAAAACAGCACTCGATTTATAGACGAGATCAACTTATAGACGAGTATATACGGTAGATATATTCATTCTTGTTATCAAAAGAGTGAATATACATTTCTGTGACATGAAATGTTAGAACTAGCCTTAACTTTTGAACTTTTAACATACCACCGAAAAAGATAGTTTCATTTGCTTAGGATCCCTTCCTGCTAACTCAAGTTCTTTGGACCGTTTTTCTCTCATTTTCTGAGCACCACCTTTCTCTTTAGATGTTGTTTTACTCTCCATATTTATCAATATGAAACCAACTGTAAAATGTATTTAACACCAAAACACGACAATGAGTTACATAAAAACAGCAAACATTTACTAATGTAGTGATTTAACTCCTAAATGGCAGATCTATACAGGGGCATGATCTATACACCAAAACTGCTCCATTAAGCATGGGCATTATCTATACACCAAAACTACTTCATTAAGCTAAAGTTGTTGTTTTGTTGACTAAAGTGTCCATTTAAGTGAGCATTTTACAATCACTTAGCGCACACCTCACCTATTGTAAAATGAAAGAAGATTGCAGATTTAGTGTCAGGAGAGACTGGCCAGTGGCCAATATATTTATATTTAGTCAAAAACATAATGGTGGCACTTTGCAAATTGACATGTTCGGCAATGACACAAACAAAGGGCACGGGGAGAGACAGACATAGTACCTGTAATTTACACTAATTCTATGCTCTGGGGACCAATATACAGCCTGCTTGCTGCCAGAGGTAAAAATGTACAAAGCAGCCTGGTGTTTTACACCCAATAGACAGCAGCACCTGTCGGTAAAAGCCAAATTACTCATCTTTATATGGACACAAAAACAAAAATATAATTTCCTGGGATTTTGACAAATAAAACTCAAAAAGACTTTATCTGCATCTGATCATTAAGTATCTGATCATTAAGAGCCTGACAACCCTGGTTTGAGAATCAGATCATTTTAACTTGTCAGTTATAGCCATGTGTTTTAAAGAAAGCAGCTATGTGAGGGGTTTCATCTTGTATTAGTAGTTCCACAGCAGCGGCATGGACGGCTTCAATTATATTTTTGTACTGGGAAAGACTGCTGGCAGTAAGTTAATATTGGTGAAACACTGCAGCTCTCTGATTACATGGTTTAGGTGGCCGTGAGGATCTTAACGAGAGGCTGTCTAAATCGCCTAATTAGAGAGACGCCTCTGGCTAAGAGATCCGGTCTCTGTGCAGCATATCAGTGTATCACTGAGCTCTACAGCAATAGAACTCACAGTAATGTGCAATTTGTAAGTATATCACACATCACCTCATCAATACAATGCACAGGACTGGGCAGTGTTTGAGTATATCTCAGCCAATCCACTCCTTTCCTATAGGAAAGCATTGAGAAGCTATTGCGCATGCATGGCAAAATGCGATGCATTGAATTAATAAATCTCTATGGGGAGTGTACAGCGTGGTGCTAATCATCAGCGCTGCACATTATGCAGCACTGACCTAGAAAGCGCCTCTAGCGGCCATCTGAGGTGTGGCTACTAGAGGTGTTCCTAGGCTGTAATGTAAACAATGCTTTTCTCTGATAAGGCACTATTTACATTAAAATGCCTATAGGGAATGACTATATGACACCAGATCAAACACATTAAAGGACCACTATAGTGCCAGGAAAACATACTCGTTTTCCTGGCACTATAGTGCCCTGAGGGTGCCCCCACCCTCAAGGTCCTCCTCCCGCCGGGCTCTGGAGAGAGGAAGGGGTTAAAATCTTACCTTTCTCCAGCGCCGGGCGGGGAGCTTTCCTCTTCCTCTACTCCTTCCTAGCGACGTCATCGGCTGAATGCGCATGCACGGCAGGAGCCGCGCGCGCATTCAGGCAGTTCATAGGTAAGCATTTACAATGCTTTCCTATGGACGCTGGCGTCTTCTCACTGTGATTTTCACAGTGAGAAGCACGCAAGCGCCTCTAGCGGTTGTCAATGAGACAGCAACTAGAGGCTGGATTAACCCTATGAAACTGCTATGTTTATAAAAAAAAAAGGGTCCTAGCTGGACCAGGCACCCAGACCACTTCATTAAGCTGAAGTGGTCTGGGTGCCTATAGTGGTCCTTTAAGCTGTAGTTGTTCTGGTGATTATAGTGTCCCTTTAATATTCCTGTGTACATTACTACGTTAAAACAGTAGATTTTATTAGCAGGGATCAGTATTTCTAAATCTACATGGCTCCCTTCTTAAGTAAAAAAAAAAAAATTGTTAAAGGACCACTATAGTGCCAGGAAAACACTTGTTTTCCTGGCACTATAGTGCCCTGAAGGTACCCCCACCTTCAGGGTCCCCCTCCCGCCCGGCTCTGGAAAGGGGAAAAGGGGTAAAACTCTCTGCCTCCTATCCTCCTCCGTTCTGCCCCGTCGGCTGAATGCGCGCTTGCGTGCATGGACGCTTGCGTGCTCTCACTGTGATTTTCACAGTGAGAATCACGCAAACGCCTCTAGCGGCTGTCAGTGAGACAGCCACTAGAGGCTTTGGGGGAAGGCTTAACCCATTTATAAACATAGCAGTTTCTCTGAAACTGCTATGTTTATAAAGAAATGGGTTAACCCTAGCTGGACCTGGCACCCAGACCACTTCATTAAGCTAAAGTGGTCTGGGTGCCTAGAGTGGTCCTTTAAGATTTAATCTGCTAATCAAATGTCACTTTAGTGAGAGAGAATCCTTACAATGATATAGAAAAAAAAAACTGAGCAAATTTCTAGATTAAATATTGTACTGTCCCCCACCCCCCAAAAAAGATCTCCCTCATTACAAGATTTTTCTATTTTGCAGATTATTTTTTTTATATAGGTACACATTGCATTTATTGTACTGCTCCCCTCCCCCCAAAAAAGATCTCCCTCATTACAATCTTTTTCTATTTTGCAGATTTTTCTTTTTTTAAATATATAAATGTGAACATCATGCATTTATTGTACTTCCCACCCACCCCCTACCCCTAAAAAAAATATCTCCCTCATTACAATCTTTTTTTATTTATTATTTTGCAGATTTTTATTTTTTTATTTGATAAATGTACATATTGCATTTATGGTACTGCCCTCACCCCCTCCCCCTAAAAAAGTATTATCTCCTTCAATACAATCTTTTTTTATTTTGCAGATTATTTTATTTTTATATAAATGTGCACATTCTCGCATTTATTGTACTTCCCACCCACCCCTTAAAAAAAATATCTCCCTCATTACAATATTTTTTCATTATTTTGCAGATTTTTATTTTATATATGTACACATTGCATTTATTTTATGGTACTGCCCCCACCCCCTCCCCCTAAATAATAATATCGCCCTCATTACAATATTTTTTTATTATTTTGCAACCTTTTTTTTTTTTATATAAACACATTGCATTTACTGCCCCCCTTCATTACAACTTTTATATTTTATTTTGGAGACTTTTAATTCTCTTTTAATATATGAACATATGGATTTACTACCCCTTCCCCCTAAAAAATATCTCCTTCATTACATAAATCTTGTTTTATTATTTTGCAACTTTTTTTTTTATATAAACACATTGCATTTACTGCCCCCCAACCCCTCCCAACCCCCTAAAAAAATATTTCTATCATTACAACTTTTTACTTTGCATACTTTAATTTTCTTTTATACAGGAACATATTGATTTACAGGAAATTTCTGCCCCCACCCCCTCCCCCTAAAAAAAAGAAGTCCCCTCATACAGTCAATATATAAAAAAACAATATATAAAAAAAACAAAACGAAAAAAAACACTTACACTTCTGAAGATACTGGCAGCTGCTCTCTCAGGGCTCGGATGCTCGATAAGGAAAGGGTGTGAGGGTGCTCCGTTCCGCCGGCCTTGAGGTGGAGGCTATGCGCATGCGCTGTTACCGGCCATGACGTCACGGTACGCGCTTGCGTATGCTCGCTCAGTCGCAGGGGAGGTCAGAAGGAGGAGCCAGTTCGTCCTTCACTATGCGGTAATGCCGACCGCATAGTGAAGGATCGGAATTTGGAACGCACGGCCGGCGGGGCTGAAGAGGTAGCTGCCTTGGTGGCCCCCAGAAAGAACTCGGCCGGCGGGGCTGAAGAGGCAGCTACCTTTAGCCCTGCGTTAAAGACGGCCAGCGGCCGTTTTTAACATGCTTTGGGGCGGCCTGGGGGGCAATTGCCTCCCTGCCCCCCGGCCCAGCCCGCCCTTGCCCATACATTACCAGTAGTAATTAGAAATGCTATACTATATATACATGCATAATCAATGCTAGGTAGAGACTTACTGACAGACTCTGGAGGTGACATACTGAGAGATTTCCTGTATATGCAGGAGGGTATGTTAAACTAATACTTTTGCAAGCATTTATTCATTTAATTTTATATACTCTGCTTTATGATATATTAATGGATTATATTCAATAAACTATATTAAAAGACAAAGTTATTGCTTCCAACTCCTATTTTTATTGTATTCTCAATTATTTATGTATTTTAAATAGAGAAACTCTATACCGACTATACAAAATTTTAGCTAAGATATCTGTATGGTTAGCCCTGCTAAAGTCTAGGTTTTAAGACGTTCTAGCGGTAAATAGGAGTACTAGCGGTTACAGCACTCTGGTGTTATGGAATTTAGACAACCTGCCAATCTCCCCAAATTTGCCCGAAAACCCAATGCACATGTCTTATTTTAAAATAGACTGTTCTCTCCATGTGCGTTATATAAATTCTCATTGGGCTCTATTTTCCGTCTCAGCCTAAATTATTGCAAGATAAGGGATACCATGTGATCTGTAATCTCCTTTATTCACCCAATATTTGTCTAAAGGATGAATAAAAACACAAATTAAAAATTTAAATAGTGTCGATATGCAAAATATCAATTAATGTGTATTTCTAAAAAAGCATTTCATACCCACACTTGCTGATTAATTCTATAATTATGATCGAGCTATGCATTAGATGTTTCAAATACATTATAAGCTACCAAATAACTTGGTAGTGCAGGGGTTACTAGGGACAGATAAGTACTGTTTCAGCTAAGCTCATTTGATTGTTCCAGTAATAATGACAGACTCATTTCCCTGTAGCTCAAAACATAAGCAACAGAAAATGTCCTATAGCGAAAGAACACAGAACAAAGCATTAGATATCATAAGGGAACAAATCCAATTGAACTACACAAAAATGTTTTACTTTACAATAGCAACATTTAAGGAGATTAAAAGATTTTTTTTTATTCTATTTTTTTTTTTTTTTTTTTTTATTAAAACCATTGAACCGCAGCGGTGGCAAAACTAATACAAAAAAAATATATATATATATTTATATAATACAAATATAATCTGTGTTATGGTCTATAACTGAAAAAGCTTTTTTGGCTGTTTGATTGACCTAACTCTTTAAAGAGTTCTTCTTGGAGCTAAATGAATGCAGACCATAATCTGATCTAACTCAGTCATTTCTCGAGTTAAGAGTCAAAGCTTCCTAGTAAGGATACTCACAGTGATTGGGAAATGCTCTTCTTTATTTGTTTAAACTGCTATGAGGCAATGAGCACATTACCCTTTATTGAATTATATGTACCAAGCTGCAGATTAGAATGATTTTTAATTAAAAAGACTAAAAGAAATTTAAAAAAAAGAACTAACATGTAAAATTAAATATTTAACCCCCTAAGTACCAAACTTCTGGAATAAAAGGGAATCATGACACGTCACACATGTCATGTGTCCTTAAGGTGTTAAAGGGAATGAACCTCCATGCATATACAATACTGAAAATCAGAGTTCTCCATATTTCTTCATGAACAAATATAATCATTTTACCTCTGTAATAAATTTGTTATTTTGTGTGTTTTTTCAGATCGATTGAAATAAATCTTTTATGAATATTTCTTCTTGGGTAAAAGGCTCGCCAGGTATAGACAGTAGTGTAGAGGGGACAGGGATTGTAATATGTTTGCAGGGTCTATAGTGTACAGGTGTAAGAGAGGTTGGGTAGATATAATATAGTGGGAAACAGGGACTGTAGAGTATGGGTGTAGGGGCTGTAGGTGTTTGTGGTGTCTGATAAAAAAAAAGAAAAACGTAAAAAAAAAAAGTGAATTGCCTTTTCCCTCTTGATTACCTTGTGGGAGTGTATAACGGTGATCCCTGGTGGCCAGAGATAGCTCCAGCTGGTGCACAGTGTGCATAGTGAGTGCAGTGCTCCATGGGCAGACATTGGTGAAGAATAAGAGTGTAGCCACGGTAACTGGCAGTAACACTCTGATCCAATCCAGGGAGCGAGAAATGCTCCCACCATACAAGATACCAGGCTCCCCATTGCATCCCATCGGTTCTCTGGCATCAGCAACAAGCTGTCTCTGAAGCCGGCAGGGCGCCCTACTAGACATGCACCTGCGATCCCTCTGCCAACAGGACTCCTCAGGAAGCTGCAACCAGCCCCAAAAGAGAGTGGGCTGCCTTTGGGGTGAGTGAGCTGTGCAGCCGCTTGAAACCCCTGTTGCCAAGGCGCCATGTGCAGTCACACAGCTTGAACACCCCAAAGGTTGGCCCTGATGGGATATTGCTTTTTTATTTTTGCTTTTACAGATTTTATATTTTTCGATTAGCGATTTGTTGTCTTATCTTTAAATTGTCCATTGGGTACCACATGATCAAAGCTCTGAGCTTGATTGGCAATTCCTTTAAGTAATGTTGAATTGTTTATTAATTCAATACTTTTTATGTCCTATGTATAATATTTTATATACTATCAAATTATTATGTATTTATTTCATTTAGGTGGGCTTAGTTTTCCTACGCTCAGTTATAAGAGTACCTGGATGAGTCGTGACGCAGACAGAAATTCAGAAGTGACTGTTAATGCGTTTTTTATTATTTGCCTGAACAATCTGTCGTTATAAGGTTTGCATGTTTTGAAGCAGGGTGGCATCAGGCAGTATTAAGTGATGACTAAGCTCAAGTCAGAGAACAAAGCATCAAGCTCAATGTCCCTGTCTCTCTGTTTCCTGCTGTGATTTAAATCGTATTTCTTTATAAAGTTTGCTTTGAGCAAAATTTGAGCTTAAATCCTTTCTGTTTCTTTTTTTAACTTTAGATTTTATGCAACTTGCTATCTCCTGTCCACTACGCATCTATATTATATTTAACCTTCCCCTTTTCTCCCCTTTTTTCATTATTTTTTTTTTTGTCATGTCACTCTGAGAAATAAGGATAATAGAAAATAAATAATGATATTTTTTTTTTTACCAGCATTGCTCAAGTTTTTAAACATATGGACCCGAGTTAAGATTGATATAGCTTATATAACCGTGAATGGTAATTTATAGGGTAATTGCTAATTTTGGAATAAATCTCCAATTCAGCTATTTTCCCCCATTTGACTATTTTGACCTTTAATGTGCAAGTCTTCTGTTGGTTTTCCACCATTCCATTCCACCATTATAAATAATCCTGCAAACATTTTAAAATTTATATTTCTGGGATTTTTTGATTTATTTGTTTTTGCTTTCTTTCTACATGGCAATCATCAACTATATTTAAACTATAATTCTTTTCTTTTGTGTTTTTCACAATAATATTGCTTTCTTTCCGACGGTACTGGGCCTTGTGGGTGCTGCGTTTCTACAGAATAAAGATAAAAGTGTAGATTTTTTCTTTCTGCCAAAGGCCGCTTACGGTATATGGTTTCAGAATATAAATACTTAGCACGCAGCCTCCACTGTGCTAATCTGCTCTCAGGATACCAACTATGAATACCCTTTGCATTCAGTCAACACTTTAAACAGGATTAAAAGCCACCATTATGTGACAACCATTGTTAGCTTGCAATCGTCAAATTCCTTACTAAGGGGCACATATGTTCTTTTTTTTTACCAATTATAATAAGTATTAGGAAACACACGTTCACAACCTTTCGAAACATTAAAATATGCAGGACATAGCGAAAATGGATTTTCTATATTTATTTTATTTATGCATTCTGACAGGGACATTTAATAAATGTATAAAATACTTTGACAGATCCAGTCCTAGGTATAGATCTCTAAACTAGTCTGTTTGATTCCTTTGGCCAAAAATTTGTATATTTTCCATAAGCACACACAGTTATCACAAAATGAATTGTTTAGCGTGCACACACATTGAAAGAGGAAAAAAAATACCACCCATTTCCCCATTTTTTGCATAAATATTTTTTTCTTTAGTACATGATCTACACTTATAAATGCATGGAACAAAATGAATGCCTCTTTTTGGTGCATCTCATCTATAAGTTTTGTTTCTTTTATTATTAAAAAAATATATACTTTATTTCTCCTCTCCCTTCTTACCTTTGCCTGGGTGGGGGGATATTACTTCCAATCCCTGGTGGTCCGCGTGGAGAATCCCTGGCAGTTCTAGTGGAGAGTGAACTCTAGCCTGCAGCTTCTCCCGAGATCGGAGCGTTGACATGGTAACAGTGGCAATGCTCCGATCTCGAGATAGGAGACCCATAGAAGCTGCCGGCTGCCAGCATTGTGCCTGCGTACAGGTGAGGGAGATTTCTGATCTCCCCTCTGGTGCGTGGAGGCACACAGCAGGGTCGGCACTTGGATAGTGCCGGCCCTGCATGAGCCAGCTGGGGGAGGCAGAACTTCTGCATTTTACTATTTTCTCGAGGAGGGGGGCATTTGCCATGTTGCCCTCCCCCCCTGGATCCACCACTGACCCTCACATAGATAGAGTAAGTCAGAAAAGGCACTAATAAAAAGCATTAGGGGTTTAAAACCTTTGCTATTGCCCACATAATAGGCTAGAATTCAAATGAATTCAATTCGATTCAAATTGGTCTGGATGAAAATTGAGGACTAAAAGTGGTAAACGTAGTAAGTGCCAAAAGCAAAAATGTTGGAAAATCGCAAAGAAATTTTTTTTTTGCACATATCTGGCACTTACAACTAGTGACCTCTTTACACATTCTTTTGATCTACTTAGAGGACTGCCAGGCACTTTTCACGTTTACCACTTTATAAATAATTGCTAATTTGACACTTAACCATGGAAAATGGTGTTTGAACATTTTGGCACTTACATCGTTTACCACTTTTAGTCTTCAATTATTGTTGTTGAGTAGAACACTGGTTTAAAGATAGAGTACAGTGAGTTGTCATTAATGGTATATTTTCAAGCTGGACAGAGGTGGTAAGTGGTGTACTTCAGGGTTTTGTTCTAGGACCGCTTATAGTAAACATATTTATTAATGATCTTGTAATGGGCATTGAAAGCCATGTGTCAGTGTTTGCAGATGACACAAAACTCTGCAAAGTAATACAATATGATATAATACAATTTTATTCCAAGTAGAGGTCTAACTGCCATTCTGGGGTCGAGCAGGAGTTTTTTCTTGTTTGTTGTAAAATTGGAAAGCACATCAACTGTTTTTTATTTTGCCTTCTTTTGGATCAACAGCAAAAACAGATGTGAGAAAGGCTGAACGCGTGTCTGTTTTCAGCCTATGTAACGATGTATATGTATTCAGCATAGAAAATAAATAACACATAATCTTGTATTTTGAGTAGTCATAACATAATGACAATTTTCCTTTAAAACATGTCTTTTGTAGCAAAAACATTTGAGTTTAACCTTGTGAAGACTTTCCTGACATAAACTGCTCTTTAGTTCTAATGTTATGGTACTTAGAGCTTCCCTTTAATTTTTTTTGTTTGTTTTATCCACAAATGTTTCCCAAGGATGCATTTCACCTTATAGCACCGCCCCCGTGCATGCTGCAGTCTGTGGGTAGCACGTGGCATTGAGTGTGGAGGTGTTGGAGCGGTTTTTGAATCGAGTTTTGGAGCCATTCTGGAAAATTTTTTTTCGTAAACCGAGGTACCACTGTACAGGGAATGTGACTTTCGTGTTGTGTGTCTTCCTCAAATGTATGCAGAATTGTGTCCCTGTCATCCAGTGATATTTTATAATTGCTGTCTGATAACTTATTGTTCTGACTTCTCATGCAATAATATATATCTGCAACATATTCATGTTTATATGATGCTTGTCTGGAAGCGTTCGCACAACATAGATCAAAGTCTTGGATGAGACATTAGGGCTGAACTAAAGAAAACATCTTCGAGCTTTATTAGTGAAATTCAATAGAAATATTATTCTTTGTGACACAGTAAGTGATCTGTTCCACTGGACATGATGTTTTATTATATCTTTTCATCAAACATAGATCCAATAATTATCTTCTTCGATGCTGAGTTCCTTTTGAGAATCAATTATCATTATGCATAGTATTTCGTTTGAAACATGGATGAGAAAAAAATTAAAAAATTGCATAAGTGATACCTTGAAAGAGGGATATTTTGCAAGCACTAAGGTCCCTTATCTGGTTAACACGGAACCAATAAAACAATTGTTTGAAACATAGGCCACACGGCATAAAATTTTAGGGCCAAACACAAATGCTTTGTTTGTTAAAGGATCTCCTATCCAGCACAATTGAAACACTTTAAATTAATATAATTTTAGTTTTTCATTCAATTCATGCTTTGGAAAATAGTAAAGAACCACTAAAGTCACCCGGACAACTTCAGCTCAATGAAGTGACCTGGGCGCAGTGGTCTTTAGTTTTACCCAGAAATGTAAAGCATTGTCATTTATTAGATACGGCAATGCTTACATTGTATAGGTAAATACTCCTCTATTGGTCGTCTTCCTGGCAGCAACTAGAGGCACTTCCGTTGTGAGAACCAAGTCAAACAGCAAACCTCCAATAGGAGCACAGTGCTGCCGCGCATGCGCCTTTAGTCCACAATGCTCCTCCACAAGGAGTATTGGATTAGACTTCCGGAGGAAGATCAAGCACATGCAGTGACTAGAACAAAAAAGATAAGTAAAACCTTTTTTTCCCATTTCATACTGAGGGGGGCCCTGAATCCAAACACTATAGCATTACCAATACAAGTTTGCATTCCTAATGCTATAGTGTTCTTTAAACATATTGAACATTTTACTGTATATTTTATACTTTAGACAGGGTCATAAAAATAAGGCAGACATGAGTTTTAGGATATATAATAGGTGGTTGTCAAGTCTTACTTGTAACCGATTCCTCTGAGTTGCTTCCGGGTTTCCCTCATCCTCTCCCCCTCGTTAATGACTCTTATCCCAAAACCTAAAATGGGAACCACACCTTGAGTAAGACGCTTAGATAATTTTGTTCTTATCTACAGATCGTTGCAGTCTAAGCTACTATAATACTGACTACTGTGTACCGAACCGGACTGGTTACTGACCTTGCTGCTCTTTCCGCGCCTGACCCAGACTCCTCTACTTACCTTGCTACTCTGTCCAATGATTTGACTCGGAAATTCAAACTGACCACGCTGAGCTCTCTACTTGATTTACTCGGACGGTTCATTTACCATTCTCAAGTGCCTGGACTTTGCTAAGCATTCCAAGTCATTTAGATTCTTAAAACAAGCTACATTTAATCATCCATGCTACTCTGTTATATTGTTTTAATTACCCTTCAACTTGCTGCATGCTAAGACTGTTACTTGTATCCAATTGCTTATATCATACATTTGCAGCAGTTGCTACTTGATTTAATTCAGTAAAGTTTGTTAATTACTGCTCCAACTAATTTTGGGAACCCTCTACTAAACATTGCATTTCTGGAATTTCAGCAAATTAATTATTTCACTGCAATAGCACTCCTGAGTATTAATTTTGGACTTTATTATTTGTCTTATTGTAAATAAACAAAGGAAACTCAACTTTCCATGAATGGCTAGCAAATTATTTATTTTAAAAAATCTCCTAAATTAAATCTGCAGTTGTGTTTCACTTCCACTTTCTTTAGAAGCATAACAGTGGTGAGCTTAAACGCTTATGATATTTTTGAAGAATCTTCTGCCATTTTTGAGAATATATATTCCCAAAACACCAGTAGAATACACACAGATCACTCGAATTCGTTCATAATGCTTACATGCAATGAATAACCCTATGTGACTACATAGTGTAAGTCCATCCACCCGTATTATATGTTTTCCACTCATTCCAATTACCAGAATATACAATCAATATAGTAGAGAAGAATACATAATTAAATGCATGAAGAAAGTGTATATCGGATTAGCCAGAATGTATTTATAAAGTTGCAATAATTACAAACAACAACCAAAGATAATAAAATAAAGCCATATGTCTTGAAAATGACAAAGTAAATGGTTTAGTTAATTGTTTAATAATTTCAATACAAAATTAGAAACAGTGTGTTTTATTTCATTAGTGTGTAGGTGCGAAAATATAAACAACAACATAAAGCTAATTACGAAGAGAGTACATATCCTGCTGCTAGTGTCTAAAAACACCTAAGGGGCTTAAAAATAAAAGTGTATCAGAATACTTCATTTTAGTTTTGGTGTAGTCATAATACATCTCTGCCATCTAGTGTTGAATTAGTATAATTACATGCCAAACTCCTTCACTTATTAAACAATGCAGGACAAACCGCTAAATTTAATCGACGTGTGGCTTTACAAATATTTCGTTTTAAATGGCTTAAAAAAACAAAGAACTTGTGCATACTTGGTTTAATTGTTTCTCCTATTATGCAAACTAAACCACATTTTATAACCGCAATAAATACTTCCATCATAATAATAAAATATATTTTTAGAAGTTGTAAATCCTGGTCAGCATGCAAACAATGTATTTATTGCTCAATAAAAGCTCTCAGTGGGGTGTAAAAAGGCATCATGCACGTTTTTTAAATTACTGTATACGCTTCTAAAGAGAACACAATAATAATGTATCCCTGAAGATCCTAAAATGATGTAGTAGTCATGCAACCAATCAGAGTAAAGCTGGAGCTCAGAAGAAACGGAGCAGAAGAGGTCAGATAAAAAGCAACAGGGCAGAAGACTGAGTGTGATGAATGTGAAACAAGTCTCAGCACTCTTTTCACGTCAACTGAGTTGTGCTCAGTAGATCTGAACTGAATACTTTGAGTTTCAAGAGTTGCTGAATTGAATGTTGTTGGGTGTTTTCCAATGGTCCAATCAAACATTGACTGCAATGATAAATAAAGATGCATTGAGTGCTATGATTCAAGTAGGCATTACCAGCTTTGGAACTGCACGTTATTCTACTTTCTCTGCTGGATTGGTCCTACATACATAGTTATTTACTAAATTATAAGCTGTCTGAGTAAATGTTAAACATTTAGGAAACAAATTGGGAAATTTTACTAGGTCAGGTATGATTTAATTTTGTATATGTTGGCCTAAAATGTAAAATTTACATTGAAATCCTAACAAGTCATATTATTAGTGAATAACTCCGACAATGTCTCAGACAAGTCCCCCTATAACTGCATTGTAAACTTCTCCACAGGACATACACAAGGTGTTTAGATATAGCCATTAAGGATAACCTTGTTCCATTGTAGAATTGTTTGACTACTCACCTGGGGTTCACTGGGAAATGCTCCCAACTCCATTACCTCAAGCAAAGGCTTCAGCTGCTTAGGAGCATCCATTAGCGCTCCTCACCTAAGGCTCCAGGTAAGAAGTTACAATGTTTTAAAGCAGTTTGGCTATTTAGTGTTTGCACCAGAGAACCATGAGCACTACAGTGTTCTGTCTAATTGGCGTTAATGCTGTATATTAATATAATAGACTTGCTTCGTATAGCTTGTCTGTGGTATATTGAGTATAATAAGTTCATTATCCCAGTACCGTGAGTTCTGAATTAAATAAAGTCTATGGGTGGAAGTACTTGTTTCCTAAAGACTGAAAAAAGATGCCTCAATCTTCCAAGTTCAGTAGATTCTCAGATTCCTATGATGAGCCACAACAAAGGGTTACATAAACTTACATAAAATACTGCTTAACATATGTGTCAGAAGGAATGTTTGGTGGACACATGTACACATATAAAAATATATAAAATTATAAAATACTAAATGTGCCTTTTTTTTAGATGGTGTCAACCTGTTAGTGTGGGTCTCTGTTATTTCCACAAGCAGTAGATTGGATGCAGATATGGGTTTTCAAAGATGTGCTGAGATGTGAATCAATCAATTTCCTCTGTGGTGGAGCTGATATAACAGATATACTTTCTCACTCATTTTGTTCTGGCTCTCAAGTGTACAATCAAAACATTGCACACTTGATAGAAAAACATACGAGTAAGTGATTGAAGGATGTCTTCATTATTATTATTTTTTTTACATTTTGACCTTGTAACTTTACAATCGCAACTAGAAAGTCAATTTAATATGACATTATGTGGGTTTGAAACTGAACAGTAAACGTGTGTCCAATGTAAAAACGAAAAAAAAAAAAATAACTTGTGTGTGAACAGGCGCTTAGAATGTATAAGAATTCTTTTATAGGAGGTGTTGTTGGCAGCGTGATGATGTAACGACGCTCACGCCGGGAGGAGAGGGGCCATGACCGAAGTGAAGCTGAGACACCAATGCCGCAAGGTGATGAGAGACCCCGAGGAGAGACTCCGAGGCACCCGCTAGTACAGAGCCCCGATAGGCTGAGACCAGACCGGATCGGGAGGGTGTGCTGATATAGCTGATTCAGCGATATAATATTACTGGAATATTTTCAGTTCCCTCTTCCGCCGGCGTGAGTCAGTCTGACAAGTTTGATAAGCTGTCGAAGACTGTGAGGGATGCTAGAACCCTTTGGTGAAGTGTTCCTGTGAGGGGCAAGAGAGAGGGAAAAGAAAAGGGGATGAGCCATGCCCTTAGTCCTTACTAACCATTGAGAAAAAGAGCTAAGTTGGTTTTATTAATTTTCGGATTGGGACAAAGCACAGAGAACTAAACTATGACCTAAGTTTGGACTTTGATTTATCTTTTTTTTTTTTTTCTCACATGCACTATTACCGGGATTTCCTGCAGATTTAGGTGTATGTGTACATCTTGATGAGACTGATTGCACTTAGTGGTTTCTCTGCTAAATTCCCACGTGTGTTTTGGGCTCCTTGTGCCACTGAGGGGATTCAGTTATTCTCCCAATTCCCAACTCAATATAGTTACCTTGAAAGAAAATTTTCTATCAGAATATATACTTATTTTTTTAAAGAGAAATGTCATCTAAAAAAGCACCAGACAAAGCCTCAACAAAGGCTGACCAGAAAGGCCAGAAACAGGAAAAGAGACTCTCGGCTTTCTTTGTTCCGCAAGACAACCAAGAATGTCTGGAACAATCATCTTTGGAGTCTTTACATACAGGGGTTTTCCCCTCCCCTATTAAGGCTTTAGATAAAGAGGTAGTTACACCTACCCTTTTAAAGAAATGCCTGGAAGATATCTCTAATGATATTAAAAAGGAGCTGAGTGATACATTTTCTGATATGAAAGTGGATTTAGTCACGTTAAGTAGACATATCCAGAAAATAGAAGAAAGGGAAGAGGCTTTAGAATTTCAGCTTTAGGAGGTGAAAGAGACCCAAACTAAGATGGCATGGGAATTGAAATAATTGGAAGATAAAGTATGTGACCTGGAAGATAGATCAAGAAGACTGAACCTAAGGTTCAGAAATATACCTGAGGAAATACCAGATGCCCAACTACATGATTTTCTAATAAAATATATTAATTGTTTGGGGATTCCTTTGGCACAGCAAGATATAAAGATGTCCCGCTATCATCGTCTCTTTCAAAGAAAGCAAGACCAATTATATCCACGAGATGTAATTGTGGCGTTTGTTTCTTATGATTTCAGGACACAGATTCTCCAGTCAGCAAGGAAGATGAAGATAAATGACGAACAGTTTAAAGCAATAAGAGTCTTAACAGATGTTTTCTATCTAACGAGAGAAAAGAAGGAACCTCTTTTCTATGGTTTTCCCGTGTTTGAAGAAATATAATTTAAGTTCAAATGGAATTCGCAATCAGCTTTATTAATCTGTTATAAAGACATATGGAAGTCTTTTAAGACAGCGGATCTTGTTCATGTTTGGCTAAAAGATAACGATATGTAGCTATTATAGTAAGGCATTAGTTTGCGGGGTGCGATGCTAGTGTATGTTTTTTTTTTTTTTTCTTTTTATGTTGGATTATTACATTGGCACCAAAAGGGATAATAGGAAAATTAATAAGCAATGGTAGTATATTGGAGCGGAGAATTTAATTACAGTAATTTAAATAGTAAATGACTTAGAGCGGTGTTTGGTTTTTTGAGAATCTAAGGATATATGGGATTGCATGGGCTATTATAAACTATTTTTAGCTTCATTAGTCTAGCTTTATTCTGTCACTTTATTATATAACTAAATTGTTGCAACTGTTTAGGAGTTGCAGTCAATTTTTTTTATTTTATTTTTTATCACGATATGATAAGCAATCTCACACCTATATATTCGAGAGGTAACACGTGGAATAATTTGTAGGGGTCGAGAGTCTATTTACAAGGCTCCAAATGGGATAATAGGAAAATGAATAAGCAAATAAGCAATGGTAATATATTTTGGGCAGAGAATTTAACTATAGCAATTCAAATAGTAAACGACCTAGAGTGGTGTTGGTTTTTTGAGAATTTAAGGAGGGGCTACTATAGGCCATTTTTTGGATTTATTAGTCTTGATTATTCTTTCACTTTATTATATAATTAAATTGTCGCAAGTATTTAGGATTTGCAGTAACGTTTTTTTTTTTCTCATTTACTCTCACTCTCTCTCTCTCTCTCTCCTTTTTTTATTTTCTCTATAATGACACTCCGAGTTTCTATCCCTGTGGGATTCTATGGGATTCCCAGTATGTGTAATATTTTTTTGTGTTCCAGGTTTCTATGTAGATATGAATGTTCCTATGTTGTTTTGTCAGATGTGTAATATGTTTAACTGGCCATGTATATTGCAGATATGGTCAAGGAGCCCAAAAAAGAAAAATAGATTGAGATATGGTTAGAGTCCTAACTATTAATGCCCAAGGCCTTAATTATTTTGTTAAACGAGGCTATTTGTATAATACTCTTGTTAATCAGAAAATACAAGTAGGGTTTATTCAGGAAACCCATTGGACTGGGGTGTCTAGGAAATTATGGTTCTATAAAAAATATCCTTCGATTTACTCTGCTTCCTTACAAGGAAAAAATAAATGGGGTGTTTCAATAATTTTCTCTAAGGAAGTTACTTTTGATTGTTGTTTTAACCATTTAGACCCGGAAGGGAGGTTTATCATTCTGGTGGGCAAACTGAACGGGATGCATTATACTTTAGTCAATGTGTATCTACCTAATAAAGACCCAATTAAAACATTGACTAAAATCTTAGGTCTGGTGGAACAGGTTAAAAAAGGTAGAGTTATGATTGCGGGTGATTTTAATTGTGTTTTTGACACTTTATTGGACAAGCAATTGGCTACAAATCAGAGGATAGATAAATCCCTGAAAAGACAGGCGGCATCATTAAGTAGAGTGATAAAGAAAGTGGATCTGTATGACTGCTGGAGATTGTCCCATCCCAATGAAAGGAATTTCACCCATAGATCAATCCCTCATAACTCGGCTGCCAGGATAGATATGATTTTGGGTAATCTAGATCTAGTACAGGCGATCTCCACAATTTCCATTGTTGAAAATACCTGGTCAGACCATGATATGGTAATTGCAGATTTGGTGGTAACTTATATGAGACCCCCTCCGATTTGGAGACTGGCAGATTATCTGTTAAAAAATAAAGCAAATGTAGAACATATAAGAAATCGCGACCTTGGAAGCCAGACACAAACGCACCTTAGACGCGACAGTCCTCAGAGACCTATTGGCCAAACGTACCCAACTCACCACGCACCTGAACCGCGTGATCCAACGCTCATACCAACACTACAGGCACATGATACATGAACACGGGGACAAATGCGGAAGGCTACTAGCAAACCTCCTAAAGCAACGCAGATCCCAATTATATATCACGAAAATCAAGGACGCACAACGACTCAGACACCTACCGGACCAGATTTCAACAGCATTCCACGCCTACTATCATGATTTATACGGCCTCCGTCGAACCATACCGGAAGTATCACGACCCCAAAGAGCCGCCACCATCTCTGGATATCTGGACACGGCAAGCATCCCAGGAATTGAGAAGGTCAACCAGGAAGCACTAGAGGAACCTATCACACCGGAAGAACTGGCGCACTCCATCAAAAATGCAAAAACTGGCAGGGCACCTGGACCGGACGGCTGCCCCTCCAATATTACAAGACGTTCGCGCAAGACATCCTACCAAAACTCCTGAAAGCCTTGAACTCCATCCGGGACGGAGCCTCACCACCAGCCCAATTCACCTCAGCAAACATCACCCTTCTCACAAAGGACCAGACACAATGCCCAGGATACCGCCCGATCTCTGTACTGAACATCCACCCGGACCAAACAGGATTCATCCCAGGAAGGGAAGTGAGGGATAATATCATAAGAGCCCTGAACCTCATAGCACACGCCAGAGCATAGAAGATCCCAGTCGTACTCCTGTCCACAGATGCGGAGAAAGCGTTCGACAAGGTGGACTAGGACCTGATGTTCGAAACTCTCCGCTCCCTCTGCATACCTTACCTGGGTGACAGCGCTATATGCCAGCCCAACGGCACGAATCCGGATCAACAACGTGCTGACAGACCCATTCCAGATCCATAACGGAACCAGACAAGGCTGCCCACTCTCGCCCATACTCTTTGCACTGACGCTAGAGCCCTTCCTGAACAGGATCTGACATAATGCAGACATCTGGGAAAGACACACCACAAGACCCTAGCATATGCGGACGACATGCTGTTCATAGTCACGAACCCGGAAACATCCCTGCGAGCAATACAGACGGAATTAGACATATATGGCCGAATCTCGAACCCCGGATCAACTACTGAAAGTCAGAGATACTGAACCTATCATGAAGCCCCACCCTCAAACAAACGATCCAGAGACAGCATCCATACCACTGGTGCGACCACCGCATGAGGTATTTAGGGGTCTGGCACACACCAAACCCGGCAGACCTCTACACACATAATTTTCTCCCAATACTGAAAAAAGCAACAGAGGAACTACACAGGTGGAGCCCCTACTATATCTCATGGCTGGGAAGAGTAAACGCAGTCAAAATGACACTACTGCCGAAACTACTCTTTGTATTTCAAACGGTGCTGATAATCGCTCCACAAACATTCCTCTCGGCACTCAAGACAGAGGTCCGCACCTTCATATGGAAGGGTAAATCCCCACGAATAGCACACGCCCCAACTGACCCTACCCAAACTCAGAGGAGGCCTAGTGCTCCCAGACTTCGAAAAATATTACCAAGCCGCACACCTCACCAGAATCATCAGCTGGTCGACGGCCAGCGGCACCAAACCATGGACCCAACTAGAAGCGGACATAACCAACTGCGACCTCAGAACCCTACCTTGGGTTACCAAAGCAGCAAAAAGACGCAAACACATTACCAACCCGTTCGTGACGGCGACCATGAAGGTCTGGCATAGACAGGGCACGAAACAATATCTGACAACGGACCCAGGCCCGCTCCTGCCCCTAAGAAACAACCCGGACTACCCAGCAGAGGACTAGGGCCCCACGCTAGGCCCAGCGGGACACAAAATGATACCCCACATGAAGTATGTCCTCCAACCCCTTTTGACATCCGACAAATGAACAAACTCTTCCCGGGCAGACCACACACATTCGCACACACACTCGCAAGAGCGCAAATTACCCAATACGCCAGATCCATCCCGCAAACACCCTCCCTACTGAGAGAACTAACACAGTTTGAACTCCTTTGCATGCAAGACGCAGACCCACCCGAGCCATCTCACAGATATAAACTACCCTAGTCACGAGCAGATACCTGTTAGTGCCCTTGTGCATCTGGAACTTGGAGGAAGACCTGGATGAAGCCATGACAGAAGAGGACTGGGATAAAAGCATCACCCTGATACAAAAAACACAGAGCTCGGTTCGCCTGCAAGAAAACTCGTACAAGATACTCACCAGGTGGTACCTGATACCGACGGCGCTCCACGCCAGGAACACAGAAATCCAAGACACATGCTGGAGATGCAGGGAGGAGATCGGCACATTTCTGCACGTATGGTGGACATGCACCCGAATCTGACCGTTTTAGGAAAAGATCCGGAAAATAACACACCATGGTCCCCAGCCACCTTCCTGCTCGATCACACCACCATGACGACGCAAACGTACACTAGATCCGTCATCCCTAGACTCCTAAATGCAGCCAATGCGACCATCCCCATCTACTGGAAGCAGACCAGCACACCCTCGATAACATGCTGAGTGGAAGAGGTGGAAGCCACAAGGAAGTTTGAGGAACCACAGGGAACGCTACACTAAACGCTGTTTCCACTGGACGGGACTAACCACTTCAGACACCATTTGGCCGCACAGTAATCAGAGACAGGAGTAGAGGAGGACGATGAACCCGGGCAGACGAGCTAGGGGCGATGAGACATGGCGAGCCGGGCTGGCGACGGGGGGGCAAGAACACTTACCACCTGACCCTTCTCACCCCAACCTTCCCGCATCCTCAACACCACGCCAAACAGACAACCACAGACACTACTAGGTACGACAAAACACATACCACACACTCATAGTCACCCAGTGAGGCCACACTCATGGGCAGCGACGGCCCGGTGCAAAGCTTCCACCCTGAGGCCCGACCAATAACCAAAAATCACATATAACTACATCCTGAACCGAAACCAAGATGAGCGATACCAAGATTAGGGCAAGAGGGGAGAAACCACTTGGGAAGCGCTGACGCAGCCACCCAATAACCCGCGTACATACACAACACATATCTGTCCGCGGACATAAAACACATAACCCAGCTCAGACAAAACTGCCTTACAGTTACCACAAACTAGATACACCAGCAGTCAAACCAACAAGCAGAATGCACCTACCAGCGTTAACACGCAGAAGGCCTCACCCGACACATACACAGGTACAGACGTTCAAAAACACAAAGGATAGCACAACCACAAAGACAGACCACCATCATAGCAAAAGTTACGTAACGTGCGCACCCAACTATGAAACTGAATGTTATAATTCAAGCATAATAATATGCCTCTGCGCAGGCAACGACATGCATACCTACTCATGTACCGATAACTACGCCTCTGCGCAAGCACCTACCCACTTAACCACAAATACGTTTGCATTGGAATATATGTTGTGATTCCAATAAACATATTCAAAACAAAAGTGATATGGACACTTACCCCTTCAAACATATTCGAGGTGGTGTACCATCTATGAAAAATAAAGAGAAAATACAATAGGGTAATATTGTCTTGTTGAGTGATCTAAATATAACACTTATATGAGGAACTCACATGGTATAGAGCCTTTTCAAGATATAGGCTCTAAACAACAGATATTCATGCACATATCAGGTGGCAACCAATTCTCTGGATCTCCAAACTGAGTGATGTACCTCAGGTATTCATATGCAGAAAAGGAATTAGAAGAAATAATAATTTGGGGAAATACCGTATATACTCGAGTATAAGCCGAGTTTTTCAGCACATTTTTTGTGCTGAAAAACCCCAACTCAGCTTATACTCGAGTCAATGTCTGTATTTTGGCAATTTGCATTGCCATAATACAGACAGGGGGCTGCGGGGGCTGCAGAGCGGTTACTTACCTCTCCTGCAGCTCCTGTCAGCTCCCTTCTCCTCCGCGCCGTTCCGTTCAGCACCTCGGTCAGCTCCCAGTGTAAGTCTCGCGAGAGCCGTGGGGTCATAGTGCGGCTCTCGCGAGACTTACACTGTGAGCTGACAGAAGAGCTGCACGGACCAGCGCGGAGGAGGAGGGAGCTGACAGGAGCTGCAGGAGAGGTAAGTAAACTCTCAGTCAGCCCCCTCTGCCCCCCACTGAACTACCAATGCCACTGGACCCCCAGGGAGTGAGAGCCCCCCTCCCTGCCATGTATCAAGCAGGGAGGGGGGATGGAAAAAATAAATACATAATAATAATAAAATATTAAAAATAATAATAATTAAAAAAATAACACTATAACAAAAAATAATAATAATTAATAAAATAAATAATAATATAACAAAAAATGAATAAAATAATAATTAATAAAATAACAATAATCAAAATGCCCACCCCCCAACAACACATACACAAACACACACTGCATCACACACACTCACACTTCATATACACACACTGCATTCATATACACACACTGCACTCATACACACACTGCACTTACACACACACTGCATTCATACACACACTGCACTCATACACACACACTGCACTCATACACACACTGCACTCATACACACACACTGCACTCATACATACACACACTGCTCTCATACACACACTGCACTCATACACACACTGCACTCATACACACACACTGCATTCATACACACACTGCACTCATATATAGGATCTAATTTTATTTAGAAATTCACCAGTATTTCCCACCCTAGTCTTATACTCGAGTCAATATGTTTTCCCAGTTTTTTAGGGTAAAATTAGGGGCCTCGGCTTATATTCGGGTCGGCTTATACTCGAGTATGTACGGTACTTATTCTTGGGGCTCTCTGCAGAGCAAGGTTAAATAGGGCCCTGGAATAAGGCACCTGTGACAGGGAGGGGTGCAAAACCAGCTCCTGGCACTTCAGAAAAGGAGCAGAGCAAGACAGATGGAGGAGCTCATGAGGGACAGATTCCAGAAATTAATCTCACCTTCACTTGTCCCCCCTGCCACCGGACCCCCAGCGACAATGTCACTGTAGGGGGTCTATGCAAATTCATCAAAGTGCCTAGACTTTAAAGGGGCCACTTCAAGTGCAGAATACTAAGAATCCCTCAAATCAAATCATACTTAAATCAATCAATATGAGACTTCACTGTCCTATAACAGTATGATGGTAGGTCCTCTATGTTTCAATAACAGAATGCTAAGTCCCTAAATTCTCAGAAAATATTTTCCAGTGTTTCAGAGGGTGCTCACCAATGACTGTGCTATCCCGGATGCGCAAGTATTCTTGGCCACTTCCGGAGAGTTTCAGGAACACTTGGGGATGCTACAAATGCTTGATTGTAGCTTTTCTTAATTGTTAAATACATTGCTACTGGGAGTGGCAAAATGGTAAATGGTAAAATCCATGACTGGTTATACAAGCATATAAAAAGTTGAGAAAAACATCTGCAAAAATAATGAATAACTATGTAACTATGGTAGCATCAAACCTCTAGAGGACACTACAGCATCAAGTTCAATTATAAAAATAATGAGCTGCCAAAAGAGAACAAATTCTCTATTGAACTTGAATAGAAGTGTTGGCAATCCCCAGGCACTTTCACAATAGCAATAGTAGCAAACATAAATACATCTCTGTGCTAATTACTACCTGCATTTTTATAATTAAATAAAATTGCTAAAACCACAACTACTTGTATGGTTTTATGTGTCTAATGTTTTGAAAGAACAAACTATCCCATACAATAAAGTCAGATGACTGTGAGAATCAGACAATGATCATGAATATTTGGATGATGACGATGATGATTAAGATTCCTCTGTTAATTACTTATGTCTATGTGAAAGGAACTTTACAGATACTTAGAAAGTTCTAGATATGAATAGTAGTTAGCTTGTCCCGAAAAGAAGGCAAATTTGGAGCGTCACTTTCTTGGATTGCATGCCTTATTTTCAAGTCTGTAGGCACTATAACACCTTCATCTAACTGAAGTTGTTACAGTGCCTTCAGTCCTCTCTCCCCCTTCCCCCCCTCCACCCCCTGTCCTACCCTCAAAATGTCATATTTTAATGAATAAAGGTTTGGAAACCCAGCTTCAAACCACACCACCAAGCCCTAAGGGTATGAAAGGCAGAGCTATCACTTTCTGGCTCTGATTTGCAGTGCATGCACATTGCTGGCACCTTCTGCCATAGAGAATCATAGTATTCAATATTTCTCTATGGCAGAATCATAGTTCCATCGCGGCGAGTGATGTCCATGCACCTACGATCCCCAATGTTCCTCTAAAAGGATACTTTGATTGGGCCATCATCCTGAATGCAATGCTTCTAGGATCACATCGGACAAGGAGTAGTCCGTGACAATGCCAAAAGAGACTCGCCACTGGAGAGAAGGTAAGTAATTATTTTATTTTGTTTCATTTAGCTTTTGTTCATTTTGTTACTAACACGGCAAGCGATATGTGTTCCTGACACTACAGTGTCCCTTTAAAATCCTAAACTCATGGTGCTTCTTATAGACAGACTCTTATTAATCCAAGACACATAAAGTGTTGAATGAATATACTTATACTTATGTATGTTGGAAGACTATGGGCATGTGCATTCTCTTCATTCATTTTCAAACAAATCAACTAGTTTTTACACAAATTGATTTGTCCGAAACAAAATCCCATTTGATTTGATCCCATTTGATTTGGTTTCATATCTACTACAGATCTGTCAAGCTGTGGGCAAATAGTTAAGAAATCTAACTCCGAATCATAAAACAATGACAATATTTCATCCCTTAAAAACATATTTTAAAAAGGCTTTGTTTCGAACGAATTGATTTGTTTAACCCCTTAAGGACCAAACTTCTGGAATAAAAGGGAATCATGATATGTCACACAGGTCATGTGTCCTTAAGGGGTTAAGGGGTTAAAGACAAATAACACAAATGTACATGTTTACTGAGAAGATTTAAATATAATCAGTATTTATTTGTACAAAACTAATAAAGCTGTGTTGGTTTACAAGTGCTATTTGTATTAATCATGCTGTACAACAGATATGTTTTTCGAACAGACTTTAAGAGGCACACACAAGGTCACCAGTATTTTCCATTAATTCCACTAGGTGGCAGAATAGATCAATGTTTTCATTCTTTTTTTTTTTTTTGTCAATCTATTTCTTATTTATTTATAAAATATTTTACCAAGAAGGATACATTGAGTCTTATATGTCTGTTCAACTTAAACACTCCATTGTTACAAGAGGGTCTGATATAATATTAAAATTACAAAATCATATTAAAATACACATATACAGGTAAGAAATATAATTAACCATGATTACAGGTGACTTCTGTATTGTCTGATATGTTGACAGAGATTTCGTAAAGAATTTTAGACTGGAGGAAGATTTGATTGTGTCTGGGAGGTTATTTCATATTTGGGGTGCTCTGTAGAAAAGGAGAATCGCACCACTTTTTTTTTGTATTGAGGTAGACTAAATAAAGTGCTGGTACTGGATCGGAGGTTATAGGAGGTGGGAATAGCTGGGGAGAGCATTCTGCTCATGTAGGGTGGGAGCTTCCCAGAAAGGCTCTTAAACACAAGGCTGGAAAGATGAAGAGTGCATCTGGATTTCAGCGATAGCCAGTGTGAGTTGGGGAGGAAATTAATTGCTTTTGCTACAAAGTCATAAACAGGTAACATGATTTATTGTTTTTAGGATTCAGCCAAATCAATATTAAAGTCTCCAAAAAATAGTTAACTTTTTGAGTTGGTTTTGAGCTACGGTTTCATTAAGGAGTTGGGCTATGTCAGAAATGAATGTGCCGGAGAGCTAGGTGGGAGGTAGGTTCCAACCCTCCTCCTCTCTTTTCTAAAGCATGAAATACCCATGTATTGCAATAGCAGAGTGAGGTATTATTGCTGTTAACCATAATTCCAAGGTCACAATGACTTTGGGTTTGTAATAGGTAAACATAAAAGTAGAAAGATACGAGGGCGGAGCTTAGCTGTTGAACTGGTCGGATGCTCATTTGATGGGCTCCATCTTTAGACCCGGTATACTTACCATTTTTGCCTGTTCTAGTGCCTGGAAACGGCAGGATACACGCACTAATCTCTTACGGGGCGCAAGACAAAAAAAAAACATTGCAGCCAATACCTACCCGGGGGGGGGAGGGGGGGGGAACGTGAGGGCAATGAGGGATCCACGCCGGTGACCGCTGAGATGCTGAAGGAAATGCTGGGATCTCTCCAAAAGACCATCCAGGCCAATGTAGCACTGCTCCGGGCCGATCTGACAGGACTGGTGACTCGCTTGGGGGCGGTGGAGGTCTCATTGAGAAGCATGATCAGTCCCTTAAGGAGCTTCAACTTGAATTACACACTCTCAAGAAATGGCAGGCAATATCGGAGCAACTACAAAAAGAGAAGTCCTGCGCTCACTCCTATCACTACTGGGCCGGCAGCAATGACTACAGTACACATCAGCCCCAATATATAGTAAAAACGAAAGAAAAGAAAAAGTTACCTGCGCTCTCTCCTTAATCCCTATGTATATTTAGACAAATGGAGGTCATTTAGTTACTCCAATGGCCATTGGAGGGAATGCCTGCCTGCCAACGTCAAGGCAGACCCCATGTGTTCCCTATTAAGGGTTAATAAGATATAGGGGTGTATATAAAAAATACCTCTCTCTGTCTCATTAGAGATATCTTTGCCAGAAGCTCAAGGAAGCAGGCTGAAGGGTCAGTGTTAGGACCCACTTACGGGGGTCTGCCTTGACGTTGGCAGGCGGGCATCCCTCCAATGGCCATTGGAGCAACTCCTTCTAATGACAAGATAACGCATATATTCATATACAGAGTAATTGAAAAATCTGGAAGGGCATGGAGTACACACTGGAGAGGCTATAGAGGTGGAAATATTGGAGGAGATACTATTTAATGGGAAGACTTGAGGGAGAAACTGTTTAGGGGACACATATGGCTGATGACTGGGCAGAAATGGGGATGAGGGCTGGTAAGGGGGTAGACATGGAGGAGAGGCTTTGTTATTGAACAAATGATATGCCAAGGTTGTCAATGAAAAAGATGAACAAACATCACCCCAACGCCTTGGGGCATGGGATCAAACTTGGCACTTGCAAAACATGCCGTTTTCCCTCTTTTTCACTGCCCGAGGTGTTTAAATCTGCACAGGAGATTCTGTCTAATCGAAATGGTTGTATAAATAAAACATTTCCTAAGTTAATTTGTTCCTGATATCACAATCACAAAAGAAGAACATTCTGGAACTTTCAGATACCAGAAATCTAGAAGAAGGACATTTTGCCCTCTGTACATGTTCCCATTCTGTCACCTGGCAACTGACTGTTCGGAACATAATACACAAGAGAGGCACAGAAACAAACCGATTACTAAGAATCAGAAAGCAGCCTGTTCAGGATTCTAAAAAAAAAGTACAAAAAGCATTTATATTAACCACTGCTACATTTTTAGGTTCAAGGCCAACCTTCAGAAAATATACTAAGAAAAATGAAAGCTAAAAGATAAGCCTGCTTAGAACTAACTCAAGGACAAGAACAGATGATGATGAGAGGCTAAAAGGCACATTCCCAGTTTATTGAGGCTAAAGAGTTCAGTCAAAGGTTAAAGATAAAGGAATTAAGAAGTAATTGGCAGTTTGTGAAAATGTTATAAGCCTGCCTGTATGCTTCTAAATAATATCTTTACTAACAAATCGTTGTGTTTTAACATATATTGTACAGATTTTAGGAAAATATCTTGTAAGTAATGGTTATTTAACAAATGTCCATCTACCAGCAAATTAGAATTCCCATGATCCTTTTCTAGTTAAAGCCACAGTGATTTCCAGAATGTTGTTTATCGGGGAGTAGTTTACTAACACCTGGACATCTTTCAATACTTCTGCTTTAAAGGAACATTTAACTAACACTATAGTGCAGTGTTAAATGTTCCCAGCCCCCATTTGTAAGGAGCTAAAATAAAGTTAACATACCTGTTTACCCATTCCATGCTGCTCTGTCCGTGGCTGGCCCCCACCTCGATAGCTGTGATCAAAATCAAACTTGAAATCAATGATCTCAGTCAATCCAATTATTTTTTTAAGATTGTGCATGGGCAGCAAAACATGGCACTATGCCAATGATGTGGTCTCTAGGAGACACGTGGATTTAATTGCAGACGTTTACTCCACTATTTCATCCCAAGTGTCTCTCATGCCTGTCAGAGTGACAGCCACTATAAGTATTTTAACCCTGCCATGTAAACATTGCCATTGTTTTTATTTATTTTTTGTGGAAAATTTGCTCTGTACATATCTTTACATATCTAGCATTAAGCTTATAATTTATGTACCCAACTATTTTATAAAGACCCTTTGACACTTGAAATGGAAATTACCCACCAAACCTAATGTCCATTCATGACGGATGTTTGTATGAGGTGCTTCACATTTAGAAGAAGAAATCTTAAATCCTGAAACAGAGCACATTTTGTTAAAATATAATAAACATTGGACAACGTAGTATGTGCGGAGTTTATTGTCATCAGAACATCAACTGCAAACAGACAAACCTACCACTCTTCTTCCCCAACTACTATGCCCTTAAAGGGACACTATAGACACCCAGAGCACTTCATTTCATTAAAGTAGTCTGGATGAGGTGTCACTGTCCCTCTCACCCCTACAATGTAAAACAGTACAGCTTCAGAGAAACTGCAATGTTTATATTGCTAGGTTAAGACTGCCTATAGTGTCTACCAGTCAGCGCTTCCTGATGTTTTATAAAGTTTGACTCCATGAAACAATGATAGTGCTCGCTGTGCATGTGCATTAGATTCAGCTCTGATGTTGGAGGAGGCGGAGAAGGAGCCTGTGTCGAGGAACCTTGGCCCTGGAATCAGATGAGTAAAATAAAGGGTTATTTAAGCGAATTGTCCTTAGCCTTGTTGGCTTTAGTAAAGAGTGCATATAAAAAAATCTGGGGGCTTTCTATATATCAGTGTTAATTTTGGCAGCAAATTTCAATTTAGTTTTAGTCATAGTCTTTTGACTAAAAAAACATTTTAGGTTTCGTCATATTTTAGTCATCTGAATTGTTTTAGTTTTAGTCTAGTTTTAGTCGACTAAATCTCAAAATTTTTAGTCGAATTAAATTTGACTAACAATGTTAGTCAACGAAATTAACTGCTATATTCAAGGCATCCAACCCTGTGCATACATGTGGTTGGGATTGAAGGGATTAACTGTATATTTAAGGTTTTATTTATATGATTATATGTTATGGAATGTTGTTTATGTAATTGTAGAAAGTAACTAATTTCTTCCATTTCATTAATATCTTGATATGTAATTAATGCTACTAACGCTTCGTATATATGACAAGTCCATACTGATGCTGGAAGGAGTATATGCCGAAGGGCAAATTATTCATAGGATGCCCCCTACCAATTCTCGCTGTTTTTTGAATAGCAATAACAGAATTTTGTAAGCTTTCACTGTTTACCTGTAATCTTCTAAACCTCATTGCACATGCATATTAATGTGTTAATCTTTGTCAGCTTGTTTAAGCAGCCTATTGAAACAAGGTTGCAAAATGCAAGATGAAGTAGCTGATTCAAACCGCTAGTGGTTACACAGTTTCCAGTTTATAGTCACAGAAGAGCACAATATTGTGATGGACCACCTGGCACCCCGACCGTGTGCCTCCACCAGTCGCTGGTTCCTAGTAATTTCAAGCACCATAAGCACCGCACTGGAACACCATAATCACTATAAACCCCACAAATCGCTGCACCTTGGTTGGGGTCTCGCTGTCCTCCAACCACCCTTGACCGAAGACCAGGATCCAGCTTCCAGTGGGTAGGCCTCTCCTAGTCCAGAGAGCAAGAGCAATCGGTGTAAGCCAAGGGAGTATAGTGATTTTAGCAATCCCCAGAGTGAATATAGATCTCCAACTCCCAAACATGAGCCTAGACTTAAAACGAATCTCTTTAATGGCAGCCACAACTGGCCTTATATGCAGGTCCCCATGCAAGGAGCACTCCCCCCTTGACCTGAGAGTAGACTACAGTAAAGTACTTAGGGCACACTATTGAGTGTGCTACCTGTTCATATATGTGTCAGGCTATTTAGGGTTACCCTGGAGATAGAGGGGTGTTAATTTTATTCACATTTGCCATTAGGGCTGTTCCTATTATCTAGGCATACAGCTTATAACCCTTATCTTCTACACTATATGTTCATGTGACCTATCTGATACCTCACACACTAGAGGTCTCAGTTGTTCTTATTTAGTTGTTACGTGCAAAATTACTGCTCTTTTGCACATAGGTATTTAAGAGAGGACACTGAAAACTTTTGAACAGGACCTCTCTCTAGGGCTATTATGTATCAGTGTATAAACCTATGATTGCTAACTTACCATCTGAAGCCCTACCCGTGGCCTCAGGGATCCCTTGATTGAGGTTTCAGGTCTCACGGCTATACCCACCAATTTTCGTTATCATAATACCTGTTATCAGTGTTAATACCTCCTTCACCTTAGTGTGTAGGGGTGGATCCGTGAGGCTAATGGTTACCTTTGTCTTTGTCCTCTCTCTCTCTCTTTTTTGAATTTGTAGCAGTTTTTATTTCCAACATGGTGGGGGTCTACAATATTGGGTTTTAATCCCTCACACGTTGGAACATCTGTTATATAATCCGTTTAGACCCATATACTCTGTACTTATCTGTAGTGTGGGATACTGAATTCTATCGGAATTATAACAGATTTTATTTGTTCTCTATTTTGGGTGGTTTTTCACCTATTTTCTTAATATATATTATTAAAGGTTACATTTTAATAACGCAGGGCACTCATCCTGTTTACGCTTTTTCTACGACTACCCTGGTAGTTTTTGAGGGTTACCCCCTACCTTTTGAGTGCTTGTTCAAGTCTTCCTTTTCCTCTTTTTTTGCCTACAGTAAAAACATACACACGATTACATTGGCTCTCAGGTCCAGGACACTCCCATACAAAATAGGTCAATCTCTCCCCTGTGCCTGGGAGATCATTGAATCAGCACTGTATTAAACTCAATTATCTCCAGGCACAGAAAACATACATTTTTACAAAACCCCCAAAATACCTTTAAACACATAAAATCCCCACAAAAGTTACATCCCCTTATAGCCCCGATCTGGGTGACCAACATATTCAAAAATCACCCAGATCGGTTCAGGGGTTCAGGAATTTCCTGGAAGTCATGATTTGGCAGACCGAACAAATTGTTCCATACCCAAAACAGTTCCAGAGAATCAGGGCTTGCAGTCGGTCTAGTTCGGTAGTTTAAAAACGGAACAAACTACCGAACATAGTCAATGCTTACCCTGGAGCTTGTTTCCCTTGTTCGTGGGAACGTTGCCACCGAACAGTGTCTTCCTAAGTGCTATAAAACCAGACACAGGCGATCACAAAAGTACAGCGGTGTTCGGGAGTTTCAGTGTCCGAAAATAGTTCCATGAACTCGAAGACCAAACACCGCTACCTGTTTTCATGCGAACAAGATGGCTGCCACCTTGTGGTCCTCCATAGGAATTGCGGCCACCCAGACGAAAACTAAGAACACTGTGGTGGAAATTGCTACAAAGTAGAAATTAGGCTTAACAAGTTCCAGGGTGGTCTCCGGTTCGTGCGGCTGTTCGGTTCCCGAACCAAATATAAAATCCCACGAACCAAATCTGTTGTTTTTTTAAAGGGCTCATAGTCTTTTGGTAAGAGGCTGGCCAGCAGGCCCCTCCAAGCACCCGTGACGAAGTTCAGTTTTTCACAAATATAATATGCAAACTTGTATCAGAGTGTGATGTAAGCTTGATTTATTAGCTGGTAGGGTAATAATGACAGATAGAGACTATGCTATTTCTTATAGTGTCACTGTATTACTTGACTATTATCGACAGAACATAGAAAGCAGGATAATGAGAGGAGACGGGGAAATATAACAGAACTGCAAGGGACAAGTACAAGTAAAAGACAGGCACCAGTGCCTAATGTAAAACCTACTATTAGATTCAATAAACACCCACATACACATACACCCATCCCCTACACACAGCTAGCTATGTACTTAGATATTGCTAAGCTGAAATCCCTGTTGTGAACCTTACTTGTTGGGAGGTGTGACTAGGACTGCATAAACAAAGTGATTTAACCCCTAAATGTTTTGCCCCCTGCAAGGCGTAATGCTCGCATGTGGACTTACTACCTTCTCAATTGAGTAAATCCTTTATATCCCTTATATAATTCCTTTTATATTGTACTTTTCAATGTCCACTATGATGAATTGCTTGCTCTAATGAAACGCATTAGACAGTTGCCCTGGTTTTCCACTGTGCATTATCGGTGTCTTTTAGCGTTGAAGAAATAAAGGTAAATTCTCATTTTGTTATCAGGATTAGAGGATGTTTTGGGGGGGGGGGCGTTCCCCATTTTGGGTCTGATCAGTATTTTAATCTAACATTCTGCTCATATGAACCTGTTAGTTACACAACTCATTTTCCTTGAGTGAATTAGAAGTGTTGTATGAAAGATAGAGAACATAGACAGAGGACTTCATTGTTACATTCTCATTTAATGTTTCAGAGGTTGAATTCCTAGAAATGTCATAATACCCCAAACATTTTATTTCGCTAATATTTCTTTAAAGGCTGTGCTTAAATGAAACACTAAAGTTATCCATAATTTTACATATTTTTTTAGTTTTGCAGTAGCAATTATCAATCTATACACACTAATAATTAGATTTAATGTAATGTTTATATGATAGTTATGCATGTCATGTTTCAAGAAAATAGAGTGCTATTATCATTTTTTAATGAACTTGGACACTCCACTGTCCAAATTAAAAAAAAAACTGTCACTATTTTGTAGATATACCCACCAGTATTTTTTTTTTTTGCGGGGAAAGAGGGGGCTATAGCTAAAGCTTGTAAAAGTAGAAGTTCTCTTGTCTGCTGCTTTTGCAAGCCCTCCCTTTCTAGCCCCGCCTAGGCTTTCTGTGGCTGTCCAATCAGAGACTTCCCGATGCAGTTCAATGAGAAGTCTTTGCAAGATAGGTGCTCTGAGCAATTGCTGCCTCTTGAGTTTAGCTCAACTGAACTAGGCAACCAGGAAGTAAAAGAACCTATTGTCTGATTGAAAGCCAGAGGTTATAATAAGGTAATTTATAAAAGTCTGCACTTTTTGTAAAATAAAAAATGAAAAAAAAATCTTTTTTTATAATTTTGACATTAGTGGTATGCTGTTAATCTCTCAGAAACCATTTTTTTAAAATTAAGTCTTTCACAACCTAAAGAAAAGTATATGCATCTGTATCTCCTTTGGATTATGTTTCATGAAGATTTCGATATTTAATTTCCACCTGTCTCATAACAACATAACAAACAGGTAAAGACCACTGACTTACAGACAGTACATCAATTCTATTCCAGAACAAAATAAAACATTTCAAAGGCTTTTTGTCAAGCAAGCCTCGTATGCCCTCAGGAGAAAAATATATATATAAAAAAGAGATTTAACAGCATCAGTCTGCCCATATAACAGGCTCCCTGTTACATTCACTCGTATTTTTATCAAGAGTTAGATCTGTTTTATGTTGCATCAGTTGATATTTGGTTTTAACTGAATGTTTGATCGACACCCAAAAACACGGATAACATCAAACCATTGAAGCCACTCAACATCAACAGTATCATAAACTGTCACCGATTTGAGAATTTTTTTTCTAGAATATAATTTTATTAATTTCCTAATCAAGATTTTGAGGACGTATTTTTAGTATATTTATTGTAAAGCATATAGCACGGTATTCTAGTTGAATTGAAATCAGAATTTGACAAAAGGTCTGATTTGGGCAAAACATGCAAATGATCAACAGTCCCAACTAAATAATTTTATTTATTTATTTTTAAATTTAAGTTTATTGAGTTTTGATATTTACGAATATAGCAAGAAATAGTTAATATTCTTCGAACAAAGAGAAAAGATAATTAAATTAACATTAGAATACAAAATATAAAGTGTAAGGTGTTACATTTGAGGAAGTGTACTGCATACAGTGTATGGCATATAATTATTGTTGCATTGAAGTGGAAGGTACCTTGTCACCTTTAGACAGACACTAGTGGTGGCATTCAACCAGCAAGGTAATTATTGCAGTTTATCAATAACTACAATAATTACAATTGCAGGGTTAAGCAGACAGAGGCATTATACCCAGACCACTTCAATGAGCTGAAGTGGTCTGGGTGCCTATAGTGTTCCTTTAACCTCTTAAGCCCTTAAGGACACATGACATGTGTGACATGTCATGATTCCCTTTTATTCCTGAAGTTTGGTCCTTAAGGGGTTAAAGGGACACTATAATCACCAGAACGACTACAGATTATTGAATTTGTTCTGGTGAGTAGAATCATTACCTTCAGACTTTTCGCTGTAAACCGTCTTTTCAGAGAAAATGCAGTGTTTACATTACAGCCTAGTGATAACTATCACTGGACACTCCTCAGATGGCTGTTAGAGATCCTTCCTGGGTCACGGCTGCCTAAAATGCATCCAAACATTCAGTGCCTCCTCCCTCTGCATGCAGACACTGAACTTTCCTCATAGAGATTCATTGATTCAATTCATCTTTATGAGGAGATTCTGATTGGCTAGGGCTGTGTTTGAATCATGCTGGTTTTGCCCCTGATCTGCCTCCTTGTCAGTCTCAGCCAATCCTATGGAGAAGCATTGTGATTGGATCAGGCAACCCCTTCTGGTGATGTCAGCAGACTGCTTGTTTTTCTGAGACAAACAGCATGCAGAGTTACAGCTTCAGGTTTGAATACAGTAAGATTCTGCTATATTTATGGAGGCATGAGGGGGCAGAGGGGCTAGATGGTGTTTTTAACACTATAGTGATCCTTTAATGTTGGCTTTCAGGTAATTAAACATTCTCTGTACTGAACGGCTGGTTGCAGGGGCTGTAGTGGCAAATAAATGCTCCTGGTGGAGGTGGATGCTTGTAAAGGTGCAATGTTGACATCATCGTTGGCCTTCACAGGTGTTGGAAAGGCCAGGGCTGAGATTTGCAAAGGTGCCGTTGATGTTCTGTGTTTTTTGGCCATTCTGTGAGTCATGTCGTGGAGAGGTTAGTATGCTTGTTTTTTTAGGAAATGTCAGTGGTTTTGTGGCATTGAAACTCCAACAAAAATATTTTATCCTAAACTTTGCTAATCCCGTTAACCTCAATTCACTGTTTAGTAAATAAACCTCACAGTGTTTACATTTTTCTTTTAATTTTTTTATAATTTGTTTTATCATTTTGTTAGAAATGATAATGACAAGTCATTTCTCTAGGAAATTGCCCATTTGTTCTACTGTTTGTGAGTTATACAACAGGATTTTAGCATTAAGATAGGATTTCCCAGTGTAGAACCAAACAGTATGTCATGTGACAGATGGTATAATGTCCCCACAGACACAGACTCCCTGCTTTTAATATTAAAAAAACTAAATTTGGTTCTATTGATGTGCGTTAGAGTCACCAATAACATATATAACTGTTGGCAATTTCTTTATATTTCTAACTACAGAGACGGGTGACCTCAAGAGAAACGACTTGCCTGGTGCTATAGCTGGCACACCCAAACTTTTCACATCGCACTACTATTTACAATATTATGTTGATCAGAGGCAGCTCTATAATTAGGATGGACAACCGCCTAAGGCCTCACACTTGCTGGAGCCTCAACTCATGCCCCTCTTAAATCCTTGCAGTCACTGTAAGCACACCAACTAAGATCTCTTATTTAAGTTTTGCCTCACAAATTGTAGTGCCTCCTCTGATGCGGATACATTTCATTTAAGCATTGAACCAATTCTCTGTTTCACTGCGCTGAACAGCATCAAACTTTGGTGCTATTTCCAAATCTAAGCCCAACACTAACCCCAACCCTACCTTTAGCCCTAATACCCCTACCATCTCTGTGAGCCCCCTTTACTGTGTGATTGCAGTGCGTGCTCCCTTTCATACTGCAGATTGTGGATACTGTCCCTGCTAAGGCAGAAGGCACGACCCAGTACCAATCACTCTTAGCAGTGGGGCATTCAGAGAGACCCTACCATGGTCTTATCAGACCCCTCTGTCTCCTACAAGATCGGAATCCTCCAGGATTCTAAGCATAATCACCGCAGCTGAATGAGATCATTTAGCCATGGTGATTTAAAGGGATTTATGTAGAATGCAGTGTACAGTAATGTTGGTCATCTGTAACATTGGAAACACCATGTGTAACTGCGGGTATTTGCAGAACCATTCTGCTGCTGGTGGAGAATGAATTATTTAGCGCCTAATAGCTGCTAATAAAATACATCCATTTTAAAATGAAACAAAACAACACTTTTTATTGCATACCTCCCTAGAGCACTAGGTTCGGCAAGAACATTCCTAATTCAAACTTCTAAGCTTGGATTCTGGGCTTGTTCACTATAGTCCATAATGGAAATGTACCCAATCAACATGGGTGCCGTCCATTAAGCCAATGTAAAGAGAACTTTTGAATCACCCTGACTCCATAAAACTGTTCATTTTCAGTTAAACATTATTTAAAGATTGATGTAACCTTTTACTATCAACCTTTGGCCACATAAACTTGTGAAATTATATGATTTTTAGAGAAGATGGATCACAGCACAAATAATAAATTGGAAAGGCAGCCAATGTAATTGTGGCGAAACCGACCTCGCCACGTGTCCTTGGAGGGGGCTGATTGCCCGCCTCTTGCCTTTGGACTATGGACCAGACTTTATGGGAATGTGATACCCCAGATAGCCATACCATGGAGCCTATTCATATAATGAAAGACTATGGGAAAGACTTTAGCTCCATGGCAATTGTACTGTGTGAGTAGGATCTGTGCGCTATTCGGTAGTTTTGTGCGTGCAGATCCCAGCTATCTGGGGATAGGTGAAATGTCTGTGTGTTATGTGTAAATGTGACTTTATGTATTTTAAAGTGTTTTATGTTGTTTTGCAACCATGTGGTTAATGGAGTCTGCCTTTAGTCCTGGGTAATTGGATTACTTCTCCAATTAACTCCAGGGCAGAAGGGAGGAAACCAGGGTGCATTGTGGGGATGTTTTTCTGCCAGCTAGAAAGGAACAAAAGATACTTTTAGTAACTTTTGAACCCCTGCTCGGATTCATGCCATTTTTAATATGTTGTTCCCCTGAATGGATTGATTGTGGATATGTATTTTTATGTGAATGTGATGTATGGTTTTAAAGTTATGAAAGTTGTGTAAAAGTATATTTTACTCTGTATGCATAATGGGATTATGTGTCACACTAAGGGGAGGGGATGTGTGGGAGGTAACATCTATGTCATTGGTTCTTTTATGCCTCCCCCTGGGTGTGGCCTGTATGTGTGAGTTGGAAATAAAAGCCAGGCTGGATGAGCCAGTCCAGAGTTCCTGTTTTACCCTCAAAGTGATGTGTTGTCTCATTATTGGGGGGAAGGATTTATTGTATGCTGTTCCAGTTGACTGCTAGGAGTACAAGCCTATTCGTATGGTTCCTATTCAATGGTCTACAGCATTCATATGCTTGGGAGAATTTAAAGGTTTCTCGGATTCGGTGATTGTGGTGTCTGCCAGAGTGCTTGGAGTCCTCAGGAAGCACTAGGAGCATCCATTAACGGAGGTACCAAGTCGGGGTGCCAGGCGATCCGTTACATTGGTGGCAGCGGTGGGATGGCGTCCTAGTGCGAGGTAAAGCAGCTCAGAGACACTGTTTGGATTTACAAATTGAGGGCAACGCTAGCACTCGTGCAGCGCCCCTGGGAGCAGACTAGTATGGAAGGTTCTGGCTCTGGAGATGATTGGCTGGCCGAGGTGAGGCAGCGAGTGGCCGAGTATGGGGATGATATACCCATGGAGACACGCCGAGTGATCTGGAACCAGGTCATGGCCGAGCGAAACACAAGGCTGGACCGAGAATTCCGGTTGGCGAAAGAGAGGAAGTATGCTCAGCAGCAGGAGCGTTACAGCAGCCGAGTAGAGGCTGCATCCGCGGAGGTTAGCCGTCTTTCCCTGAGGCGGCGGGAGGAACCCGAAGTGGGGGTCCTCATAGACTGGTCCTGTGAGGAACCACAACAGGCAGGTAGAGATGGGACCAAGGTCTCTCCACCGGGATGCTGGGCAGCCGGCCCAGATCCCCAGCAGCAGCCAGAGTTGCCAGGTGGGGAAGCAGGTGGCCCTTACTCACAAATGTTGAGGGGCCTCACGGATTGGTCCTGGGAAGACCCACAGATGGCAGGTGGAGATGGGACTGCGGTCTCTCTACCGGCCCTACAGGGATGCTGGGCAGTCGGCCCAGATCCCCAGCGGCAGTGTGCGTTACAGGGAGCTGAAGGTGCCGTTCTTGCTCCTCAGCGGCAGTCTACGGTGCAGGGAGAGGAGCCTGTTATCCCCTCTCCCCAGCGGTTGAAGGTGTGTAAGGGAGAGGAGTTTGTTATTCCCTCTCCCCAGCGGCAGCACAGCTCACCAAGGGGAGAAAGTAAGCCCCTCACCAGCGCAGATGGGACCGTGGTCTCTGCGCCCTGCCTACAGGGAGTACAGAGGGTCAGCCCTGCTCCCCAGCGGCTGAAAGTGTGTAAGGGAGAGGAGTTTGTTACCCCCTCTCCCCAGCGGCAGCTTAGCACACCAAGGGGAGACAGTAAGCCCCACACCAGCGCAGATGGGACCGTGGTCTCTGCGCCCAAGTTACAGGGAGCTGAAGGGGCCGTCCTCCCTCCCCAGCGGCAGTGTGATTTATTGGGAATTGGGAGCCCAGTCTCCATTCCCCAGCGGCAGAGTATCCAGCAGGGAATGGAGAGCCCAGCCCCCTTTCCCCCTCAGCAGGACTCTGTGCTGGGAGGAGAGACAGTCGGTCTCCCTCCACAGAGACAGGAAGTATGTATGGGAGAGGATATTGTTACCACCTCTCCCCAGCGGCGGATCATTAATGTACAGGGAATAGAGAGCCCAGTCTCCATTCCCCAGCGGCAGAGTGTTCTAATGGGAGAGGAGCTGGTTACCACCTCTCCCCAGCGGCAGCTTAATGTACCAGGGGGAGACTGTAAGCCCCACACCTGTGCAGATGGGACAGTGGTCTCTGCACTTCCAGCACAGGGGGTAGGGACGGTCGGTCCTGCCCCCCCACGACAGGGCTGTTTAGCCAAAGGGGAGACAGTCTGTCTCCAGCAGCAGAGCTGTGTACCCAGAGGGGAGACGGTCGGTCTCCCCCTCCCACAACCAGGCTCCAATGAAGGTACTTCAGTGGTAGCGCTGGCACCAGGGCAGAGTACCGCTGGTCTCTGCCCACTCAGCAACCCACCAAGGCAGACTACCAGTCCCCCACACAGCCGTGGTGAGGCACCTGGACCTGGACAAAGTTCTCCTCTACCCAGGTGTAGTAACCAGTTATTGTGGGTGGGAGGTACTGCTGTTTGTGCTTCATGGGTGGGTTGCTGGACTAACCAGGGCACTGACCGGCAGGAGGTCAGATACCCTGTTAGTCTGGGGGGTAAAGGGGAGAAGTGTGGCGAAACCGACCTCGCCACGTGTCCTTGGAGGGGGCTGATTGCCCGCCTCTTGCCTTTGGACTATGGACCAGACTTTATGGGAATGTGATACCCCAGATAGCCATACCATGGAGCCTATTCATATAATGAAAGACTATGGGAAAGACTTTAGCTCCATGGCAATTGTACTGTGTGAGTAGGATCTGTGCGCTATTCGGTAGTTTTGTGCGTGCAGATCCCAGCTATCTGGGGATAGGTGAAATGTCTGTGTGTTATGTGTAAATGTGACTTTATGTATTTTAAAGTGTTTTATGTTGTTTTGCAACCATGTGGTTAATGGAGTCTGCCTTTAGTCCTGGGTAATTGGATTACTTCTCCAATTAACTCCAGGGCAGAAGGGAGGAAACCAGGGTGCATTGTGGGGATGTTTTTCTGCCAGCTAGAAAGGAACAAAAGATACTTTTAGTAACTTTTGAACCCCTGCTCGGATTCATGCCATTTTTTAATATGTTGTTCCCCTGAATGGATTGATTGTGGATATGTATTTTTATGTGAATGTGATGTATGGTTTTAAAGTTATGAAAGTTGTGTAAAAGTATATTTTACTCTGTATGCATAATGGGATTATGTGTCACACTAAGGGGAGGGGATGTGTGGGAGGTAACATCTATGTCATTGGTTCTTTTATGCCTCCCCCTGGGTGTGGCCTGTATGTGTGAGTTGGAAATAAAAGCCAGGCTGGATGAGCCAGTCCAGAGTTCCTGTTTTACCCTCAAAGTGATGTGTCGTCTCATTATTGGGGGGAAGGATTTATTGTATGCTGTTCCAGTTGACTGCTAGGAGTACAAGCCTATTCGTATGGTTCCTATTCAATGGTCTACAGCATTCATATGCTTGGGAGAATTTAAAGGTTTCTCGGATTCGGTGATTGTGGTGTCTGCCAGAGTGCTTGGAGTCCTCAGGAAGCACTAGGAGCATCCATTAACGGAGGTACCAAGTCGGGGTGCCAGGCGATCCGTTACAGTAATAAACCCTGAATATGAAAGATGAAATTATTATTATCAAACGCTGAAGGATTATTTAATCATATATAGAGTTAAACGTGAGATGACACATGGAACACTGTATGATATTGAATGCTAGCCAACTGGAAGGGCCATGGTTACACAACACTGGCATAGACAGGAGGTTGAATATCACAATAAAATTGTTCCTTTTATTTTCCTGAGTGCAAGAAGCTTAAAGGGGGGACTAACCATGATTTTAATTTTTTTAAAACATGTGCAAAAACATCAGATACAAAATAAAAAAATACAAAAATAAATATTTGAAGTTGTGGCATCTGCAATAAAATCCCGGGAGTTACATATAAATTAGGTTGTGAGCAGCCAGTGAGAATATAGCTTAACTCTGTACACCACAGCTTTAATAGCCAAAATAGTCATTTATGGAAGTAGTAATCATTTTTTTTTTTGTTATGAAAACTCCAGTTCAACTACAACTCACAGAATCTTTTGCTGTGATTCATGAAGACTTAAAACGGTCTTATTGGAGAAACATGGATGAGTAGGTAGAGTTAAAGGGATGCTACACACCCTTACTGTACTTAAACCTATTCAAGTCCCTTGGTGCTGGGACTGTGGAACTGATTGATGAAATGCTTTCCTATGGGGATTTGAATGGCGCTGGGTATCCTCATGCAGAGCATGTCCAGCTTCAGTTGGGTGACCAAAAGTCATCTAACTACCAGGAAGTGCCTAGAGTGGATGTCTGATTGACAGTCATTAGAGGCAGTCTTACCCTGCAATGTAAAACTGCGATAATTAACCTTGCAAGGTTAAGGGGACAGGGTCACTGCACTTCAATGATATGAAGTGACCTGGGTGCATATAGTGTCCCCTTAAGATGCAGAATGCTCCCAAATATTACTTTTGTTCTATTTTTACTCTAATACTCATGTTAGGGTAGCAGACACCCTGTCTACCAGGATCTGTAACCTGGAGAAGCTTGTACTAGCATTTGAGACGGTCGGTACATGACTCTGTTCCCCTGCATTCTTTTAAGCTCTGTGCCATGAAGATAAGGAAGCTATGGAGAAAGGCACAAAGTCATATAGACTAAATGCACACTGCCTTTGGCATGCATGAGAAGTTATCCAATTCCACCTGTCCTATGCCAAACATGGTTATTTACTAAACTGAGATTTTAGGGTGCATTCAGAGTGAATTTCAAACTTAAGGTCCAAATAGCCAAACTGGAAAAAATTTCTGTCAGCTATGAAGGTTGGCTACTCTGGTCTTAAATTTGAAATTCACTTTGAATTCTCACTTTAGTGAATAACCCTGATAATGTTGGTGCTGAGGAGTAAATTTCCAACATGTAATGGTGATTACAATCTCCCTGACTTGGGACAGGCTTGTGACATGATATTGTTAGGACCTCCTTCCAACTTGTATTTAATGAGCAGGAAGGCCATTTCCCCACCTTTTTCCTGCCCATTAAAATGATAAGAGGTGCATTGAGATGTCTGTTGGCAGAGTGCTGTAGTAATGAGAGAGTAGCTAATAGTGGTACAGAGCTTCTTCTATCCCAGCACTGAGTAGGTTTGTGTCTCGGCTGGTGTTCCACAATCTCAATGATCTTCAGACAAGGACTGGCCACCTGGAATATTACCTGGGCCATAGTAACATGTGTGGTTATGATTGCAGGCAATAAAGACATAGTCATGCTCCGTGATCTTTTACTGCTCTGACATGCTGTGCAGGCGATTCTAATGGAGGTTGCAGAGATATGTGATGCCACATGATCATCCACACTGAGATCTCAGTTTCATGCACAAACAAAAGGGTCATTGGTTTATATTTGCTCCACAGACTATTACTAAAGATAGTATTTCCATCTCTTTTTTTACTGCGCTCACTGACCTCTTAAATACACCCACAGGATTCAAAATGATCTACTCGCTGCAAAATCTTGTGGTCACTACTTCTTCTCATCCTCCGCAATATCGGTCTACAATATATTGCTCTCTCTTGGTGCTCCTCCTACCTCTCCCAGCACTCTTTCAGTTTCTTTCTCTGGCTCTGCTTCTTCTCCCCAACTCCTCTCTGTTGGTGTCCCCCAAGGTTCAGTCCTTGGTCCCCTACTGTTCTCCATCTATACTGCCTCCCTTGGTAAACTCATTAGCTCCTTTGGCTTCCAATATCATTTCTATGCAGATGACACACAAATCTACCTGTCCTCTCCTGATCTCTCCCCATCCCTCTTGACTAGTGTCTCTGACTGCCTCTTTGCTGTTTCTAACTGGATGGCTGCCCACTTCCTTAAACTAAACTTGACCAAAACTGAAATTCTGGTCTTTCCTCCCTCAAGTGTTGTTACTCCTGTGTCTGTCTCCCTCCAAGTCAACGGTGCTACCATCAGCTCCACCACGCAGGCTCGCTGCCTTAGGTGTTCTCTTTGACTTCGACCTCTCCTTCAAGTCTCATGTTCAATCTATCGCCAAATCCTGTCATTTCCATTTCAAAAATATTGCGCGCATCCGCCCCTACTTAACGCCAGATGCGACTAAGGTGTTGGTCCATTCCACTGTCCTTTCTCGCCTTGACTACTGTAATCCGCTTCTCAGTGGTCTTACGTGCTCCCAACTTGCGCCGTTACAGTCCATAATGAATGCAGCGGCAAGGCTCATCTTCCTGTCCGCCCGCACCTCCCATGCCTCACCCTTCTGTCAGTCCCTACATTGGCTTCCTATAAAATATAGAGCTCAATTTAAAATTCTGGTTCTTGCTTTCAAATCTCTACATAATGCTGCTCCCACCTATCTATCCTCCCTTCAACACAAGTATGTCCCGTCTAGGCCCTTACGATCTGCTGAAGACTTACGTCTATCTTCTGTGCGTCCTCCCACCTCTGATGCTCGCCTTCAAGATTTCTCGAGGGCTGCACCGTTCCTGTGGAACTCTCTTCCCTCCTCCGTTAGATGCTCACCCAGTCTACACTACTTCAAAAAATTGTTAAAAACCCACTTCTTCATAAAAGCGTATCAATTAAACTGGTAATAGCTCCCGACTGATCCCTCTTCTGCAACTGTCACTAGTCTAATACTATCCTTACCTTTTTGTGTCATTTTACCCCACTCCCTCTAGCATGTAAGCTCATTGAGCAGGGCCCTCAACCTCTCTGTTCCTGTGTGTCCAACTTGTCTGGTTACAACTACATGTCTGTTCGTCCACACATTGTAAAGCACTGCAGAATTTGACGGCACTCTATAAATATCATAATAATAATAATAATAATAAGTGTTCTCCACCAGTTTACGGACTCTTATTTAATGCTTCTTTGTATTGTAAACTCCATGGCCTCCAAGGAGGACAGCCCTAAAACTAGCCGTTCTCAGTCTGTTCTGTTATTAAACTGCATAACCTTTTTCCCTGCGATACCAGTTTTGTTTTGTTTTTCTCCTAAACTGTGTGTGCACCCCTCCATGCCACTTCTTCCCTTTGAGGCTGACATCCTTCTTTCTGTCTGGTGGGCTCTTTTAATTCCTCCTTGCTTCTCTCTCCTACTTACCATCGTATCCTTCATAATTCACCTAGACTCATTAATTTTGCCATTTGTAGATAAATCAAATCCTGTTATGCATGACTCACATGGTAGGAAATAAAATGAATAAAGCGTATGCAAGAAGTTCAAAAGTGTAAAGCAGCAATTTACTGCAAATCTCTCCACCTCTTACCCTTGTGATAATGCAAGGTAACAAATAATTGCGCATAATGACCACAACAGATTCACTGAGGAACAATTTTAACAATAAGGAGAGAACTACATGTGTATACAATTCATTTTTTATTTAATTGCTTAAAAAAAAAAAAAAAGTGCAGTCAACAGACAGACAATACAATAAACAGGTTATCTCACTATACATTCTACGTTTTAAAATAACCGACTACTAACATTCGTATTTACAGAATTAATGGCACATTCTAAATTACCTACACAAATGTGCTGCTTGTAAAAGTTAGTTATGCTGGTAGGGTTGTTTGTTATACTTTTTAGAAAAATAATTTATTTCATAAGTCCATTCTTTCTGCCTCTGCAGAGATTCCTATTTGCTGAAAAAAAAAAAAAAAAAAAAAAAAAAAAAAGCAAAAAACAACTTCTAAATGGGATGTCATCACTTGGATTTCTGGGAGTTCTAGTTTAGCCGTCTACTGACTACAACTCCCAAAATACCTTGCTCTACCCATTCAGTGCTGCTTACAGGATACACTCAGTCGGTGCTATAGAGGACAAACAAAATGAGCACGACTGGGTGAGATAACGTGTGGTTAGTGGCAGGCGACTGCAGAAGATGCACATTTGCAGATGCGTTTTGCACCCTTGAAATTTTAGATATTTCGGTACCATGCCCTTCATTCTGGTCTCGATGGAGTTGGCTTTAAAGGTTTTGCAGAATATTTGCCAAGGACGTGATCCTGATCTCCTCCAAAGTCACTGCAAGCAGGATCACCAGGCCTTTCAATGTTAATGATTATACTTCATGGTAACAGGGCAAGACAGAATACTTCAACAACAGATAGAATGCAACAGAATAAAAAATAGCCAAAGATGAATAAAGCCAGAAGATATTTTTCAATTAGTTTGGTACGGGGCTTAAAGGGGTACTTGGCTATACTGGAATACATTTCTACAAAATCAAACTATTTGATACGTTTATTAGCTGACTTCTCTTTAAACTATGATTTATGGAGGGGGCGGGATATAAAGCACCCTGTACATTCATTAATGTCCTCGGGTATATTTCCTGTTAATGACATCTTTAAATATCACCTATACAATCTACTACCCCCTCAGTAGAGATATAGTTTAACAATACCGGTCTGGTACACGCTGAAGAGTACATTTAAATGTAAATAAATGTCAGCCCACAGTGTTGAGATATATATATAATTACATACATACATACATACATACATACACACACACACACACACACACACACACACTTATTTTCATCACAGGTATCTCACTACATACTAACTTTGTGGTTAGTTTTTTGAAAAGTTTGGAACATCTTCGGATAGTATTTAACTCTAGACAACCGTTTCTGAAGGACTACAGCTCCCATAGTGCTGAGGCAGTTACACGTTCATTAGATGAGCAGAGTAGAGAATAGATCGCCTTCATCTAATGTACTCTACAGTTACTAGATTGTTCAGCCAGACAAAAGTTTATTTTATTATACCAGGATCTTACAGGAAAACTCCAAATACCACAGCCACTACAGCGTCTCCTAATCAGGAGCTACCATTACCTTTCCTGATTGGATCACTCGCAGCCAATAAGTTAGGTCTCGAACCTCAAGGTTTCACTCAAATAAAGAGCTTACAGCTCTCCTGTAACTTTACTGGGGGTGGGCAGATAGAGATTATATATATTGAGTCCCCCCAAAAAAACGCATTTGAAAAGCAAACTTAAAAAAAGATAAGAAAAATATTTATATTAAATTGATGCCTATATCAGAATTTCTATAGGAACAAGGCAGCTCAGATTTGCAAATTAAATACTCCAAACTACATGTAACATGGCAATAATTTCCGACAGATTTAAGCAAAGCCCTAAAGTTTGGATGATGACAGGCGTTAAAGATTGCAGCCATGGCATTTAACAATTAACCTCTGAATGACCAATGATGGTCTTCACAGCAGTTGGTTCATTAAAGACTTGAACACGGAATGTCTGAGACATTGAGTTACCGAGGGACTCGTCATCGACAATGAAGTCTTAAGGACTGCGGCAATGTCATGCAACAATTAACCTCTCAACGACCAATGATAGGGTTTGCTTTCACAGCAGCTAAATCATTAATGATTTAAACACAGTGTCACATTGATTTAGATACAGAGGGACACATTACAGACTGCGAGCGAGGTACATTAAGCATGGTATGCTATGCTACACAGACACTAGATTTAAAGCCCCCTGTCATTTTATATACCTTTATAGAAAAGGTTCCATCGATACATTGTAAAGATAAATGGTTATTTCACCAAACATTTGTGTCCTCCACAGCCATTGATACAGCAGGAAAGACTACAAATATGCAGGCAAGCAATGCTGCATGCTCATTATTGGCAAACACACACCAGGAATTGTGTGATGATACCTGTGCCATATCAGGACTCCATGTTGCATGAGGACAACGTTTTTCTGGTAAGAAGTCATTTTAATCAATACGTTGGTTGGTTGTTTGGCATTATACAGTTGGATCTTTGCCTGCCATCTCTTTTGTACTTTTACAAGATATCTCACTTCTATTGTTTACAAACTGGAATGCAAAAATAGAGGAAAATATTCCCAAACTGGCTATTTTGGGCAAATTATTAACAATTTTTTTGCGAGAGCAGCACCACCCAGATATTACAGAATAAGTCTCTAAAATTTCCCAATGGAGAATGTCCATCAAATCCCAAAAAGGCAGTCATAGAAACTGTAAGCTTCCTAAAAGCTCAACTGAATAGTTCTACTTGAGAAGAAGAAAATAAATAAATAATAATCCACTAGAAGGCAAAACAGATCTTCATATAAAGAATGAAAAACCACTCACGAATAAACAGAATCTTCTGACCTGATATGCTTTTATTGTTAAACGTTTTTAGTATTTATCATAGAAGGCACTTACAATACAGAAAAATAAAACGAGGCACCAGGTGTGCATAATGTAAATAACAAAATCAGTAACCGGATAGAGCACCCATTCCTGGTAACCATACAGGACATGAATTTGCTACAGATGCCTCAAGTTAAAACAGTTTCGGAATCACATAAAACCATAAAAATCATTCTACTTATTGAGGTTAAAAATAAGAAAGAAAAAAAAAAAAAAGACAAAAAGAAAAACTAAAAGTCAATAAAACAAACAAAAACATCAAGCACGCAATGGTAGCAGGAATCACGAGTCAGTGGTTTTCTCCGAGTTGGGCTTTTAGTTGTTGCATTGCAGGAGATCTTGGTACATGTCGACAAGGTAATTTGCCTCTCTCTGTCCAGAAAGCAGAGCGCCGTGAGTTGTGGAATAATACTTTCGGTGAGTTGCCTCGCCAGAAAACATCACCTGCATGGGCTGAAGAAGACATACGAAGGAATCAGTGCTATTCTTCAACCATTACTTTACAGAACTGTAACACAGTGACCAGGAAATTTTATAAGCTCCCTCCTTTCATGCATTTTAAGGAGGAAATAAAGGATTTGATTTTTGTCTTGCACACATAGTTTAGGAATAAAACATGAAAATTTTAAAGAAATTATATTTTATCCAACGCACATGAGTTGTAATACTTCATACTTAACAAGTCAGGCAGTTGCTCGCTTAATTCATAGAAACCTCTCCTTATGCAGCAGCGAGAAAGCTTTGCTCCTCAACGTGCATTTGCAGTTAAAGGGAAACTATAGTTACCAGAAAAAACTACATATTACTGTAGTTGTTATGGTAAGTATAGGCAGTCCATGCAGGCTTTTTTCAGAGAAAAGGCAGTGCTTACATTACAGCCTAGAAACACCTCTAGTGGCCACTCCTCAGACAGCCACTAGGGCTTCCTGGGTCAGGGATGCACACTGTGCAGCACGGACGTTCAGTGGACGCTGAACTTTCCCCATAGAGAGGCTCTGATTCAATGCATATCTATGAGGAGATGCTGATTGGCCAGGGTGGCATTTGGCCCAAAATCATGAGAAAACTGCAATTTTACTCACTGTAAATTCCTTTTTCCTTAATATGGTGGCAGTACAATAGGGATGTACTCTTCCCTTAGGGCAAGCATCTGAAAGAAATAATTAACATAAAAAGTTCCTCCCCTTACCAGGTATAAGAGACCCTGCAGCCTTAGGACCTCAGTACGTATCAAGACCACCACAGTGGAACCACAAAAACCTCAGAAAACTTTTTATTAATTAGATAAAGGGAGGGTGTGCTGTACTGCCACCATATTAAGGAAAAAGGAATTTACGGTGAGTAAAATTGCAGTTTTTCCTGGCATATGGTGGCAGTACAATAGGGATATATCGAGATCCCAGAGTAAGGGCGGGAATTTAGGCCATAACAGCTTGTAACACCCTGTGCCCGAAATCAGCATCAGAAGCAGAGAATACGTCTAGCCTGTAATGTTTCACAAAGGTGTTGAAAGAAGACCAGGAAACCGCTTTACATATCTCTTCCGGAGATGTACATGCTTTTTCGACCCAAGACATAGCCATGGCTCTAGTGGAATGTGCTTTCAAGGAAGCAGGTATAGGAAGGTTCGATGAAGAATAAGCCAACTTTATAACCTCTACAAGCCATCTTGCCAAAGTGGCTTTGGATGCCACTTGACCTTTGAATTTTCCACAAAAAAAAAAATGTACGAAAAGATGATCAGTCTTCCTATATGCAGAGGAGCATTCTAAGTAGATTTTAAGCGACCTCCCTACATCCAGTAGGTTCCAATCAAACTCCCAATCAGGCTTAGCCGGACCAATGAAGGAAGGTAGACAAATAGGTTGGTTGATAATTTTGGAGGAGATGACTTTAGGAAGAAAGGAAGGTTTAGGGAACATAACCACTTTATCCGGATAAAACTTAGTAAGGTCAGGCGAGGAGGACAGTGCCTGTAGTTCCCCAACTCTCTTAGCTGAAGTAATTGCTACCAAAAACACGGATTTTAGGGACACATTCTTCAAAGAGGCCTTTTCTAAAGGCTCAAATGGCTGAGAACACAGAAATTTTAAAACTAAGGATAAATCCCAAGAGGGAAACCGGATTTTAATAGCACGCTTTAGAAGCCTAACTGCTTTAAAAAAAAAAAAAAAACTCCTAATGAGAGTGTTAGAAGCCCAATTTTTCACAAAAAAAAAAAAACAGCTCAAAAAATGACTTAAAGCATAAACTTGGACCTTGAGGGTAGAAAGACTAAAACCCTGTTCAATACCATCTTGCAAAAAAATGAAGGATTGTGTCAGCAGACAGATGGGATCTAATGCAATCTTTAGCAATGCAACAGTGAAGAAATCTTGTCCAAATCTTCAAGTATATAGAAGAGGTAGAGCTCCTGGTGGAATTTAAAAGCAATTGAAACCTCTTTCTTAATACCCTTATGATGCAGAATCAGCCTTGCAGCAGCCAAGCTGTCAATTTGAACATCTTCAACACTCCCACTGGGACCTCCGCGTTTTCCAGGAGATCCGGCGTAACCGGAAGAGTCCAGTACTCTAAAGTCATATTCTTCAAAACCAAGAATCAGCTGCGATTTGGCCAGCACGGCAGTATGGCCAGGAGACGTGTGTGATCTGATGCCACTTTTTGCAGAATTCTCAGGATTAAGCTTACCGGGGGAAAGATGTACGCAAGGGGAAATTCCCACCGGATTGAAAGACCATCTATTACCAGAGGCCTGTCCACCTTGAAGAGGCAGGCAAACAAACTCACTTTTGCATTGGATCTTCTTGCCATAAGGTCTATAACTGGAAGACAGAATCTCTCCACCAGCTGAGCAAAAACTACTTGATTGAGAGACTTTGAACTGTTGAAAGGCGTAGAAGACTGCTAGCATTTCTCTGAAATTTGAAGATTCCTTTGTTTCGTCTTTTGACCAAACACCCTGTCTTAAGTGATATCCTAGGTGAGCTCCCCAACCTGTGTTTGAGGCGTCTGTCGAAATTACTACCCAAGATTTTAGACGAAAGGACCAGCCTTTTGTAAGGAATTTTTCCTCCAGCCACCAAGAGTTTCTCTTTTGTATGATCTGATATACACATGATTGCATCTAAGTCTTCCTTTTTTGACCACTGCGCAAGGATTTCCCATTGTAAGGGCCTTGATTCCGCTCTGGCCCATTTCTTTATAGCAAACCTGAGGTATCTTCTTGAGTTCACATCCATAGGAACATGCAGATAAAATCTGCATTTGGCCATAAAATCTCCTTTTCGAAGGATATGTGTGAGACTCTATTGTCTCCATTCTGAAATGTTGATAAGGAATGAGTTTGTTTAGGGATTTGAAATCTAAGATTGGGCGAAAAGACAAGTCTGGTTTTGGAACGAGGAACAAATGGGAGTATACCCCTTGATAAACTTGGGAATTTGGAACCTTTTCTATAACACCCTTTCTTAAAAGGGAAACAGTGGCGGAAAAAAGGGCTTGGTTTTTTGACCGGTAGGAGGAGACAAGGAAAGTTGACCTTGGAGCATCCAAGAAATCTATTCGGTAACCTTTTTTGGACTAGATTCAAAACCCATGGATTTTTAGTCGTCTCTCTCCATTTGTGAACAAAATTCTGCAACCTTCCGCCCACTCTGATGGCGTCAGAAATGTTTGTTTCTGTCAGTTTTATCTTTTTGTGTGTCAAACTTCGGAATTTTCCTTTGTTAACGAAAACCCCTGGGTTTGTCTTAAAAACCCCTCCGATGCCTAAATTGGAAATTTCTGTACCTAGGCTTCCAGGAATACTTTCTGTCTTGAGGCAAGGCCTTTTTAGTGTCCGACATCTGTCGGACTAACTCTTCTAGGGGAGAACCAAACAACTTTTTCTTCTCCAAGGGAATTTCACATAATGCAGATTTTGAAGCAGTGTCTGCTGCCCAGGCCTTAAGCCACAGTGCCCTTCGGGTTACTGACGACAAACCCATGACACGAGCTGATAGTTTAATCCCCTTCGTAACAATATCCATAAGGTACTCAATGGACAACCTCAAATTTTGGAATAGGAGGGACTGGCCTTTGTCCTGGGTATCACCCAGACATTCTTCCAAGGTATTTAACCAAAGATTCTGAGGTCTCGCCACTGAAGCCCCGGCTAATGCAGATTTAGCCTGAAAACCTGCTGCCTGATAGGCCCTTCTGCTGGAAGTTTCAGCTCTCTTATCCATAGGGTCTTTCAGACCCGAAATGTCCCCAATAGGCAAGGTAGTTTTTTTAGACAATTGAGCAACTTGTACATCAACTACCGTAAATCTTCCAATTTATCTTCCTCCTGTATTTTAACAATACTTTTAAAATGACTGGAGATAAAGGCCCTTTTTTCTGGGTTCTTCCATTCCCTGGAAATTAAATCCAGCATATTTTGTTGGATTGGAAGAGCTTTACTCCTGGTTGTATCTACCGTCTCATCAGAAAGGACCATAGACACCTCTTTAATACATTTCCTCAGCTCGTCACGAGGAAACCCCACCTCGTAATCAGAAGAGTCGCTAGAGGAATCTGAATCCGAAAAGGAACATTCCCCTTAAGAGAGTTCTGAGCCCAATGGTGTCCTCTTCCTTTTAGCTCTCTGCTTAGTAACTTTAACAGGAGAAGTGTGAGCTGTTTCTTTAAAAGACTTAAAAGGTCTGGGCTAGATTATCCTGAAACCAAGACAAAAAATACTTAATTTCTTGTTGCTTGGATTTTTCTAGCAATAATGAGGAGCAAATATTACAGATTTTCCTCTTAAACCCATCTGGCAAAGGAGTGGAGTATTCACTACAACAGAGATGCTTAGACTTGGAACTAGCTTTTTTTTGAAGCAGGAGTAGGAACCTTGTCTTTATCCATATTGTCAGTAGAAACAGGGCTATACATATCTGTAATACACAAAATGTAAACAAAATTTGTATTCGAAAACTAATTTAAATACCTAGAGAGTTTTAAAGAATAGAAACCAGCAGGATCCTACCTCTAAAACCTCTGACACGTGTGGGGGGGGGGGGGGGGGCTGGTGACACAGGAGATCTTCACTGCCTAGCATCCACGCTGACAGAAAGATCTGCACAGCATATATAGGCAGATCGTTTCAAATCTGGCACCATTTCCGGGGAGTTAAGCCCGCGCATGCGCGATAGTGCGGTCGGAACTCCCGTGGAACGCAAAACCACCCGGGCGTGCATTCCACCGCTGTGCGCATGCTCCAACGGACAGGGATTCGCTGCACTAATGGACCGCCTCCTTGCGTAGCCTGTGACCTCACGCGGCATAAAAGCAGGCTTTCATACCTGCCTCCGTAACTGCAGTATGTCCCATGGCCACTCAGCGCTCCACCCGGGAGGCTATCAGGCCGAATCCCCCTGGCAGCAACCCATGTGCCTCACCAATCTCTCCAACTTCCAGATGCCGTCTGTTCCTGTTGGAACAAGAAAGAGAACTGAGGTCCTAAGGCTGCAGGGTCTCTTATACCTGGTAAGGGGAGGAACTTTTTATGTTAATTGATTATTTCTTTCAGATGCTTGCCCTAAGGGAAGAGTACATCCCTATTGTACTGCCACCATATGCCAGGAAAATTACGATTTCAGTCAATCCAATGCTTTCCTATAGTATCATCAATTCTGATGTCAGCCAAGGAGGCGGATCGGGTCAAAGTCAGCACCTGCGCACCCCCGCAATGCTGGAAATAAGGTAGGTTTTCTAGTTATTTAGGGGGGTAATGGGAGCTAGCATGTTTTTTTTTTTTGTTTGTTTTAACACTATAGCATCAAGAATACACATTTGTGTTCCTAACCCTATAGTATTCATTTAACTTCTGAGGCTGACTGGCTGTAGACATTTGTTGCACCTGCAAGTTGGTCGGCCCTCAGACATCTGTGAATGAAATGGATCAGGTGGGTCTTTTGCATTTGCAAAGACACACCTGATGAAAAACATAATGAGGGTCTCCACTTTCTGACAGAAGTCGTGATAAATCATCAATCTCTAGCTTTCTCCATAACAAGTAACTTTAAAAATTATAGACTAATTCGTACAAATATCATTTTTTTAAAAAGTTCTTGGAGTCTTTCATTTACATTGCTTTAGGATTTATAGCAGTGAATGCAAATCCTGAGATGCAACTACATTTCTCCTAAAGAAAAACGATATCTCTTCTTTAAAGGGATTTAATGTTCATGCAGGTGTGAGGTCATACTTGCAGAGGCTTGCTAAAATCACATAAAATGAAAAAGGATCAGTTTTATAGACTAAAAAAATAAAAAAAAAAGTGGCAAATTCATAAGTAGAGATGCAAAATTTCTTGAAACTTTGAAGCAATGGAAAACAATTTTTTTTTTTCTCATTTTCCAGAACATTTTGTTGAAAAAAAAAGCAGTAAAAGTAATCTTACAAATTGGGAGTCATTTAGTTACATTGAGAAAGTGATCAGCTAAATTTGCTTTTTAAAATTATTTGTTACAAACTGAACTACAAGGACTAGCAATGCTAAAAACACATGAACTATAAGGAACTTCTTTTACTAGTCCACAAGAAAAAGGCAACACCCCAAAAGGAAAAATAAACTGTTAACATAACAAAACTATTAACTAGGGATGCACTGAAATGAAAATTCTGGGCCGAAACTGAAAATTCAGGATGCCCTTGGCCGAAAACGACTTTTTCCCCCCAAATTATTTTTAAAAGGTTTTTCCTATAATTTTATTAATATTAGACTTTAATGAATTTAGTTAATCTAATATGAAAAACTTCCCTTCTCCCTTCTTTTAGTGGTCCCCCTGCTTAATATAACTCTCCCCTCCCTCTTTTTTTAGTGTTCATTTCCCCCCTCCTCCCCAGTCCCATGGTGTCCCCCATCCCAATAGTGTTCTTTCCCCCCTACCCTGTCCCACAGTGTTCTACCTGCCGCCCCCCCCCCCTCCCAAGTGCAGTATGCTTGACTTTTCATGTTATCATTACCATATTTCATTGGGATATATAATCATATGAATTGTTAAAGCAAACATGTCTGTTAAACTATGCACTAAAAAGCCGAAATTTTGGTGCATCCCTAATATTAACATTATTTTGTCTCCTTTAATCTTCCTGCTCATGGAAATAGCAAAATTAAAAGCAAGAATATTATTATTCAGTTAAAATATTGTTACACTCAGAATTCAGAGGAATTTCAACTCTTACCTTTCAAGCAAGGCCTAATTTATTGCATAGGAACAACTTAACAATATCAACAAGATAGAGCCCACCAGCAAAATAAACTGAATCAGATTTCCTGCATTTCCCCTAGAGATAGAAGTGTATATTGCTTTTATTTGGGACTTCAGTATTTGAATTGTATTCCAGGATTTCTTGGTCTTCATAGTATAAGCATTGCAATGATTTGAGACTTTACATATGGTCTCGTAGGCCTTTCATAAAAGTCTTCATGTTATATAGTTTTTCAAAAAATAATTTCAAAACGTTTAAATAAATCAATGCTATGCCATTTATTGTGAAATAATATATTCCATTATTTTCACATTTTCCCAGAAAAAAAAAAAAAAATAAATAAATAAATGTATGTTTGTCAGATTGGTAGTGCCAATGCAGTGACCAAGTTTCCCTTAACCATAAACATATTTGGTGCAAAGAAAGTAAAACCTATTCTCACACGTCCCAAGCTGCATGGGCTGGACCTTGAGAATGCAAAGTTTGACAAAATGCTCCACAGACAGTTTGCTAGAGGTTGAATGGTAGAAAGATGGGTGTAGTGAATTTGGTACAAATATGTGACATATTCCACACCACCTGCTCAGGTATTTGTCCTCATGGGAGCCGGGGGTGTGCATTTGACCCTCACTATTCAAGAAGTTTAGTTTTTTTTCTCCCAGGAACCAATATATACTTACAACAGTTTTTGAGCTCTCGGTATAAGGCAATGGTTTTCCCAGCTTCTCAACATCTTCTCCACTGGAACCTACTTGTGTATAGGAATATGATCCTAGGAAAAGTGGGTTACTACCCCATGAAGACCTCAGGATGCGCCGAGGCTTTGGAATGTTCGGATTCCCTAAACGAAATAAGGACAGGTTTTTAAAAAAAAAAAAAAAAAGCATATTTTTACATACAAACCCAACAGGCTAGAAAGAGGCATCAATGGACCTACATAACTCAGATAGCCACTAGAGATCCTTCATAGTACAGTCTGACAATCATTACAGGACCCATGTTTGGCGTCTTCATGCTGTACATCTCTGTGAGGAGATGTTAATTTGCGTAAAGGAGGAGGTGGAGGGGAGACATTATGTCCCTACCCCTAGTGATATATAGCCCCCACCCACTACCAAAGGTTGGTAGCTGGGAGGGAGGGGGAGTTAGATTTTCCATGCTGTATTGTAATAATAGCCCCCACTAGCTGCCTATGGTTGGGGCTGAGGAATTAGTTATGGATACACGATGAATAAACAAATTAATAACAATAAAGCATGGGACACCTAATTTCCTCTCCCCAGCTGCAACCACAGGCAGCGGGTGGGAACTGTTATTAACAGCCCCCACCTGCTGCCTAAGGTTGGACTTGAGGTGGGGAGAGGGAAATTAGGTTTCCCATGCTTAATAATAATAATAATAATAATAATAATAATAAAAATAAATCACCACCCATTACCCATGGTTGGACGCAAGCTAATTTTTCATTAGCTTATTCATCATTAAAATAAAGTGAATGTGAAGTCTTACGCTACTAGTCTAGGCTACGGTGTGCTGGCTGTATGTAAAATGAGTGTGTGGTGTGTGCTGGCTGTATGTAATATATGAGTGTGTCCTGACTATTTTTAAAGTAATGTGACTCAGATTTTTATTCTCTACAATTTGAGTGTTTTATGCATATATTAATGATTTTTATAATGTATACACATATGAATATTACACATTGTACATGTGTACAAACAAACACTCTCAAAAATAAGAGTATAAATGATTTAATCAAACCTTGTCCTCACTAACCAACACACACTGCAACACACAATCATTCTGACATACAGAACCAAAAACACACTATCTTTCTAAAAAAAATTATGAAATATCCTATCACTGATACCCTGCCAAAAAAAGGGGTATTATGCCTAGCAGACCAGAACAGTCCAGTAAAATGCTTAGAGAGGGGAAGAAGTGACAACGGAGCATGAAAACCAGCGAGGGAAGCTTTGCCCTAGCATTGGATTCCAGGTAAGTACTTCATATTTTACAGGGTTTTAAGGGTTGGGCTGTGGGAAAATAAAAAAAATAAAAATTTAAATGAAAGAAGGAGGGAGGAAGGGGAGAACAAAATTTCCCCTTGTAGGCAAACTGCCTGTAAGGGAGAAGCTCCTTACAACTTCCAGCAACGCGCAGACAACCAACGTAAATTTTGCACAGAATTGATATTGGGCAGCCTGTAATAGATTCTCTTTAAATGAAGATTTAAAAAAAAAAAAAAAAAAAAAATGAAACCTAGTAATTTTACAAAATAATAAAAATATTGAGACAGGTAACAGACTATTTTGCTTGCAGTTTGATTCTTTAACCCACACTTATCGGTCTTGTCTATAATAATTACATCTACTTTTAGCAAAGTCAATATTTTGGATTTTATGTATATTATTATGGTTATTCTTAAAGACTTCATTAACATAAAAGTTATGTTAATAACCTCCATTCCGACCTTCAACTAAATACAAGTGCACAGATGGCTCATGTAAACATTATAAGCAGACATATTGTATTTCATGAGGAAACCAGTTCACGGAGGTCAAGAAAAAAAAAAAAAAAAAAATCTCCCTTTCCTTCCACGGATAATCTAAATGAGGGAACCACATGGTTCTGGTCTGGCAATTCTTTATTTTAGTAGTTAGGCAGTAGTTTAAATTATTTAAGACATTTTCATATCTCTACATTACTGAAATGATGCTTGCTTTTTTTGCATCTTTGTAACTTTTTTCAAAAGTTGCTGCCCAAGTCAGAACATGTGATGCTGGCCCTAGGTCTTTCAGAGTGTGGTTCCCTTTCTTCCAGTCATTCTTGGTTCCTTGTTCGTGGCGTTTAAACTTAGCAAAAAGTTAAAGATTACTAATTTCCTTATAAAGAAGTGAAATTTGGAAGCAAGCAGAATGTTAAATGAATCTAGCGCTTGAGCCCTCGACCATTTTGACTGGCGTCAGCAATCAAACTACACGGCAAGTGATGGCATTTAAACTCCAGGCATGAGTTGACCTGCCCTGTTTTTTTAAACATGCATTGTATAGAAAAGGGAAAACAAAAAAAACAAAAAAATATGAGCGTGCAGAACATCTCCATTATACCACTCATGTTTTATGATGTAGATGTGGCCATAGCTCTGGCCCCTTCAAAGATAACTGTGCAAGAGCTTGTCTGGGCACATGTTATAAAAGTAAGGAAAGGGATAACCATTTTTTTTTTCCATGGTACATCCGAGCCCCTGTGGCAATCGTAAGATCACAAGTATGTCTATTTAGATTTAAGAAGAAATATCTGCTCACCAAGTGGTATTTACCTCCTGATTCTCTCTCTGTTTTTGCGTAAATGATTGTTAAACTCTGCACTACCAAAATAAATAAATAAAAAAAAAAATTATATATATATATATATATATATATATATATATATACACACACATATACATATACATATATATATATATACATACACCGTATATACTCGAGTATAAGCCGACCCGAATATAAGCCGAGGCCCCTAATTTTATCCCAAAAAACTGGGAAAACTTATTGACTCGAGTATAAGACTAGGGTGGGAAATGCAGCAGCTACTGGTAAATTTCTAAATAAAATTAGATCCTAAAAAAAATATATTAATTGAATATTTATTTACAGTGTGTGTATAATGAATGCAGTGTGTGCGTATGTGTGTGCGTATGAGTGCAGCGTGTGCGTATGAGTGCAGCGTGTGTGTGCATGAATGCAGTGTGTGTGTGTGTATGAATGCAGTGTGTGAATGCAGTGTGTGCAGGGCCGGTGCAAGGATATTTGCCGCCGTAGGCAAAAAATTTTTTGCCGCCCCCTCCCCCCCCCATATGTCCTGACTTCCCCTCCTCCTCCCTCAGTGGTCCTTACCTCCCCACCCCCGTGTTCCTTCACCCCCCCCCAGTGGTCCTGACTCACCCCTCCCCTAGTGGTCCTTACTTCCCCCTCCCCTCCCATAGTGGTCCTTATCCCCCTTCTCCCTCCCATAGTGTTCCTTATCCCCCCCATCCCTCCCTCTCATAGTGGTCCTTATCCCCCTTCTCCCTCCCATAGTGGTCCTTATCCCCCTCCCTCCAATAGTGGTCCTTATACCCCCCTCCCTCCAATAGTGGTCCTTATCCCCTCCCCATCCCTCCCATAGTGGTCCTTATCCCCTCCCCATCCCTCCCATAGTGGTCCTTATACCCCCCTCCCTCCAATAGTGGTCCTTATCCCCCCCCCTCCCTCCCATAGTGGTCCTTATCCCCCCCCCCTCCCTCCCATAGTGGTCCTTATCCCCCCCCCTCCCTCCCATAGTGGTCCTTATCCCCCCCCCCTCCCTCCCATAGTGGTCCTTATCCCCCCCCCCTCCCTCCCATAGTGGTCCTTATCCCCCCCCCCTCCCTCCCATAGTGGTCCTTATCCCCCCCCCCCTCCCTCCCATAGTGGTCCTTATCCCCCCCCCCCCTCCCTCCCATAGTGGTCCTTATCCCCCCCCTCCCTCCCATAGTGGTCCTTATCCCCCCCTCCCTCCCATAGTGGTCCTTATCCCCCCCCCTCCCTCCCATAGTGGTCCTTATTCCCCCCCCTCCCTCCCATAGTGGTCCTTATCCCCCCCCTCCCTCCCATAGTGGTCCTTATACCCCCCTCCCTCTAATAGTGGTCCTCACCCCCCCCTCCCTCCCATAGTGGTCCTTATACCCCCCTCCCTCCCATAGTGGTTCCTTATCCCCCCCCCTCCCTCCCATAGTGGTCCTTATACCCCCCTCCCTCCCATAGTGGTCCTTATCCCCCCTCCCATAGTGGTCCTTATCCCCCCCCCTCCCTCCCATAGTGGTCCTTATACCCCCCTCCCTCCCATAGTGGTCCTTAACCCACCCCATCCCTCCCATAGTGGTCCTTATACCCCCCCTCCCATAGTGGTCCTTATACCCCTTTTTTTGTTAATTTTTTTTTTTATTATTTATTATTTTTTTATTATTATTATTTCTTATTTTATTTATTTTATTTTTTTTTCGTCCCCCCTCCCTGCTTGATATATGGCAGGGAGGGGGGCTCTCCTTCCCTGGTGGTCCAGTGGCAGTTCAGTGGGGGGGAGAGGGGGGCTGGCAGAGCTGTAACTTACCTTTCCTGCAGCTCCTGTCAGCTCTCTCCTCCTCTGCGCCGTCCGGTCAGCTCTTCTGTCAGCTTACACTGTAAGTCTCGCGAGAGCCGCGGCTCTCGCGAGACTTACACTGGGAGCTGACAGAGGGAGCTGCACAGACCGCGCGGAGGAGGAGGGAGCTGACAGGAGCTGCAGGAAAGGTAAGTTACAGCTCTGCCAGCCCCCCTCTCCCCCGGTCTGTATTATGGCAATGAAAATTGCCATAATACAGACCTTGACTCGAGTATAAGCCGAGTTGGGGTTTTTCAGCCCAAAAAATGGGCTGAAAAACTCTGCTTATACGGTATATATATATATATATATATATATATATATATATATATATATATATATATATATATATATATATATATATATATATATATATATATTTTTTTTTTTATTTTTTATTTTTTTATTTTTTTTAAACACAATGTATCTGGATTATTCCAGAATAAACTACAATTTAACATGTATAATTTAGAATACACATTATTGTACTGGATACAGAAACAACATAAAACACACCTGCACTATGTTAACTGAAGGCAATAACACAGATTGTTACAGTGGCTACCTAACGGATAGAATGCACAAAAGCAAAATGTATGCCAACATATACACTAAAGTTACATTATAAAGTACCTGTACAGTGTGCCAAGTGAATAGAAGTAACCAACCTATAAATTTGCGTAGCAGCTCTGTGCAGGTTTCTGCAACCGTCTCGTCATCACATTTCTCCATAATCAAGGCTTCCTCTCCACATATCCATCCACTAAGCACGTAGCCATATCGCTCAGGTGGGTACAGGACATCAAAACTGCAGATCTTCCTGAACCACATGCCCTCTGGGTAGGTAAGACTTTCACTTTCAGCTTCATCTTCCCAGACAAACTGGATACTGTTACACTCTGGACTCCAGAAAGGCTCTTCAAATTCCAAGAAGATCTTGTCTGTGGTGCTAATACCCAGTTTTTCGATGGCTAGGACTTTGTCTTCTGGGAGGCTGGGGTGAAAAAATGTCTCGTGGCATTTTTTTAAGACGCCTAATGAGGTGGTTACAATGACATGGTCAGCAGGTATGAACTCGTAGTCTTCACACTCCACAAAGACAGGATAACCTTTATCTTCTCCCTGGTCGTTATTGTGGTCAGCCACACCTTCAATCTGCTTCTGTATGGACCTATTCCAGTGAATGCATTTCACAGGTTTGCACAGCTGGATGACCGACTTCGGGATGGAGCAAGAAAGGAGTTCCACAATCTTAATGAAGCCATATGGAATTACGTGATGCGCACCTGGGATTTCGGTCCATTCACCAAACTCGCTGAGCGACACATCGTCCATACTATGTGAACTACTCTCGCAGCTTTCAACCTGTAGTAAAATAAAATAAAATATCCTCATAGCATCCTGCCACAACCAAAATGAGCCATGCTGGTGGAAACCAACTTAAAATGAAACTGTCAGCAAACATGTAATTCCTTTATTATTTTTGTAAAAGCTTTATTTTTCATAAAATACATGAAGAAAAGTAGGGATTTAATTTTAATAGTGTATAGAATTCAAGTTGACAAAAGTGGACAAAGGGTGGAATTTAAAGGGACGGGACCAATACAACTGCATTTGATAGATTTTGGCCTCATTAGTTTGCGGTATTTTTAAATACCCAATTCTTTATAGTTTTTGCACAAAATAAATAATTATTTTGCAGAATGCTGCACCATAAGCCTGGCTCCTTAGTCACACCCCCTCACTTGAGAAAAAGACTTCCTTATCAAATGTATGCACACAGCCTCAGCCCAACACGGAGGGAGACGTTTTTATTTACAACCTGGCTGCAGACAGGCTAAATATAGGTGTCCTCTCCTACAGGTTGTTTTGAAGTTCATATTCATGTGAATTTTTTTTTATTTATTTTTTTTTAAACAAAGTGCTATTGTGTCTACTTAAAGGGACACTATAGTCACCAAAGCAGCTATAGCTTAATGTAGTGGTTCTGGGGTCTATTGCCTATTCCTACAGGCTTTAAAAGAAAAGGCAGTGTTAACATTACTCCCTAGGAACATCTCCAGTGGCAGACACGAGGACGGCTACTTGGGTGCTTCTTCTCCACCCAGAATGTTCCCCTTAGAGATAAATTGATTCAATGCGGAGATTTAGATTTGAGCAGTATGGCATTTCGCAGGCATGTACAATAGCCTCCCAATGCTTTCCTATGGAAAGGCATTGAATTTGTCGAGATCAAATTTCATGATCTCAGCTAAGGAGGAGGAATGTGGGCGATGCCAGCCGTGACAAGAGGGTGAGTTTAAATGTCTTACTTCTCCGACGGGAGGGCAGCAACCTCAACTATGTTTTCAAAACTATAGTGTCAGCTTACCCAAGATCCATCACCGTAGTCCAAGATAGGGAACACCTTGCGGGCAACGAGTCCTCCAGGCACTGGGCATACCTGACGCAACGCCTTCGACGAGTACAAGCCATCACGGGGATGTCTTTTCGATCACTCCCTTTGTACCAGGGCAAGAATGAGACTCTCTGACCTAAATATCGCTGACCATATCTAAGTCACCAAATGTTTCAGGTCTACCTTATACTTTTATGCGGATGTTATTTCTGTACAGATAATTGTATTTATATGTTATTTTACACAAAGTGCCTTATGGTGGATGACCGTGCTGCTATAGAAGATAAACCCATCCCTTATAAGCATATAATCCCCTCCCTCCTTTCCCCATAGGTTAGATGCTTGCACACCACCCAGGAGATACACTAATGCCATCGATACATAGTCTTACCGACTAAATGTTTAACCGCTTGACAAGACCGATACTTCGACTACCTATCCTCCTTCTGCTGGGCATCACTAGTCTCCCAATAGTTATCTTTCAGTAAAAATTAGGTGATCACACTAGACACCAATGTTTGCAAAAAAAAATGTATATGCTTGTCAAATGTTATACAATTAACCTACTGCTTTGTCATGGAATCAACTGTCAAAATAAAGAATAAAAAAAAAAAAAAAAAAAAAAATAGAATACATTTTAAAAAAGTTTGTATTCCTGACACTATAGGGTTCCTTTATATACAAATTGAGCATCACAACATATGCAGATTTTTTTTCCGTTTGATATTCACCTTATGTAGTTGACAATTTTAGGAAGTAGAATGGATTATAAATTATTTTTAGAAATATCTACCAAATAAATCACAACTACAGCAAGATATCACACATTTTAAGCTACTACTCTGTAAGTGCAATTAGAATCCACGGGACAAAATGGGATCAAAATGTAGTTCTAATAAAGGTTTGGATCATGATAACAAAACACATATACCAGGTAATGAACCAACATTGAGTATGCACATCAAAATGGCTACTGTGTGTCTAATGTTTAAAAAAAAAGAAATTAGAATGAACATAATGTACCAGTGAGTCAGAGGAATAAATAAATGCAAATGTTTTAGTGTATAACCTCAAGGCTCACTGAGTGTACTCTTAAGAATACTAATGATTGTTTCCATTTATTTATCTCGCAATTCATATAAAACAAAATTGAACATGAACAGATTTCTAATAGAGGCAATCTTTCCTGTCTGGGGATGGGTGTCATCCTCTCACCTTTAGGTATTGCTGAATCATGGCCAGCTTCAGCCTTTTTGTGGTCTCTGAATCATCGGAATCATCTTTGATCCGCTTCCGTACCACGTCACGTGTAAAAACTCCAACGCTGTTCTGGCTCTCCGCATTGACTGGCTTTCCATTTTGAAAGAACTCCTGAGTCAGGTTATAGACCTGGGATAAAAAAAAAAAAACCCCAAAAAAAACGTATTACATTAAAGAGAAAAACCAAGAGGAAATGTATAAAATGAACATAATACTTAAGCACTTTTCCTGGTTTCATATAAAATATAAACCTATGCAGATTTTAGTTCACCTTTTACGCCTGAAACAATAGTATTGCCGTCAAATTGTTAAAAAGTATTTTCATTAGCAAAGATATGTTACACATAAACAAAGGAGGGGCTATAGGGTTACAGCACTCCTCTGAACATGCATACATTAGAAGGGTGCTTCTTTTTGTGAATTCATACAAGATCCAGCGCACTCACTCAACAGATTTTTGAAATCTAGACTCACCTCGTTATATAAATCACTGAATTCTTCAACCAGGTCTTTTGGGATCCTCCGGCCACTGTTGGTGAGGTAGTGAGCCACTCCATTCTTGGAGTATAGACTAATGCGACCAACGCTCCGCTCTCCATCAGTTGTTTCTTCAAGCAAGCCATTGTCTTCTGCTAGATGGTAGATGGGGTTGCCATTTGATCCATGGATCCAAGTAGCGCCCAGTTCAAAAGTAGCGTGATCTACAAGCAAGCATAAATAAAATAATCTACACACAGTTATGTTTCTGTTAGAGTCACATTACTATTCTGGCAGCTATCTAGAAATAAAATAGGTCACTGGAATTATATTATTATTTGTACAGAACCAGTATATTTGGCAGCATGGAATGATAGATTAACCAAATGCACAAAGTAAGCTGATCACTTAAAAATAAAAAAAAATAAAAAAAAGAACATAAATAAGGAGAGCCTTAGATCATACAGAGAAATGTCATTAAGGCGGATGTTTAATGGTAATGAATAATTTAACAAGAGCTTCCTCTCACCAAGTTTTATACTTTGCACTCTGCCTCCAATATGGTCAGATGCCTCAAGGATAGTAACATTCGTGAATCCCTTCTCAAGGAGGGTTTTTGCTGCAGACAGGCCAGCGAGCCCGGCACCAATAATCACTATTCGAGGTTGTCGGTTTCTCGGTAGACCACTACTAAGAGGATCATCAGTGCTGTCTGAAGATATTTCACAACTTTGCATGCCGTCCAAACTCTCTTTTTAGTTGACCTGGTTAAAACAAATAAAAAAAACACATTTAAATGGATGTCAATACAACATATTAGGTTGAGCATTATAGAGCCAGTGCACGGACTACATTTTAAGAAAACAGACACACAGCTATAATGTATGGCTGGTCAGACAAGTCTCAAAGTTTTCCCGTGCTTCTATAAGCATTTTGAATCGACCTTTTAGCTATCCATTGCGCTCGTACCGTAATGGGTTTTATTTTAATATTGCACAGTGCAGTGAAAAATGTTGTCTCTATTTAAATATAATTATCTATGCATACCCATGTACATAAATATATATTTTATACAACAGATATCACAATAAGAAAAAAAACAAAAAAAAACAAATAAACTAAACTAGAAAGACAAAGGCCTATGTTCTGGGACTCGTGGCCAGATGGTAGATCCCATAACTTCACACACCATAACCATTTCAGCCAGTTTTAATAGCCGACATGCTTGAGAAGACCAGAAGCAGCATGGGTGCCCAGCCGTACTACGATAAGTATCAAACCACGCTAAAACGGTTTTACAGGTTACAGAGAGGTAATGCCATGGCAACCACTACACAGCGCAGTAGTACAACTTTCTTGGACCTACTTTGCATTAGTGTAAAAGTCACATTATCAAATAAGCTGGAGATGTCCCAAATAGCCTGACCAAAAGCCCAAAATGGATCCAAATGGCTTGTCCAAAAAAAAGAAAAAAGAAAATAGTAGGATGGCACCTACCGCCTCTGCGCGCCATACAATTAAAAGTGAATTGTTAGAAATTCACAAGCAATTTGCAAATCGTAAAACTCGCTTTGAAAATCGGAAGCAAAGTGGACATGGAGAATTATTTTAAATTTTACGATTTTGGCCTGTAACGTGTAGATCTGAACGAAATCTCTAGCATTTGCATAAATATAGCAAGTTCCCCTTTTTCAAGGTGCGTTACATTTTGACAGCATTTGCCAAAGTTGGCTCAAGGGTGCCAAATATAAACCCAGTATCATATAAACCCATTAAGGGCTCTTGCTCAAACTTAATTTTTGTTGGAGTTTGTTGTGCTTTAGAATTCCTGGCACTACAGACAATGTTAAGGAAGCGGATAACGACTGTTTTTTGCCTGCTTTTTGGCATCCTGAAAAACAAGACTGGCATTTGGAAGGGAAGCCAAAAATCTAACAAGAAAAAAGAAACAGCTTTTTAGCAATTTAATCAACGTGTTTAGTCTGAACATTTTGTGCTCTAAGCAGATTTAGCCCAAGAAGTGGGAGAAATAAAATGGTCCTCCACAAACCTGGGTTTCTAAGATATACAGCAATTACTGTGACAAGGCCAATATAATAGCTTTATGGTTACCCTGATTTAATGACTCTTGGACCCCTCTAAGCTATCCTGAAGAAAAAGGAAAAAAAACAAATATAAAAAAAACAGCAAACAAAAAACCCCACTTCGCTTTGTAAAAAAGGTTGTTTTTTTTTCTCCCCCCTGGATACAGAGTTGAGAATCTTTAGACAGAGACATGCCAAGACTAGTAGAAGATTCTGCAGGCTTCATGCCAAAATCTAGCAAGGAAAAAAATCTAACAGGCAGTGATTAAGGTTTAATAGGACACCAGAACCACTACAGCTTAGTGCAGTTACTCTGGTGTTTATAGCATGTCTCTGTCTCTTCACAGAAAAGGGAGCATTGACATTGCTGACTTGTTACACCTCTAGTAGTAGTCACGCAAGCGGCCACTAGAGGTGCTTCCTACTCCAGCACTGCACTGTGTGCAGTGCCTACATTCAGCATCTCCATGCTCTGCATGGAGGTGCATTGATTCACTGCATCGCTGTGACGAAATGCTGATTGGCAACAGCCTCCCATTGCTTTACTAAAATGCGAGACCGGCACAGCGTGGAAAAGTCACCTTTCCCATGCGATTGGAGGGAAATGCCATAATGTCCTGAATTCATGTTTTTATTCCATACACTATATTAAAACACAACAGGGTCAAAATAAAAGCACAAGTACGTGCTTTGGCAGTAAGCTGGATGAGAACGTGGAACATCTGCTTTATATCAAGGAAAGGAATAAACTAAAGAAAAAAAAAAATATATATATATATATATATATATTTTTTTTAAAAAAAAAAAAAATCCGCAGGACTTTGTTATTATATTAAAATCCATGTGTAGATTCAAAGTATTTAACCAGGAAAGGTACATTCAGATTACTCTGGCTTTAAAGTGCATCCTGGGGATGTGACCTTAGCCCAAGATCCAGGGGTTGTTACTATGTTTAAATCAAAACAAGGGCCAAAAAATAAATAAAACTATTGTAACCCAACCAGAATCAGGGTGTACACAGCAGAGATAGCATGTGATGTCCTCTGGACTACCACTCTCATGACCCTCAGCAGGATATAACTGGTTAAGCATCATGGGGGTCTTCGGCCATAACCGAGAAGTCATCTTGATTAAAGGTAAATGTAACGTGTTCTGAACGAAACTAAAACAAAATATTTTAAAAAGTCAGGGAGACAGCTACTAGAGGTGGATTAAACCCTTTAGCCCCCGGTGCTAAACAAAACCTGCAATGTTTAACATTTCAGGGCTAAAACCAAGATCCAAAAAAATCCAAATAAAAAAATAAAAATAAAAAAAAAATAAAAAAAATCGGAAACACACTTTCATATTATCATTGTCTAGTATTACTGCGCTCCACAGTAATTCAAGTCATTAAGAAGCAAGATTCACCAGGAAATGCAACGTAGCATTACTAACCACTCCACATCAACTTGTCTGCAGTGACGTACTCTGGCATTCCACTTAAATAAACACTTCCTAGAAAACTGACTCACTAGTCATTATGTCAGAGGTGAGAACACTACATGTACACCCGACAGAAGAAACCGATTTTCTATGCAGGGCCAGCGCGTATAACAACTTAATAATAATGATGGCAATAAAAAAAAAAAAAAAAATTCAAATAAATTTATTTATATATATATATATATATATATATATATATATATATATATATATATATATATACACACACACACATATTATATATATATACACACACACACACACACACACACACACACAATACATAATACATTTTGTAGCTTTTTAAATGTTTTAAGACTCGTAAATGGATTGCTGAAATCATTACTTCTGAATCGTGTTTAATTCTTACAAATGCTGGTTGTTGGGGGAAAAAAATAAATGTATAGACTTGTTTTAAAGAGACGGATTATGATTCACTGAATGCTAAACATGTATCCGACAAACACAAAAAGAATTTAAAAAAAATTAAAAAAAAATACAAATAAATATCCTCATATGGTGTAAAAAGCCATGTTAAAAACAGATCAAGTGCATTGTGATTCATACAGCCTATTTTTCCTGACACTTTTCTTTTGCTTTCTTATTCCCTGACCCCATATACCATAAAATTGGGGAAGAAAATTTAAAAAGAAAATTAAAAATGTAAATAAATAAAAAAAAAAAAAAAAAAAAAAAAAAACACAGAGAATGTTCTATGATTCCCTTTAACTAGGGAAGCAGTAGGAATGATTACAAACCTTGGGTTGCAGAGTGTGGCAAATAAAACCAGAGTCTCTGGCCCTTTCCATTTATTTCATTTGGAAGATAGTTTGGGACATCAACTGTGAGCAATTCTGATCAATTAACAGATGGACCCTTTCTGGTCCAATATAAAATCAATTGCTGGTGGTTTTTCTAAATTCTAAAGATAAATTTAGTGAATGACTACAATTTCTTTTAGTGTCAAAAGTACCTAGAATTATTTTCACAGATTCTCTACTACAATGTGTGTACATAGTGAATGGATAAAATGGTTTGTTTGTCTTTCAACATATGTTAAAAAAAAGAAAAAGGTATGTTTTGCAAGTTACTCGCCACTAGAGGCGCTTCCTGACCTTCCTCAGAGTTTGACTCTGTGAAACTACGCTGGACATCCACACACTTTGCATGAGGACGTCCAGCATCTATTAAAGCCTCATAAGAAAGCAGTGAGTCAGTGAATTAGGTCCCCCATTGGCCAACATCAGATGAGGAATGCAACCCAGAAAAGGTTAGCTAACCCATTACAAGAGAAGGGCCAGAGGGATCCTTTAGTGTCAGGAATACATCTCCACATTTCTCAAACTAACAGTTTTCCTTTAACTCTTCTTAGAAACACTTGATAAGAACAAGGACGGGAAATGGTACAGATAGGGCGTGAGGCTGTGTGATTAGAACACTTGAGAAGAACAAGGGAGGGAAGTGGTAGAGATGGGCGTGAGCCAGTGTGATTAGCACAAGGGCCAGTAACAAAGACACACGTTCCAGAAACAGTATCCAGAATGAATTTACTGGTAAACCACATCCTCTATTACACATTTTATAATATTATTTAATGCAGTTATGCAGATTTCACAGATTGCTAGTAGTGTGTTTGCTTAAGGAGACTAAAAAGTAAAAACAAAATGAGATAATAAAAATAGACCTTATATGATTCATATATGATCATGATACTTCATGATGATCATAGTTTCTTTCAGCTGTAATTGACATAGTGGCTTTCTACAGTAGAACAACGGACAGGTTTTATATTCTAAAACCAAAAGGAAAAATAAATAAATTGTTACTTGTGCAAGTTCCTAAATCCTTATTCACATTTAAATACCCCCAGCTATTTAAAAGGTACATAGGGATTTGAGACAGTGTGCAGGTAACTTGGGTGCACCAAGGCAACGGTGGCCATATGCAAGCCTGAAAATAGCTTAGGACGGCATTATAAAACCAAAGGGTGACGGCCCCTGCCTTAAAGGAACACTCCAAAACCACTTTATGTGTTTGGATTGTTTGTTTAACGCGGTTTTACTAATCTAAAACCAAATTCAGTCCTTTGTGAATAACCATATGAGACTAAACCATGAATTGTGTAGAACAGACCGGACACCTGAAGATATTAGGTTAAAATACACATAATTTCCACTTTAGCAAAAAAACAACACAATTAAATACACTACACTTGACTAAACACTTATCCATCCCCAAAACATTACATTGTCTACATACCATGATACGCAACCTCAAACATGACTAATTAATTACACAGTTCACTGAATGGTATTTCCTGTGAATAGGGAAGGAGAGGATGTCTTAAGGGTAAAGTGTGACTTCTTACAATTAATGAGGTAAGCATTATATTTGGTGCTTGAGGGCTTACCAGTCTCAATATACTGTAAAACTGGCTGATTGGCTGAGATCGTCAGCTCTGATTACCTCAGCCAATAAGGAGGGGGTGGATCCAAACACTGACCTGGCCAATCAGCCTCACCTCATAGAGATGCATTGAATCAATGCATCTCTACAGGGAAAGTTCAGCATCTTCATGCACAATTTGCAGCACTGATGCAGGAAGCACCTCTAATGAGAGCCACTGGAGTTATCCCTAGGGAGCAATTTAAATACAATATTTTCTGTGAAAAGGTAGTGTTTAAATTAAAATGACTGCAGGAACGGACTATACAAACCAGAACAACTATATTAAGCTGCAGCTGTTCTGGTGTCTCTTTGAATAGAAACAGAAAATCACATGAAAAATAGGTTAATTCAAGCAATGGGTATTTACAGTGTTCAAGGCTATAATTTCCACAGAAATTAGTTCTTAACCCCTTAAGGACACATGACATGTCAGGATTCCCTTTTATTCCAGAAGTTTGGTCCTTAAGGGGTTAAAGGACCACTATAGGCACCCAAACCACTTCAGCTTAATGGGTCTGGGTGCCAGGTCCAGCTAGGTTTAACCCTTTTTGCTGTGAACAGAGCAGTTTCACAGAAACTGCTATGTTTACTTTAGGGTTAATCCAGCCTCTAGTGGCGGTCTCATTGACAGCCGCTAGAGGCGCTTCTCACTGTGATTTTCACAGTGAGAAGACGCCAGCGTCCATAGGAAAGCATTGAGAATGCTTTCCTATGGACTGGCTGAATGCGCGCGCAGCTCTTGCCGCGCATGCGCATTCAGCCAGGGACGTCAGAAGAGGGAGGAGAGTCCCCAGCGCCGAGGGAGCCCAGTGCTGGAAAAGATTTAAGGGATTAACCCCTTCCTCTCCCTTCAGCGCCACGGGAGTGGGACCCTGAGGGTGGGGGCACGAGTATGTTTTCCTGGCCCTATAGTGGTCCTTTAAGTTAGGACCTGGCAGTACTTGGGCACTTTGACGCAGCAGTAGGACAATGTCGTTTTACCAAATAATAATTTTCACTTGAGTTAGAAGTTTTAGCGCTTGAAATTTTATTCGTCTCACTTTGCGTACGTTCTAAAAATAATATCTACAGTAAGGGTAAAATCAATTTTTTTTTATTTAATTAGCATGGAGGAAAAAAAAAAAAAAAAAAAACACTAAGACTACAACAACAAAGAAGACCTTGAAAAAAGTGGAAAAGAGTGAAAAGGAGATAAGGATGCAGCACTTGGCAAAATGTTCCAGGATTGTAATAAGATTGAAATCATTGGTCTGGGCAGCTTTCCAATTTAAAATAAACGACACCAGCACGGACAATTAAACCGCAATTTCAAAGAACTATATGTAAATTTCCATCTTTCTGCACTGTTAGGCCTTTGCTTTTTTTACTACATAGAAAAAAAAAAAGGGTATTGTCCGTAGCATTGGTAGGCCGGGGGCCGGGGGGAAGGGAGACTACTGGGTAACAGAATATAGGATTTACAAACGTGGCCACAAATTCTGCAGCATACAATTGGGGTATATAGAAAACGCAATACATCCTTGCTGCAAATTCAAAATAGTGCAAATACAGCACTTTTATACAAAGCATCTAAAAGCACGATTTGGGAGTTTTACAATCTAAACGTTCCGTTAGGGCCCTCTTCGCCTACTGTTCCCGTATGTCAGACATGGTCTGTCTGGTCTACCTATTGTGCAGCGCAGCAGAATATGTTGGCACTATATAAAAAAATTACAGTTATTGTAGGGAGAGGAGAGTTAACAAGGGTACTTGTAACTGATGGCTGAAGAGTTACATAGAAACATAGAATGAGACGGCAGATAAGAACCATTCGGCCCATCTAGTCTGCCCAGTTTTCTAAATACTTTCATTAGTCCCTGGCCTTATCTTATAGTTAGGATAGCCTTATGCCTATCCCATGCATGCTTAAACTCCTTTACTGTGTTAACCTCTTCCACTTCAGCTGGAAGGCTATTCCATGCATCCACTACCCTCTCAGTAAAGTAATACTTCCTGGTATTATTTTTAAACATTTGTCCCTCTAATTTAACACTACGTCCTCTTGTTGTGGTAGTTTTTCTTCTTTTAAATATAGTCTCCTCCTTTACTGTGTTGATTCCCTTTATGTATGTAAATGTTTCTATCATATCCCCCCTGTCTCGTCTTTCCTCCAAGCTATACATGTTAAGATCCTTTAAAGGACCACTATAGTGCCAGGAAAACACTCGTTTTCCTGGCACTATAGTGCCCTGAGGGTGCCCCCACCCTCAGGGTCCCCCTCCCGCCTGGCTCTGGAAAGGGGAAAAGGGGTAAAACTTACCTTTTTCCAGCGCTGGGCGGGGAGCTCTCTGCCTCCGATCCTCCTCCGTTCCACCCCGTCGGCTGAATGCGCACGCGCGGCAAGAGCTGCGCGCGCATTGAGCCGGTCTCATAGGAAAGCATTATCAATGCTTTCCTATGGACGCCTGCGTGCGCTCACTGTGATTTTCACAGTGAGAATCACGCAAGCGCCTCTAGCGGCTGTCAATGAGACAGCCGCTAGAGGCTTTGGGGGAAGGATTAACCCATTTATAAACATAGCAGTTTCCCTGAAACTGCTATGTTTATATAAAAAAAAAATGGGTTAACCCTAGCTGGACCTGGCACCCAGACCACTTCATTAAGCTGGTCCTTTCCTGGTAAGTTTTATCCTGCAATCCATTAACCAGTTTAGTAGCCCTTCTTTGAACTCTCTCTAAGGTATCAATATCCTTCTGAAGATACAGTCTCCAGTACTGCGTACAATACTCCAAGTGAGGTCTCACCAGTGTTCTGTACAATGGCATGAGCACTTCCCTCTTTCTACTGCTAATACCTCTCCCTATACAACCAAGCATTCTGCTAGCATTTCCTGCTGCTCTATTACATTGTCTGCCTACCTTTAAGTCATCAGAAACAATCACCCCTAAATTCCTTTCCTCAGATGTTGCGGTTAGGACACTATCAAATATTCTGTACTCTGCCCTTGGGTTTTTACGTCCAAGATGCATTATCTTGCACTTATCCACATTAAATGTCAGTTGCCACAACTCTGACCATTTGTCTAGGTTACCTAAATCATTTGCCATTTGGCTTATCCCTCCTGGAACATCAACCCTGTTACATATCTTAGTATCATCCGCAAAAAGACACACCTTACCATCAAGACCTTCTGCAATATCACTAATACAAATATTAAAGAGAATGGGTCCAAGTACAGATCCCTGAGGTACCCCACTGGTGACAAGCCCAAGCTTTGAATATACTCCATTGACTACAACCCTCTGTTGCCTGTCACTCAGCCACTGCCTCACCCATTTGTTTGTTATAGAAAGAATAGTAAAGGGTGGATTAATATCGTAACACATTTAACATGTTTTTAACAGGGAGGGGGGGAGTTACTTTGACAAAAAAAAAGACTTACAAAATAAATACATTTGAAATTAATTAAAGTAAATACAAACATGGTATTCATCAATCATTTTACTAGTAATTAAAAACATTGTTTGGTTGGAGCAAAATCCAATTAAATTACAAGTGTTTGTTGTGGGAAGCAAATACGGTACTCGTTTTCGATTACCCTTCTTTACATACAAATGTGTATTCCCTACTGCTAACAGGCTGAAACAGTCCAGCTATGGCTGTAGCCTAATTGGAGAAAAGTGTTGAGGCCTAAATGTTGCCATGTGGGTTAATCATGTGAATCAGACTGCAGTTTATTCACTAAACTATGCCATACTGTGTGTGTACTTTAATCACTTCCTCTAAACTTTTCTCCTATTAAATGAATAAATCAATGCTACACAGTAACCACACCTGTGGATACATGCAAGAGGACTAAATCAAACACGGATGTTAAAAAAATGTGATGACGTTGCTCAAGTTAATTATTTTTTTTCCCCCCTTCCCTATTTCTCTAGAAAGGCAAGCGATACTTGCACGGGTTAGCCAAGGACACGCTGTCACATTACACATATTACTGTACGTAAGCACCAAGTTTTTCTGTATGTCTAGCACTGACTCAGCACCCACAACGTGGATCACTGCTCTGAAACGACACAGATCAGGAACAAAGGACAGTCTTAAAGAGGAACTGCCGCCTCTGATCATTTCACAACCCTATAGCCAAGTTTAAAAGTTAACTATGAGTTGTTGGGGGTTTTTTTTTTTTTTTTTTTTTTTAAGTAATACATTATGCGAATGCCTACCAAGGCACAGTCTGGCATATGAAAATATGCCACGTGACAACGGAGTTTTAATAAAAAAATAAAAAGGGTTTAATTGCCAAAATATGATGGGATTTTAGGTGAATAGCATTAGCAGGAAGGAAACACTATAGTGGGCTATGTGCTACACACTAGCAAATTAAAATTGGAATAGTAAATTCAAGTTAAAACAGCCAAGTTGTGGCTATAGTGGAGTTGGATCATTTTTCCAGATCAGATTTTTTAGGCTCACAGTATGCCATTTGGATTTCAATGTGCTCAATCTGGAGGATGGTGAATGACTCGAATCAGTTGAGATATCAGCTTTTTACACATTTACAGCTAATCTCCAGGATCTGATCGTTCAGCTAGCCAATGGACACGCTCGCTTAAGCATTCTGGGTTTTCCCCCCACGTCTACATGATGTCACATTCATGCACGCTATCTTGCGCACATTAAAGTGAATTACAGTTGCCCACACATTGTTCAGTATAGCCAACTTAAAAAAAATAAAAAAAATAAGAGAATGAATGAGGTCTTTGAGTGGAAATGAACGGAAAACACCATGAGCGTTTTCATTCATTTGCACAGACAAATCTCATTCATTATTATTAAGTGTGTATAAGGGAGTAAATCGCCTTTACTACAACAAGCGGACGCCACAAAGGAGAGGCAAAGAGACCTAGAGGTATGGTGCAAAAAACATGCATCTGGTATGGTCACATTCTAAACCAGGAATAGTGGACCACCAACAAATGCAACGCAATTCGTAACGTTTAGGCCAAATGCTTCTCTGTCTTTAGCAACATTTTGCCAAATACCAACAACGGAGTCTCTATCCTGTGTCCCATATATATTTTCTGATTGCACTGCAATTTCTTTACAATTTTTCCCATAAAGATTCTGTCTTTATAAAACAAACTCAAAAGTGACAGCGGCATTTTAAGCAAGTTTGTCACTCTGCTTCTAGTCGGTCGCCTTTGAGAGGATCTACTTTTATAAAATAATTCAATCTGGGAAGGAGAAGAAACAAATGGTAACTTCCCTGGCAGTACTTGCTTTATCAGCACACAAGCTGGAATTTTGCCAACTAGAAAGCTCAATATTTATGTATATTAACGCAAAGTGATTTAACCAGTTCAGTGTGACTTGAATTTAAATAAAATATTGAATATTATTTTATTTTTTTAAAACAAAAGGTTTGAGCATACAGCAATAGCTTTGGTGTGTTAGCATCAGAATGAAGGTTTTGCCCCATAAACGCTGCATCATACACATTTAGAAATCACTGCAAGTATAGATTTTATGAACTAAGGGTAGCATTAGTATATTAGTAGAACCTGTGAGATACAATGCAAACCCTTTCAAGAAAAGCATGCGCTTTGGTTTTAACGGACAAAAAAAAAAAAAAAAATTGTAGGAGCTGCTAGAATAATCTGTTATTTACAATGACCGAGTTTGTAAGTATGTGTACATATACATTATATATATATAATTGAATGCAATGCTATATATCAGATTAGCTCTTTTGTGCTTAAGGAGACGGCAGGGGATTTTGATTAGTCTCAAAGGCTTACAATTATATTACAATGCTGAGTTTACCTGCAACAAAATATCTCAATTTAGCAAAAATCTGTATTTCTAAAATGATGAAACAGGCCTTACAATTTTTTTTTTTTTTTTTTTTTTAGAATAAATAAATAAATATGTGTAGGTCCCTGACCGGCTTTAATGTTACAAAGATTGCCAATTTCAATACGAGAATGCTAAATAATGGACATGTCAGGATGAGCAGATGATCGTCACATTGCAGCAGGTACACACATTAAGAGGCATGTGGTGCACAGCTCACATGTTAACAGCAGTCACACATTCAGGGATAGAACATGGGTGACCTAGTACGGGTCATACAATCAACCACTGAGTGTTGGCTCACGGGGACAGTTTGAAATCTTGACCATTGCCAGTAAAGGTTAATACAATATATATTGCAAGGAATTGCCGGTGTATTAACACATCACATGTAACAGGTAGCATGTAAACAGGCACAAATAAACAAACACATAGATCATTGAGGTTATTACAACTTAACCCTTTGGGCCTTTGTGGCGTGAACAAAGCATCCCACATTAGCAAGTGTAGGGTTACGGATTTAGACAAAATTAGGTCAAAGGGAGTCAAAGCCTTCAGCACAGATCTCCTGAGGCAGCCCTCAGCCATAACATTTATTACATAGGTACACGAAAGGACATTACCTCAATAGCCCTTTTACTAGTTATAGTGACCAGGCAATGGTTTAACTGTTTAAAGGGCACTCTATGCAACAAGTTCACTTCACCTTACTTAATGGAATGATTTTGGGGTATAGATGCTATATATCAGATAGTCTCTACGGGCTACTGACACTAATAGGTTAAATTATTGAATCTACCTGACTTACAGTGTCCTCATGTGGAGTATGTACAGGTTGCGTAAATCCAAAGATTCACATAGAGAACTGGATTGGTGGATCTCAGCGATTGTCGCACATGTGTTGTGCACCCATTAAGTGTAAACACACTAATAAATAAATATATATATATATATATATATATATATATATATATATATATATACACATATACATACACACACATACATACATACACACATACATACACACAAATAATCTGACTGGACAAAAGTCATTATGATTGAAGACTTTACAAATGCCTGATTGGGCTGCTGTGAGGATTCTGTCCCAGGTCTGGATTATAAACAAAAGGAATATACACACGTATATATTTTAACTATTTAGGAGGGCTAGGCAGATGCCTTTATGTCTGTAATTCTGTCATGCGATTGGTCCTTAATGGATATATAAATACAGTGTCTGCAGTATGCAGGGCACGCCTGGATCACACTACTGCCCTCCCCTACCTGACAGGCTCATGTTGCTGTTTACCACAAGGAGCACAGCCAGTGATAACTACCTCATAGGGCTACCTTCCAGCAGGTAGGTACAGGAAGGCCCTCCATCAGCACCACACAATGCATGGCTTCTATACATCATCAATGGCGACTCCATGCTGTACACACACACACACACACATTTAAAAAAATAAAAGCATCTGCTTTAATCATTGGACAATCCTGCATTAAGGCTGTGAGACCTGCAAGCAGTTTAACTACTACTCCCAGAAGCTCAAGTCTGCAAAGGATTGGCTAAGGGTGATTGGAGTGAGCAGGAAATCTGCAGGTTGCACATCTTTAAATCCACACGGTGTGAAACATTAATATAACAAAAGGATGAGTGATTCAGCAATCCAGGTTTGGGATTTGGAGGCTGGCATGTATGCAGGGGCACAGAGGGAAGTGATCAATCCCTGGGCACTGCTAGTATAGGCTCTGGGCACCAGATCTGCGCAGGCAATGCACAGGATACCAAGTGGAAGCCAGGGCTGCGTGTAGAACGCCAAGGGTTAACAAGAGATACATTGTATCAGTACCTTCCTCCGAGCTCCTGGTATATACACTGCTCAGCAGGCTGTGTGTCCCTCTCCAGCAGGCTGTGTGTCTGTCTGTCCCTCTCCAGCAGGCTGTGTGTCTCTGTCAGTGTGTGTAAGCTCTCCCAGTGTGCAGTGCACCGATCAGCCGTCACTGGCAATGAGAAAGTGAGGGGCCAGGGACTGTATGTTTATCAGCCTGCAGGATCCTCCCCCTGCCTGCTCAGTAAGGGCCTCCCTTGGACCTGCCTCCTTCGTTCGTATTGTGTCTGCAGTATCCTATTACATTACCTCCCTTATTGTGTAACCTCAGTGCTCTTACAGCAGTGCCTCCCCTTCCCCTACTCTTACTGCCTCCCCTACTCTTATTGCTTCCACCTCCCCTTCTCTTAATTTCTCCGCTGCTGTCAGTGTTCCCCCCCCAACTCCTCCATGCACAAGACTTTTTTTAACATGTTGCATGGAGGACCCCATCCATATCCCACCTTTCCTTGTGTGACAATTGCTCAAGCCTAAGTGCATACACAAGGCCTTATTCACTAAACAGGGAGTTGTGGAGAATTCACAAATTGTGATTTTGCCCTAAATAGCAAAGCTAAAACTAGTGGGAGATTGTTTGCATTGTTTTTATCTCCCTATGGGGAGGGAGGGGGGAGTCCTACATAAACTAAACCTTTACTACTGTACCATTGCATACTGCCTCCTGGGGTCTTACACATTGGGACATCATATGCTGCATAGTGTATCCTGTATACACATTGTATTCTAACACTGCACAGTTTATACAGAGATTTCTGCACAGCGCGGTGGGTGCAAAGACACAATCTTTACATGCACTTTCAGGCTTTGGGTAGTTTGCAGGGTCACTTGGCAATAGCTCCCACACACCACACACACCAACAAAATGGAGCTCCTAGAAAAGAGGGTCATTAGGATAGCAAAAAAGTACATAGAGATTTGGGCCCAAAATAGAGTGTGTCCAGTGACTCTCCATCATAGGGACATAGGGGAAGCATGCTTCCCCACTCTTGCCCTATGCTGCAACCAAGTGTATACTGCCCCTAACGTTCTACACAAAGTATATTCCTCCTGCCCATAGGTCTCATAACTCTCCTGATTGAAAGGAACACTACAGTGTTAGGGATACAAACATGACACTATTGTTTAACTATTTAGGTCACTGGCCCCCTCCTATAGCATAGGAAAGGTGTTTTTACTCACCTTTTTATCCCCACTCTGTGCCGGCCTCGCCGCGGCTGGCTCTGCCTCCATGTCTGAGTTCATTAGCCTTGATGATTTCAGCCAATCCAATGATTTCCCATACTAAAACGCCACGCTGCACCTATCGGTATCTCCTCATTGCGATGCATTGAATCATGGCTGGCTTACTGACGTGGCAGGTGAGCTTACTTTTAAACTGACACTATAGGCACCCAGAACACTTCATGTCATTGAAATGGTCTGGTTGCAGTGCCATTGTCCTATTAACCCAGTTATTGAGAAACTGCAATAATTACATTGGAGGATTAACTCCACCACTATATGTGCTTTTGAGGCCTTAGTGGACTTTTGGTAGTTAACTGACTCTGGACGTCCTCACACTTTGCATTTATTCAACGCTTCCCTAAGGGGTTGTTCTATAGTGATCGTGAATCACCTCACCATACAGAATTTAGTCTGATATAAGTACCAGGAGCAATTGTTTAGGAAGAAAAATGCAATAAAGAAAAAGACAAGTGGGAAAGTGTGCAGGTTAACTAATATAAAAACAACATCGCTTTATTAAGTTATATCTAGAAGAGCATCAATAGACTGCTATATAAACAGTAAACAGAGCAGAAATAAAGACCACTACAGGATACAAAATGTTTAGTGCAATATGCAGTGTATCCAACAGGTCTGAATCAAAGTATCCAAATAACCACATGTTCCAGTCTTATTCCACGGATAAGTCGACTCCTGCTATAGATCACAAGTACCCAATGTACAGCACTACGGAATGCGATGGCGCTATATAAATAATAAAATAATAATAATAATAATAATAATAACAAGTCTAATATGAGTAAAAGCCGATGCAGACAGACGTTGGGGTAAGGCTCACTGCAGAGTAGGACTGCCAGGGGTTAATGCAAGTAGTTATTCCTTTTTTCCTTTCGCTGGCTTCTTTTACCCGCGATCTAATGTGACCACGTCACTCAAGGCGCATGTGCATTAAATCCACCCCGCTGGCTGATATCGTCAGAAAGAAAGTGACAGAAGGGTTTTTAACATTTTTAACCAAGCGAGGGAAGGGGTCACTATAGGATACTATAGTGCTAGGAACACCACTTTGTATTGCAAGCACAATAGTTTCCCTTCAAGTGACCAATGGAGTGATACTAAAAGCCTCCAGTTATTTAAATACGCATAGGGATTTGGGATAGTGCGCAAGTAACTCTTTTCTCTGTTTTTTATTGTACGGATTGAGGCTGATGCAGGCCTGGAGTGGCCATCGGGCACACCAAGCAAATGCCCGGTGGGCCGCAATGTCCACGGGCCGAGGCCGGCAGGGGAGGTCACAGGACCTCCCCGGCCGGTCCATGCAGGGCCTGCGCTATCTGAGCGCTGGCCCCGCTGTGTTCCATGACATGCCGGTGGGGAGATCAAAGTTGAGGAGGGAGGGAGACAGGAGAGGACCTGAAGGAGCTCTATCTTGTAGCTCCACCGCGTCCTCTCGCGAGATCCGGAGCAATGCCATGGCAACGCTCTAGGTCTCGCGAGAGTAAACTCTAGCCCCACAGGCTAGAGTTCATTCACCACTAGGACCACCAGGGATGGCAGCACGGTCCCCCCTCCCAGGCTAAAGGTAAGAATGGAGGGGGGATATAATGCTTTTTTAAAAAAAAAAATCATTATTAAAAAACAAAATCCATATATTGGCATTTACCTGCCTCTCATAGAAAACGGTACATGCAGTGATAACACCACAAATAATCAATAAATGAATAAAAAAGAAGAGTAGCAGCTACACACCCACTCTAGCGACTTAATGAGTTATATACTCAGAAATGGAAAATAGGGTGTGTGCGCTTAAGAATATAAAACTAGATAAATAGTATAAAAATTATCAAAAATAATTTATTAATTAAGTATAAAATAAATAAGCAAAGGATTTACCTGCCTCTCCCAACACACAATACCTCCAAACATACACAGCACCCTCTCACATCCACACACACACACACATCACTCTCACACAGCACCAGTGGTGTATCCTGGTTTTGTGCTGCCCTAGGCAGAACAAAACTCAGGCGCCCCCCCCCCCCCCCTCCCGCGCGCCACCCCCACCCAACCTTTACCCCGCCCTGCATTCTAAATACACACACACACATTCACTGACAGATACGCATACACTAGCTAACAGAAACACACACTCGCTAACAGAAACACACACACTAACAGACAAACTCACACTCAGTAACAGACAAACACACTCACTAACAGACACTCACTAACAGACACACACTAACAGACACACACTAACAGATCACCTGGCACCCCGACTGGGTACCTCCGTTAATGGATGCTCCTAGCGCTTCCTGAGGACTCCAAGCACTCTGGCAGACACCACAATCACCGAATCAGAGAAGCATATGAATCCTCTCAAGCCTCTGAATGCTGTAGACAGTTGAATAGGAACCATACGAATAGGTTTGCACTCCTAGCAGTCAAACTGGAACAGCATGCAATAAATCCTTCCCCCAATAATGAGACGACACTTCACTTTGAGGGTAAAACAGGAACTCTGGACTGGCACATCCAGCCTGGCTTTTATTACAAGAGTACACATACAGGTCACACCCAGGGGGAGGCATAAAATAACCAATGACATAGATGTTACCTCCCACACATCCCCTCCCCTTAGTGTGACACATAATCCCATTATTCATACAGTTTAAAATATACTTTTTACACAATATTTATAACTTCAAAACCATACATCACATTCACACAAAATTACATATCCACAATCAATCCATTCAGGGGAACAACATATTAAAAATGGCATGGATCAGACCAGGGGTTCAAAAGTTAGTAAAGTATCTTTTAAAACCCCTAGCTTTCCAGCTCAGACCGGTTTTTACAGAGCCTTCTCTGTGCTGGAGAAGTAATCCAATTACCTCCCAGCACAGAGACAGACTCCATTGAGCACATGGGGGCACAAAAACAGTAAAACACTTTAAAATACATAAATTCACCTTTTACACATAACACACAGACATTTCACCTATCCCCAGATAGCTGGGATCTGCGCGCACAAAACTACCGAATAGCGCGCAGATCCTACTCACACAGTTCACCCGCCACGGAGCCGAAGTCTTTAACTACACGAATGGGCTCCATGGCATAGCTATCTGGGTTAACACATTCACATAAGGTCTGGTCCATAGTCCAAAGGCAAGAGGCGGGCAAGCAGCCCCCTCCAAGGACACGTGGCGAGGTCGGTTTCGCCACAACACACTCACTCACTAGCAGACACAAACAAGCAGGCACACACACTCACTAACATACACACACACTCACAGGCAAACACACACACTAACAGACACACACAGTCAGACACACACTAACAGACACACACAGTCAGACACACACACACACACTCACAGGCAAACACACTAACAGAAACACACTAACAGACACCCACACTAACAGACACACACACACACTAACATACACACACACACACACTAACAGACACACACACACTAACAGACACACACACACACTCACACTCACTAACAGACACACACTCACTCACTAACAGACACACACACACTCACACTCACTAACAGACACACACACACTCACTAACAGACACACACACACTCACTAACAGACACACACACACTCACTAACAGACACACACACACTCACACTCACTAACAGACACTCGCACTCACTCACATTAACACTTTTTTTTTACTTTAACCCCCCCAGGCTCCTTACCTTTGGGTATGCTGGGGGGGGGGGGTGATCTTTCTCCCTGGTGGTCCAGTGGCTGCTGGGCGGTCGGGCGGCGCTGCTGGGCAGGCGGCGAGGGAGCACTTCCTTTGAGCTGTCTGCTCAGCTCCCTCGCGCGCCGCACAGTGAGACTGGGAGGCGGAGCCGGAATATGACATCATATTCCGGCTCCCAGCCTCACTATGCGGCGCGAGGGAGCTGAGCAGACAGCTCAGAGGAAGTGCTCCCTCGCCGCCCGCCCAGCAGCGCCGCCCGACCGCCCAGCAGCAGCCCAGCATGTCTGTTAGCCGCAAGGCCTTGTTTGCCTCGTGGCTAATACGCCCCTGCACAGCACCCTAACACACACACATCACCCTCACACAGCACTCTCACTCACACAGCACCCTCACTCACACACACAGCACCCTCACTCACACTGCACACTTTACACATACACTGCACACCTCACACATACAGTACCCTCACACACACACTGCACAACTCACACACAGCACCCTCACACACACACTGCACACCTCACACACCCATACTGCACACACACACAGCACGCACACACAGCATCCTCATACACACACACACACACACACACACACTATACTCCTCACAAATACACTGCACCCCTCACACACACACTATACTACTCACAAATACACACATCAGCCCCCAAACACACTGCACCACTCACACACTACATTTTTAACATACACATTCTGGATTCCCTATGCACACACTAGATTCCTTGTAACACATACTACATTCCATAAACACACACTCTCTACAACCCCTACACACACTACATCACCTATATACACACACACACACACTACAGCCCATATGCACACACTCGCTACATCCCCTATACACACTATGCACCCTATACACACACTCTCTACAGCACCTAGACACACATACATTACATTACACCACAAACACAACATGACTGAAGCCAACCTATTAGCACAAAACCACACCACAATCAGCTCACTCTACACACACACAATCCCATAAGCAGGCTCCAAACACATGCACAGTACTCTTTCCTGGTATTTGTGTCTCCTGGTATTTCATTTATGGAGACACCAGAGACAAGTTTCAAGCAAACACAACGCAAGTATGTTATTAAACTTGCTTGCGCTGTGCAGAACAGATACATGGCCTTTTTCTCATGCTAGAGTACTTCAACAGAGCTCTGTGTATGGTCTGCCCTGGAAGAGCATTGAACCAAAATGCTCACTTTGAGATGGGGCGTGCTTGTCATTGGGGACACCCTCTCTGACCCGGTCCTCTGTGGGCCTCTGTGATTAAAAAAATGCCTGGGCCGAATTGTTTTCTCAGTCCGGCCCTGGGCTGATGTGTACTATAGTCATTGCTGCTGACCAGGAGTTGTGGGAGTTTGAGAGCAGGACTTAAAGGGACACACATTCAATTAATCTCTATGAGGAGATGCTGATTGGCCAGGGCTGTGTTTGAATTGTGCTGGCTCTGCCCCTGATCTGCCTCTTTGTCAGTCTCAGCCAATCCTATAGGGAAGCATTGTGATTGGATCAGGCTACCACTTCTGCTGATGTCAGCAGGCAGTGGTCATGTCTAAAGGAAACAGGGACAAAGCATGCAGACTTGAATACAAGTAAGATTTTACTATATTTAGGGAGCGGGGGGGGGGGGGCTAGATGTTGAGGGGGTGCAAGATGGTGATTTTAACCCTATAGGGTCAGGAATACCTTATAGTGCTCCGTTAATTTTGTATATGCCTGTCTTACTGGTCAACGCACCAGCCACTGGAAAAGACAGGAGATCACTATTTAAAAAATCATTGCTACAAAATAAATATATTTCGCTTAGGAATTAATACATTTTAAGGGACAGATTTACAAAATTGTGCTGTGATGTCATGCAAACAACATACTGGAGCTGTGTAGCAAATCAGCTTACAGCATGAATGCGTTATCCAGGACTTCGTACAATAACCAATAACCAATCAGCCCATCTAATCCGATTGGCAGAACATGGATAATGTGCTGATGGTTTTTGTACTTTGGTAAGAGCAGGCTGCAAGCTGATTTGCTATGCTGCTCTTGTCATTTGTGCACAAAATCTATTAAATCTTGGGCACAATTTAATAAATCATTCCCAAATAATAATTAAAACTGCTTAAACCAAACACTAGCATTAGATGCAGAAACACGTGAAAGGCTGCTGCAAAGTGCTATACTGGAGGACTCTCTGTGATTATACATTAAATTCGAAGTCCAAAAATGCCGCCCGCCCCTCCTATATATATTTTGGAGCTTATTGAATAACCCTGTGTGCATGTTATTGCTGTGAAGCTCATTAAAGAAATCTAGTGACTCATAACTAAATAGTTTAAGGGATCTGTTAGAGTCCAGGGACCAGCTTTTTAGTACAAAAATAAATTTAAATTAACCCTTCACTGACTTGTAATCAAGCATCTCTTCTCTGCAGCCTAGTTAGCCTCCAATGATGTCATCCAGCTTGATGACCATTTTGTCCAATAAAATGCTTCTCCTACAGAAGTATTGAGGACTTAAAGGGACACTATAGACACCAAAACAAACGTAGGGTAATAAAGTAGTTTTGGTGCATAAATCATGCCCCTGTAGTGCTCAAATCTCTGCTATTTAGGAGTTAAATCACCTTGATTATGCAGCCCTAGTCACACCTCCATCTTGTGACTTGCACAGTCTTCCTAAACACTTCCTGTAAAGAGAGATCTAATGTTTAAACTTCCCTTAAACTTCCTTTATTGCACAGTCTGTTTAATTTAGAATGTATTATCTCCTGCACTGTTACTAGCCTTCTAGACACGGCAGGAGCCCCTGTGTGTGATTAAAGTTTAATTTAAAGAGCAAGCAATAAAAACGTCTAAAGCAAGTTAACACCTGACTGAAAATTAATCAATTTTTTCATGCAGGCTGTGTGAGTCACTGCCAGGAGAGGTGTGGCTAGGGCTGCATAAACAGAAACAAGAGTGATTTAACTCCTAAATGGCAGAGAACTCAGACTATAGTGTCCCTTTAATCAGCATGCATTGTAATCAAATGCAATGCTTTTCTAGAACCTTCGATGTCCTCATACAATGTCAAACTCGGTTCTGGATATGTGGATGCACCATCTAGTTGTTTTCAGAGTAACGGCCACTGGATGTGTGTTTGTCCCTGCAATGTAAATAGTCCTATGTCTCCAAAATTGGACTACGTTGTATTTTTCTTACACCAGAAACTAGCTAGGGCTACTGCTGTGAAGCCTTGTAATTTTCCCCAGCAGGATCCTCATTGGACCTCAAAGCTGTACTCTTGAGTATGCGTTAGAGTACAGCGCTGATGTGATGGGCTGAAGCAAAGTGGCAGGAAGAGGATGGCGGCACCTAGGATGGATAGATTGATGTGATGATGTCACCGTTGGATGTCTTTGCAAATTATGAAAATTAGGCAGAAGATGGTGACAGATCAACTTTAAGTGTGAGAAAGTCAGATGGTAAAAGACAGGTAGGTGGGAGCATGAAGTACTGTGCGAAAAGTCACCAAATGCTGGTCAGTAAAATATATCCTGGAACTTAAACACACTTACTGACATACCTCTTAAACACACCCCAAAATTCAGACACGCACTCATTGCTATACCTTCCAAACAAATCCCAGCATTCAGACACACACTCATTGCCATACCTTCCAAACAAATCCCATCATTCAGACACACACTCATTGCCATACCTTCCAAACAAATCCCAGCATTCAGACACACATGCGGACTCACTGACATACCTTCAACACACACCCCTAAATTCAGACACACTCACTGAACTGCCAAACACAAAGATCAAAAGATCTCCATCACCAGGTCAGTGCCGGCTCCTTGTGCTGGAGGTGGAGCTTGGAAGACTCTCAGTCTGTACCTCGGATGACTATTCCTCCTGCGAGCCCTGGCTTGTCATTGTGTTGCTGTGGGTTACCATGGCAACACTCCAATACTTCATAGTGCCATGACTTCACGGGAAGTGTGTTCCCCCAACATTGGTGCAAGCTGCAATCACTAAGTACCAACAACCAGGAATTGTCATGTCCCTCCCTTACTGGCCAAAAGGAAGCAGCAGGGATAGGGGAATAACTTGCAATGAAACTAAAATCACATTACCTACAGCAGTAATAGAGAAACTATGGCACATAGACACGAAAAAGCCTCTCTGTTTGGCATGCCAGACATAAATTTGTACATCGCGGGTACTGATGCGTACCTTCTTGTCCGGCTGTTGAAGACTCTGACACTTTGCCTGTGTGACTGTGTGCCTGTATATATATGTCTGTATGACTATGGACCTTTCTATTTTTGCGCCTGTATGTCTGCATAGTTGTTATCCCTGCATGTCTATATAACTCTCTGCCTGTATCTGTCTATTTGCATAATTGAGTGCCTTTATGACTGTGTCAATGCCTGGATATCTATGTGACTGGATGTCTGTGTCTGTACGACTCTGTACCAGTAAGGCTGTGTGTCTGTGCCTGCATGTCTTTGTGTCTGTGTGACTTTGTGCCTGTATGTCTGTCTGTTTGATTGTTCATTGGCTTCATATCGTTGTGCCTTGATGCATGTGTCTGGATATTTATGTGTGTCTGAAATATTTGAAGCAATTAACTAAAAAAAAAAAAAAAAAAACATAAAAAGAAAAATACAGATTTATGAGAAAAGATGGTCAGTTTTTGGCAAATTTTATTTTGGCAATATTTAATTTTATTTTTTTTAAACTGGGTGCTTCATTCAGTAGTTCGGCCAACGGGCATTAGGGGAAGCCTGTCAAGGAAAACAGGTCAATTCGGTATTACTCTGCCATGCTGCACAGTAAAAGAAGTAAAATATAGTAATTAATAATTGAGTTATAGTTGAAAAGGAAGAGAGAGGCAGAAAAAAAGCAAAAAATATGGGATGGTACTAAAAGGATGAGGAGCTAAGCAAAACATGGGAAGAAGAAGAAGAAGGGAGAAGAGGAAAGAATAGAAGTGAAACATGTATTTATTCACACCTCATAAAAACACTATATGGTCTGCACACACTACTCTCAAACTGCATACACACAAACTGACACTCCACAGAAATACACTTCACATTCACACACTGACGCTACAAATAGTGTAAATGACACAGCCTCTACCACAGCATTTTGGAAAGGGTCATTAATGCAATGCTTATAGGGTGGTAAATCGTGTAAGCTTGGCTACCAAAAACATTGATTCTAGGTCGATAAAGTTTGGCCACCCCTACTTTATTCCTTTTTAAACCTCTTCTAAACTTTGCATTTTAGACACACGTCAGACTGAGCTTTACCTTGAGGCAGTGGTTCCCAACCTTTTTCCACTTGAGTACCCCTTGGCAGCCCATTTCCATAAATCGTACCCCTCCCATTAATAAAATGTTTGTAATGAATATAGTTGCATCTATTTCAAATGTATATGTTTTTCTTTGTCCCATATCCTCTTTTTCACTGCCCTAGGCCCTCCCTGCTTCTCCTCCGCCCCAGACGCTCCCTGCTTATCCTCTAACCTAGTCTCCCCCTGCTACTCCTCTGCCCCAGACACACAAACTGTCACACATGCAGACACACATAAACAAACACTGACACACATATAGATACAGATACACACACACACACCTGCAGATACACAGATGCAAACACTAACACACATGCAGATGCACACACTGACATACATATAGTTACAGATGAACAGACACAATGATACGCAAACATACAGATAAAAACATTGACATACATACATAGACACACACAAACATACAGATACAAACACTGACACATACTGATACAGACAGAATAAAACACTGACACACATGAAGATACATACAATGACACAAAGATACATACCCTGACACACATGCAGATATATACCCTGACACACATAAAAATACATACTCTGGGGGGCGTGGCCTGGACACGGAGCGAGATGGACGTGTTTGCCTAGAGCTCCGCTCCGATCACACCACCAGACAGCATACAGCAGCGTTTTACAATCGCAAAATCCCGGCGAAAACTTCTCAGAATGGAGAAGAGACCGGCCAAGAAACAGATCAAGAAAGGTCAGGATACTGGTGCCTCCGTAGCGGAATATTTTTCCACGCCACGCACCGGACCCGCGGGCCCACAAAATGGCGGCGACCAGGAGGATGAAACCGCGGGAACGCAGGGACCGCCACAGAAACCTGCAGCAGCACCCACAGGGGGCTCCCCAAGGGCTACCACAGAGACAGCGACCATCCTGGCAACCCTCACAGAGGTAAAAAAATTACCTAGCAGGGGAAATAGAGCGCTCCACACACGTCCTGAGGGGGGAGATACAGGCCATAGGCGAACGCACCACGCGGTTGGAAAACCGCCTAGAAGCCACTACAGCCGCACACAACACAGCGATCCAGCAAATAAATCATCTGACCAGCAGGCTGGCTACCGCTGAACTTGCCATAGAGGATATGGCTAATAGATCGCGGCGGAACAACCTGCGGCTCAGAGGGTTACCGGAGGCGTCAGGGGAAGGCCCAGTTATCGATATCATCACAGCAATTCTCAAACCCCCCTTACCAGGACTACCAGATCACCTCTGGCACATAGAACGTGCCCACAGAGCTCTGCGCACCAGGAGAACGGACGCGAACACCCCACGGGATATTATTATCCGCTTTCTGCATTTCCAGACTAAAGAAGCGCTGATTAAAAGGGGCAGAGACGGAGCAATCTCCTATCAAGGGGCTGACCTGGCTCTTTATCAGGACTTAGCGCCAGCAACCTTACAACGCAGACGGGAGTGGAGGCCTATCATGGAGGCCCTGAGAGGGGCGAATATACGCTACGCTTGGGGCTACCCCTTTAAATTGCTAACTTTCCACAATGGCAAAACACACGTTCTACAACCAGGAGAGGACGCCTCGACCTTCTTTGCAGCTCTGGGCCTCCAGACCCCACCGCAAGCACCTGCCACGTTGACCGGAGCTGGAGAGCTGCCACCTCTTCCAAGGGAATGGCAGACCGTCGGAGAGTGAGGTACCGGGGGCACATTACACGACGTCTGGGCCAGTCCATAGGGTCCATAGGACAGCCACACCGGGTTGGGTCCCGCTGACACCGTGGGGAGGGGGTATGTTGGGGAGGGAATCGGCAACTAAAAAAGGGTTTTGGACACCTTCACCAGCATCGATTATTGAACCCTTATTTGCATCAGCCGGGGTGCAAGGCTCACTTTTGGGGCACCAGGTAATTGGGTGGGGGGCACGGAGGGTTGGGGGAAGGGACAGAGACAGAGGGGACACTAAAGGGGACCTCACCACTATGCTATGAACACACAGGCAGTTTTTTCTGCCAAGGGAGCACTCAGCACACTCGGGAGAGGGCATATTTAGCAACAACCACAGGCCTTAACGGCAAGCACCCCCACACGTGTGACCTCATGCCACGTGCAGCAATTGTTGTGACTTGCACTCGCTGTATGTTTTGTGGGAACCGAGAGACAGCACCAACAGAGCCCCCCCCACATTGACGGGACCAGCAGGGACCAAGACGATAGGGCCCAGGTTTTTTCTACACATGGCCGCACAGACCAGCACTAATCCGATTAAGCGGCAAGGTTTCATATTCTGTTATTGTTCAGATGTATTTCACTATAGTTCACAGTCTAAAAATGTACATGCATACCAGCAGGTCTGTTAACCTATGCTATAACTTTCTCTTCTATGTTTGAAAACGTTTGAATATGTTTGACCACGTAGGTCGTTTTTCTTTTCTCCAACGCTGAGCACGGCGACCTCCCCTTCCTCATACAAAGCGCATAGAAACACGGGAGCGGTACTGTAGGGGGACCCATGTTGCGGGTACGCAACACCCCACACATGACACCAACCCAGCCAACTCATACCGGCAGAGCCGCACCTAGTGGACTACTGCCCTTCTCTAGTACACAACACCCACAGACACGGCACAAAAGCCCTCATATACTCAAGGGTGAGCGGGCACTACACGTTACAGAGGAGGCACTCCCACACCCCAGACCATAGCCCGGCATACCCTGGACGCCCAAAACCAGGTCACATCAGACCAACAAAAGTGGGGGGACAGGGGGCAGGGAAATAGCCCACCTCTCTACACGGGTCGCACGAGGGGATACCCAGGGAGATATCCCCGATAAAGGGACACACGAAAAATCCCGGATATACTCAGCCGAAACCATCGACATAACACGAATTTTAGCACACAGGTGGTGTGCCTGTTACCAGGAGTAGGAACCCAAGTCTCACATACCCCTTTTTAGGAGGGAACATGGGACAGGGATCACCACCCCGTACTGATCTGGCGATTAGTAAGTCCAGATCTTCTGTTATTCTCTCAGAGTTCCTATCTTTCTTCACTCTTCTTTCCCCCCTCCTCTCATTCTACCTCCCTAACCTTGTCAAGCCGGTGGCGGACGCAGAGCGGCACGCAAATGTGGCACCGCACATGAAAGGTCGGAACCCAGGGACTATCCACGTCCCGGTGTTCGTGATCAACGATAGGCACCTCTCCCAATGGCAGGGATGACCCTAAAACTAACCTCAATCAATGTTAAAGGCCTGAATGCACCAAACAAGAGACGATTGATGTTCAGAGAGATAAAGCGACTAGGGCCCGACATAGCCTTCCTTCAGGAGACACACATCTCCAAAAGCACCACATTCCACATCCGAGATCGCACATACTCCACCACATACGAAGCGAGATCACACCGTAAGGGCAACGGAGTCGCCATACTCATACATAACAAGTGTCCGTTACACGTTATGACATCTGAAATAGACACGGACGGGAGGTATATCATACTATCAGGCACTCTACACTCCCATCTAGTACACCTAGTCAACATCTATGTGCCTAACGCACCCGACCCCACCTTCTGGGGAAACTTAGCCACAAAAATCAAAGCCCTATCCCATGGCCTGACCATTGTGGGAGGGGACATGAATGCCGTGCCGTGTCCAGCCGCAGACAGGAGCTCTGGTAGGGGCCAACAAAGGTCGCAAGGGAGAGGTTCCCAGGACAAAATGTACTACAAGTTCCTTCAACAGACCGAACTGATAGATGTATGGCGAGCGCAACACCCGAGCTCGCTAGACTACACCTTCTATTCAGCCCCTCATGGTTCGTATTCTAGAATCGATCAGTTCTTGGTGAACAAAGTGGGCATGGCTAGAGTGATGGAGTCGACAATAGGGTCCATATCATGGTCGGACCACGCTGACATCTCATTAAAACTGGGTAATCTCAGTACGGCCTCACCTTGGAACTGGAGAATGAGCCCCCACCTGCTGAAAGACAAAGAATCCCGAGAAGCAATCAGAAAAGATCTCCAAGAATATTTCACACTGAATGAAACAGGAGATGTAGCCCCAGGAGTAATTTGGGCTGCACATAAGGCAGTAATAAGGGGAACGTGCATTAAAATAGCTACACGAAAAAAGGCTCAGAAAACACAGAGACTGACCCAGCTACTAGATTCACTATGAAAGATAGAACAACAACATAAATCCTCACCGACCCCACAGATCTTGGACCGCCTAACCGAGACAAGACGATCCATCACCAAGCTGCTGCTGGAAGACACTGCGAAAGCCCTCACCTGGACCAAGAGAAACTATTATGAGAAAACGAACAAGATGGACACCCTATTGGCCAGGACACTACGCCCCCGACAGGATAGGACACACATCACATCAATCAAGCACAAAGACGGATCCATCAAAAACACCCCTACGGGTATTGCGCAGGTCTTCACAGACTACTATGAACAGCTATACAACCATACGACCAGGGACCACACGGAACAAGAGGTGGCGGACTCACGAATGAGAACCTTCCTGGACAACCTAGACTTACCAAAACTTCCGACAGCTGCAGCCCTGCAACTTAACGACGACATTACTGTAGAAGACATAGACCGGGCAATAACAGGTCTCAAAGGCAACAAGGCCCCGGGCCCTGACGGCTTCGACGGGGCATACTATAAAACTTACAGAGAAGAACTATCACCCCGATTAGAAAAGCTGTTTAACGATTTCATGAAAGGAGGTACACCCGAGAAGGAGATGTTGACGGCCAACATAATACTGCTCCAAAAGACCGGGAGAGATCCACTCCTTCCCGAAAATTACAGACCAATCTCTCTTATCAACCACGACATCAAGATCCTAGCGAAAATACTAGCAGACCGCCTCAACCCCTTCCTGAAAACGATGATACACCCGACCAAGTGGGTTTCATTCCAGACCGGCAACTGTTCGAGAACACCAGAAGAAACATCGACCTTATATGGCGCCAACAGACATCGGACACACCCACGGGCGTAGTCTCGATCGACGCGGAGAAAGCTTTCGATAGGGTAGAATGGCCCTATCTTTTTAAGCTACTGATGTTCCTGGGATTTCCGGACAGATTCATATCCACCATTAGAGCAATGTATAACCAAGTATACGCACAGGTGAAAATTGCAGGCGCTGGATATAAACCATTCAAATTGGGGAATGGCACTCGGCAGGGTTGCCCCCTCTCCCCGCTACTATTCGTTATCACGCTTGAACCACTCCTACAAGCCCTACGGCAACATCCGCATATACAGGGAATCACAGTAGGGGGACAGGAATTTCTCGTATCCGCTTACGCCGACGATGTTCTGCTGACACTCACAAACCCACTTGACTCCATGCGAGCCCTACAAGAGGTCCTAACTAAATTCGGAGCTTTCTCGGGATACAAGGCCAACCTAGAAAAATCTAGCGCCATGCCAATGGGCCTGTCTGCGGAGGACACGGCGGCACTGGGAACAGATTTCAATATTCCCATAGAAAGGGACCAAATAAAGTACCTAGGGATCCACTTAACCAGAGACCCGACCAAATTATTCCAACAGAATTACACACCACTCATGCGCACCCTACTACGGGACATGGAGAAATGGATAGATAAACCCATTTCCTGGATAGGTCGTATCCATGCTATCAAAATGAATATACTACCTCGAATCTTGTTCCTTTTCCAAGCACTACCTGTTAAACTCCTTAAATCAGATTTAGCCCCACTGCAAAAGGCCATAGGGGAATTCGTGTGGCAAAACCGACGCCATAGAATTTCCCGAAACATATTATACAGACAGAAACGAAGGGGGGGGTTAGGCTTACCACATCTATATTTTTACTATGTGGCGGCACAGCTAGCACAGGTGGCTATGTGGCACGCGCCCCTAGACATGAGGAGATGGGTAGATCTGGAATCCCTCCTCACAGGTCCAGACCTGCCCCAATACCACATGTGGGTACCTAAGGAGGTGAGACCTATCTTAAGAACCGACTGCCCCGCAATACTGAACTCCCTACGAATCTGGGACCTGTCAGCACACAAATACAAAATGGCTTCATCGCCATCCCCATTAACACCCCTGCTGAGAAACAGGGCCTTCCCCCCTGGCATGACACCCAGAGAGTTTGCAAATCTCAAAAAAGTGGGATTACAAAGAATTTGCCACGTGTTTCAAAATAACGAGGTCATATCATTCGAACACCTCAAGCAGAAAGCACACCTCACACCAGCGGACTTTTTCCGCTACCTACAATTACGGGACTTTTCACAACACCCCCACATGCAAAAAGCGGGCAAGGGTCCTTTGACCACCTTTGAGAAAATGTGTCTGCGCGAAACAACTCCACAGGGCCTTATATCCATGTTATACGAGCACTTTAGCACCGAAACGGAGGAGTGGGGCACATTGACGTACACAGACACATGGGAAAGGGAATTAGGTGAAGTACTGGAGGGGGTGGAATGGAGGGACATATGGGAGGCCAACAATTCGGTATCCATCTGACCGGGCAATAACAGGTTTCAAAGGCAACAAGGCTCCGGGCCCTGACGGCTTCGACGGGGCATACTATAAAACTTACAGAGAAGAACTATCACCCCGATTAGAAAAGCTGTTTAACGATTTCATGAAAGGAGGTACACCCGAGAAGGAGATGTCGACGGCCAACATAATACTGCTCCAAAAGACCGGGAGAGATCCACTCCTTCCCGAAAATTACAGACCAATAGTGTTGTCGCAAACCCAAAATTTTCGGTTCGCGAACGGCGAACGCGAACTTCCGCAAATGTTCGCGAACCGGCGAACCGCGCGAACCGCCATTGACTTCAATGGGCAGGCGAATTTTAAAAACAACAGGGACTCTTTCTGGCCACAATAGTGATGGAAAAGTTGTTTCAAGGGGACTAACACCTGGACTGTGGCATGCCAGAGGGGGATCCATGGCAAAACTCCCATGGAAAATTGCACAGTTGATGCAGAGTCTGCTTTTAATCCATAAAGGGCAGAAATCACCTAACATTGACACCTGTCCTCTAAGCCCAGCCCTGATACACACTGACACAGAGCAGAATAGAGACTGTTCCCCCTACATAGGGTCACTTGGCAGATATGGATTGACACCTGTCCTCAAAACCCCTGATACACACTGACACAGAGCAGAATAGAGACTGTTCCCTGTCCACAGAGACCATGATACACAATGACACAGAGCAGAATAGGGACTGTTACCCCTACATAGGGTCACTTGGCAGATATGGATTGACACCTGTCCTCAAAACCCCTGATACACACTGACACAGAGCAGAATAGGGACTGTTCCCTGTCCACAGAGTCCATGATACACACTGACACAGAGCAGAATAGAGACTGTTCCCCGTCCACATAGACCATGATACACTCTGACACAGAGCAGAATAGGGACTGTTCCCTGTCCACAGACACCATGATACACACTGACATAGAGCAGAATAGAGACTGTTCCCCGTCCACAGAGACCATGATACACACTGACACAGAGCAGAATAGAGACTGTTCCCCCTACATAGGGTCACTTGGCAGGTATGGATTGACACCTGTCCTCAAAGCCCCTGATACACACTGGGGGGAGCTACTGTCCTCCCCAACCCCTGCGCGGTGGGTGGGGGCCATAAATCACAATGGGGTGACCTACTGTCCTCCCCCCCTCGGCCCCCACCCCTGCGCGGTGGGTGGGGGGCATAAATCACAATGGGGGGCCTACTTTCCTCCCCCCCGGCCCCCATCCCTGCGCGGTGGGTGGGGGGCATAAATCACAATGGGACGGACCTACTGATAGGAGTGGAGTATTGTTCATATCAGTTTAATACCTTCCGCGTCTCCTATCAGTGGACGTGTAAATGGCAGAGATTTTTAATTGTTGAATCACCTCCCCTTTTTAGGCCAAGGTGGGAAGATGCTTAGACCACTGGTATATTGGTGCCATCTTGGAGGATTTTAATTTTTGGCTTGGTTTTTGAAGCCACAGTGCTGCACCAGTGGGCCTAAAAATTAGGCATGTACACATGCCTGAAAAATTTGGTATTGTTGCAGCCGCTGCTGTAGCAGCGGCCAGAAAAATTGATGTTTGTTTCACAGGCAGAAAGTGCCCTAAAACATGGCGGCTTGAACCCTAGTTGGTGGCGGATAAGTCACGCAAGTCAAACATCATTCAGAGCTAAAATACAGCAGCGTGTGGACCATTTTTAGCCCAAGGCAGCTCATCTCATCAGGCCTTTTTTAAGCGAATGTATCGCCCAGTGTCAGTCCCTTCGGGATCCATCCCTCATTCATCTTAATAAAGGTGAGGTAATCTAGACTTTTTTGACCTAGGCGACTTCTCTTCTCAGTGACAATACCTCCTGCTGCACTGAAGGTCCTTTCTGACAGGACATTGAAGCGGGGCAGGCCAGAAGTTCTATCGCAAATTGGGATAGCTCAGGCCACAGGTCAAGCCTGCACACCCAGTAGTCAAGGGGTTCATCGCTCCTCAGAGTGTCGATATCTGCAGTTAAGGCGAGGTAGTCTGCTACCTGTCGGTCGAGTCGCTCTCTGAGGGTGGATCCCGAAGGGCTGTGGCGATGCATAGGACTTAAAAAGGTCCGCATGTCCTCCATCAACAACACGTCTTTAAAGCGTCCTGTCCTTGCCGGCGTGGTCGTGGGAGGAGGAGGAGGATGACTTCCACCTCTCCCCCTGTTAGATTCCCGTTGTGCTGTGACATCACCCTTATACGCTGTGTAAAGCATACTTTTTAATTTATTTTGCAAATGCTGCATCCTTTCCGACTTGTTGTAATTCGGTAACATTTCCGCCACTTTCTGCTTATACCGGGGGTCTAGTAGCGTGGACACCCAGTACAGGTCGTTCTCCTTCAGCCTTTTTATACGAGGGTCCCTCAACAGGCAGGACAGCATGAAAGACCCCATTTGCACAAGGTTGGATGCCGAGCTACTCATTTCCCGTTCCTCCTCCTCACTGATGTCATTGAAGGTATGTTCTTCCCCCCAGCCACGTACAACACCACGGGTACCAGATAGGTGACAACGAGCACCCTGGGATGCCTGTTGTGTTTGGTCTTGCTCCTCCTCCTCCTCCTCAAAGCTACAATCCTTCTCTGACTCCTCTTCCTCACAATCCTCTTCCAGCGTTGCCGCAGGTCCAGCAAGCGATGCTGATAAGGCTGTTTCTGGTGGTGATGGTGACCACAACTCTTCCTCTTCACGCTCATCTACAGCCTGATCCAGCACTCTTCGCAGGGCACGCTCCATGAAGAAAACAAATGGTATGATGTCGCTGATGGTGCCTTCGTTGCGACTGACTAGGTTTGTCACCTCCTCAAAAGGACGCATGAGCCTACAGGCATTGCGCATGAGCGTCCAGTAACGTGGCAAAAAAATTCCCAGCTCCCCAGAGGCTGTCCTAGCACCCCGGTCATACAAATATTCATTAACAGCTTTTTCTTGTTGGAGCAGGCGGTCGAACATTAGGAGTGTTGAATTCCAACGTGTAGGGCTGTCGCAAATCAAGCGCCTCACTGGCATGTTGTTTCGCCGCTGGATATCGGCAAAGTGAGCCATGGCCGTGTAGGAACGCCTGAAATGGCCACACACCTTCCTGGCCTGCTTCAGGACGTCCTGTAAGCCTGTGTACTTATGCACAAAGCGTTGTACGATCAGATTACACACATGTGCCATGCACGGCACATGTGTCAACTTGCCCAACTTCAATGCCGCTATCAAATTTTTTCCATTGTCACACACCACTTTGCTGATATCCAGTTGCTGCGGAGTCAGCCACTTTTCCACCTGTGCGTTCAGGGCGGACAGGAGTGCTTGTCCGGTGTGACTCTCTGCTTTCAAGCAAGTCAAACCCAAGACGGCGTGACACTGCCGTATCCGGGATGTGGAATAGTACCTGGGGAGCTGGGGGGGTGCCGTTGATGTGTAGCAAGAAGCAGCGGCACAAGAGGACTCAGCCGAGGAGGTTATGGAAGAGGATGGAGTAGGAGGAGTAGAGGAAGTGGCAGCAGGACTGCCTGCAATTCGTGGCGGTGTCACCAACTCCTCTGCAATGCCACGCATTCCTTGCTTGTCAGCCGTCAGCAGGTTTACCCAATGCGCAGTGTAGGTGATATACCTGCCCTGACCATGCTTTGCAGACCAGGTATCAGTGGTCAGATGGACCCTTGCCCCAACACTGTGTGCCAGACATGCCATGACTTCCTTTTGCACAATCGAGTACAAGTTGGGGATTGCCTTTTGTGAAAAGAAATTCCGGCCGGGTACCTTCCACTGCGGTGTCCCAATAGCTACAAATTTTTTGAACGCCTCATACTCAACCAGATTGTATGGTAAAAGCTGGCGGGCTAATAGTTCGGACAAGCCAGCTGTCAGACGCTGGGCAAGGGGGTGACTTGGTGACATTGGCTTCTTACGCTCAAACATGTCCTTGACAGACACATGACTGTGGGCAGATGAGCGGGAACTGCTCAAGGTGGGAGACGGAGTGGCGGATGGTTGAGAGGGGGCAAGAAGGACAGCAGTGGTTGGCGTGGCTGAAGATGCTGGACCAGGAGGAGGATGGCGGCTTAGAGTAGGCGTGCTGCTTGTACTCATGTGTTGATCCCATAGGCGTTTGTGATGTGAGATCATGTGCCTATGCAAAGCAGTTGTACCTAGGTGGGTGTTGGACCTCCCACGACTCAGTTTCCTTTGGCACAGGTTGCAAATGGCATCGCTGTTGTCAGAGGCAGACACACAAAAAAAATGCCACACTGCTGAGCTCTGCAATGACGGCATTCTGGTGGTGGACACAGCATGCGTTGATTGGCGTGCTGTCGGGCTGACCCCGGGTGCCGATGCATGCTGTCTGACTGTGCCACTAGCTCCTTGCGACGACCCCCCCCTGCTTCCAACTCGTCTCCGCCTCCTCTCTGTCTCCCCATCTGAACTTTCGCCCTGTTCTTCTTCTTGCCGAGCGGGCACCCACGTGACATCCATGGACGCATCGTCATCTTCAACCGCTTCGCTTGTATCTGACAACTCAGAAAAGGAAGCAGCAGCGGGTACAACATCATCATCATCACACCGTACCTCCATGTGTTTAATGCTGCCTGCCTGAGACATATCCCTGTTATCTACATCCTCTAGCAATTATGGTTGCGCATCACTCATTTCTTCAAACGGGTGTGTGAATAACTCCTCTGACATACCAAGTAAAGCGGCTGTGGTGCTAGTTTTGGTGATGGCGGCAGGCGGGTGAGTGCTATCTTGAGAGGTGCCTGAAGCTAAGCTGGAGGAGGATGGTGCGTCAAGGTTCCGAGCGGAGGCTGTACAAGATTGGGTGTCCTGTGTTAGCCAGTCAACTATGTCCTCAGAACTTTTCAAGTTCAGGGTACGTGGCTTCTGAAAACTGGGCATTATTCTAGGGCAAAAGGGAATCACAGCACCACGACCACGACGGCCCCTGCGGGGTGGCCTGCCTCTGCCTGTCATTTTTTGGGGGATTAGTGGTACTATGCGTGCAAGCTACTGTGAGACCAGATATGATTGGCAATGTGAACTGTAACAGTTCTGCAGAGCACACACTGTAGGCACCCGCTTGAAGACAAGTAACTGCTATTCAATCTATAACAGTGAAAAATAAATTTTGGTTTTAAAAGCACGCTATAGAGACACCAGATATGATTGGCAATGTGCACTGGAACAGTTCTGCAGAGCACACGCTGAAGGAAGGACTCACAGAGCCGCTTGAAGACAAGTAACTGCTATTCAATCTATAACAGTGAAAAACAAATTTTGGTTTTAAAAGCACGCCATAGAGACACCAAATATGATTGGCAACTGTCAAAGCACGCTGGAACAGGTCTACAGAGCACATGCTGTAGTAGGCCTGACACCCAGACGCTTGCAGACAACTAACTGATCTTCTATTACAGTGAAAAAAAATGATTTCTTTAAAATCTAAAGCTTAAGCTATTGTTAAAACAGATATGAGTGGTGGCACTGACTGTGCAAATGGGCAAGGCATCCAACCTGACACAGAAGCTGGCAGGCAGGCAACTGCTCTTCTATTACAGTGAAAACAAATTATTTATTTGAAATCTAAAGCTTAACCAATTGTTAAAACAGATATGAGTGGTGGCACTGGGCAAGTGGGCACAGTATCCAATGTGAACCTCACACAGAAGCTGGCAGGCAGGCAACTGCTCTTCTATTACAGTGAAAACAAATTATTTATTTTAAATCTAAAGCTTAACCAATTGTTAAAACAGATATGAGTGGTGGCACTGGTTAAGTGGGCACAGTATCCAATGTGAACCTCACACAGAAGCTGGCAGGCAGGCAACTGCTCTTCTATTACAGTGGAAACAAAATTTTGGTTGTAAAAGCACGCTATAGAGACACCAGATATGAGTGGCAACTGTCAAAGTACGCTGGCAGGGTTGTGCAGGGCACACGCTGAAGGAAGGCCTGACAGAGCCGCTTGAAGGACACTGACTGTCTGCTATTAGCTTACACTGGAAACCTTTTTTCTTTGTAAAAGCACGCTAAAGAGACACCAGATATGATTGGCAACTGTCAAAGCACGCTGGCACAGGTCTGCAGAGCACACGCTGAAGTAGGCCTGACACCCAGACGCTTGCAGACAACTAACTGATCTTCTATTACAGTGAAAAAAAATTATTTCTTTAAAATCTAAAGCTTAAGCTATTGTTAAAACAGATGAGTGGTGGCACTGACTGTGCAAATGGGCAAGGCATCCAACCTGACACAGAAGCTGGCAGGCAGGCAACTGCTCTTCTATTACAGTGAAAACAAATTATTTATTTTAAATCTAAAGCTTAACCAATTGTTAAAACAGATATGAGTGGTGGCACTGGGCAAGTGGGCACAGTATCCAATGTGAACCTCACACAGAAGCTGGCAGGCAGGCAACTGCTCTTCTATTACAGTGAAAAAAAATATTTATTTTAAATGTAAAACTTAACCAATTGTTAAAACAGATATGAGTGGTGGCACTGGGCAAGTAGGCACAGTATCCAATGTGAACCTCACACAGAAGCTGGCAGGCAGGCAACTGCTCTTCTATTACAGTGAAAAAAAAATATTTATTTTAAATGTAAAGCTTAACCAATTGTTAAAACAGATATGAGTGGTGGCACTGGGCAAGTAGGCACAGTATCCAATGTGAACCTAACACAGAAGCTGGCAGGCAGGCAACTGCTCTTCTATTACAGTGGAAACAAAATTTTGGTTGTAAAAGCACACTATAGAGACACCAGATATGAGTGGCAACTGTCAAAGTACACTGGCAGGGTTGTGCAGGGCACACGCTGAAGGAAGGCCTGACAGAGCCGCTTGAAGGACACTGACTGTCTGCTATTAGCTTACACTGGAAACCTTTTTTCTTTGTAAAAGCACGCTAAAGAGACACCAGATATGATTGGCAACTGTCAAAGCACGCTGGCACAGGTCTGCAGAGCACACGCTGAAGTAGGCCTGACACCCAGACGCTTGCAGACAACTAACTGATCTTCTATTACAGTGAAAAAAAATGATTTCTTTAAAATCTAAAGCTTAACCAATTGTTAAAACAGATATGAGTGGTGGCACTGGGCAAGTAGGCACAGTATCCAATGTGAACCTCACACAGAAGCTGGCAGGCAGGCAACTGCTCTTCTATTACAGTGAAAAAAAAATATTTATTTTAAATGTAAAGCTTAACCAATTGTTAAAACAGATATGAGTGGTGGCACTGGGCAAGTAGGCACAGTATCCAATGTGAACCTAACACAGAAGCTGGCAGGCAGGCAACTGCTCTTCTATTACAGTGGAAACAACATTTTGGTTGTAAAAGCACGCTATAGAGACACCAGATATGAGTGGCAACTGTCAAAGTACACTGGCAGGGTTGTGCAGGGCACACGCTGAAGGAAGGCCTGACAGAGCCGCTTGAAGGACACTGACTGTCTGCTATTAGCTTACACTGGAAACCTTTTTTCTTTGTAAAAGCACGCTAAAGAGACACCAGATATGATTGGCAACTGTCAAAGCACGCTGGCACAGGTCTGCAGAGCACACGCTGAAGTAGGCCTGACACCCAGACGCTTGCAGACAACTAACTGATCTTCTATTACAGTGAAAAAAAAATGATTTCTTTAAAATCTAAAGCTTAAGCTATTGTTAAAACAGATATGAGTGGTGGCACTGACTGTGCAAATGGGCAAGGCATCCAACCTGACACAGAAGCTGGCAGGCAGGCAACTGCTCTTCTATTACAGTGAAAACTAATTATTTATTTTAAATCTAAAGCTTAACCAATTGTTAAAACAGATATGAGTGGTGGCACTGGGCAAGTGGGCACAGTATCCAATGTGAACCTCACACAGAAGCTGGCAGGCAGGCAACTGCTCTTCTATTACAGTGAAAAAAAATATTTATTTTAAATGTAAAGCTTAACCTATTGTTAAAACAGATATGAGTGGTGGCACTGGGCAAGTAGGCACAGTATCCAATGTGAACCTCACACAGAAGCTGGCAGGCAGGCACCTGCAATTACATTACACAGGAAAAAAAAAAAAAGCAGCCTGATGTTATAGCCCTAAAAAGGGCTTTTTGGGGTGCTGTCCTTACAGCAGAGATCAGATGAGTCCTTCAGGATTGTAGTGGACACTGAATACCCTAGCCTAGCTATCAATTTCCCTATCTAATCAGCAGCAGCTAAACTTTCCCTCCTCTCACTAAGCATGCATCTTCCGAATGAATCGAAAATGGATGCTGGGAGGGAGGTTGGAGGGTGTGGAAGGGAGGGAGTGCTGCTGATTGGCTGGAATGTGTCTGCTGACCGAGAGGCACAGGGTCAAAGTTTGCCCAATGATGACGAATAGGGGGCGGATCGAACTGCGCATGTGTCCGCCCGCCGTGGCGAACGCGAACACGCTAATTTCGCCTGGAACTGTTCGCCGGCGGACAGTTCGGTACATCACTACAGACCAATCTCTCTTATCAACCACGACATCAAGATCCTAGCGAAAATACTAGCAGACCGCCTCAACCCCTTCCTGAAAACGATGATACACCCCGACCAAGTGGGTTTCATTCCAGACCGGCAACTGTTCGAGAACACCAGAAGAAACATCGACCTTATATGGCGCCAACACCCACGGTCGTAGTCTCGATCGACGCGGAGAAAGCTTTCGATAGGGTAGAATGGCCCTATCTTTTTAAGCTACTGATGTTCCTGGGATTTCCGGACAGATTCATATCCACCATTAGAGCAATGTATAACCAAGTATACGCACAGGTGAAAATTGCAGGCGCTGGATATAAACCATTCAAATTGGGGAATGGCACTCGGCAGGGTTGCCCCCTCTCCCCGCTACTATTCGTTATCACGCTTGAACCACTCCTACAAGCCCTACGGCAACATCTGCATATACAGGGAATCACAGTAGGGGGACAGGAATTTCTCGTATCCGCTTACGCCGACGATGTTCTGCTGACACTCACAAACCCACTTGACTCCATGCGAGCCCTACAAGAGGTCCTAACTAAATTCGGAGCTTTCTCAGGATACAAGGCCAACCTAGAAAAATCTAGCACCATGCCAATGGGCCTGTCTGCGGAGGACACGGCGGCACTGGGAACAGATTTCAATATTCCCATAGAAAGGGACCAAATAAAGTACCTAGGGATCCACTTAACCAGAGACCCGACCAAATTATTCCAACAGAATTACACACCACTCATGCGCACCCTACTACGGGACATGGAGAAATGGATAGATAAACCCATTTCCTGGATAGGTTGTATCCATGCTATCAAAATGAATATACTACCCCGAATCGTGTTCCTTTTCCAAGCACTACCTGTTAAACTCCTTAAATCAGATTTAGCCCCACTGCAAAAGGCCATAGGGGAATTCGTGTGGCAAAACCGACGCCATAGAATTTCCCGAAACATATTATACAGACAGAAACGAAGGGGGGGTTAGGCTTACCACATCTATATTTTTACTATGTGGCGGCACAGCTAGCACAGGTGGCTATGTGGCACGCGCCCCTAGACATGAGGAGATGGGTAGATCTGGAAACCCTCCTCACAGGTCCAGACCTGCCCCAATACCACATGTGGGTACCTAAGGAGGTGAGACCTATCTTAAGAACCGACTGCCCCGCAATACTGAACTCCCTACGAATCTGGGACCTGTCAGCACACAAATACAAAATGGCTTCATCGCCATCCCCATTAACACCCCTGCTGAGAAACAGGGCCTTCCCCCCTGGCATGACACCCAGAGAGTTTGCAAATCTCAAAAAAGTGGGATTACAAAGAATTTGCCACGTGTTTCAAAATAACGAGGTCATATCATTCGAACACCTCAAGCAGAAAGCACACCTCACACCAGCGGACTTTTTCCGCTACCTACAATTACGGGACTTTTCACAACACCCCCACATGCAAAAAGCACATGCAAAAAGCACATTAGCACCGAAACGGAGGAGTGGGGCACATTGACGTACACAGACACATGGGAAAGGGAATTAGGTGAAGTACTGGAGGGGGTGGAATGGAGGGACATATGGGAGGCCAACAATTCGGTATCCATCTGTGTGGCCCTTCAGGAGCAATCCCTCAAAACGATGCTCAGGTGGTACACCACCCCGGTCAAACTATTCCACATGAAACAAACCCCATCAGACGACTGTTGGAGGGGGTGTGGCCACAGGGGCACCTACCTCCACATGTGGTGGGAATGCCCAAAGGTGCAAATTTTCTGGAAAACAATCCACAACATTATTAAGAATATATTTCAGAGGGCCCCGGATCTTAACCCCTGGACATATTTACTAAACAGAGCAATAGACGGTTGGACAATTAGGGAACAGAGGTTAATCCAAAAACTGACATTAGCAGCAAGGAGAGCCTTAGCCCAATCGTGGCTTGAAGTAGACATGCCGCCAATTAAACAGGTCATATCCAATATTAAAGAAGTTCACCTGATGGACGACCTCACAGCTAGAGTTCGAGGTACCACGACCAAATTTGAAAAGATGTGGGAACCCTGGGTAAACAGCGAGTACGCCTGACATACCCCAGGCCACCCCGTAGAGGAACAGGAAAAAGACCAGGGGCGTAGCCGCATCCTGCACCACACCGGCGCACCCATCCCCTTCTCCTCCCCTCTCTCCCTCCCTATCTCCCACCATCTTTCCATTCTGGCACTTTCCCCCCTCTTGATATCCTCTTCTTTCCACTGTCCTCTACTCTTTTTCCTTTCAATATAGGGGACGGGACATAAACACAGCACCTATCACGAGGGCTCACACAACGGTTCTCCGACACCAGACGAGGACCACACCAAAGAACCGAACAATATAGTCCCAACCCACACATCAACCATTACCGTAGCCACCACAGGCTGTTCATTATAGAAAGTATGCTGAAACGCTCACCGCTGTTTTTTCTCCAAGTCATATAAAAATAAAACCGAAAGATCATCGTAATAACGTTTAACGAATTGTCTTACCTGATGTAAAAGTCATGATATTGTTCTAGTAAAGACGAAATCACCCTGTATGTTAAATACCGATACTCAGCCATATATTGTATTGTAACTTTCTTGACATGATCTTTCATTCAAAAATAAAGTTTAAAAAAAAAAAAAAATACATACTCTAACACACATACAGATATATACTCTGACACACATACGGATACATTCCCTGACACACAGATACACACCCTAACACACATGCATTCAAAGACACATAGAGTATGTACCCTTAAGTGTTTCAGTGTATGTATCTATGTGTCTTTGTATCTGCATGTGTGTCAGGGTATGTATCTGTATGTGTGTCAGTGTATGTATATATGTGTTTGTGTATCTGCATGTTTGTCAGTATATGTATCTGTGTATATCTGTGTATATACATGTGTGTGTATCTGCATGTGTGTCAGGGTGTGCATCTGACACACAGATGCACACCCTGACCCAGATGCAGATACACACACTCACACACATGCAGGTACACAGACACACATGCATATACACAGAGACACAAAGATTGACACACAGATACCTATACTGACAAACATGCCGATACACCGACACACATATACATACACTGACACACATACAGGTACACAGATATAGACACTAGTACACATTCTCCCGCACAGATACTTATCCTAGCACACAGATACATACCCTGAGACACAGATACACACATTGACCCACATGCAGATACAAAGACACACAGATACACACCCTGACACACATGCACCCCAGAAGTGCTGCACAATGTGACTGACATTCAGTGTTTTCACTCTCTGCATGGAGACACTGAACTTTCCTCATAGAGATGCATTGATTCAATGCATCTCTATGAGGAGATACTGATTGGCGAGGGCTGTGTTAGACTTGTGTTGGCTCTGCCCCTGATCTGCCTCTTCGACAGTCTCAGCCAATCCAATACGTTCCTATGGGAAATCACTTCTGATGATGTCAGCCAAGCAGGCAGATCAGGGGCAGAGTCAGCAGTAGCACTGGAATAAAAGTAAGATTTTACCATATTTAGAGGGCAAGCAGAGCCAGGGGGGCTAGATGGTGAGTTTAACACTATAGGGTCAGGAATATATGTTTGTATTCCTGACCCTATTGTGTTCCGTTATTTTTCTTTTTAAGTGTCCATATCTGTTCTAACTTGTTGGTCTGGTACAAATGAATGATGTTTAAAGTGACTGTAATTTCTAAAGTATGTAATTAAACATTATTCGCCCGTAAATTCTGTTGAACATAATCTTACATTATTTAATGCTGGTCTGTACAGAGTTCTCTACTTCAATTTTCCTCAACTTGGTTTTAAAGAAAAAAATGCAAAATCAAATTCAAATATGTTTTTTATTCCATCCCTACATTAACATCTAACATTCACTGTTAACAATCAAGACTCAATGCAACAAAATTCTTAGTATTATATATTTCACATTGTCTCCCTGCCGTTGTCTATACAATTCACCCACTACAACAATATAAATTCACCCACTACAACAATATACAAATTCTCTCCCAACCCGCCTGTTTATTCTGTCCGTGACTTATGCCTCTGCTTCTCTCATTACTTTCTCCCACTCTAGTCTACGTCACTTGTACCAAGCTGTATCTAACCTCTGAAATTCCATCACTTTCTCAATCTGGGATTCCCCCACATTATACAGTTCGGAATGTTCCACCTACTCAGAGATGCGTAATTAAGTCAACTTATCTGTAACCTTGTACAGCTAAAAAAAAAAAAGTACCTTAGGAGCTTTCTAAGAAAATAAACAGGAAAAGATAATTTCATTTATTTAAATAGTCTACAGCAGGGGTTCCCAATACATTTTTCCTGTGGAACCCTTTGACATAGTGTATCAACATCGTTAAAGTCCCCCTTCCTTCCCCCTAACCCCCCCAAAAAAAATAATATATATTTTTTTTACTATCAATACACATTAATAAACAGATTGCAGTTGTGTTTTTGTGTGTAGAGTTGGTGTTTGTACGTAAATGTATTGTTTTAATACAAGGATGTGTTTGTGTGGAATGTTAACATTTGTGTGCAGAGGTGTATGTGGATATAGTATTGGATTTTAAATGTGGATGTACATTTGTGTGTAGTATTGGTGTTTGAGTGATTCAATATAATTTTGGAGTTAGAATTCAGGGGTGTCTTTTTATGTCACGTTTGTGTTTGATTGCTGGGATGTCTGTACATGTACTGTCTCATACATACTTACACATTAACAAACAGAAACACACCAACACATATACACACAAACACAGACGCACACACTGACACAGATACACACTTTGACACACAGTGTGTATCTGTTTGTGTATGTAGCTGTGTGTCAGTGTGTGTATTTGTGTGCCTGTCTGTATCTGCCAGTATGTGTATCTCTGTGTGTGCCAGTATGTATCTGTGTGTCAAGTTGTGTATATCTGTGTGTATGTGCCGGTGTGTATTTGCTTGTATGTGCTGGTGTGTGTGTATCTGTGTGTCAGTGTGAATCTGTGTGTGTGTGTGTATGTATCTGACACACAGATACACACACACACACACACACACACACTGGCACATAGTGGCACACAGATACACACACTGACAGTAACACTGACACACAGATACACAAACTGACAGATACATACACCTTAGCACACAGATACACACCCACTGGCACAATGAAACACACATATACACACACTCTGACAGATACACTGACACAAATATACACACATACACACACTGACAGCTACACGGACACACAGATACACACTAGCATATATACACGCAGACACAGATACACATACTCCATGACACACAGATACACATACGTGCACATACACACACAGATTCACACACATTGGCAGATACACACATACACACACACAGATTCACACACATTAGCAGATACACACACTGATACAGGTACACCCACATTCACACACATTGGCAGATACACACACTGACACAGGTACACACACACTCACACATAGACACAGTCACACACAGATTCACACACATTGGCAGATAAACACAGACACAGGTACATGCACACACATAGACAAATACATACACAGATTCACACACATTGGCACACTGACACAGGTACAAACACACACATAGACACATGCACACAAACATATGTTTCAATTTGCTGTTCACTTACCTTTTTTTCTGCAGGAGGATCTTCAGTGCTGCTGGCTGAGGTTGGTGTGCTGCTCAGTCCCTGCTGCTCCCTCACTCCCTCCAGGCGGTACGCTCTGACTGGGAGGAAGAGCTGTCACTTCCTTCCAGCATCCAATATTAGAGGGGTCCGGTTGCGGTCTTAGATGACCGCGGCGCCTGACCGGACCATTGTTTAGCGATACCCATCAGGTGGCTCTAAATGCTTGGGCCACCCGACGGGCAAATTGCCGTGGAACCCCAATTTTATTCCCACGGAAACCTAAGGTTCCTCGGAACACCAATTGGGAAACGCTGGTTTACTGTTCTTATATAGCACTCTTATCCGGCTTTGCAAATTAAAGGACATTTCCAGTGTACTTAACAGAGTTATTGCATTTGCTTATTTATTAATTAATGGAAGCTGATTTTAGTGACCTTTGACCCTCAACTGCTTTTGACAATTATGTGTTGGAACTGATGATATAATTTAGCAATGAAATTAATGCAAATGTTTGTAATTTTAAGACATATTGAAAGTCATAGGTTCACGGCCACCATCTCCAATCTGGACAACCATAGTAGAAAATGTAGCAGTCGACATGTTTGCAAATTGTAGTGGTGTTTTAACAAACAGTTTCAGACACAAGGAACTTGAAGAAATTTGCACAATCCAATATGACCACCAAACAATGTGTCAAATCATCTTCTTGTGAACAATTCTGAATCTAGGTGGCAACATAACCTCAAACTGCGAGATACACATCTATAGCGTAAGTAATTGTGGAGAAGATTTTTTTTTATATATATTGTGCAAAATTGGTTAAAAAAATCAAGACCATGTGACCTTTTAATTGCAAAACATTTAGTGTATGATGTGCCTCTACCATCACAACAAGCTTCAAGGGTTTCCGACAAGAAACTTGCTTTTTCTGAACATTTGAAATAAGTGTCAGAATAATATTTAAAGTAATAATAATATAAGCAAAACAATAGGTTGCTTAGCAAAGTTGTTGCTTAGCCACATCACAATTTTAGGTTATGTAGACCAAAAATAGCTGATTTTGAAAAAATTCTCTTACTCAGCCATAATCATGATTATAGCTTGAATATTTTAACCTGAATTTTGCAACTTAATTACCAAATACAGTACAGTTCTGTGTATATGTGAAGAAATTATTTAACTGAAATGCGGCATCAACGGCATGCTTAGCTAGCAAATAAATTCAGTGCAAATGTTTAATCAGATGCCTTGGTAACTCAAACAATGGAAAACACAGCTTTGTAACTTGAAAACCCAAATTGTCAAAGCAATAAACATCAGGTGTCCCAAGATCAGTGGTATTGTTTGGCAAGGTCAGAGATCGAATGTTTTCAGGTACATTATGTTAATGTATTATGTTAATATGATAAGTTAATGATAATTACTGATATTAAAGGATCACTATAGTATCAGGAAAACAAACATGTTTTCCTGACACTATAGTGCCCTAAGGGTGCCCACACCCTCAGGGTCCCCCTCCCGTTGCACTGAGGGGGTTTCAACCCCTTCAGCAGCTTACCTTAATCCAGCGCCAGGCTCCCTCAGTGCTGGTGACCTCTCCTCCCCAGCCAACGTCAGCTCCCAAGTGGAGCGGAATGTGCATGCTCGGCAAGTGCCACGTCGCGCATTCAAACAGTTCATAGGAAAGCATTTCTCAATGCTTTCCTATGGACGTTCTGGAAGCTTTATGCAAATTTCGCATCCAGCATTGCAGATGCGCCTCTAGCGGCTGTCAGGAAGACAGCCACTAGAGGTTGGATTAACCCCAAATGTAAACATAGCAGTTTCTCTGAAACTGTTATGTTTACATCTGAAGGGTTAAAACATGAGGGACCTGGCACCCAGACCACTTTATTGAGCTGAAGTGGTCTGGGTGACTATAGTGTCCCTGTAATAAAGCTGTCGCCTGTTTGTCACCATCCACGTCTTACGTCTGTTATTTTAGGTAAGATGTTGATAGTTTACAAGGGCTTCACATCTACACAGTACCCACTACCTTCACACACGGTCTCTTTACTTACACTGAGATTGCTGCTTATATTTTCTGGGGAACTGTAAATGCTAATGCAAATTGGTAGTTAAGGGGTTAAAAAGCCTCCAACTAGGAGACATTAGACAATTTAAAATCAAGCTACAGATTGAGAATATTGGAAAATCTTTACAGTTAGATTAGTGGTATAGTTAAAGTGAGTTAGTTAACCAGGGTTCTTACATAAATGGTTATGGATTCTGTAATTAATTTGAAATGGGTAGCTTAGGGTAAATGTTTTTCATGTTTCTCAACATCAGCCATTTTTATAAGGTTCCCACTTGGCACAGGAATTCATAGTCTGGCCCCTTGACTCAGAAAATAATATTGCAATTAATGCTAGCAGAATAAGACAGAAATGACAATTTTGCCAACACAGGCAATTCATAATTATATTATTGCCTTAAGCCAAAGGCCAATATTCCATGCGAGCTGGATGTGTGATTTGTATCTGCGTGTGCCACTTATTGGAGGGCAGAAGTTCTATATCAGCAGCCAGCAGTGACTCGGTGCTTGATCATGCCCAGACATGTATGTCTTTTACAGGAGAGCGTTCAGCAGAGTGGAATGGAGATAGCTGGATGGCAGGATGGACAATGCTAAATAAATGAGTGTGGGTCAAAAAGCAGAAAAGTTGTGACATACAATTGTTTATTTTAAAATTACCAGCTACATTTTAATTATAACATTTAAACTAAAAAAATGAGATGACAAAAATGACTGACTACTTTTTGATATGCAAAAAAGGAAAACTTGAAGATACAAGCAATTGTTGTGCTTTTATCTACAACTAGAGAACAATTACAAACTCATGCAAACATGAAGGTAAAATGTAATGTTCTAAAATCATGATGTACCTTATCTAGGCTCACCTGGAGCACCTCTTGTGCACATCTACCATGACGATAACATATATTACACATAAATTGTTGCTAAGGTTCCAAATTATTAGAAACATAGAAACATATGTTGAGGTTAGGACTCTATCAAATATTCTGTACTCTGCCCTTGGGGTTTTACATCCAAGATGCGTTATCTTGCACTTATCCACATTAAATGTCAGTTGCCATAACTCTGACCATTTTTCTAGTTTACCTAAATCATTTGCCATTTGGCTTATCCCTCCTGGAACATCAACCCTGTTACATATCTTAGTATCATCAGCAAAAAGACATACCTTACCATCAAGACCTTCTGCAATATCACTAATAAAAATATTAAAGAGAATGGGTTCAAGTACAGATCCCTGAGGTATATTACACAACAATAATTCTTCATGTTGCAATATTTTAATATTTCATACCTAGGAAAGGAATAAGGTTGAGTCCGCGATAACAGTATTTAAGTATCTTATTACTCGTGTGAAATTATCATTTGGAGTTTGATACTAAGCACAATATAAATCACGCACTCATGATATTTTATGGTCAAGTGATTACATGTTAAATGGTTGCAAAGTTAAATAAAAGTGAAGGAAAACACAGAGATGACTATATTAAATTTATTTTTTATTCCTTCCACTGAGGACTGGGTGAGCATATGAACACCCCCCCCCCCCCTTCCCCATTTGTGAGCCAAATTGTAAGCTCAGTTGAGCAGGACCCTCTTCATCTCTTGTGTCTGTCAATGTTGCTTTGTCAATTATTTGCTGTGAAGACTGCTATTAGAGGTGTATTTGACCCTGCCACGGAAACATTGCAGTTTCTACTTAACTGCAGTTTTATCCATTTCAGGGTTAAATGACAGGACCACTACACCTGTGATGTAATTCCAGTAAAATACAAGTTTAGCAGGCTAAGATTGCCACAAGGCATATGTATGTATATGTGTTTGTAGTATCAGTTAGTTAATTTACACGTAGCTAAGATACTGTTATCACTGTACTGACCAGGTGCAGGAATGTAAGAACTGGAATTACGCGTCCCTCTCCTTTGTATCAGATGAGCCACGTGGTTAGACCGGATGGATGAGTTTAGACTCTATTTATTAAATAGGTTAAGGGTATGTGTGGGTGTAGTTAATTGTGGGAGGAGCTACAGTGCTATATAAGGAATGTACTCTATGTATTCAGTACTCAGACTTTGCTGTATTTTGGTGACGCTAGTCCCTCTGAGTCCCGATCGGTGATCCAATAAAGAATCTCTTCCTTCCTGAAGAAACCTGTGTCCATCTCTCTGTGCTTGGCTTCCGTCAGTTTCTCCGGTATCATTTGGTGCATTGGCCGGGAAGCTCATCGTTCAACGGTAGCTGAGAGGCAGAGGCGTGAGACGGTCTATCTTTGCCCACGTTCTCTACGGCTGCACCCCTGAACTTCTGCGTGGACCTCCCTTCGTCTCGGCGCCACTGGTCTGTTGTCCAGGAGATCATCGGCCTCTACGTGAGAAGTGCTGGGGTGTCCCCGTCGATGAGTGTGAACTCAGGTTCAGGAACGAGGAGGTAAGATAACTGCTGTTTTAGACGGCAGGACCCGCTAGGGGTATACCGATTGTGCGGTAGGCCCAAAGGGGTTTTTGAATCTGTATCTGCCCCCTCTGTCGGAGGGAAGGAGCGAAGGCGCACCGCTCGATCGAACGCTCTTTAGTCAGACCGTTTGATTTGGTTAGTCAGGCGGGGTCCTGGTGTAAGATAGCCCTAGCCGGACACCGGTGTCTTGTCTAGACTAGCGTTCTAGGGTGTATATTACGTTCGCTAGGTCGGAGGGACCGGGAGACTAAGCGGCGCCTGTGTAAATTCGGTTCGCTAGTTCTCATCCTATCTGGGCTAAGTGGGAAGGCGTGTAAATTTGGAACCCACTAGACTTTTGATAGTACGACTAAGAGGCGCCTGTGTAAATTCGGATCTCTAGCTCGTTGTATAGTGCGACTAAGAGGCGCCTGTGTAAATTCGGTTCTCTAGCTCGCTATGTATATGTGGTGATTGGGCAGTGTGGCTAACCAAAACGGGTGTATATAGTTTTAGGTAGTCCATTCAAGGTACTGGCCAATAGTTTAGTTGGGAATTGTAAATGTGTTAACGATTGTTTTAGTAAAGTGTATATCTTGTTAGATAGCGCGAGCTCAGCCGTCTAGCGAGAGTGTTAATAGTGTGTTGCTGTATTATAGTGCACGGTACCATAACCCTGTATATTTACTGACATTATATAATAAGTACTAATCATTGTCGTCCATTGCATGTTTAACACCATAACCACTAATAATTGTATTGTGACCTTAACTTGTGCTTTGACCTATGCTAACCGTACTGTAACCGCTATTTGTAAAAGACGATGTTACTGGGGTGTGTTATAGACGGGTAATTCGTATATAGAGAATTATAGCGTGGGTGACTGTGTAGTTACGCCAAAGGGCATAATATTGATTATATAGTGACTGGTGTAGCAGCTGTGTGTGTACGGGAATTCCCTGAGTGTTTATTGTTATTGTGTACGTTTCACTTGGTAACCGTACCACGTGGTGCTGTTGCCAGAGGAAACGGGTGTGACTGTTGAATAGTACGCGTGTATAGTATTCGTTGTCGACGACGTTCCATTGTTAAGTATGGGTGCGTCGCAGTCAACGATTCCGGATCCCTTAGGATGTATGGTTAAGAATTTTAAAAAGGGATTCAAAGTTTGTGATTTTGGGGTAAAGATGTCTCCTGTACGTTTGGTCACTTTGTGTACTAGGGAGTGGCCTACTTTGGTTGCGGCATGGCCGCCACGTGGCAGTTTGGATCCAACTCTGGTACAGCGCTTACACGTGGCTGTATCGGGTAGGCCTGAACTTTACGGCCAGTTTCCTTATATTGACTGTTGGAGACAGGCCGTAAATGACTCGCCAAAATGGCTCCAGACATGCCACGAGGAGCAGTGTCGCCTCATGGTAGCTAGGACTTGCTCGTCCACTAGGACTGGTGTTAGGCCCATTTTGGACACGCCCCCTGAGTCCGAGATCCCTTTGCCGCCCCCTTACTTTCCGTTAAGAAGAAGTGACGCAAACGCAGGAAGTCCTGCACCCCTCCCCTCATTACCCTCATCCACTTCCGCTTCCTCCTCCAGTACAGGATCCACCCCCCCTCGTACTAAATCTCCCCTTCCGGAACCAGATAGACCAACCTCCATTAGAAACGAATATCCTGATTTGGCGCCACTTCAGACTTCCGGTCAAGCTTCATCTAGCTCGGCCCGAAGTGTTCTATTTACGACCTTTTCCCAAAACCGACCTCCCACATCCCCATACCCTATCTCTCCCCGACCGGAACCCATGACTGACGCCTCTCTACGTAGCCCCATCCAAACCCGACAGTTGACTGGTGCCCAACAATTAAAGCACTATCAGATGCCTCTTCGTCTGAATCCCGGGTCAGCTTATATCGATGCCGCAGGTCAAATGGCACACGCTGACCCAGTCTTCGTATATGTCCCATTTACCACAACCGATCTTTTAAACTGGAAGACCCATAATTCCTCGTATACTGAGAAACCACAAGCTATGACTGATCTGTTCACCTCAATAGTACAGACGCATAATCCGACATGGGCTGATTGCCAGCAGTTACTAATGACTTTATTTAACAATGAGGAAAGGACAAGAATAAATCAAGCAGCCATTAAAGCATTAGAGGATAGAGCCCGTGCTTTGAACCAAGCCAATCCAGCAGCATGGGCCGCGACACACTATCCCAACACCGATCCCGATTGGAACGTAAATGGTGCTGATATGGTTCAACTCAGAGCCTATAGAGACGCTATAATTGCTGGCATGAAAGCCGGAGGAAAGAAAGCCATTAACATGTCGAAGACAGTTGAGGTGATCCAGAAAAGCGATGAAGCGCCCAGTGTCTTTTATGACCGATTATTGGAGGCATACCGCTTGTATACCCCCTTTAATCCGGAAGACGCAGACAATTCCTGAATGGTTAACTCCGCCTTTGTCAGCCAAGCATACGGAGATATTAAGCGCAAGCTACAAAAGTTAGAAGGGTTTGCAGGTATGTCCATCACCCAACTAATGGAGGTAGCAAATAAGGTCTATATGAACAGGGATACAGAAAGTAAGAAAGAGGAAGAGCGCAAGATGCGTAAAAAGGCTGATATGCTAGCGGTAGCGATCGCAGGCGTAGATAAACGGGGCCCAGATAGAGGCAATAATAGATGGAGTAGGGAGCCTTTGAGTAGGGATCAATGCGCGTATTGCAAGGAAGAAGGGCATTGGAGGAACGAATGTCCGCAAAGAGAGCAGTACGAGAGAGACCAGCCCAGGGCAGGCTACGGAAACTTTAGAGGTAGAGCGAGAGGTAGAGGAGGCCCCGGAGGGAGTAATGGTTATAGAGGGAGTAATGGGAACAGAGGAAGTGTTAGGGAAGACAGGTATATTCCAGCAGCGCAAAGGTCCCGCGATAGAGAAGGTAGGGACTTTGTAGGATTGGCTGACACGGTCATGGAGGACTATTGATACCGACCGGGCTCCATCCCCCTTGGTCGAGCGGAGCCTATGGTCGATGTATCAATAGGGGGGAAAAGGAGTGCGTTCATGATCGACACTGGTGCTGAACATTCAGTGGTGACTAATCTAGTTGCTCCTCCATCTGGAAGGACTATTACTGTGATAGGAGCAACTGGAAGAAGTGCTGAAAGACCGGTTCTTAAAAGTCGACTCTGTACATTGGGAGGCCACGTAGTAAAACACCAATTCCTTTATATGCCTGAATGTCCAGTCCAATTGCTGGGACGTGATATGCTATCCAAATTACAAGCGCAGATTACGTTCCTACCAGATGGAACAACATCTTTAAAGTTTAATGGACCTTCAGGTATTATGACTTTATCCGTACCAAAGGAAGAAGAGTGGCGACTTTATACAGTGTTGACTAGCCAAAACCCTAGGAGTGATGAGACATTGTTTAACATACCAGGAGTTTGGGCAGAGAACAACCCACCAGGACTGGCCCGCAATATTCCACCAATAAAAATTGAACTGAAACATGGGGTTTATCCAGTGAGCCTAAGACAATATCACATTCCGCAGAAGGCTAAGAAGAACATCCAATCCTATCTGGATAAGTTCATACGGTATGGTATCCTAAAATTCTGTACTTCCCCCTGGAACACCCCATTGCTGCCTGTTCAAAAGCCCGGTACAGATGAGTATCGACCTGTACAGGACTTAAGAGCAGTCAATGATGCGGTTGTTAGCATACATCCAGTTGTACCCAATCCATATAACCTGCTTGCTTTAATTCCGGGCGGGGCTACTTACTTCACAGTCTTAGATCTCAAAGATGCCTTCTTTTGCCTCCGAATTGCCGCAGAAAGCCAATGTATTTTCGCTTTCCAATGGGAGAACGCTGTAACGGGCTCAAAACGCCAAATGACTTGGACAAGACTGCCCCAAGGGTTTAAAAATTCACCTACCCTATTTGGTTCAGCTCTAAGTCAAGATCTACTGGATTTCGAGTCTATCCCAGGAGAATGTGTATTGTTACAATATGTAGATGACTTGTTGATAGCAGCAGTTACAAAAGAAAAATGTCAGCAAGCAACGCACGATCTACTACATATTCTCTGGAAGGCAGGATACAAGGTGTCCAGGAAGAAGGCTCAGTTGTGTTTGCCAACTGTCAAGTATCTGGGATTCCATATCTCTGAAGGTCAAAGGATTATGGGGCCAGAGAGAAAAGAAGCTGTCTGCCAAATACCAATACCCAAGAATAGAAGACAAGTGCGAGAATTCTTGGGGGCAGCAGGCTTCTGTAGGATATGGATTCCCAGCTATGCGATACTAGCAAAACCTCTGTACGCAGCCATCAAAGGTACAGAGCACGACCCCTTCTTATGGACCCAAGAACAGCAAACGGCATTTGAAGATGTGAAGAAGGCTTTGATGAGTGCCCCAGCATTAGGTCTACCTGATCACACACGACCATTCTACTTATATGTACACGAGCAAAGAAGAATGGCTGTGGGAGTATTGACACAGTACTTGGGATCATGGCAAAGACCTGTTGCCTACATGTCTAAGCAACTGGATGCAGTGGCCAGCGGACTTCCACCTTGTCTAAGAGCCGTAGCTGCAGCCGCCCTGCTAGTAGCTGAAGCCGATAAACTCACTCTGGGTCAAGAACTTTATGTACGAGTCCCACATGCAGTACAGACGTTGTTGGATTACAAAGGAAATCATTGGTTTAGTAACAGCCGTATGACCAAGTATCAAGCAATGTTGTGTGAAAACCCAAGAGTGCATTTAGAGACTGTAAACACCTTAAATCCAGCTACCCTTTTGCCACAACCTACTGAAAGTCAACATGATTGTTTGGAAGTAATGGATGAAGTATTCTCAAGTAGACCAGATCTTCGTGATTTTCCCATCCAGAACCCCGATGTTCAATATTACACCGACGGCAGTAGTTATGTGAAAGAAGGGATCCGCTATGCAGGATATGCAGTGACAACAATAGACAAGGTGATAGAAGCTCGGCCACTGGCGAAAGGAACATCAGCACAAAAGGCAGAATTAATAGCACTAACACGAGCGTTACAATTGGCTGAAGGTTTAAGAGTAAATATCTATACGGACTCTAAGTATGCGTTTTTAACCACTCATGCCCACGGAGCTTTGTATAAAGAAAGAGGACTACTGAATTCAGAAGGCAAAGAAATCAAGTACGCAGCTGAAATCCTACAACTATTGGAAGCAGTGTGGGAGCCGAAAGAAGTCGGTATCATACATTGTCGAGCGCATCTGAGAGGAGATGGTGATGTAACCAAGGGAAATCGGATGGCAGATAGTGCAGCTAAGCGTGCTGCTGAATCAGGAAGACAGGAGTATGTGGGGCATATAGCTGCTCTTATACCAACTCCACTGTCCCAATGGACTCCAGTTTATACAGCTCAAGAAGAGGAGTGGTTAAAGACTGAACCGGGAAAGTATTTGGAGAACAAGTGGTATCAGCTAGAAGATGGAAGAATAGTCATACCAGCATCACTAGCGGTAGAAATTGTCCAAAATTATCACAACGGGACACATTCTGGGAGAGACAGTACTGAAGAATCTCTCAGGAAACATTTCTACATACCAAGATTGTCCAACTTGACTCAGGCCATTGTACGCAGATGTGTAACGTGTGCTAAGAATAATGCAAGACAAGGACCAGTAAAGCCACCAGGAGTCCAGTTTATGGGGGGACTCCCCATGTCCGATCTACAAATAGACTTTACAGTAATGCCTAAATCGGGTGGACATCGTTACCTGTTGGTAATTGTGTGCACCTATTCAGGCTGGGTAGAAGCATGTCCTACTCGTACAGAGAAAGCAGGAGAAGTTGTAAGATTCCTGCTACGAGAAATAATACCCCGATATGGACTACCCTGTTCTATAGGATCGGACAATGGTCCAGCTTTTGTTCATCAGTGCCTACAACAACTGACTCATATGCTTGGTATAAAGTGGAGGCTTCATACTGCATATAGACCCCAGAGTTCTGGTAAGGTAGAGAGAATGAATAGAACTATAAAGAACCAGTTGGCTAAAATGTGTCAGGAAACCCAACTTAAGTGGAACGTTCTCTTACCCATAGCTTTATTGCGAATCCGCAGTACCCCTACCAGAAGGATGGGCCTCTCTCCTTTTGAAATCATGTATGGGCGACCACCTCCCGTACTTGGTAACTTAAGGGGGGACTTGAGTCAGTTGGGAGAAGGAATTACCCGGCAGCAGGTTGTAGAGTTGGGTAAGACTATGGAGGAGGTACAGAAATGGGTACAAGATAGATTACCTGTGAATATTTATCCCCCTGTTCATAGTTATCATCCAGGAGATCAAGTGTGGATTAAAGAGTGGAATAATGTACCGTTAGGGCCCAAGTGGAGAGGTCCTTATATTGTTCTTTTGTCTACCCCTACAGCGATAAAAGTAGCCGAAGTAACTCCGTGGATACATCACTCCAGGGTTAAACCAGCAGCAGTCGATTCTTGGCAAATTACAGCAGATCCAGAGAATCCCTGCAAGATCCGGTTGAAACGCACTACTCAGTCGGAGTAACGAGGAATTATTGTGGATTACAAATTTTATTGTTACAGGTGTGAGTGAGAAGGCCATAATAAAGCCTGTCCGCTTACCATCACATAGTGTATAAGCCAGGAAAGTCTCGAAGGGACACCTGTGAAGATGAGCAGAACTCCATTCCCTGCAGCCCTCACATCCTGGAAGCTGAGGTTCCATCGCACGGACGAAGACTGAGGATGACGGCGAAAGATGTGCTTTTGATTGTGTTTATTTATATGTGTTTTTATATTCAGGAAGGTAGAGGTACCGACACTCCTAGCTGTGAGGTATGCATTAAGACTACGAGAACAGGTAACCATATTTCCCAAACCCTAATTTGGCATTCACAATACGAATGTAAAGGAGAGGTATCAAGATGTAGATACCTAAATATAGACTATAGTGTGTGCTATTTAGGAGTAGGAGAACCTAAGTGCTTCAGTCCAGAGTATCAACCTCGTACAATTTGGTTGACTCTCAGGAATGGAGATCCTCAGGGGACCCTAATTAATAAGACGGTGTTAGAATCCGTACATTCTTCGGGTGTTCTGCTATTTGATGCATGTAAGGCGATATCAAGTGGTAGAAAACCGTGGAATGTATGTGGGGATCTTAGATGGGAGAGGACGTATGGGTCTAACGATCAATACATTTGTCCCAGTAGCAAAAATAAATATGTGAGTCCTAGATGCCCAAATAAAGACTATAACTTTTGTCCATATTGGTCTTGTGTGGGGTGGGCGACTTGGGGACAGACAGTAGATAAAGACATGATAGTGACTAAGTTGCCGACTAGCCCTTATTGTAAGTCTATGGAATGCAACCCAGTCCATATACTTATTAATAACCCCGACAAGTTCCTAGATAAGTATGGAAATTTATTTGGGTTTCAGATATACGGGACGGGTTTAGATCCTGGGACATTATTGTTTATAGGAATAGAGACTGATACGGTATCCTCCCAGACTCATCAAGTATACCATTCCTTTTATGAAGAGATGAGTATAGATAATAAGATCCCCCATAACGCTAAAAACCTGTTCATTGACCTAGCTGAGAGTATTGCCGGTAGTCTTAATGTTACCAACTGCTATGTGTGTGGAGGTACTAACATGGGAGACCAATGGCCTTGGGAAGCAAAGGAGGTAATGTCCGGTTCTGAGGCAGTTGACCAACTAATATCTACACAAGCCGATTATCATTTGAGTGTTAGAGGTAAATCTGAGTGGAGATTAAAGACCTCCATCATAGGTTATGTTTGCATAGCAAGGAAAGGAATAATGTATAATACTTCTGTAGGAGAATTAACTTGTCTAGGGCAAAAAGCTTATGATGATGATACTAAAAATACAACTTGGTGGTCGGCTTCAAATGTCTCAGAACCATCTAACCCGTTTGCTAGATATGCCAATTTAAAGGATGTGTGGTTTGATCTATCCATCACATCTACCTGGAGAGCCCCAGCAAATTTGTACTGGATCTGTGGTAAGAAAGCCTATTCGGAGTTGCCACAGGACTGGGAAGGGGCATGTGTGTTGGGTATGCTCAAACCATCCTTCTTCTTGTTACCGATTGAAACAGGTGAGACTTTAGGTGTTAAAGTGTATGATGTGAATCATAGGAAGAAAAGGGGACCCTTAGAGATAGGCACCTGGGAAGATAATGAATGGCCTCCCCAGCGTATCATAGATTATTATGGGCCAGCCACGTGGGCAGAAGATGGTACCTTTGGTTATAGAACCCCAATTTATATGCTCAACCGTATTATAAGATTACAGGCGGTGGTTGAGATTATTACTAATGAGACCTCACAAGCACTCAATCTTCTAGCGAAGCATAATACCAGGATGAGGACAGCAGTGTACCAAAATAGATTAGCCTTGGATTACCTTTTGGCAGTAGAGGGAGGTGTATGTGGGAAGTTTAACCTGAGCAATTGCTGTCTTCAAATAGATGACGAAGGGCAAGCAATAGCTGAGCTTACTAGCCATATGGTTAAACTAGCGCATGTGCCTACTCAGGTATGGAAAGGGTACAATCCAAGTAGTTGGTTTGGTAGCTGGTATGAGTGGTTTGGAGGGCTTAAGGCAGTGGTAGGTGGAGTCCTACTGATTTTACTGTTGTGTCTACTCCTACCGTGTCTTATACCCTTAGTAGTTAGGTCTGTGCAAAGCCTGATAGGAAGTATAGCAGAGAGGAAGGCTGCTGCACAGATAATGGCGATATATAAGTATAAGGCTCTAGATCAAGGAGAACCAATGCAGGAAGATGAGTGTTAAAAGATTCACATCATAAGATAAGTCTGGTCTGGTTCATGGTAACCTGAGGTATATGCAAACCAAGGTTAAGTGATGCCTCAAGTAATTGTGAAATATCAGAGGCATCAAAGGGGGGAATGTGATGTAATTCCAGTAAAATACAAGTTTAGCAGGCTAAGATTGCCACAAGGCATATGTATGTATATGTGTTTGTAGTATCAGTTAGTTAATTTACACGTAGCTAAGATACTGTTATCACTGTACTGACCAGGTGCAGGAATGTAAGAACTGGAATTACGCGTCCCTCTCCTTTGTATCAGATGAGCCACGTGGTTAGACCGGATGGATGAGTTTAGACTCTATTTATTAAATAGGTTAAGGGTATGTGTGGGTGTAGTTAATTGTGGGAGGAGCTACAGTGCTATATAAGGAATGTACTCTATGTATTCAGTACTCAGACTTTGCTGTATTTTGGTGACGCTAGTCCCTCTGAGTCCCGATCGGTGATCCAATAAAGAATCTCTTCCTTCCTGAAGAAACCTGTGTCCATCTCTCTGTGCTTGGCTTCCGTCAGTTTCTCCGGTATCACACCAAGACCACTTCATTGAGATGACTGATTACAAAGCATTCTGCAAGAGAGTGAAATACATGGCAGGGCATGAAACTTGATACACAAACAAAAAACAAATAAAATATGGCGCTAAAAATTGTGACAAGCAATCAATATTTCAATAAAAACAGCTCCTCCCAAGTGCAATAACCCAATATACACTACTAAATACAATACATCCAAACAAAGGTGCGCTATAATATTAAAAATGGTTTATATATCCAAAATTCTTTAACTTACCTGCTCCTCGTTTGTGAGTGCATATAGTACCACTTATATATTGTACTATCTACAACAGTGTCACACTATATTTTGTTTTTATGTTTTTTCTTTATGTACACATCAGTGGAAGTCTAAAGTAGTATGCAAGTTATGTGAGATAGGTTTGTATATTAGGATTGCACAAGGTCAAACAAGTTTACTGTATTTGCACTTTATTTTGCAATTGCACTTTGGTCATAATTGTGCACTTTAATACACCCTACACTTGTCATTGAGCACTTTACTATATTGTGTTTTTTCTCTCTCTATTGGTCTATGTTAATACATTTTGGATATATATACAATTTTTAATATGTAGCGCACCTTTGTTTGGATGTAGGGCATGAAACTTAGACTTCATTGGTGTCTCCAACCAGATAGTCATATGTCACCTCTTTTTAACCATTCGAAAGGGAGTTCTTTGGATGTGCATAGCCACCAGGAAAACTGAACTTGATGTCTCTTTGCAGCTGTGTAACTATATAACTATGCGTGACAGACTGCCCAGTTCTGCTCCCACTTGACCAAAATTCTGGCGGACACAGTCTGACCCTAACAGGTCTGGGGATGTCCGGAGTGCAAACAGTTATTTTCCCAGCTCCCTCTGTCTGGACTACCTGTCTGTAGAGGATCATAAAGTCATACGGCTGAAGGACTATGCTCCACCATAACAACCGGACATTGTCATCAGCCACCCGGTTAAGCCACACCAACAGGTTGTGGTCCATTATTAGAAAAAGCAAGTGTCCATACAGATATGGCTGTAATGTTTTCACTGCCCAGACCAGAGACAGACATTCTTTTTTCACAGCTGCATTGCTCACCTCCCGAGGCGACAATTTTTGGCAAATATAGGCCACAGGATGCTCTCCGTCATCTGTTCCAGACGTAGCTTAATAAAGCTCCCAGACCTTAATGCATGCCTAGTCTAGTGTGTTCCAGCCTCCGTCAAGTGTGACTGCAGCCAGGTTGTTAATGGGTGTGCCTCCATTGCTGGTGGGGTGGAGAATGCAGAGGCAAGCTTGCCCAGTACTTCTATGGGTAGGTCTTTCATTATCCAGACTTTCACATTGCTGAATCCAGCGCTCCAATCAAGATGGACTTTCACTGCACCTCCAGCAACCTGAACCAACACCAAGCATCTGGTGCTCTCTTGTCTCCTGGGCCAGGTGTCTTTCAACCAGGGTTAGAGTTGCCCTGGTATCCGCTCATCCTTGAGCTGACTTCCTGTTAACGAACGCTATTTGCCTGTGGTGACTTTGGTTTTCAGTGGCGGCAGCTTGTATGGATTTAGCTTTGTGTAATTGTCCCCAGTATTACTGTGGATGAAAAGTATCAAACCCTACATCAGTTGCAATAGCGTTCACAGGTCCCTTTACCTAAACATAGTGAACAGCCGCCCTGGTAGTGCGGGGCTGTTCCAAGTAGTGCAGGGCTGTTCCAAGTAGTGCAGGGCTGCTGTAAGGTGAAATTGCTCTGTACATGCCCATTCTGGCCACATCTAAAGCATCAAGGCTCTGTCCGTGGTGCTGGAGTTGACCACAGGTAAATATATCTGAGGAGATTTTGGATAGTAATATCACTTTCATTATAATTTTCATACAACACAGTAGGTATATAAATATATGTACAGCAGATATATGAATTTGCATTGTGAGTAAATACATCAAAGCACTATCACTTTTTAACAAATAGTTGGATGGAGTCCACAGGAAGGATGAAAAATACTATTTATTACAAATCAATAAAACAAAATTTGAAAGAAATTTAAATAAAATGATAAAATCCACCAGTAGCACTCCTGAGATGCATTTCACCAGTAAAGTGGCTATTTAAATTGATATAATAAAAAGGAAATATTGTGTATTCAGGTGCTTAAAATAGATTATCGTGGAAAAAGGTCTGTGCTGCTACCACCAACGTGCAATTCTCTCACAACTTGACACAACAGGACATTAACAAGAATCAAGCAAGAATCGGACCTGTTTAACATTATACCGATGGAAAAAGCCGTTGTACAAAAAGCTTCTCGGGAGTGCTTTTGGAGGTTTTTATCATTTGATTCAAATTTCTTTCAAGAAAGAGAGGATCAGCTCACCCTAGTTGCTGAAGTTATGCCAGCCATTGTTGCGGGCCTTTTCTGCCTGAAGGAACATGTTCACCTCTGTCATGATGGTTTTGGATGATCTCTATGGAGGGGTTAGGACCATAAAATAATAGCTGGGTCCTCATCTCCCTCTGGAAGTCTGTTTCATTGGTCAAGCCAGTGGACACAGTGCCAACACGATCTCCCTCCATTAGTTCATCCACGATGGTAACCTTTGGTCTATTGCTGTCTAGCTGTCTCCTTGCTTCCAGCAAGTCTTAAAGGTACTCTTCTTCAGCCGTTTATAATGTTTCTCCATCCACTATTATCCTGGATGGTTTGCAGCCTCCAGCAGTTCGTTTTCCTGGCTCCTCCCAGAGAGAAGGGCTTCCCATCGCTGCCACCAGAGCTCCTATACTCGGGCTGAGTATTTTCACCAAGTATCCCTTCTCTCCTCAGACAGAGTAGCCAAAGTGATAATACCTTGTCCCTTTCCCCTGGGACAGAGCAGCTAGAGTATAGCTTGTCCCAAACATCAGCCGAGGCTTGATGAAGGGTAAAACAGGTCTGAGTTTATTAGAAAAGACAGGTATACACACATTCTGAACAGGAGGTCACTATGAAAACAATGCATTGCACAACCTGGGTGCCTTGGTGTCTGGGACATAGCTGACTTAGATTCCACTACCAATATGATAAAAATAATTAATACGGACATGCTTACAGTGAAACCTAAAGGTAACATGTCCAAGACAGAATGGAAAGCCCTTTGTAGTCTGAAGGATAATGATAACATCATAATCAAGCCTGCAGACAAAGGCGGTAACATTGTTATAATGAATAGACAACATTATATACAAACAGCAGAGAATATCCTTCATGACAAAAAGACCTATAGAATACTCACCTCCGATCCCTCAACCAAGTACCAAATGGAGTATAAGACCCTCCTAGATCAAATATTTGACGATGGTATATTAACAAAAGAGGAGTATTGCAGTGTCTTCGTAAAAAATCCAACAATTTCCACATTTTATTGTCTCCCTAAAATCCATAAACAATATGAAACACTCACAGCAAGACCTATAGTTTCAAGGTCTAATAACTTTACGAGTAAGGGGAGCATATATGTGGATAGGATTTTATGCCCTTATGTGGAGACACTGCAATCTTACCTCAAAGATACCAAAGACACCTTGAAGTGCTTAACATCATTGAAAGTACCAAAAGGAGCAGTACTCTGTAGTTTGGATGTAGAAGCTTTGTATTCTTCTATACCACATTCAAGTGGGCTTGACCACGCTGGATATTTCCTTGGGAAGAGAGGACCAGAACATAGTATCCACACAAAGTTTGTGTTGGATTTACTACGATTCATTCTAACTCACAACTTCTTTCTTTTCCAGAATAAAAACTATCACCAGGTGCAGGGGACTGCTACGGGGACATCTTGTGCCCCAGCATATGCTAACCTGCACCTTGGTTGGTGGGAAAGTATACTGACTACATCTACCTATGGAAAAGGTACATAGATGATATCCTTGTGATATGGACAGGGACTAAAGAATACTTTGAGGACTTTGTAGGAATACTTAATGAGAATAGTATCAACCTGAAATTTACAATGGAGTTTGGTGATCAAACACTCAATTTTCTTGACTGTACGTTCACAATAACTGAAAATCTGGAGGTCAAAACCACCCTTTATCGAAAACCTACATCAACAAATAATATGCTTAGATGGGAGAGCTACCACCCTATCCCCTTATAAAGGGGCATCCCGGTAGGTCAATATCTAAGATTAAGAAGAAACTGTTCATCGATTGAGGATTTTAAAAACAAAGCCACAGAATTAAGACAAAGATTTAGAGAAAGAGGGTATCCGATTAGATGTCTAAAGCAGGCTTACCAAAGAGCATTAAGCTGCGACCGTGACATTCTTCTACAAAATGATACTAAATCCGAATTTAATAAACAAATTAGATGTATAGCCAACTACGACGCAGGTTGGGAAGAAGCTAAAAAAGTATTGAGCCGATTCTGGCCATTATTGACACAGGACCCACACCTGAAAGACACCATTCCCCCTAAGGTGTCCGTCACTGCCAGAAGAGGCAAGAATATAAAAGAAATGCTAGTGCCCAGCCATTTGTCTACATCTAAGAAAATAATGAACAGTTGGATCACAGTAAATGGCACATATCAGTGTGGGAGATGTGTAGCATGTGGCTTTATTGCTAAAGGATCCAAAACAATTACAGACTCCACTAACACCACTGTAATTCCCATAAAGCAGTTTTTTAATTGCAATACCTCTGGGGTTATCTATTTGCTGACATGTAAATGCGGCATCAAATATGTTAGCAAAACTATACGCCCATTTAAGAGACGGATAGTGGAACATATCCACTCAGTGACCTCAAATAGGGACACTTCAGTCGCCAGGCATGTCAGGTCCCATCATATGGATACACCTCAATGTATGAAATTTGCGGGAATTGAAAAGATCCAAATGGGTAGAAGAGGAGGAGATTTGGACCAGACCCTCAGAAGAAGGGAATGTTACTGGATCCACAAACTAGATACATTATCACCCAACGGATTGAATGAGGGGTTTATGTTTACCCCTTTTATTGATTGATTATAATGAGAAATATTCTGTATCTGTAAATATATATATATATATCCAATCCTTTTGTACCCCAACAGTAATATTATTGTATAGCACATATGAGATCTAACGATGCATGATTAAAAGATAAGATAGCCTATCCATCAGCATCTTCTTAGACATTGATAATTTGGCAGATAATATGATAAAGAGATGTATTAAAACAACTCATATGAAGAATAATCATTTGTCAAAGAAATATTATATTATCACTTTTTTATGATGCTTGCTATAGATCAACTACCATACAATATTATATTGAGATGTATCCTTTTAAAGAATAAGACAACACAAGTGAGTACGAATCATTTGCCTAAAAAATAGCAATCATTCTTCTAATGTTCTATGTCACCTATCTGGTGACATTGTATCTATATATTTCTATTAGTGATCGGCAAATGATACTTTGTTATAAACACATAAAAGCCAACGAAGACTTGGAATTAACAAGCCCGTTTATTAGGGCACTCCCATGTGGGTGGTATCGTGATGTGACGAGGATATCATTCCCGAAATCGTCTCTAAACCACGCCCCCAACGTGACGCCCAGGGGCGGAGCTAATGTGAATAATTATTCACACAGACTACCCAGTGATTTTGGCGCGAGGGATGCGCATACGTCGGAGTCTTGGATTGGGTGTTTGAGGTACAACAAACGGTATAAAAAACGAGACCCGATCAGTATCATCTTTACCTTTGAAAAAGGCGCTTGAATAGCGCCGAAACGTGCGTTAGGTTATATGTCTTTTTGTTTTAATCACAGCACTGTTTGTGTGCTCACTGGGAGAGGGGAGATAGATTGAATTCATGGAGGTTTAGACTATATTAGATTATAGCAAGTATTTAAGCAGATATTTTAGCACATAGCTTTCTTTACTCCTACCAATACAGTCAGCTTACCGCTCTGTTTCACTGGTGGATACATTCTAACCACCTAGAGCTGTTCATTCTTAGAGACTTTGTGGATACTCTGGTCAGGGAGATTCTGCTTAGTGTATCTACTTATGATCTATGTATCAAATTAGGTTTAAGCTAAACTATACATTTGTGTAGAGTGTTTCATATCCTACTTGTTCTTTGAGTTCCTGGTTTATTGATTATTGAGTGGGTATCACTACCTAATATTTACACATTATTACCAGGACTCAAGCTCAGCCAATGCCAATATGGATAAGTATGTGTATTAAGCACATCAGTTTACTATCTCTAAGCATATTTTTCTATCTGCATACTCCTATTCAGATATAAGACCAGGGTATCCCCTGTGTGTTTCATTAGAAGTGTTAGATTCTATATAAGCAGGGCCGCCACCAGAAATTTTGGGGCCCCTAACTCAGGTCAGGGTCTGGGCCCCGCCTCCAAATACTGCCTACTGGGTCCGCCTCCAAATACTGCCCACAGGAATACACACACATACACAAACACACACTGATACAAAAGGACACAGATACATACTAACAGACACACATACTGAAACAGAAATACACGCATACAGGCATACATACTGTTACGCTTCGGGGAACCCAACACGCTCGACACAGACACACACAGGGCCGGCCTTAGGCATTTGGGCGCCCTGTGCAAAAAATCTTCACAGCGCCTCCCCCTCCCCCACTCCTTACCCCTTCCCACGCACCCTGTCACACACACACAGGCAGGCAGACAGCCATACACACACACACACACAAACACACTCAGGCAGTCATACACAGACAGCCACACACAAACACACACACAGACATAGAATGTGACAGCAGATAAGAACCATTCGGCCCATCTAGTCTGTCCAGACAGTCACACATAGGCAGTCACACACAAACACACACACACACAGGCAGACAGCCACACACACACACACACACACACACAGGCAGACAGCCACACACAAACACACAGGCAGACAGCCAAACACACAGAGGCAAACAGCCACACACACAGTCACACACACACAGACAAACAGTCAAACACACACAGACAAACAGTCAAACACACACTGTCAGACAGCCACACACACACAGTCACACACAGACAGACAGACACACACACACACTGGCAGACAGTCACACACACACACACACTGGCAGACAGTCACACACACACACACACACACGCAGACAGTCACACACACACACGCAGACAGTCACACACACACACGCAGACAGTCTCACACACACATAATTTCCAATCAGAATTAACAATCACACGTGGGAGATATCTAAACCTCCCACTGTGATTGAGGCACTGTGCCTTTAACGCCGGGTCAGGTGACTGACCCCGGCGTGTAACAAATTGGGCGGTCTCCCAGCGTGCAGCGTCATGCATGCTGCCGCTGGGGGACTTGGAGGAAGACGCGGGCGGCATCCGTGGCTGGGAGGATGCCGTCCGCCGAACACATGGCAGGAAGGGGACCGCGGACGGCTGGAGGGTGAGTGCCGCGAGCGGACTGCAGCCTCCACTCGCAGCCGCCCGCGGGATCCTGACACATACTGACACACACATACTGAGACATACACACAGGCATACATAGTGACAGACAGACACATACTAACATACATACAGACACACATGCATGAGGACATAAAGACACATACATACAGACACCGACATACATACATGCACACACACACACATTAATACATAGAGACATACAGACACTGACATCCATGCACACATACATACATAATGGCATACAGACATACATTCATAATGGCATACAGACATACATACATACAGACTGACATACATGCATATATACAGACATACTGACAGACATACATGCATACAGACATCCATACACACAGACCTACATTCATAATGATATGCAGACATACATTCATACTGACATTCAGACATACATACATATATAATGACATACAGACATACATATATACATACATAGACAGACACACATGCATACAGACATACATGTATGCATACAGACATACACTGACATACATAGACAGACATACATACACATACATACATACATGCATGCAGTCAGACAGACATAGACATACACACAGACATACATACAGACATACACACAGACATGCATGCATCCAGACAGACATACATACATACATACATAGACATACATGCATACATGCATACAAACATACATACATACATATACATACAGACATACATACATACATACATACATAGACATACGGACAGACATACATGCATGCATGCATACAGACAGACAGACATACATACACATACATGCATACAGACACACACACACAGACAAACATACATACACATTCAGACATACATACATGCACACACAGAGCTCATTTTCCAGCCACCCTCCTGTCTCTTACCTTTTCTTTGCAGGAGGGTGGCTGGGGATGATGGGCGTGGCTCCCTCTTCACAGCCGCGCGCTCCTCCCGCGCGGAGTGAGCTGGGAGGAAGTGACCACTTCCTCCCAGCAGCACTTGTGGCTGCTTTTTTTTTATTTTTTATTTTTAAAGGGGCCCGATCGCGCTATACCGGCCATATCGCTGACCGGGCCCCTGAAGGAGGGGGCTCATCGGGTGGCCCTAAGTGTGTGGGCCACCCGATGGGCCCCACACGTGGGGCCCGAGCGGCCGGGCCCCCCAGGGCCGCTGGGCACGTGATAACCGTTATGGTTGCACCCCCTGATGGCGGCCCTGTATAAAAGTTTCCTTTTCTTTTTTGGGGAATCTACACCCTATAATAAAGGTGTTTTTATTATTTTTTATTTATATGGGCAAGACCCAGAGAACATTTTCTTGGTGCTCCCTGGCTTATTTAGGCCAGGGATCACCTTCAGTTTAAATATTTGACATAGCTGACTTAGCACACAATAATTTAATTACCTACCAGACACCAGGGTGCCTAACAATAATAACCTTAACAATACGCTGATAGCTCTGTTGTGGAGGAGGTGACTGGAGTCTGGCTCCAGTTAGTTAAAATGACTGGGTAATCCGTCACACTATGTAACTATGTAAATAAGTGCCATCATTAATTCTTCCTGGTGTCCTATATTTTTTGCATATTTGTCACACTTAATGGTTTCAGATTTGCATCATAAAGAATCTGGGTAAACAGAAAATCCAGAATAAAAAAAATAATAATATGTAAGAATAAATGATACCCAATGTCAACTGCCCATCTGTGAAAAAGTAAATGTCCTCTTAGTTACTCAATTAGCCCATTAGCAAAATGATGTAATTGCCTTAATCATTGGATTAAATAAGAGCAGACACACCCAGCTAAAAATACAAAGTCTCTTGGTGCCAGGAAACCACAGTGAGAACCATAATCTCCAAGTGGAGATATAATAAAATCTTGTAGTGAACGTTCCCAGGAGTGGCAAGTCTACCAGAATTCCTCCAAAGAGTGGACAAAGAAGAGTGGGACACAATTTATCCAAGGCAATTGAATAATTGCAAGAAGCTCTTGGTTTAAGAAAACAGTTAAACAACTTAACAACTTCTCCTGATCTCACTCTCACCTTCAGGGGTTAAACTGTTTTTAGAATGATTTTAACTTTGAAGTTGTCTCCAGCGAAATTCTCAGCTGCCCCTTGGGAAGAGTGCCATCAGTTACTCCCTATTCATAAAACTGACTTGGAAAATAATGTATTTTTTCTTTTGTGTGTGTGTGAAAATGTTTCTTTTTACCTGGCTGAGCAGTCATGTTGGGCCAGACTTTTATGTTATGCTTATCAATTGCTTCTCAACTTTAAAGGGACCAGGGACGTATTAGCCGCGAGGCAAACAAGGCATTTGCCTTGGGCGGCATTTTCCAGGGGGCGGGAAAAAAAGTCGCCCCCAAATGCCCAGGGCAAATGTCTAGTTAGCGGCTAACAGTCCAGGGGGCGGGCGAGCTGTCGGTTGGGCGGCGCTGGCGAGGGACCACTTTTCCCAAAGCGCTCTGCTCAGCTCCCTCGCGCGCCACATAGTGATGCCGGGAGCCGGAATATGACATCATATTCTGGCTCCCGGCATCACTCTTTGGCGCGCGAGGGAGCTGAGCAGAGCGCTCAGGGGAAAGTGCTTCCTCGCCAGCGCCGCCTGACCGACCGCCCAGCAGCCCCACTAGACCCCAGGGAGAGGAAGAAAACTCCTCCCCCCCCCCCAGCATTCCCAAAGGTAAGGAGGCTGGGGGGGGTAAATAAAAAATAAAAAAAGAGAGTGTGTTAATGTGAGTGTGTGTCTGTTAGTGTGTGTCTGTCAGTGAGTGAGTGTTTGTCTGTTAGTGAGCAAGTGTGTGTCTGTTAGTGAGTGTGTGTTTGTCTGTTAGTGAGTGAGTGTGTGTGTGCTAGTGAGTGAGTGTGTGTCTGTCTGTTAGTGTGAGTGTGTTTGTCTGTTAGTGTGTGTGTGTGTGTGTCTGTTTGTCTGTGTCTGTTAGTGTGTGTCTGCACAAAACCAGGATACACCACTGAAAGGGACACTCTAGGAATTAAAACCATTTCTTCCAAATTAAGTTGTTAAAGGATCCATATAGGGTCAGGAACACAAACATGTATTCCTGACCCTATAGTGTTAAAACCACCATCTAGCCCCCCTGGGCCCCTCATGCCTCCGTAAATATAGCAAAATCTTACTGTATTGAAGCCTGAAGCTGTAACTCTACATGTTGTTTGCCTCAGAAAAACAAACAGTCTGCTGACATCATCAGAGGTGGTAGTCTGATCCAATCACAATGCTTTCCCATAGGATTGGCTGAGACTTACAAAGATGCAGATCAGGGGCAGAGCCAGCATGATTCAAACACAGCCCTGGCCAATCAGCATCTCCTCATGGAGATGAATTGAATCAATGAATCTCTATGAGGAAAGTTCTGTGTCTGCATGTAGAGGGTGGAGACACTGAATGTTTGGATGCATTTTAGGCAGCCATGACGCAGGAAGGATCTCTAACAGCCATCTGAGGAATGGCCAGTGAAGTTATCACTAGGCTGTAATGTAAACACTGCATTTTCTCTGAAAAGACAGTGTTTACAGCAAAAAGCCTGAAGGTAATGATTCTACTCACCAGAACAAATTCAATAAGCTGTAGTTGTTCTGGTGACTATAGTGTCCCTTTAAGGTACAATGAGACTCCTGGAGACACTCTCTATGTATTATAATGTTTGATCAACCACATTCACTAAACTGTCTTTCCAAGCCAGTTTAGTGAATGGGAAGTCACTGATTAACTGAGAGTATGGCTGACCGCTATTAGCAGCACCCCTGCACGGAGTCACACCACGTTTCCTGAATCTGAAAATTCAGAAGGCGGATGCCGCCATGGAGGGAGTGGACATCGCTGCTGGATGCAACTTTGGGGTTAAACCAAGCGATATCGGTTTAACCCCTTGAGGAAACAGTGCCTCCAGAGGCCTCCTGGCACCATAGCAACTTCATTTAAATTAAGTTGTTTTGGTGCCTGAAGTGTCCCTTTAACTTACCAACTGCTGTGATTGCTCTGGGTGTACCTGAAGCAGCAGGGAAGTTAGGTTGAGCAGCATTTGGTAAGATAACAGTAGAGTCTGTCCAAACATTGCTGCTCCGACAGATATAAATAATGTCATTTTCTAAAATAATAATAATAATTTAATTTCATTAAAATGCATTAGTGTCTCTGAGTGTCAATGTGTGTTACTGTATGCGTGCGTGCGTGCGTGCGTGTATAAGAGTGTGTGATCTACATGAGTACATATGAGAGAATTTTAATAAGGAATACATGGGGACAATGTGAGAGGATTATAGTGTTTGTTGTGAAAAATGTCACTGTAAAATTTTTAGAAAGTTTATTTACAATGCTGTTTTCTTACCCATAACTTTGTTTTAAAATGTTCCAAGTTGGGGGCAGAGCCAGGCTGCAGAGTGGAGAGGTCACATGGCACTGCAGCTCCAGCGATTCAAACTAAAAATACCCTAATATAACCTGAAAATACCCAACCAAAACGGCCATAAACCTAAGCCACAACAGAGGAGCCGAGATGGGACGCAAAAATAAGAAACAGAAGCCTGAACAGTCCAGACTTGGCCTTGATATCGGAGCCATGTAGAGGCAGGCACACGGAGCAACCGGGCCCAAGATGTCCGACTACCCAGAAACTTACTCCGACCTGTCGGACGACTTCTCCCAGGGGGAGGACGCACATAACCCCCCCAACCAACTGGTAACAACTACCAAACCTCTGGACCCCGATAATGCACCTGCCACAACAGCGGTGCTCAAGTCGCTGCTGACAGGCCTACAGACCACGCTACAGGCGGAAATGGCGAGCCTCCACACGGACCTCCAGGGCATAACCGGGAGACTGGGCAACCTGGAAGACACCTCTGCCACTGCAGCGGCCCATATTACCTCCATGCAACAGGAGATAAGGGGTCTACAGAGAAAAACAGAGGCTTTTGAGTGGCGGTTCGCCGCACTGGAGGACGCACGCCGAGCGGCCAACTTAAAGGTATGAGGAATACCTGACGATATTCCGGCAGAGGAATTACCGCACTTTGTGCGACGACTCCTGGCAGTGCTGCTACCACCACGGCAAGATAAAGCCATGAGCCTAGACGGCATCCACAGATTCCCCAAACCGGCCAAAGCCCCAACAGCGCCCTCCATAGACACCATAATCCGCTGTCAGCGGAGGGAGGACAGAGCGGCAACTATGGCGGCAGCAAGAAACCATGCCCAATACTCTTTTGAATCCATGTCACTCACCTTTTTCACGGACTTATCTGGCAGTACCTTGGCGTTTAAGCCAATCACTATGCTCCTTCAACAACGAGGCATAACATACCGATGGCGCCCCAACTGCTCCCTGATGGTAACAAAGGGCGAGACCACCCACGAGGTTTACGACCTGCAGGGAGCACAGGACTTATTACCCAAGCTGGGCCTGCCTCAGGATGCCATGCACCCCACGGCACACCCCGAGACCACTAAGACACAGGTGGGATCCTGAAAAGGCGAAAACTTTTGTCCCGCGACGACCCGGACACGGCTCCCCTGCCGACACCCCACCGTGAAAGCTCCCAGAGACATAAAAATCCCGAAAAATTCATGGCCGGGACTGTTTGACCAAACCACAAATAGTGGTAACTTGCCACGACCCCATGGTTGTTTTTGTTATGGTAGATTTGTTTGCTTATTTAGCCTACTTTGCCTAATGTTATATTTCTTAGCCTCTCCTTATTACCACACATATGGATGATGCCAGATATCCACACGTAACACACTCACACCTCTGCCACCCACCCGATCAATTACCTCTCCCCCCCCCCCTCGTCTGCCCTAAGCAGATGCCAGACGATACATACCACCAAATGGTGGACAGACGGGCGTATCTCACACCCAGCAACCCACTGACACGGCTACAATGAGGAAAATACATCCCATCACGCCACGATACACTGCCTTACTCTGCCTTCCAACTATCGGAACAGCCCACTACAAGCATAGTGGGGTATACTTTATGGCACATACACTAACAGCGCAAACTTAACCGCTTAGCATGCCACACATCAAGTATCAATTGGTTATTCTAAAGCCACTATCCTATTCAAATTTCAAGCACACATATGTCATCCTACCGATGTTATCATTAACCTTCTTTACCATGTGTACATCATTTCTTTAATCAACCTACATATTACTAGTCTGCTATCTCAACAAAATCTAAAATGTGCAACATCTTAGCTATGCCAAGAAATGCTATGTAATTGCTCGCATTTGCTATTGTGGCGTTGCAAAAGCGAATGTAATCTTATGCACAAGAAGAAAAAAAAATGTTTCAAGTTCAGCAAAACTATTTGTTTTGGTTTCTATTAAATCATGTTCCATCTATGCAAAATAAAACAAAAATACGATCACACTTTACAGAACACAAACAAACTGGTTTCTGGTGGTTGTTTTTTTATTATGCAAACCACTTGGTAGTGAACGGTTAAATCTAAAGCAAGATTCTTGCATCTGCCTGTCCTCTAGTTATTGCAGTCAATGCATTGTACAGTTTATGTATTCTAGTGTTTGATCAAATTAAACCCAGAGAGAAATGGAGATCCCTCTGATCATATTAATACCTCTGTGCAACAAAGATATCTGCCTGGAGGCTTGCACAGAAATCATGTTTTATCTCTTCCACAACATGTGTTCGAGGAATGCAGTAATCTCTCGTGGTTCCTTGGGGCTCTAATCCAATTTAGCATTTAGAATTTAGAATTTCGCTAATTATAACAGAATCAAGCAAATAGCATTGTTTGCCACCGACTACTGCAGGTATTATCCTCAAAATGTTTGCTGTTTGACTGTAGTTTGCCCCCACCCCAATTTTGGAGAAAATCTGGGGTTGCAGTGCATTTTAAAGCCCAAATCATATATTTAAAAATAATGAATCAACAATAGAAATACATTTAAAAAAGCAGCACTATTGGCTATGCTTCTGGTGTAGGCAATGCTGGTCCTACCATAAGGCTGCACAGATGGCCTACTTGGGGGGCGCATTTTTTGGATGATCAGCAGGAGCAAAGTACACAGCTCAGTGCTCTACTCCTGCCGAACTCTGTATTTAGCATTTTTGAGCCGAGGCTATGGCTGAGAAGCTTCTGTTCCTCTACCCGGTCTTACAGGAAGTGCTCATTGAGTTAATTGAGATCCAAACTTCTTCCTGTCAGACCGAGTAGAGAATACAGGAGCTCCTCTACTGCGGTTTGCAGCTCAGCCATTCTACACAGGGGAGGTATGCTGGCACATGGGAGGAGAGGGGATAGGACACACAGAGGGAGGGGAGGAAAGGAAACACATCAAGGGGCTGGGGGAATGACACAAATGGGTGGCCTGGGGAATGAGACACATATATATATATATATATATATATACAGACACAGCATTGTGTTTTTTTCTGCGATTTTTATAAACCTGAAGCGGTGATACATCCAAATCTGTGTTCTGCTAGCTAGTTCCACCACAAAAAATAAATTTAGTTTACTTTTAGTTATTTTTGGGGAGATTGCAGTTTAGGTTTGTAATATGGATATTAAATAAGTGCATTATTTGCAAAACAAATTACACACGTGGTGTTAAATTTGGAATTCTGCAGTGGCAACTGGGTCTCGGAAAATAATCAGTAAAAAAAATCCTAGGATTTTTGCATTAATTACCTGAAAATCCAGCATGGATAGGAAGGTATATAAGTGCACTCTTAAAGGACATGGTATCATTTGACGCATACACTGGCAACAATGATGTTCAAATAACCTCAAGGACAAATCCTCAACCAATTCTCTTTTGCAAAACTTAAAAAATATTACGATGACGTTTGGTCTGTTTAAGTCATATTACAGTCTGACTGGTTGGACCCTGTTAATGCAGAATGAGATAAAGTTGTACTGAACATTAGAATTAAGAGTCTTGTTTAACAGAAATTTCCTCCTGGGATGTAGGATGATCTATTAACTAATATACTATGAGGTCGTATGTATTTATTGCATTAACAGAGATATGTATTAGGGTTATTGTAATTTATACTTTTTCTCAATGGCGTCAAGTTGACCTTTCCTGAAAGCTATTATCTTGTGCGTTAATAGAGGATGCTTGATGGAGAAATTGTCAGCCGTGTCTAACAGTCTGTGATCAATTTGAAGGGACATGGTTTCTATGGCGACAATCTGAGTCGGGTAAACGGCAATTCACATTGTACCGAATCCTGCAATCTGTCTTACTTACCCCTTGTTTCTGTGCTGTACATAGCATATTTTTTACAGGCATTTATTTTTTTTCTCTTTTCTTTCTGCTGTCCTTTGTTTGATTGTTTGTATGTTTATTCACATTGCATTGGAATTATATTATGTAACTTTTATTTGTTCGACTTTGGCTTATTTATAAATGTATATTATGGCACAACAAAAAAGTAACAGTAGACAAAACCTGCTTTATCCTTGACAATAATAGAAATGTGTTATTCATTGCACAGCTCCTTTGCTCTACCTCTTAAAACGACTTAAAATAAACCAAGGCACACGTTAATTGCCGAAGAGGCCAGGCAAGTGGCCTCTCATCTTCTTTCAACCTGTTTGTGGCAGGGAGAAAGGGAGTAATATCGGGTATGGACCTGATGAGTGGCTTCCACTCCTTCCTTCACCCCACGGTCTGTGAGATGAAGTGTAATAAATAAATGAGGACCAAATATGGAAGCCAACCAATCATATGCTCATCAATGGCACTTCTTGTCTATTCAATAACCGTGAGACTCTTTTGCATTTTATATATAGTATAAAAGTTATACTTTTTACTTCATGTTGCTGTTTATATTCCTTTTCATTCTCTTTTTATCTGTGATCAGCACTATTATGGTGTGGTATGAACTTTGGGATTATAAAACCTATTTTTGTAGTTTATAATGTATGACCTATACTAAAACTTACACCACTGTAGACCTGTGCAGTTGAAAAATCCAATAAAAATATTGTTACAATATTTTTTTTTAATAGAGGTCTAATTCTTTATTTAATTAGTTATTCATCTTTAAAGTGACACTGTCATGCCTGTGTGGCAAGCTCCTCCGCAAGGTTCCCCAAGGCCCTTTCCACCAAAAATAAATGTCGTACCTACGGCCCTCGTATTGTATAGGAAGGGGAGGAAAGAACCCATTTGTCATTATTGAATGTCTTTTTTCAGCTATCCAAATGACATGTATTTGAATGTCTTTTAACTATCAAAATGACAAAAACGAATTTTGACTTATATTTTAATTGAACTAAACAAAATAAAAAAAAATGTACCTTCATTGTTAAAAAAACAAAAACAAAAGAGCAACCTAATAAAAATAAAAAATGCAATGCCAAAGTAAAGGAAGATCCCCCCAAAACTGACTGCATAGAAACAGAGAAACATAGAATGTGACGGCAGATAAGAACCATTCGGCCCATCTAGTCTGCCCAATTTTCTAAATACTCTCATTAGTCCCTGGCCTTATCTTATAGTTAGGATAGCCTTATGCCTATCCCACGCATGCTTAAACTCCTTTACTGTGTTAACCTCTACCACTTCAGCTGGAAGGCGATTCCATGCATCCACTACCCTCTCAGTAAAGTAATAATTCCTGATATTATTTTTTAAACCTTTGTCCCCATACTGAGCATTTAGAGAGGGAAAGTCCTTATATAGACCAGTGCAACTCTGAATGCTTAGTAAGAGGCACAGGCAAGTCTCACTACACACAAGAATGTGAAGTGCTACATTTTTGCCTATTGTTATTATTATTTATAGAGAACCAACACATTTTGCAGTGCTGTACAATAGGTGGACTAACAGACAAGTATTTGCAACAAGATGAGTGTGTAGGGAGGTAGGAGGGAGTAGGTTAAAGTTGCACAAGAGGTTAAGGGTAATATAGCTTTCATGTATGTGAATAAGTAGGTTACTGGAATTGTTTACAATGAAGGGTTAGTTTTTTAGATGACACAGTTGCAGTAGAGGAAGCAGGGTTGATTACCAAGGTACGTGGAGGGAAAGCTATTAGCAGTTTTATTGATATGCTTTCCTAAATAAATTAGTTTTAGATGATCTTTTGAAGGTACGGAGACTTGGTAAGAGTCTAATGGAGCAGTGAAGGGAGTTCCAGAGGAACGGCGCAGCCCCAGAGAAGCCTCAAAGGTGGGCGTCAAGGTTGTGAGTATAAACAGAGAGTAGATGCAGACCTTTGGCAGAGTGTTAGGGACCTGGGCTGGACATACTTGTTTATTAGTGAGGATAGGTAGATAGGTGCATTTCGAATAGTTTTGTAATTAAGTACCAGAATTTTAAATTGAGCCCTAAATCTTACGGGACGCTAGGACTGACAGAGGGGGGAGACATGGAAAGCAGATGGGAAGATGAACCTTGCTGCTTATAGCTTGTAATGGGGCAAGCTGGGAATGTGTAACTGTGACGGACCGCTGGCACTCCGACCGAGTACCTCCACCAATCGATGCTCCTAGCGCTTCCTGAGGACTCCAAGCACTCCAACCGACACCATCCGCACTGCAGACCCCACTTCCAGCGATGCAGCTGCGCCGGGGTCTCGCCGTCTCTAACCCACCCTGGATCCAAGGCCAGGATCCAGCTTCCAGTGGGTGAACCTCTCCTAAATCCAGAGAGCAGGAACCAGGAACAAGCTCTTACAGCAGCTTATACATAGGGGAGTATTGTGTAGTTATCCCTTCCCCCAAGCATGAGCCAAGGCTTCAAGAAAGGTGCAAGTGGGTCTGTTTAATGCAAGCCAGCACTTACAATTTATACAAACATTTAAACCCCCAACAGCCTCATTTACATACAATAGGTTACATAGATTACTATAGTACAAGGAAGGGTGGGGTCAGACAATGATGGGAGATTGAGGAGGGACAGAGCAGCTAGTTTAAACTGATCTGGCAGTGTCCCTGGGACAACATCCTATTGGGGAAACATTAGGACAGGAATAAGGGGGAGGGGGAGAGGCACAGATAAGCAATACATACAACATACTCCTCCTCTGTGTCTGAGAGATAATTGATTATCTTCAGGTACAGAAAAATACACAATTTACAAACACCCCAAAAGTACCCCCAAGATCCATGGAAACCCCACAAGAGTCACATCCTCGGATAGCCCTGATCTGGGTGATCAACATATCCAAAACTCACCCAGATCGGTTCAGTGGTTTGTTTTTTCCCTGGAAGTCACATGTCTTTTTGCAGGGCCCATAATCCTGGTGCAAGAGGCTGGCAAGCAGGCCTCTCCAAGTACAAGTGGCAATGTTAATTCCGCCACAGTAACCACTGAGAAATAGATTGCAGTAGTCAAGGCGAGAGATGATAGCGGCATGGACCAGCACCTTGTACGCGTCCAGTGTTAGGTAGGGAAGGATGCGAGGTATGTTTTTGAGATGGAAGTGGCAGGATTTGGCGAGTGACTGGATGTAAGGGTTGAGGGAGAGGTTGGAGTCAAAGAGAAAATCTAGGCAGCGAGCCTGCAAGGTAGAATTGATGGTACTGCCATTGACGTGGAGGGAGAGAGACATGGGACTAACAACACTTGAGGGAGGAAAGACGAAGAGATCTGTTTTGGACAAGTTAAGTTTAAGGCAATGAGCAGCCATCCAGTAAGAAATAATAGAGAGGCATTCAGAGACATGAGTCAGGAGGGATCATTAGAAGATAAATGTTTGTGTCATTTGCATACAAGTGATATTGGAAGCCAACAAAGCTAAAGAGTTTACCAAGGGAGGCAGTATAGATCAAGAACAGTAAGTGATTAACAGGGCCGGACTGGGGATGCAAAGCAGCCCTGGAAAAAAAATCTATGCCAGCCCCATAAGTCAATGCGCCATATATTGTCGCATGTAATATGTAAGGCTATGTCTTCCCACCCCAGATGATTGAGTAATATATATATATATATATATATATATATATATATATATATATATATATATATATAATATATATATTGCTTTTTATAATATAAAATATTGGTCCTTTCAGAGTAAAACGTTTAATTATACAGTAAGCATACTCACATGCCGACACAGACAATCTCACTAACACACACAAGCTCATTGATACACAGCCTCATAGACAATCTCACTGATATACATAAGCTCATTGACATAAACACACAAACTCACTCGCTAGCAGACACACACACACATACATACATGCAAGTAAGCAAGCTCACTAGCAGGCGCACACACACACAGCTTAATGTAGTGGTTCTGGTGTCTATAGCCTGTCTCTGCAGGCTCTTCAATGTAAACACTGACTTTTCAGAGAAAAGGCAGTGTTTACATTGCTTCCAAGTGACACCTCTAGTGACAGTCACTCAGACAGTTACTAGAGGTGCTTCCTGTGTCAGTGAGTAAAAACACTATTTTTAAAACACACACAGACACACACACACACACCATGGCAGACACACACACACACCATGACAGACATACACATACCACGACAGACAGACACACACACACACACCATGATACAGACACAAACGTGACACAGACACAAACACACACATCATGACAGACACACACCATGACACAGACACACACCATGACACAGACAGTCTATGACACAGACACACACACCATGACAGACAGACACACACACCATGACACAGACACACAACATGACACAGAAAGTCCATGACACAGACACACCCACACCATGACAGACACACACACACACACACACCATGACAGACAGACACACACACACACACCATGACAGACACACACACCATGACAGACAGACAGACACACACCATGACAGACACACACGCACTCACACACCATGACAGACACACACACACACACCATGACAGACACACACACACACCCCATGACAGACACACACACACAAACACAATGACAGACACACACACATACCATGACAGACAGACAGACAGACACACACACACACACACACCATGACAGACACGCACACACCATGACAGACACACACACACACACACCATGGCAGGCACACACACACACACACACACCCCATGGCAGACAGACAGACACACACCATGACAGACACAGACACACACACACACACCATGACAGACACACACACACACACCATGACAGACACACACACACACCATGACACACACACACACACACAGCCGCATGGGAAGCTGTGCTGTGCTGTATCTGCTCCCCTGCCCTCGCGCGCTACTGAATGAGAGCGGGGCCGGAATATGACGTCATATTCCGGCCCCGCTCTCATTCAGTAGCGCGCTGGGAGCAGAGACAGCACAGCACAGCTTCCCATGCGGCTGCCAGCACACCCAGATGTCTGCCCGGCCCCAGGTACCGACGGCCCACCGGGAAATTTCCCGGTGTCCCGGTGGGCCAGTCCGGCCCTGGTGATTATCCCCTTAAGGATGGAGCCAAATGTACAAGTTGTGATCAAAACAAAACGTAAACAAACCACAGAATTTGGCTCTATGTCTGTTCAACTATAATTTACCTCTTTCCTACTAAGTGCACCCACACTTATTATCTATTGGTTTGTTCAGGGGAAACAGGGATTTCATTCCATATCAAACATTCATATATAGAACTCCATTTTATATGAATAAAATCTTAAAAAGTTTTAAAAATTAAGAAATTTTGATATTTTTCAATTTCTGCATGTCAATTTAACTGTTAATGTCACAATACTGTTTGGTTTTACTGCAATAAAACATACATATTTGTATTCAGAAATGTCTCATGAGTAAAATAGTAACCCCCATGTATAGGTTTTATGGTGTTTTGGAAAGTTACAGGGTCAAATATACGTCTTGTCTATTTATTTATTTTTTACATAGAAATTTCACAGATTGGTTTGCTGTGTCTAGGCTGCCTTTGAGACTGTATGGCAGCCAAGAAATGAAAATTACCCCCATCATGGCATACCATTTGAAAAAGAAGACATCCCAAGGTATTCAAAATGGGGTATGGCCAGTCTTTTGTAGTAGCCACTTGGGCACAAATGCTAGCCAACGTTAGAGTTAGGTTTTTTTTTTTTCATTTTTCAAATAAAAACTGTACTTTTACTGATAATATTATTGTCAGTGTATAGTTTACTGCCCTGAAACACTCCTAGTTCTATTCAGTGATGTATCACAAGCGCCACAGTACCCCCCATGTATAGGTTTTATGGGTTTTTGAAAGTTACAGGGTCATATATACGGCTTATCCATATATGCTTTTTCACAATGAAATTTGTCAGATTGGTTTTCTGTGTCTAGGCTGCCTTTGAGACCGTATGGAAGCAAGAAATGAAAATTACCCCCATCATGGCATACCATTTGAAAATGTAGACATCCCAGGGTATTCAAAATGGGGTATGGCCAGTCTTTTGTAGTAGCCATTTGGGCACAAATGCTAGCCAAAGTTAGTGTTCGTCTTTTTTTTTGCATTTTTCACATAAAAACTTTAATTTTACTGATAATATTATTGTCCGTATATAGTTTACTGCCCTGAAACACTCCCAGTTCTGTTCAGTGATGTCTCACGAGCGCCACGGTACCCCCCATGTATAGGTTTTATGTTTTTTTTTTAAAGTTACAGGGTCATATATACGGCGTATCCATTTATGCTTTTCACAATGGAATTTGTCAGATTAGTTTGCTGTGTCTAGGCTGCCTTTGAGACCGTATGGCAGCTAAGAAATGAAAATTACCCCCATCATGGCATACCATTTGAAAATGTAGACATCCCAAGGTATTCAAAATGGGGTATGGACAGTCTTTTGTAGTAGCCACTTGGGCACAAATGCTAGCCAAATTTAGTGTTAGTTTTTTTTTTTGCATTTTTCACATAAAACTGTACTTTTACTGATAATATTAATGTCAGTATATAGTTTACTGCCCTGAAACACTCCCAGTTCTGTTCAGTGATGTCTCACAAGCGCCACGGTACCCCCTATGTATAGGTTTTATGCGGTTTTTGAACGTTACAGGGTCATATATACGGCTTATCCATTTATGCTTTTTCACAATGAAATTTGTCAGATTAGTTTGCTGTGTCTAGGCTGCCTTTGAGACCGTATGGCAGCCAAGAAATTAAAATTACCCCTTAATGGCATATCATTTGAAAAAGTAGACATCCCAAGGTATTCAAAATGGGGTATGACCAATCTTTTGTAGTAGCCACTTGGGCACAAATGCTAGCCAAAGTTAGTGTTCGTTTTTTTTTTTGCATTTTTCACATAAAAACTGTACTTTTACTGATATTATTAACATCAGTATATAGTTTACTGCCCTGAAACACTCCCAGTTCTGTTCAGTGATGTGTCATGAGTGCCACGATACCCCCCATGTATAGGTTTTATGTTTTTTTTTAAGTTACAGGGTCATATATACGGCTTATCCTTTTATGTTTTTTCACAATGGAATTTGTCAGATTAGTTTGCTGTGTCTAGGCTGCCTTTGAGACCGTATGGCAGCCAAGAAATGAAAATTACCCCTTAATGGCATACCATTTGAAAAAGTAGACATTCCAGGGTATTCAAAATTGGGTATGGCTAGTCTTTTGTCGTAGTCATTTGGGCACAAATGCTAGCCAAAGTTAGTGTTCCGTGTTTTTTTTTGCGTTTTTCACATAAAAACTGTACTTTTACTGAGAATATTATTGTCAGTATATAGTTTACTGCCCTGAAGCACTCCTAGTTCTGTTCAGTGATGTCTCACGAGCGCCATGGTACCCCCCATGTATAGGTTTTATGGGGTTTTGGAAAGTTACAGGGTCAAATATACGCTTGTCCATTTTTGGTTTTACACATTGAAAATTGGCAAAGCGATTTTCTGGGCCTATCTTGCCTTTGAGAGAGCATGGCAGCCTGGGTAATAACATTTCCACCCACATAGCGGTAATAGTTTTATTTGTGCTTTTTTCCACACATGAACTCACTTTTCACAGGACATTTCTTATTCCTGGTATGAGTTATTGCAACAAAGCCTCACTATTTTTTTTTTTTAACATTGTCTCCTGAATATAACACTACCCCCATGTCCTGGATTTTCTGTTGTTTTTTTTTTGAGGAAGTCACAGGGACAAATATATTAGATGTCCATTTCAAAGTTGGAAATTTGACAGTGATTTGCTGGGCCTATGTGCCTATTTAGAGAGCATGGCAGCCTGGGTAATAACATTTCCACCGTTATGGCATACCATTTTCAAAAGTAGGCAACCCAGAGTACAACAAATGGCAGACCTTGAGATGTTTGGTCTAGCCATTTTAACAGAAATGATGGGCCCATGTAGCAATTTCTACTTTTATTTTTGTCTTTTTAATCACATAAATTGCATTTTCACTACAAATGTAATAATTCTGGTATTAGTTAGTGCACTAAAACTTCATTATTTTGATTTAACACTGTCTTCTGAATATAACGGTACCCCCACGTATCATTATTTCAGATTCTTTCCGATAAGTACAGGGCGAAATATATTAGATGCCCTTTTAGCTTGTAAGTTTGACAAAGTGATTTGCTGGGCCTATGTGGCTATTTAGAGAGCATGGCAGCCTAGGTAATAAAATTTCCACCGTTATGGCATACCATTTTCAAAAGTAGGCAACCCAGAGTACAACAAATGGCAGACCTTGAGATGTTTGGTCTAGCAATTTTAACAGAAATGATGGGCCCATGTAGCAATTTCTACTTTTATTTTTGTCTTTTTAATCACATAAATTGCATTTTCACTACAAATGTAATAATTCTGGTATTAGTTAGTGCACTAAAACTTCATTATTTTGATTTAACACTGTCTTCTGAATATAACGGTACCCCCACGTATCATTATTTCAGATTCTTTCCGATAAGTACAGGCGAAATATATTAGATGCCCTTTTAGCTTGTAAGTTTGACAAAGTGATTTGCTGGGCCTATGTGGCTATTTAGAGAGCATGGCAGCCTAGGTAATAAAATTTCCACCGTTATGGCATACCATTTTCAAAAGTAGGCAACCCAGAGTACAACAAATGGCAGACCTTGAGATGTTTGGTCTAGCAATTTTAACAGAAATGATGGGCCCATGTAGCAATTTCTACTTTTATTTTTGTCTTTTTAATCGCATAAATTGCATTTTCACTAGAAATGTCATAATCCTGGTATTAGTTAGTTCACTAAAACCTCGGTATTTTGATTTAACACTGTCTTCTGAATATAACGATACCTACATGTACAATGTTTCCAGGTTTTTAGTATATCACAGGAATAGTACAGTACCCCCACATACTGGTGGGTCAAGATGGCTATCCTTCCCCTGATAAATACGAAACGCCCATGTATATCCAGATTTTGATTCACACAATTTATAAAATTTTACACCGTATCGGGACCGTTTAGAAGGGATATACTGTTTAAAAAGTAATCTACCCTTAAATTTCATTAAGGACTCATCTATACAAATATTTTCTTCAGGGACATAATTTTGGGAGAATTTGTCTGACAGAAGTTCAATTAGGGGCCGAATTTTGTACAGCCTGTCAAACAATGGGTAGTTTCTTGGGGGGCACAGTGTGTTGTCGTTGAAGTGGAGGAAACGCAGCAGCTGCTCATAGCGATCCCTCTTCATAACCCCAGGGAAAAGAGGGGTCGCCAGGATGGGGTGCTTGTACCAGTAGGACTTGATACTCGCCCAAAATTTGCACATTTCTGCGAGATCCGTGGGGTGCCACATATTACGCTGATTGTAATGTGACCCCGGATTCGCAGTCAGATATTGGTTGGCAAATAAATTGGTTTGCTCAACCAATAACTGAAATACTTCCTCTGACATAAACAAATCAAAATATTTTAGGGGGGGAGGGGGGTGGCCAGCGGAGCAACCGACCAGATGCGTTTATGCAGAGTTCCGGCTCCATAGACAATATACATAGACAAAAAGCCACGAAAACGGGCAAAAACAAGAGACAAATTATACACAATACCTCCACAATCGAGATGGGGGCGCAAAAACGAAAATCAGCCCACACAGAAGGCCTTTACCAACCCAACATCCGAAGGTCCTTCGACGGACCACGGCCTCAGGCCCAATCCAAGATTGCCCCCAGCAGACCACGAGGCTCCAGCACATCGGAGGACTCCGAGGGGGAAGAAGGATCTGTGGCCTCGCAGGCGAACATCGGAGTGCACCACAGGGCAGACTCGGATACCGACACATCCCCAGCCACTAAAGGGGACATTAAAAGGCTGCTACTGGACCTCCGAGCAGTGTGGAAAGCAGATCTTACGGGAGTGCAGGCGGAGGTCGGTACACTGAATTGCCGCATCAGCGATTGGGACCCAAGCCCAGATAGAATGTCCCGGCAGATCCAGAGCCTGACTAGAACAGTCACCGCCCTCGAGGCCAGGCACCGCAAGAGAAACGTGCGGATGCGAGGGGTGCCGGAGACTGTGACCTCAGAGGCCTTAAAGGACTTTGCTACTAAGGTGGCCAGGGCTCTGGGCGTGCGGGGAGACAACAAAGCGCCGCCGCTGATAACGGCATTCAGGGTCCGGAAAGCCCCACTGCACCTGCTGATGCACCACGAGATACCATAGTGGTGACACGGGACATCGCGGTCAAGACGACTATTAACCCGCTCCAGAGGCCAAGCATCATGGACCGTAGAAAACTGGCAGATAAAAAAATTTGCAGACCTACCTTTCGCAGTGTTAGCGGAGCCGCGCCGGTTTCAGCTGGTTACCATGATACTGAGAGACCACAGCATCAGATACAGATGGGGAGCGTCTGGAACCCTGGTAGTGCCCCACGGCGAGTCGGTGCTGATCCTGTCTGCTGGAGAGGATCCAATGAAACTTCTCAAAACGCTGCAGCTACCTCACGTAACACCGCTAGCACACGGAACAGCCAATGCCGAGAATGATATGACCCTGGCACCGAGAGGGGTGGCCCGGGACAGAGCCCGAGAACCCTCCATAGACTGGTCCGCCCGAGGGTGAACAGCTCCCGAGGACATGAGAGCAGCCCTGCACATCAACAAGTTAATGCACGGACTGCTTAGGAATTATAGTACCTACCTTGCTGTCCAATATGACTTGACCCTTTCGACTTCAGTCCTTATCCCTGATGAATCACCCGCCAAGTCAATATACACGAGTAACGTATACCATCTAAAGAGACAGCCTAGCTGTATGGGCAACCCATCTAAGCCCTTACCGTCTTATCATATTGTATCTCACTTGTATGATTATTTATAATTGTTTTTTTTTGTTTTTTTTTTAATATAATTTCTATATGTTTTTATTTATTTTATTTTATTTCATTTCTTGCTTTCTTTTTTTTATTATTTATTTCTTTATTTATTTTTATATATATGTATTTTTGTTTTTATTTATGCTGTCGGTCCTGTAGACAAAAGGGGGGGCAAGAAACAAATAGCAACACAACATTGAGACACCCCTGTACCCCCAAATAGCATACCAAGGCACACATTATAAAGCCCGCTGCCCAGAGCCGGGCTTAGGCCGGCAATCACACTGCTGCCCAGACAGACTCACTATACCAGACGAGAGCAGTACCCACCCGTTAACTACACTGCAGAAAATCAGCCACACGTAGCACATTACTTCAATGGCACTGACCCCACCATGTTAAATAAACCCTACCTATCTGCACACTAAATGTCTTCCCTCGGCCGGCAGGAGGGACACGGAAGCAGCCAAACGATAATGACACCAAGAGATGATCCTCGTAAACCGAACCCACCTAGCTCGCAATGGGATCCCAGACTCCAGCATTACAAAAATGTTCACACTGTTTCACCCATACCGGGCCATTTATTCCCCACACCGGGATCACCCGGCCATAGATGCCCTTTACCTAGACAACGCCCCCCACACTATCCAAGGTGGGATCTCACGACTCCCAAACAAGACTTACGGGTAGCTGAACAACCTTACCCAGCATAGACTAAGATACCACCACAGATACACTCATGGTGTACCGACCAAGTGACTAACTTGCAAAAAGTAGCCTGTAATTGGCATACCACTATGGCACCCACGATGACTACCACCCATATCACGTCCACATACAACCCTATTACACTGAATTACATCACGGGGACCCAGTGACTCCTAGCCAACTGACTACCCACAAGACCACAATGGTGGACATGCTGAACTCATCAAGTTACTCGGGAACTACCCTTTACTTAATCCTTTGTTGGTTATAATTCCCATAACACCTGTGTTATACCAGCCTTTCCTTCATTCAAAACACCCACGCTACATGCTTTGTGCACTTGGATGATATGTGACCCTACGGGGTATTTATTTCTAAATGTTAACAATGTCTTTATCATGCTATGATGTGCACTTACCGTGCGGTGTGAACCAAACTAAAGAATTTTAAAAAATAAAAAAACGCAAAGCACCTGCATAGTATACAGACCTGTCGGTTTAACCTGGGCTCACTGGTTTGTCTCTTATATTTACGGTTCCCTTAAAGTTAACCCATGAATAACTAAGCATTTACAATGGTGCAGATTGCTTGCAATATATGACTAAATATAGTGCTGTGATCTCAAGCAACATTGTTCTAGATAGCATGTATAACCTGACTGCTCCTTGTATTCTGTTATGCCTGTCTATGTTTACTTTTGAATTTCTAATATTATTGTGATGTTTCATTGGTGACTAACATCTCAAAATAATCAAAGCCCACTCGGCATGACCCCATGCACTGGTTATCTAATATGCTTTTGTTCTTGTATGTATACCAAAAGGGCATGACCCACTCTGTTTATTACATTACCTCCTGTACATGCTGAGTGACCAAAATACAGAATTTAAAACGCAAAGCCCCTGCATAGTATACAGACCTGTCGGTTTAACCTGGGCTCACTGGTTTGTCTCTTATATTTACGGTTCCCTTAAAGTTAACCCATGAATAACTAAGCATTTCAAATTGTGCAGATTGCTTGCAATATATGAATAAATATAGTGCTGGTATCTCAAGCAACACTGTTCTAGAAAGCATGTATAACCTGACTGCTCCTTGTATTCTGTTATGCCTGTCTATGTTTACTCTTGAATTTCTAATCAACAAAAAAAAAGTGCAATGTATCCTGCAGTACTGAAACTTGTAATTATCTATGCACTTTCAAAAATAAAGAATTTAAAATATATATATATATATATATATTGTAGAGGCTCCCAAGCATCCACCATAACCGTGATGTCAGAGGTCGCCGTAAATGGTGGAATATCTGTGGCCGTCAGGTTCGGGGGCACCCAGTCTCCATCTGGCATTGGGGTTGCTGAGCGTCCTCTTGTTGGTGGTGGTGGGGCACCATCACTAGAGGAGTGAGTCATAGCCTCAATGTCAGAGGCAGTGATAGTGTCACTGTCTTGCAGAGTGTCACTATCACTGCCTGCCAGAATGCCTGCTGAGAACTGCCTCCTCGGCTGAGTAGCGACGTGCCATTCTAGGGGGGACTACTCAATAATTAATAAAAAAAAAGGGGGGAAATTACTAAATTCCTACCTGCCTAACACCCTACTACCCACCCTCAAAAACCCACAAAAAAATTAAAAAAAGGTTACAAGGTCTCAGGTGTGAATGGGGAGCAGGTGTGTTAAATTTGGTGTTATCGCTCTCACTCTCTCATGCTGGTCACTGTTCAACATGGCACCTCATGGCAATGAACTGTCTGAGGATCTGAAAAAAAATAACGTTGTTCTACATAAAGATGGCCTAGGCTATAAGAAGATTGCCAAGACCCTGAAACTGAGCTGCAGCAGCACGGTGGGCAAGACCATACAGCGGTTTCACATGACAGGTTACACTCAGAACAGGCCTCACCATGGTCGACCAAAGAAGTTGAGTGCACGTGCTTAGTGTCATATGCAGAGGTTAAATAGACGTATGAGTGCTGCCAGCATTGCTGCAGAGGTTGAAGGGGTGGGGGATCAGCCTGTCAGTGCTCAGACCATATGCCACACACTGCATCAAATTGGTCTTCATGGCTGTCGTCTGAGAAGGAAGCCTCTTCTAAAGATGCTGCACAAGAAATCCCGCAAATAGTTTGCTGAAGACAAGCAGACTAAGGACATGGATTACTTGAACCATGTCCTGTGGTCCGATGAGACCAAGATAAACTAATTTGGTTTAGATTGTGTCAAATGTGTGTGTCAGCAACCAGGTGAGGAGTACAAAGACAAGTGTGTCTTGCCTACAGTCAGGCATGGTGGTGGTAGTGTCATGGTCTAGACCTGCAGGAGTGCTGCTGGGATTAGGGAGCTACAGTTCGTTGTGGGAACCATAAATGCCAACATGTACTGTGACATACTGAAGCAGAGCAGGATTCCCTCCCTTCAGAGACTGGGAGGGCAGTATTTCAACATGATAACGACCCCAAACACACCTCCAAGATGACCACTGCCTTGCTAAAGAACCTGAAGGTAAAGGTGATGGACTGGCCAAGCATGTCTCCAGACTTAAACCCTATTGAGCATCTGTGGGGCATCCTCAAACAAAAGGTGGGGGAGCGCAAGGTCTCTAACATCCACCAGCTCCGTGATGTTGTCATGGAGGCGTGGAAGAGGACTCCAGTGGCAACCTGTGAAGCTCTGGTGAACTCCATGCCCGTGAGGGTTAAGGCAGTGCTAGAAAACAATTGTGGCCACACAAAATATTGACACTTTGGGCCCAATTTGTACTCACTTTTGTTGCCAATGGTTTAGACATTAATGGCTGCGTGTTGAGTTATTTTGAGGGGACAGCAAATTTACACAGTTATACAGGCTGTACACTTACTACTTTACATTGTTGCAGAGTGTCATTTCTTCAGTGTTGTCACATGAAAAGATATAATAAAACATTTACAAAAATATGAGGGTGTACTAACTTTTGTGAGACACTGTATACATATGTACTGTTGTTTAATGCATTAGGTTTTAGTTCAATAATATATTTTAAATACAGTACACTGTGTACCCCTATGTGCTCCCTGCTTTCTCTTTCTGTTATTTAATCTGTTATGTACATTAATCCCTTAAGGACCTTCTGGAATAAAAGGGAAACATGACATGTCACACATGTCATGTGTCCTTAAGGGGTTAATCAGACATGGTCAAATTTAGATACTCAGCTGTAGCATAAATTCTAATTCAGCGATGCTGTATGAATCGTGAATTGTAGTCCTAAAGCAGCTGGGTGGGAAGGATCGTGGAAATGGTAGTCCTAAAGCAATTGTGGGTTATGTTTTTGCAATCCCTCTATTAAATTATCCAGCATGTGCTGTACTTTCCAGCTGGACAACAAATCAAATGAGCAATTGTAATTTTAAAGTGATCGATAATCTATTTCTATGTTTTCCTATGTTGTACTCCGACAAAGGTGATTTCCCAAGCTGTACTGCTCTGCAGAGATTTGGTAGAGCGAGATTACTCGGCCCTGGGTAATATAAACAGAAGAACCCTCACTCTTCACGCTAACATGGTGCGCTGTCTAGACAGATTAAGATAATGACCATGCTATAAGAGGCTTAAACTGTACTTACACAGGGTTACAAATCTGTAAGAGAAATGGAATGAAATCAGCCCCAGAATTCAGAATCTTATCTTAAAAATATTTTTTTATTTTTTTATTTAATTAAATTAATTTATTGTTATTATTATTATTATTGATACTATTAATATTTAAAAAAAATTAGTTACATTTTTCTGTTTCATTCCCTTGGAAAAAACAATTTTGACCATAATCACAACATATTGTTTGATAATTATTGATTTAAATGTTACCACAGCCAATGAGGTTTTAACATTGTCATTGCATTCACTCTTTTTCAATGTTTTTTTTTTGTTGTTTTAAATCACTTTTAACATTTTCACTTTTCTACACTTACACTGCCTGTGTTCTAAAAGAACACTTTAAGGATTGTAACCAATTAATTCCGTTGAAGTCGTTATATTCTCTGAAGTTTCCCGAAGCCTTCTTTCTATTCAGTATTAAACGGTTTTGGAACCCAGCTGTTTGGGTTAATGAAGAGGCATTAGCCCAAAGAGCAATGGGAGGAGGTGATTGGCTAAGAGCATCAGCAGACTGCTGTCCGTGTATCATAACTAGCTATTACTGGTATGAATTGATATTGCTAAGGATTCATGTAATCTCTGCTTTAGCCACACCTCCAGTGGCTGGGCGGTGGGGGGTCAGGAACTCTCATTCTGCGTTTAACTGTTCAAGAATGATTAAGCCATCTGTAAAGAAGGAAGTAGCGTCTTAGGATGTCCACAGGTGTAGGGGATATGCAACGGGAGGAAGGGACAGAGAAGGAATATATAGTGTAGTATGCCAGATGCCGATGATAAGTATGAAAATAAATACACTTAGAGTGTATACAGCTACCAGTTAGCTCTACTTCTTTTCAAATAATTTTTATTGGAAACTTTTTATTTTATTAGGAAATAACAAGGGAAAAGGAAAAAGGGGCGATAACCGGGGCAAACACATACCCCAATCCAAGTCCAATACAGATATACAAAGAAGTATTTACAGGATACACAAATGACCGTAAAATGACAATAATACAAATGCTAAATAGGTAAGGAACTTACTACAATCATATATATATATGTATTGCATTGTAGATTGAAAAATCCCGCAAACCAATAATACAAGTATCGGCCAGAGAGGGGCATGTGCACAAAAAAAAAAAAAAGAAAGAAAATTTAAAATTAAAACAAACAAAAAAAAAACAATAAAAAATATTTTAAAAAATAGGGGTACAAATATTCCCAATTAAATAAATATGAGGGATAAGGTTGAAAAGTACTAATTCCTTAAAAATGTACAGGCATATAAATTGGGGAGAAATTGAAAGTACAAATAGTGCCAAGTCTGAGTAAAAGACAACAATAGTTATATACGTTCATTCTAAAAACTCCTAGCTAAATATTACACTCCATCATTACCATCATCAGAAAGCCAAGCCAAGCCCCAAAACACCACCACAAACTGCAATATATATGATATAGCTTAATGAAGCAGTTTTGGTGTATACAACATGCCCCTGCAGCCTCAATGCTCAATCCTCTGCCATTTAGGAGTTAAATCCCTTTGTTACATAGTTACATAGTTAGATAGCTGAAAAGAGACTTGCGTCCATCAAGTTCAGCCTTCCTCACACCTGTTTTTTGCTGTTGATCCAAAAAAGAAAAAAAAAAAAAAAAAAACCCAGTTTGAAGCACAATTTTGCAACAAGCTAGGACAAAAAATTCCTTATTGACCCCAGAATGGCAGTCAGATTTATCCTTGAATCAAGCAGTTATTACCCTACATTGAAAGATTATATCCTTGAATATTCTGTCTTTGCAAGTATGCATCTAGTAGCTGTATGAACCCTAGTCACACCTCCCTGCATGTGACTTGCACAGCCTTCCATAAACACTTCCTGTAAAGAGAGCCCTATTTAGGCTTTCTTTATAGCAAGTTCTGTTTAATTAAGATTTGCTTATCCCCTGCTATGTAAATAGCTTGCTAGACCCTGCAAGAGCCTCCTGTATGTGATTAAAGTTCAATTTAGCAATTGAGATACAATTATTTAAGGTAAATTACATCTGTTTGAAAGTAAAACCATTCTTTTTTCAATGCAGGCTCTGTCAGTCATAGCTAGGGGAGGTGTGGCTAGGGCTGCATAAACAGAAACAAAGTGATTTAACTCCTAAATGACAGTGAATTGAGCAGTGAAATTGCAGGGGAATGATCTATACACTAAAACTGCTTTATTTAGCTAAAGTAATTTAAGTGACTATAGTGTTCCTTTAACCCCTCCAGGACGGAGTCAATTAAGAGGACTTTATCAAAGTCAGATTCCAATATCCATGTGGCGTTTTTTTGTTTTTCTCTTTTAGTGATGTTTGCAGTTTGCCCTACTGTACGTGTGTGCTTGAAATCTCAAGCATGCGCACAGAACCCACGTATCACCCGTTATGTCTCCTGAAACACAAGTCAGACCTCACAGTAGGAGTGCAAGGACAGAAATAAGCAAAGTAATCAAACATTGAAACACTTTCAATGAATTTACTATTAACCCAAAAATGATCAAATTTGATCATTTTTGTTTAGTTTTGTTCATAAGCAAAACAAATACTCCATATGTCTGAAATGCTTTGTATGTGTGGGGTTTTCATAGTGTAATCAACAGGCCACAAGATGCACAGGATTCCAGGCTTATTATTTATTTGATTCGCTGTCAAAACCTTGCAATGATTGCATTTTGATCTCGTGATAGTGTGATTAACAGTGATTACAAATGTTAAGACTGGATTTAAGTTGATAAATTCTAACTTAAATTAAATGTATTATTATAAATGTAATAATAATAGCTACTATTTTACTAAATTGTTTCATTAGAACTTTGCATAAAATTGCTTTTATACTTTTTGTACATTGAAGATTTCTCCTGCCTTTCAAATTAGTAAAGGAGCACTATAGGGTCAGCTATATCCCTGGCCCTATAGGGTAAAAACCACCATCTAGCCATCCTGGTCCCCTCTCACCTCCCTAAATATAGTAAAATCTTACTTGTATTCAAGTCTGGAGCTGCTTACTTTGTCCCTGTTTCTTTGTGACCTGCCAACTGTCTGCTGACATCATCAGAAGTGGTAGCCTGATCTAATCACAATGCTTCCCCATAGGATTGGCTGAGACTGACAAAGAGGCAGATCAGAGGCAGATCCAGTACAATTCAAACACAGGCCTGGCCAATCATCATCTCCTCATAGAGATGCATTGAATCAATGAATCTCTATGAGGAAAATTCAGTGTCTGCTTGCAGAGTGAGGAGACACTGAATGTTTTAATGCATTTTAGGCAGCAATGACCCAAGAAGGATCTCTAACAGACATCTTAGGAGTGGCCAGTGAAGTTATCACTAGGCTGTAATGTAAACACTGCATTTTCTCTGAAACAAGCAGTGTTTACAGCAAAAAGCCTGAAGGTAAGGATTCTACTCACCAGAACAAATTCAATAAGCTGTAGTTGTTCTGGTGACTATAGTATCCCTTTACCTCCTTAAGGACACATGACATGTGTGACATGTCATGATTCCCTTTTATTCCAGAAGCTTGGTCCTTAAGGGGTTAAGCAAATTGCCAGAGATTAGAATTCTACATATAATGCTAAATTATTGTTATATTTATCACAAATATTCCCTTTTTATTTTAATTCTTTATTTTTATTGTGCAAGTATCAACATTCAAGCTGTATATGCCACAATAGCATTATCCAACATAGTATAACAAATAAAGGGTATTATTAGTATGGCGTCAATACAAGTTGCACATTTTTATATTATAATGATAATAGGCGCGGAACAATAACATAACAAATGTCAGTTAGTGAGGTAAACAGTCTGGTGTGGTAAGCAATCTATATTAACTGACGTATATATTTATGAGTATTGCGTAGTTTAACAAGCATGTACGTGTCTAAAGTTCCTGAAGCTGTTTCAGTGCGTTTTGTGGTTATGGTATGAGAGAGCTATGGCGCCTTCTGGCGGTGTCAGTTAAATCTGTGTGTGCCTGCCTATGTGTCTGCGATTGAGGCTAGGTTGATACTGAGGCAGTATGTGAGAGCATGTGTGCATCAGTTGCTCAGTGTTTGTTTTGCTCATGCTATCTTTTGACCCAGCTTGATCCACTGTAGTGGAGTAAATAAATAACAAACAAAACATAAAGGAACTTTACATGAGAAGCGGAAAGTGCACATAGTAGCTTAAATCTTGCCGGAGGGTTTGGTCTGCATATAGGGTCTTGCCTATAAGGTCCCTTGTGATAGGTGTGGGAGTCATGTTCAAAGGGGTCTGTCCCAGCCTGGAGTGGGGGGCGTCTTGCCTCCATGTCGGCATCAGCCGATGCCCTGTGGGGGGGTCCTCATGTCCCGAGGTGCTGTCTGTAATGTCCTGTGGGGCATATCTGGGTGGGAGTCTGCCTCTGTACGTTGCCGGTGGGCAGGGTTTGGTGCGGTCTGTTCAGGCCCCCTCAGCTGTATCCACCTTGGGGCGTTGTGCAGGCGCCGTGGAGTCGCTGTGCTTTGCCGGGTAGGTTGTTGTAATTTTGCCTGGTGATTACTGTGGCTGTTCACTGCCGTCGGCCAATTTAGTCGCTTGAGTTTGTAGGCTTTTTTCTCTGCCGTTCGTGGCTTGGTTTGTTGGTTTTGGGTGCTTGTGGGGGTGCTCTCTCCTGTCAGGAGTTTACCGGTAATTCTGCAACAGTGGTGCGTGCCCCAGTTCGTTTCTCCCTTGCTGTTATTTTCAGCCAGAACTTGGCAAATATCTCATCAAGCTTAGCCTCGAAATCAGGTTGCTTTGTGTTGCAGGCGCACATGGTGGCGGCTGTGATGGCGGCCGTGTTTTCCGGCTGCTCATAGGGTCTTATCTCCGGGGCACTTACGGGTAGGGTGCTTCTCCGGGTTGGACCGGGATAACCCCCGCCGGTCCTGGGGGGGGGAGCAGGGCATCGGTGAGACCGCACCTGCAATGCGTGGGCGAGGAGAGCGGCCGCCTCTCCCCACTTCCATTGTCCACAGACCACAGTCTTCAACCAAGGGTCTCCGAACTTCCAGACTCTCGATGCGGGTAGCAGGCTCATCACCAGGTCGCCCCTGATGTAGGTGGCAGATCCCGGTATGTTTTTAATCTCGTTTCCACCAGTTTCTGTCGAGTTTTAGGAAGTATAGTGGGAGCCCAGCTTACATGCGGCTGCTCGGCTCGTTGGCTTGGCCCCGCCCCCAAATATTCCCTTTTTAATCATTCTTTTATATTTTGAATATATCACATGTATTTAACATGTATCACGAATATTGCAAATACAGTTGTGCTCAAAAGTTTGCAAACCCTTGGAGAATTGGTAATATATGTATCATTTTTTTTAAAGAAAACATGATTGAGCAGGCAAAACACATTTCTTTTATTTCTTATGGGATTCATATTCAACTGTAGATTATAACAGAATGGCACAATCATAAAAGAAAACATAGCAACAAAGAACAAAATTAAAGAACTCCTGTTCAAAAGTATGCATACCCGTAGCTCTTAATTCAGTGTATTGCCCCCTTTAGCATCAATGACAGCATGCAGTCTTTTGTAACAGTTGTCTGTGAGGCCCCTAATTCTTGCAGGTGGTATAGCTGCCCATTCGTCTTGGCAAAATGCCTCCAGGTGATGCAAAGTCGTTGGTCGTCTTGCATGAAATGCACGTTTTAGATCTCCCCACAGTGGTTCGATGATATTAAGGTCAAGAGACTGTGATAGACACTCCAGAACCTGCACCTTTTTCTGCTGTAACCACTGGAGGGTCAACTTGGCCTTGTGCTTAGGGTCATTGTCATGCTGGATCGTCTAAGAGCATCCAATGTACATCCATCGTGCAGAAGAATGCAAATTGTCTGCCAGTATTTTCTGATAACATGCTGCCATTAATTTTTACAAGATTCCCAGTGCCTTTAGAGCTCACAGACACCCAAAACATCAGTGAGCCTCCACTATGCTTCACAGTGGGGATGGCATTCTTTTCACTATAGGACTTGTTGACTCCGATCCAAACATAGCGCTTATGGTTGTGACCATGAAGCTCTATTTTGGTCTTGTCACTCCAAGTTACAGTGTGCCGGAAGCTGTGAGACATGTCAAGATGTTTTGGGGTATATTGCAACCAGGTATTTTTGTGACATTGGTGCAGTAAAGGCTTCTTTCTGGCAAGTCAACCATGCAGCTCATTTATGTTCAACTATCGTTGTATTGTGCTTCTTGGCACAACTACACTGTCTTTTTCTAGAGCTTCCTGTATTTCTCCCGAGGTTACCTGTGGGTTTTTTTCTGGCAGTTGTGGCTTTCTTGGTCTGCCTGACCTTGGCTTGGTATCAAGATCCCCAAATTTTCAACTTCTTAATAAGTGATTAAACAGTACTGACTGGTATTTTCAAGGCTTTGAATATCTTTTTATATCCTTTTCTATCTTTATAAAGTTCCATTACCTTGTTACACAGGTCTTTTGACAGTTCTTTTCTGCTACCCATGGCTCAGTATCTAACCTGCTCAGTGCATCCACGTGAGAGCTAACACACTCATTGACTATTTATACACAGACACTAATTGCAATTTAAAAAGCCACAGGTGTGGGAAATTAACTCTTAATTGCCATTTTCCCCTGTATGTCACCTGTGTGTTTGTAACAAAGCCAAACATTCAAGGGTATGTCAACTTTTGATCAGGACCATTTGGGTGATTTCTGTTATCATTATGATTTTAAAAGGAGCCAAATAACTATGTGATAATAAATGGCTTTATATGATCACTATCCTTCAATAAACTAATTTTATTTGAGTGATCAGTCATATTTTCAAAATCAATGCCAAAATTTCACAATTTCTGCCAGGGTATAAAAACTTTTAAACAGCTGTATCCTAAGATAATATTACAACTGAAGGCAATAAACTTACTCAACTGTTACAATAAATAACTAAATGATAATTCCTGGTTTTCAAGACATTACTGAAGGATTTTTTCACAAAGCAATCCTAAACCGGAATTATTTAATATTGGCAACTAAGTAGCAAATTAAATGAGCTGTTTAATGTTAGGAATACAAATAGATATTACTAATGCTATAGTGCTCTCGGAACCATCTAGGTGACCAGGATAGCACTGCCAGGATTTAGTAAAGGAAGTCTCTAGTCCCCCAGACTCAATGAAGTGGTCTGGGTGCAGTGTCCCTGTCCTCTTATCCCTGCAATGTATTGTAGTTTTCGAGTATCTGGAATGTTTAAATAGAGGGTTAAGTAAGTATGACAGCCCCTAGAGGAGCTTCCGCTCCACTGACTGAGTAAAACACAGTCACATGATGTGGAAGCCCTATAGGAAAGAATTGGGTCAACGCTTTCCTATAGGGAATCTTGAATGTATGTGTGGCGCTCATCATGCATTGCACATTAAAGGATCACTATAGGGTCAGGAACACAAACATGTATTTCTGACCCTATAGTGTTAACACCACCATCTAGCCCCCCTGGGCCCCTCATGCCTCCATAAATATAGTAAAAATCTTACTGTATTCAAGCCTGAAGCTGTAAATCTGCATGCTGTTAGACTCAGAAAAACAAGCAGTCTGCTGACATGTGGTAGCCTAATTCAATCACAGTGCTTCCCCATAGGATTGGCTGAGACTGACAAAGAGGCAGATATGGGGCAGAGCCAGCATGATTCAAACACAGCCCTGGCCAATGAGCATCTCCTCATAGAGATGAATTGAATCAATGAATCTCTATGAGGAAGTTTCAGTGTCTACATGCAGAGGGAGGAGATACTGAATCGCAGGACGCTGTGCAAAGTGCTGCCCTTTGCTCTGCTGACAGCAGATCTAAATGGATGGAGGCATATTATACCTCCATCAACTCCAAAGTCCCTCTGGTTCACTCTGAGTTACTGCAACTGGAGGTGTTCCTAGCTTTCAATGTAAACACTGTATTTTCTTAGAAAATACAGTGTTTACATGAGAAAGGCTGCAGGGAGCTATAGTTCTCACCTAAACAACCTCATTAACCCCTTCAGGACGGAGTCAATAGTACACGTTCTGATCAAAACAAAACGTAAACAAAAACAGGAATTTGCGCTATATGTCTGTTCAACCGTAATTCACCTCTTTCATATTAAATGCATCCACACTTATTATATATCATTTTGTTCAGGAGAAACAAGGCTTTCATTTCATATCAAATATTTATATATGAAACATATATATGAAACATAATTTATTATGAATAAAATAAAAAAAACTGTGAGAAATTTTAAAAAAACTTAAAAAATTTGTAGTTCCGCCTCACATTTTAGCTGTAAATGTCATAATAGGGTTTTACTGCAAAAAAATGCACATATTTGTAATCAGTGATGTCAATAACAGGGTTTATGGTGTTTTGGAAAGTTACAGGGTCAAATATAGAACGTTCTACTTTCAAATTGAAATTTGCCAGATAAGTAATGTTACCTTTGAGACGGTGTGGTAGCCCAGGAATGAGAATTACCCCCATAATGGAATACCATTTGAAAACGTAGACAAGCCAAGGTATTGAAAGTGGGGTATGTTTAGTCTTTTTTAGTAGCCACTTAGTCACAAACTCTGGACAAAGTTAGCATTCATATTTGTTTTTGTGGGAAAAAAGCAAAAAACTAATATTTGGCCAGTGTTTGTGACTAAGTGGCTACTAAGAAAGACTGGACATACCCCACTTGCAATACCTCGGGTTGTCTACTTTTGCAAATGGTATGCCATCATGGGGGTAATTCTCATTTCTGGGCTACCAAACGATCTCAAAGGCAACATAACCAATCTGGCAAATTTCAATGTCAAATAAATGAAATGCAAGCCCTATTGTGTCAGGAATAGGATCCCTTCTCTCAAATTTATCTGAATATATCGACACGATGCTACAACCATATGTCACACAAACAAGATCATATTTAAAAGACACAATAGATCTTTTGAAAAAATTAGAAACCACAATTTGGAAAAATGATTATATACTCATTACATGTGACGTACAGTCATTGTATACAATTATCCAGCACAAGAAGGGATGCCAAGCAGTAAGGTCCATTTTGGAACGAGACGATTCTATGTTTCAAGAACAAATAGATTTTATAATTGAGGGCATAGATTTAATTTTAAAACACAATTATTTCTGGTTTAAGGACAGTTTTTATCTACAGAATACTGGGACAGCTATGGGTACCAGGTTTGCACCCAGTTATGCCAACCTCTATATGGCGGAGTGGGAAGATCGGTCCGTCTGGAGGGGGCATGACTGGGTGGAAAGCCTGGTATCCTACTCTCGTTATATAGATGACCTTCTGTTTATCTGGAAGGGGTCTATTAGTTCAGCCAAGGATTTTATCTCTTTTTTAAACAACAATGAAGAAGGTATCGTTTTAACAGCAGATTTTAGTAATACTATGGTGACCTATTTAGATTTAAACATATACATCGAAGATAATAAAATACAAACGAAAACACATTTCAAAGATGTAAATGTAAACAACTATATAAGTACTGATAGTTGCCATAACAAAATATGGTTAGATAGCATACCTAAAAGCCAGATGATGTGCCTTAAAAGAAACTGTTCAGATAAATCTGTATTTTTAAAGCAAGCAAACACATTAAAGAAAAGTTTTATACAAAAAGGCTACGATGCTAATCAGATTGACTCAACAATCAATCAAACAGCTATAATCAACAGGAATCAATTGATACATAAGGCTAAAATTCCAGCTAATCAAGGCAATTGTGATTTTACTTTACCAATTGTATTAGATTACAACAATAAAAATAAACAATTGAAGAAAATTATAATTAAACACTGGCACTTACTGAAGGAGGATGAAATTTTAGGAAAAATAATCCCTAACAAACCTAAAGTGATTTTTAGAGGAGCCACTAATCTTAAAATGCACTTAACAAAATTTTTTACAAGAAATAGCCCTAATAAAATTAATAATTTTATGGACAGAAAAGGTTTTTACAAATGCAATTGCTGTGTGGCATGTAAGAAAACAAAAACTACTAAAAGAACAATTACTGATTTTAAATCAAATAATACTAATAAAATATACAATATAAAAGAGGTCATTACATGCAACAGTAAAAACGTAATCTATTTATTGGAATGTTCGTGTGGCCTTCAATATGTAGGCAGAACCATTAGGCCACTGAAAACCAGAATTGCAGAACACTGTAGAAATATTGAAAAAGGTTTACAGAATCATTCAATACCAGCTCACTTCTGCATGCACAATAATGACCCTAAACATCTCACGTTTATCGGGATTAAAATAGTTAAAAACCACTGGAGAGGAGGAGATTTTATAAAAAAGATTGGACAAACGGAAATGCAGTGGGTATATCAATTAGATACCCTACACCCCAAAGGGTTAAATGTCGATTTCGATTTATTCAATTTTTTATAATTTTTATAATATTTATCTTTTTATCATATTTTTATTTTTAGAATTTATTATTTATAGTTTTAACTTTTTCACATATTCGGCTAATTTTTTACTTATTCTGCAAATTTCCAACAATTTTTTCTCCACCTTTTTTATAAATACACCCCAATACGTTCACCTTTTAATTGGGCTCACTTGTCCTCTAATATTTTTAATATTTGTAATATTTTTTGTATGTTTCATATTTACTGTGTCTTATGGCCGCTATTCCTTTGTTTGGTTTCTTATGCCATATTGTTCTGTATATATTGCTTTAATGTGCCATAAATTAACTATGCATATATTGCTTTAATGTGCTATAGATCTACCATGGAGATATTCTCCCTTTGATAGTGTTTTGTATATATTGTATATATTGCTTTAATGTGCCATAGATTTACCATGGATATATTGCTTCTATGTACTATAGATCTACCATGGAGACATTCTCCCTTTGGTAGTGTTTTTTTGCTTATATATATTTTTGCATATACTTCTTTTAAAGATTACGTTCTACTAATTGGCAGTACAGCTCATTCTTCGCTGCCTACATTTATAATATCCATATTTATTATCATTCTCCATATATTCTGTTTTATTCTATTGTATATCTGCATGTTTGCCCACATTAAAGATGGCCGACATGCCCTATTCGCTCCATGTGATTCCCAAACTTCACCCCGTTCAATATTGGGGCGGGTGACGCTCGGAACGCGACGCACACCATTGATTGGTGTAGCGTGCGTTCCAAGGCGCCATATTATTACATTCCCCTTTCACTATGATGCCGCGATCATTTCCGGTTCTGACGCGAGCACCGCGTCACATCCGGTATGACGCGGGTGCCGCGTCATTTCCGGTATGACGCGTGCGTGTCAACAGTAAGCCGGAACCAGGAAGCAGACACACCAGGAAACCATCTTCTCATCAGTAAGGATATAAAAACGGACTGTTGGGACATTTAACCACACTTCTGAAGAAGCCTATCAGGCGAAACGCGTTAAGTGGGACTAAATTCTATATTTTATATATTTTATCCTTCACTATTTTGTTTGTTATATTAAAGTATACTTTTTTAAGTTACTTTTTATAGATTCAAAAACATTTTTGGTTTCCTGGATCCTGTATATCCTTGGTGGGGATTATACCACCTAAGCTGTTTATACTAGAGCAGGTCATTTGCTCTAGAAAGTGTAAGTACAATACTATTCACTATTTAATATAATATTAGTACTTACTTCACCATATTGCTGCTATCTTTCTTTTTTATATCTACCAAGCACATTGCACTTTGAAAACATCTGTGACAACCACTACAAATCCAAAGACGGGGATTGTACCGTCCAAGCGCTTCACAGCAGAGCTCTGTCATAGCTCATTTAAATGTGAGTGGACTGTACAAAGCCATATAACTACCTGTCTTTAAGATAATATGTACTGTATTGCACTATGATTTTTTATCTTAATTCTTTTCCGAGGTTATGATTTATCAGAATATTCAAGGATACATGTATGTATTTTTCTGCATATATATAAATCACTAGGCGCGGTATACGCCACTTCTGTTTTTTCTATTACTCATTCACAAGGTTGGGGAATCCTTGTTTTGTATACTGCTGCCCGACCACTATAGTGAGCGCCTATTATTTCTTTTTTCTTATATGTGACTCTCTAACTTTCCAAAACACCATAAAACCTGTACATGGAGGGTACTGTTATTCTTGGGAGACTTCACTAAACACAAATATTAGTGTTTTAAAACAGTAAAACATATTACAACAATAATATAGTCCATAAAAGTGCAGTTCGTTTGTAAAAAATAAAAAAAGTCACATTTACTTAAAATATCATCGTTGTAATACAATTTACCAGTTTGAAACACTAATATTTGAGTTCAGCGAAGTCTCCCGAGTAAAACAGTACCCCCTATGTACAGGTTTTATGGTGTCTTGGAGAGTTACAGGGTCAAATATAGTGCTTGCGAATTAAATTCTCTGCACTTTCTCCCTGTGTTGTCAGGCATGTCAATCAAATTTTATTAATAAAATCACATAATTAGGTTAAAAGATTATTTAAATATACACGTAGAATTTTATTATATATGCATTTATAGGTATTTCAATTCTACGTGTATACTAATGTAATCTTTTATGTAATTATATGTATTTATCTATCTATATATATATTTGCGGTTATTTGTATTTTATATATAGATAGATATATATAGAATGTCATTCTAAGTGTATTTTGTTATCTATCTATATATATATATATATATATTAATAACAAAATACAGTTAGAATGAAATTACATATGAATATATAATTTATATAACATTTTGTTTCAATATTTTATTTATTTATTTTATTATTATTTTATTTATTTATTATTGTAATTATACGTGTGTATATATATATAATATATGTGTATATATCTATTATATATAAAATATATATACATATTATATATACATGTAACGTCATTCTAAGTGTATTTTAATATTAATATATATATACTAATATTAATATTAAAATACACTTTGTATGACGTTACATATATATAATATGTATATATATTATATATATAATATATACATATATTATATATATATATATATAAAAAAATACTTTTAATTTAATTCTAAACATTTTTAATATTTTTTTTTTACACTACCTACCAGCAGGGTGACTGTCTAATATTTTAGACAAAAGACAAATATGGAACTAAAGGTCCCTAGTGGAAGAGTTATAATAAAGAAGGAGTCCCTACCTTTAATAATCCTAAGGGTATAAGCAGTAAAAATTAGACAGGAGAAAATAGGGAGACAAGGGTGAGAGGGGGTGGATGTGACTAAGCGCATACAGACCCAGATTACTACTTAGCAGAGAGATATGCTAAAGCCTAATTATTAAAGCCCAAGTAAAATAACATCAAAATAGGTAGATGGAGGAGTAGATGGGTAGGTGGGGTTTTCCCCACATATTTTATACCGCATGAACAGATGAGTAAATAAATCACGCCCTCTGTTCTGCAATTAAAAAATGATCGGACCAGCCAAAGCACTGATTCCACTATACTGGAAACAGACGACTATCCCTACAATAAGGCAATGGATGGAACGTGTGGAAGAGATATATAGAGCGGAATCGATGCAGGCCACCCTTATGGGTCTCGAGGACAAAAATGTGGAGAGATGGCGCCCATGGTTACTTTACATAGCAGACCAAAGCACAGACAGGAATGACTGTCTGCAACTCCGAGGAACCCCGCGCCCCCCCCCGGATGGAGACTGAAATCTGTTACGATACACGCGATACCATAGGCTCGGGCAGTGGGACCCCCACCCCTCCACCCCACCCCTCCTTCAAACCGCTATTTCTTCTTCCTCCCCCCCATCTCCTTCTCTTATCTCTCACTCATCTTTCCTCTAAGTTCTCCGACAACGATTCATAAAACTGTTCGAATAACAGATGTAGCCCACCTCAACCCGAGATTACTAACAGATGCATCGCACACTCACACTCACACATCAGACTTGAGGCACAACATTACAAAACACGAACAAGAAACACTCATAAACAGCAAATGATCACTAAAGTCGGTCCGATAGCCATAACCATCTCTTCAGGGATGAGGCCCAAAGGCGGCAAGGACTTATTAAAGGTGACCAACAGGCTGACACAACAGGCAAACTATAAGAATACCTATCTTTAAGCCGCAACTCGGTCACCCATATGTCTACTCTAACCTGTTAAGCATGATCAAACACCATTTCTGTATAATACGTACCGTTGTCCAAATGTTGTCCATGCATTCTTCACTGGGACCTGCGTGTCCATTATATTATGTTTACTTGTTAAATCTAAAGTTACATGCCACTGTACATCGATCAGGGCACGCCCTAAAATGTCTATGTATGAATAAAGCCATTTTTGAACATAAAAAAAAATAAAAAAATGATCGGACCGGGAAGATGTCAGCATTATTGCTGTCGGTGAATTCTTTGGAATTTCTTTCCATGAATTGAATTTGCATGCGCTGCAGTGCCCACATTTGTACAAGCCCTTCGGTAAGTAGTTATTAAGGCCCCTTTTCCTGGGTGCCAAATGACTCTGTACCAGGGTATCTCGAAAATTACTTCCTCTCCTTGCAGGCACGGAGGGGAAGGAAGTGATTACATGTTTCAAATGTGGGTCAGACTTGAGTATCGGCCAATAGCGCTTGAGTGTACCCATCATATAGTCCCACCCTGCATCATATGTGGCAATGCATCTAATCAGTTTTTTATCTTCTGATTGTACATTCTCATCAGTAAGGAGTGTGTCTCTGTCAGTCTTGATGGCTCTAGCGTATGCTCTACGTAGGACCCTATTCGGGTATCCCTTATCTTTAAAGGATTTCCTTAGATCCCAGGCTTTGATCTTAAAGTCATCTGTGGACGAACAGTTACGTCTCAATCGTAGGTATTGACCAATTTGAATACCAGCCTTGAGTGGTTGTGGATGGTAACTGGTCCAATTGAAGAGACTATTAGTAGCGGTTTGTTTCTTAAACAAGGTAGTTTGTACCGATCCTCACTCTTTAATTGTAATGGTAATGTCTAAGAAGTTAATTTGCTTTCCGCCTAGCTCACTGGTGAATCTCAAGTTGAAATTTAACAAAATCCTCAAAATCCTTAGTGGACCCTGTCCAAACAATTAGAACGTCATCGATGTACCTTTTCCAACATGATATTAGTTCCGAGTACTTCCGTAAATATGGCAAATTTTGGATATGGTTCTCCCAAGTTCCTAGGTAAAGATTAGCATAGGAAGGGGCACAGGAAGTACCCATGACTGTGCCTCTTATTTGTTGGCAAATGGTACCATTAAACAGAAATATATTTTTAGTCAGTACCATACTAAGTATATCTGAGACAAAATCAATATATGAATTAGGGGACTGGAGCTCTTGTTCCAAGATCGCCTTGATCTTATCAATGCCCTTTATGTTTGGTATAGAGCTATATATTGATTCCACATCCAGGCTGAAAAAAATCAATATCTGTTTCGTGTCCCTAATGTGTGATGGTAATTTTGATACAATAGGGGACAAGATTTTGTCTAAATATATACTTAAATTCTGAGTAAGGTTGCCACAGCCCGAAACAATTGGTCTACCTGACAGGCTATCTAAGGATTTGTGAACTTTAGGTAGACTATAAAATGTTGAAAGTACTGGTTGTTTGACCAGCATAAAGTCAAACTCATTTTTAGTAATGAGTTTATCTGTTAAGGCTTGGTTCAGCAAGGTCTTTATTTCAACAAAATATTGTGGATAGTCCCCCTGCTGGCAGATCCACAGCCAGCTATAGGGGGCCATGTGATCGCTCTTTGAGGCAGCCCTCCAGAAGAGGTTCGCGGCGGAGGTGAGGACATCTCTCCTCCTGGGGGCTTAAGCCGTTACGGCATTCTTTGCTGCCACAACGGCTTTAAAGCCTTTTAAAGCCGGGATGGCATAGAACGCCGTAACGGCGTTAAGGGGTTAAGCTGAAGTTGTTCAGGTGACTATAGTGGCCCTTTAAGTCCCCAATGCTCTTCAAAGAGGAGTTTTGGATTGGATATCGGTGGTAGAGGAAGCCGTTTTGGAGCATAAGAGGTTAACAGCCTGGAAAAAGGTAAGTCAATCTATATTTTCTTAAAATTTTTATTGCACTGAGGAGGGGGACATTAAAAAGATTAAGGAAAGGGCCACTATTGCGTTGGGAATACAGATTTGTATTCCCAACGCTATAGTGTTCCTTTTACACCAACTGGCTTCAGCCATTGTGCACGGTTTTCAAGTTGCAAAATGAAAAGGGGATGAAATCAGCATTTTCCTGATGAATGGTCATGGTTTTATTAAAGGCACATAGACTTGTATTATCCTTATTCTACTTTACCTCAACAGTAAATAAAAAATGTTCACAACAAAAAACATTAATAAGATAGATGACACCGTTCTTTGTTTGCCAATCAGTTTGCAACCGACTCCATAAGCTATGTCTTTCTTGCACATATATTCTGTACGCCTCACTGTTTGTGAAAATTCTATCTTCCAGCTAGTTCAAAACTCGGAATCATTATTTAATTCAGAACTAAAGTTGTCTAATAGACAGAGGTCTTATGACCAGAAAAACAGATCAAAGAAATTGAGTTATTTAATTCCACAACAGAAAAGAAAAAAATGATGACACACTGAAAAAACTATATAATGTCAATTATATGACCCATTTTACCTGTCAGAATATAAAACCAGATTGTGACAACATCGAATGCATGTATATTAATCAATCATGTTATAATTTAAAGAAAACATGAATCATACAGCTTTTAATCTAGGGAATGGTGAACTCCTTCAGATAAAAGAGGATAGCATAATACTCGCCTCCATGTATTTAATAAAATCACAAATTTCTGACGTGACTGTTAAATCCTATAATTCTATTATAAAACACAGTCTTATTTTATGCACGTTGAAAGCTTATTAATAACAGAAGAGAAATGCTCCACGGGATTAAAGTCGACTCCCTAGACAAGTGGTAGCAAACGTTTTTGAGTTTTAATGCTTAAATTGCAGCGCAAAGCCAACTATCTCACTATCTGAGCTAACTAACAGGGTTTTTTTTAGACAGGAAGAAAGAAAACACCATAAAAGCGATTTCAATGACACAAACAGTCATAATCAGTGCAGCATATTACGTTAGAGTGTGCCCCCCTGGTTACTATGCATTAACTGTATGTAACATTGGACTGCAGTTACGGCATTGTGAGTCAGCATGGCACCAGTTTTGGTCAGTGCTTCTGAAGCCCTAATGGAGGGAGTTGTCACCTAATGGATCAAAATACCACCAGAGCTAGGTCTATTAGCTCTGGTAAAGGTGAGTGTGTCTATACAGACACTTTTTCATTTTGTTTAAATTACAAAAGGTTCTGCACCATTGTGGTTTTTGCTTTTATTTTTAAAGGCCACAGTTTGGACATAACTAGTAACTGGAAGTATAAGTTAAGTTAAAAAAAATATATATATATATTTTAGTTTTCTCACATATAGGTTGTTTTTAAAGCGCTCCACTAAAACATTATCTGTTTGTCACTCTACAATAATTAATAGACCAGATGAAGATAGTCTAATGATTGTCTATGTTCCTATAACAACCTGTTCTTTAAAGATTCCATTTACAAATGTAATATTCCATTTACTTAACAGCTGCACCTGGCATGGAGATGCCAAAGCTAAATTAAAATATTCTATTCTGGCAGAAGGTCTTTAGGGACCAGATTGGGGTGACAGGTAGATGTTTTTTCTTTACAGAGTGGAAGATTAAGTTTTATTTCTGACTGCAGCCATAAATGTCACTGGACAGAAATTATTTTTAACTGGAAAAACTTGGTAAAAACTGATTTGATGCAAGTTCTTGTCATTTTAGAAATGTTGGTCTCAACTCCTACTGAACTATAGGAACATGTTCCAAAATCCAAAGTTCTTACTTTCGAGACTCTTTTTGGAGATCAGGAAGAGAAGAACCATCAGTGTGGCTGAAATTCAACATCGCATGAGATTTACTTTATTGGTGTGGCGGAACTATGAATTCTGCCTGGACACTCTTAACAATAATACAGCTGGACATACAAAGGACCAAATTGCTTGTGACATGTGAATTACTATTACCCAAGAATGGACTCAAATCACCGAACACCGGACCACCTTGGTGTGCAATTAAGTGACATTTTGCCTCCCAGCTCTATTTCAGCCGTTCGCATGGTTCAGCACGAATCCTTTGTGTTAAGCATAGGTGGCCACCATTTCGGGACTTTGCACGTGTTCGCGGCCATCTTACGCACGAACAGCGGTGTTTGCCAGCAATCGTCTGGAACTAAAAACGGATACGCAAACAGGCGAACACCGCTGAGACCTCCTGGATAACGTAGCTTCGTGCTGGAACTACCGAACGACCAGCCGTTCGGTAGAAAGACTACACCTTACATGGGGATTCCAGCGAACACCGAGATAGCTATGGATGGCAAGGGTTTCGTGGGGTTTTAATGCACGAACGGAGACCGACCGCAAGGCCAAAACTTGTGGAACTATTTTCGGCCAGAAAGTCTGTGCGGTCGGTCAAAACTTCAAAGATCCATAACTCCCGAACCCTTTAACCGAATGAGCTGGATTTTGGATATGTGGTTCCCCTGAACCAGGGCTATCTGGGCATGCCGGATTTAAAGATGTACCCCCTGTTTTTGGGGTACATCCAGAACTTGGGTAAAATTATGTGTGTGTTAATTATGTTAAATGTTTATCTGAGGGGAGGAGACGTGTTTTTTTTTACCATGTATGTGATTGGTTATTGTGATAATTATGTAGGTGTAGCCCTTCCCAGGGCCGTATTGCATAAAAGGAGACCCCTGTCAATAAATCTCAGTTCTTCTTGACCCTTCAAAACGTAGCCTCATCTCGTTCTTGGAAGGGGATTGTATTGGATTATTACCTTGCCTTTTTACAGCTGAACCTGACTCTCCCCCTGGATCTTGTAGATGGGATTATACCAGCTCTATTACTACACAGCAGCTTGTCAGGAAAAGGACGTCTCCAACGGCTGATACCCCCTTACTACCTGGGTAGCCGTTACAATTGGGCCCAGAATTTTAATCCCAAATGCACTGCTATCTCAGCAAAGGTGGTCTTGAGTTTCGTGCTCTTTTCATGAAGCAATGGGTAGTCAACTGTTTACCAGCAGAAGATCTCTCCAAACCCTTGTGGCCCACTCAAATCACTAACATATGTGAATAGTTTGATATGCCTCCACTTGTTTAAATAAAGAAGTCAGAAACAGCACTACAGAAATTATAAGGGCTAATTTGAAGTCAAAATCCTGTTTCAACAACCAAATAGTCTTGAGTTTCTATATATTCTGGCATGATTTTCTGGTTCCCAGTGCCCACGTCCCCTCAATAAGAGTAAAGTTATTTCCAAAACTCCTTTGACTAACCAAAGTCACTGCATACTATCCACACCACAAGTTGTAGTCCATTTGTTTGAATCAATTTGTGTCGATTCTCTACTGAATCCTTGAGGAGTAGCAGGAAAAATGGGATTGACCTCAGAGCATCTACTGACATCCCCAAGAGCTGGATAAATCATGGTTGGTTAGTTTAAAATGTAATGAGATTTTAAATTGCCTTTTGTCTCTGAACCAGTTGGAATGCTCATGCCAACAATGAGAAAAGTAGGAACATGGAATAGTGATTCTTTGACCAGTCCTGTAAGAAGGTGTTCAATTCCATTTCCATAGAGCTGGTCTCTACCCAAAGAAAAGTGCAAATTCTGTAATACAAACAAGTCTATCTCCATTTTGAATTTTTGTAGAGACCTTTCTAAGTTCCATTTCTCAGGTATTACTGGTTCCAATCTGCAGATGTATTGGCGAAACCTCATAAATAATTTCCTCAACCAAAAAATTCTGAGGTGGTTGAAAACAGTAAAGGCAAGGACCTATTGTACACCAATGGCTAGTGAGAACCCTCCCCATGAATAGTATAATACCGCCCACCCGCTGTCCATCATGGGCAGGGGCATGGGGTGACCTATGTCCCCATCCATTATTTTTGTCACTTATCCCCCACCCAATGCTCAGGAGTTATTTCACAGGCTCCATCCCCACATGAGATTTGGATGTGAAAGCAACTATTTTAATCCAGACATGGATTGCATCTGGGAGATTATTGCAGATTTGATCAGGAGGACCTAATTTCTACCATTATTTGGCTTTGGTAAAAATCTCCACTTTTGGTATATGTTAAGTGGTTGGAATTTCAGTCATTTTCACCTGATTTTGTCCATCTGGACAAAATCTTGTGTTTAGCAAATAATCCAGAATAATCCTTATATTTTATGAAGGAAATTAGACAAAAATCATAACTGCTTATATATTCTAATGTATTTTTTTCAAACAATACACTTATTGATTGTGTATTGGATCCCATGGACCAGAAATTATCTGTCCCTGTTCTAAATCTGTTTTCTTCTATAGGTAGGAATTCTGGACATCCTATTTTGACATCAAGAGAAGGTTGTATCTCATAAACTTAGAAAAACCTAGCACTTCATGTAAATTAGTCAATTTTTGGAGTGGTGTACATGTACATGCACCATGTAGAACGTGCTTGTCGCTCATGTGCATGAATTACATTTCTCTATTATTTCGAGACTCTGTGTAATGTAATAAGATCCAGACTCTTGAGGGGTTACATAATTGCTTATAATTTTTTCCTTAATGAAAGTGGGGAGCTTATTACTTAATATCTAAGCAGGAATCTATCAGAGAGGTAAAAGTTACTTGATATCACCCATGCATACATAATTTATATTTATGAATAATGCTATGGACTGTGTATTATGATTATTCATTTATTGCCTGTTATTATATCCCCCATCCCCCGAGCCCCCAAACCTAATTTTCTGTGTTGTCTATACGGATATCTCTGTATTTGTATCTTAAGTTTGAAAGCTATTTCTATTTGTTCTTGTTATGCCAATGGGATTTTTTTGTAGTTTTTTTTGTTATGCCAATGGGATTTTTTTTTTTTAGTTTTTTTTGTTATGCCAATGGGATATTTTTTTTTAAGGTTTTTTTCTGAGAAAATGACACATACTATTGAAAACTGATTATCTTTATCTATCTAAAAAATGGCTTGATATCCATACTGGAAATGGTTGATCACTACTATCTGAATAGGAAGTGTTCTTCACAAACAATTGTTAGCTTAAAAAAAATTGAAAAAGCACAATTACTTGTCACTATTTGGAATACAAATATAATCTGCTATAGGGTAACACATTGCTGGGAAACCATTGTTATTTATACAATGCGAAACAGATTTTCTGTGGAGCCTCCAGTTTAATTGTTTGACTGCAATCAAGAAAATGTCTTTGCAATCAGAAATCAATAACATTGCCTACAAGTTGTTTTTAGTTCTACAGATTTTAAGACTCTATTCTAGAACAAACACAGATCTAAGGAATTAATTTTCAGTTTGTTACATCATAATAATCACAAACACTCTAATCTTCCTATTTATGCAATTAATTGCTAAACTCATGGCGATAATCATATTAGGTGGCATGATTAATTTCTCAGGCATTGAGCCTACTTTGCAGAAAAGCTCCTTAAACCTTTAAATAGTCACAGTGTAGACTAATTGCTTGTCACAGTAAGGTACAGATACCCGCCTTTCACTCCTTTTGGCAATGTTAGGAATTATTGTGGGATTTGGCCGTTTATCATATTAAACCTCATTGTGCCATTCATGATATAGTTAAAAATGTAATTTATTTAAAAGTGTTTTCCAGGGAGAACCTTGTTTCCAGGATTCCTTCCATTAAACTGAATGATCAGTAATACAATTTTTGTTGTTGTTAGACTACAGGTCACATCATGTACAACCATATTATAGATGTGAAACAGTGGTGTGCCACTTTTGATTCTCTTTCTTCGTAAATGAGTCATTAATTGGACATCCGTGCTTGAAATTCTGTGGCTGAAAAGATGTGGTTTATAAAATGCAATTGATAATCTGAGGTTTCCTTTCTATAGTCGATAATCTGTGACTTTCTACCTGAAGTATGGAATAAGGAGTACTTGGGACTCGATTTATTAGAGGCTAACATTAAAAATATCTAGTCCCAGGTTAAAAGTTAGGCAAAAATGACATTTACTAGTGTTCATAAACTCCTATAGAGATGCATAGAATAGGTGACGTCGATTTCTGTTTATAAGATACACTAAGCAATAAATGCTCTAGAATCCCATGGACATGTTATTAAGCATATAATATAGTCTCTCCTCCTTCCACTGGACTGTATGATCAAGGGGAATAAAAATGTTTTAATGTGAAGGCACAGAAGACCACTGTGAAAGAGCTCCTGTACTCCGACCGAGTACCCTGTACTGTACTCTGTCCGAATATCCTGGAATGCTTCAGAGCCCAGTCGCTGAGGCTTGACTGAGGTCCCTCTGGAACTTTTCCACCCGACCAGGCTGCAGCTCTCTTTTCAGGCTCTCTATTCCGCTGCAGCCCTTCTTCCCGCAGGTATCTACCTCTTTCTGCAATGTGATTCCTATTGCCTTTACAAAGGCACTTGCGGCTCTCAGGCCTAGCTCTCTTGAGTTATCCCAGGGCAAGAGAGATCGTTAAGCCAGCCAACAGGCCCAAAGACTTTGTTACTGGGATCTCTAAAACTCCACACAGGACATGGAGTTCGAAAAGGAACTGACATGCAATACTTTATTTTACTAATATATTACTTAATTTGAGAGAATGTGAGGGACAATAACACCAGGGACTGATGGTTAATAAGGGGACCTCGCAACTAGACATGTGCAATTAGTTTCATCCTATATCAAATTTCAGACAAATTTGGTGGAATTCAGCTATTTTGAATTTCCAAATTTCAAACCAAAATGAACCAAATTATTGGCATGTCTATTAAGCAACTGAAGCAGCAAAATGAAAATTAAAATGATTATTTTTTTCTTAATTTTAGCTTTCCGCTGTTTAGTAGATAGCTCCCTAATTTGGCATCCTTCTCTGAAATTGACTCAATCCCAGGTAAGGATACCAAATTATGGAGCAATCTACTAAATAGCTGAAAGGTCAAATTTACGAAAAAAAAAAAAAAAAAAAAAACTTTTTATAATCCTAACCTTTCAGGCAGCTGTTTTGTAGATAGCTCCACAATTTGGTACTCTTATGTAGGATTACCATTTTTAAGGATACCAAATTAGGGAGCTGTTGGCTAAACAGTGTCATAATTTGGCATACCTTGGAATAAGTGGAAATAAGGCAAATTTTGTTTTCTAATATTTAAGAATTTCATTTCATACCAAATCAATAATTTCAAAATTGCGATATCAATTTAATATTGTTAAATAATCTTTCCAAGTGATTTAATATTTTTGGATAATGTTTTAAAATAATTTTTTCAACATATTAAAATAGAAAAAATATATATATCATTTATTAAAAAAACTATATCAACATCAAAATTGAAAAATGTTAGAACATTTTAATATGTTTTATAATATTAAATAATTTTAACAGTTAATCCAAAAATATAAATTAATTTAAAAAGCTTACCCAACAATGTTATGTTGAACCAAAATTTGAAAATTAACAAATTTAAACAATACAAACAGAAACAAAAATGTTTTCGCCTGGCACGTCTCTACAAGCAACCATTGTTTCTTTGTTTTCTTTAATTATTTATTTGTTTGTTTATTTAACTATATGTCTGCTGGCTGCGTGCTGATAAATAGAAACAGCCAATACTTCCTTCTTGTTAGTGCAATACAATGTAGCAGTGTTGGAAACATAACTAAACACATCATTTCCATGTTGTCGGAACATCCAAAGGCTTATTCAGCAGTTACGAATTGAATGTCGGTTCCAGTTGTTTTTATGTTTATTTCTGCAGTGCAATTTGTTGGTGCCTTGTACGAGGCCAATACGAGCAGAATGAGTCATGAATTAGTTTCTGGAGAACATGCAGAGAACTTTGTGGTCTGGCAAAGCCACCGTGTGACACAAGCCACTAATCCATTCGCAATCTTGAGCAGCTGAGTGTTAATTCTGGCAACGTCAGCTCAGAAAGGATTTTACAGCCTACAAAAAAAAAAGCAAAATAACTGCAAACAAGCTGTTAATTTCAATTTTAAACACAACTGATTAACCACAGGCAGAGCGTAGCAAGCAACACGATCTTGCAAACCGTGACATTTGGCTTCATGGAGATACCTGTTCTGTGCAGAAAAACAACAAAGGATCTTTAATTTAATTGACTAGAAAATATTTAACCTAATTTTCTAGAAAAATCTGCAATTTAGAGGTTTCTGGAACAGGGAGAAATTGATTGAATAGTCTCAAAAGAAGATCCTTTAGTGCATATGGGTCTAGCTGGTGCATATAGTTTGTCAGGTTGCTTGACATCTCATCTCACTGCTTTGCATAATACATTATTACTCTGTCAATATATTGTAAATAGCCTCTTTGTTTGAGCATGTCATCTCCATACTTACATGTCTTACTGTAATATGTGCTTTAATACAGGCTCACTCATTGCCAACTACTTGTCTGGAATCTATATTTTTACAGAAAGTCAAGTGGGATCGGAGCAAGGAAAAGCTTAAAGGATCTTAACATGTATAGCTTGTAGGAAAGGCGAGACAAGGGGGATATGATAGAAACATTTAAATACATAAAGGGAATCAACACAGTAAAGGAGGAGACTACATTTAACCCCTTAGTGACCAGACTGCTTTTCAATTTTTTTTACCGTTTGGGACTAGGGCTGTTTTTACATTTCTGCGGTGTTTGTGTTTAGCTGTAATTTATCTCTTCATACATTTGCTGTACCCACACATATTATATACCATATTTCTCGATATTAAATAGTCTTTCTAAAGCTAAAGCTATTTTCATCATATCATATAATTTACTATAAAAACAATTCTAAAATATGATTAAAAATTTTTAAAAAGCACACTTTTTCTAACTTTGACCCCTAAAATCTGTTACGCATCTACAACCGCCAAAAAACACCAGTGCTATATAGTTTCAAAATTTTGTCCTGAGTTTAGGAACACCCAATGTTAACATGTACTTAGCTTTTTTAGGAAAGTTATAGGGCTATAAGTACAAGTAGCACTTTGATATTTCCAAACCATTTTTTTTTCAAAATGAAGTTACATTTACCTCGTTTCCACTGAGCGGTTCGGTTCGGTACAGTTCGCTATTTTGGGTGTTTCCATTATGAAAGTGGTCCATACAAGCGAACCGTACCGATCCATTCAGGGTCCTGCTTCAGATGTAGGGCCATAAGAAATGGAACGGTTCGGTTAGGGCGGACCTACTATACAATCCATTGATTGGTAGACAGGAAGAGCATTTTTTCTAAACCCTGCATGGCCCTGAAAGGTCTGACTTGCAGTGGAAATGCTCAACAGAATGGGCTGGTCCATTCTAAACCTTCCAAACTGTACCGACCCGAACCGATCCGCTCAGTGGAAACGAGGCAATTGTAACACTGATATATAACCCTTCACATGTATATATTTTCTAAAAGAAGACAACTTAATGTATTAAACTTTGGGTATTTTGACTCTTTTCATGCAACCAATTTACTACCAATCTATGCTAAATTAAATATAATAATAATAATTGGTGATTTGTTTTACACACATAGCAATTTAAGAATACATGTACTGAGAACTTTAAGGGCTATTCCCAAAGAACACCCCAATACATGTTCAGCAATATCTCCTGAGTACAGTGATACCACCCATCTATGGGTGTGTCGGGTTCTCTGGGGGCTAATATACCTTATTTGGAGGGTGCGCATTCCAATTTTCAAACTTGGAATTTTCACAGCTGGTCATCATGCACCCATGTCGTATTTTGGACATTTTTGAAGCCGGTTAATGTAATTTGCCCCCATCAAACCGTATATATTTTTTAAAAGTAGACAACCCAGGGTATTCAATATGGGGTATGTCCAGACTTTTTTTAGTAGCCACTTAGTCACAAATACTGGCCAAAGTTAGCATTTATATTTGTTTGGGTGTTAAAAATGCAAAAAACAATTATGAACACTAAATTTGGCCAGTGTTTGTGACTAAGTAGCTACTAAAAAAGACTGAACATACCCCATTTGCAATACCTTGGGTTTGTCTTGTTTTGCAAATGGTATGCCATCATGGGGGTAATTCTCATTCCTGGGCTACCATATGCTCTCAAAGGCAACATAACCAATCTGGCAATTTTTTATTTTTTTTTTAAATTCTTTATTTTCAGCGCATAATGTGAAATTTACACAAAAAAAGGTGTTGTAACGGATACAGTAAAGTAAAGTATCGATATTGTAAACTTGGTATAACAAAATAACAGCGAGAAACATTATGCACATTTTTTGCTTTAAGAGGGCTGTTGGGTTGTAGCGGTATGTAGTCATGTGTAAGTGGGTGTGAGTTCATCACTGTTTAGTTGCCGTCACCACCAATGTTGCCTGGTTTGTGGTACCTGGTAGTGGGTGTCATGTTTAGGGGCTTTATGCTCAGAATACGTCAATGTCCTCTGTTTGGAGGAAGTTCTAGGATAAGCTCCCTGAGTCGTTAGGCTATTAGTGTGTGTCTATGGTATTTCCTAGTAGGTATGCATTGCGTGGTGGCTCGCTAGGTCCTGACTATTTGCGTGTGGTCTAGTTGCCAGGTTCAGGCCCCATCTCAGAAGGTGACTGCTATGGTGCATCTATGGGCGTCAATTACGGGGTGTATTATGGTGGTCATCAGTCCTATATAGCTATATCGTAGGTAAGGTGGGTCGCTGGCTGAGTGGTGTTTTTAAGGTCGGGTGCAGGCCCCTTTGTACATAGTTCCCCTATGACCCTGGGGATGGGGGGGGGTGGGAGGGGAAGGAGGGTGGTAATAGAGCTCCGGAGTGTGTGTCCTCTTATAACGGTTGTGGGTAAGACAATTTAACTAATGTAATGGGGCAAACTGTAAATCTTAAAAAGTCTCAGTGTCCCTCAACCGGGGTTGATGAGAGATGTTCTTGAGTCAGGTCGTGGCTTCGTGTGGTCCTCTGGGTTCTGATGTCGCTCGGTTTCCTGTTGGTCTCTGCTCGAGGCTTGAGGTTCCGTTCATGTCTTGTTTCTTTAGCCCCAATGTTGCTAGTAGCGCCGGTCCCTCCGCTGGATCCGTGACTTTGTAGTGTTTTCCCTCCTTAGTTACCCACAGAGTCTTCGGTGTCGCCCACCTGTAGGTGATGCCTGCTACTTGAAGGGTGGATGTGATTGGTTTCAGCGTTTTACGCCAAAGGAGTGTTTCCCTGCTTAGGTCCTGGAATAAGGAGAGTTGACAAGTCTCGAACGTGTAGGGGGTCTTCCCTTGAAATGCCGCCATTATTCCCAGTTTATCAGTCATGGTGCAGCAGCGCAGTATGAGGTCTCGGGACGCTGACTCTGGCGCCCGTGGTGACTTTGCTATCCTGTATATGCCATCAAACATAAACTGTCTGGCCCCTTTGGACGGTAGGACCGTTGCCACTAGGCGCCTGATGAAATGGGGCAACTCTTCTAGTGGGATATTCTCTGGAACCCCCCGTATTTTTACGTTTTTCCTCCTGCCTCTGTCGTCCAAAATATTAAGTTGTCTGGCCATCGAGGTTTGTGTTGCCTTTAGGCTCAGCACTGTGTCCCCTAGTGTTTGGAGGTCCTGTTTCAGGTCTGCCAGGCCTGATTCAGTGGCTTGTGTGCGTGCAGTTACTGACTGCACCTCTGTGGTGAGTACTGCAAGGTCATCTTCCCACATTTGTTTTAGGTTTTTCTGCAGGCCGGCTAGCATTTCCTGGATGTCGCTTTTGGAGGCCGGTGTGTGGTCCCCCACCCTCTGCAGAGCCCGCAGGGGGTCAGTTTTGGGAAGGAGTGCGTCTGGGGGGTCGCCCGCCCTCAGCCGTGCTTCTGGTGGTTGAGTGATGGAGGGGGAGATGTCAGTGTGCTCTCCCTCCATTGATGAGGTTGGAGAGGGCCCTCGGGGCGTTTGATTAAGTGATGTGGCAGGGGATTGCAGCATTTGGCTGATGTCTCGCTGCACTCTAGGGTTAGGTGCAGGTTGCTTTTGTGACCTTCGCCCCATTGTACTTGCCTCTGTCTGGGCGTAGTATTCCGGCGTGTACCGCGGGTCCAGTCCCCAGGCGAGCTCTGTCGGCTGTCCGCCCGTGAGGTAGGCCTTGGGGCCTCGTTTTCGGGTTTTTCTGCCCGGGGTGGAAAAGAAGGGCATCTGTGGAATCCGTAGGAGTCACTGAGGCCGACCCACTAGTCGGATGCCGTGTGCGATGCAGGATGCCGTTGATTTTTAAAAGATTAAGAGGATTTCGCTCCGGAGCTCTGGAAGATGGCGGCTGCTTCGTTCCGGCTCCGAGCTCCGCCCCCCAATCTGGCAAATTTAAATGTGAAAAAACTGCTGTATATTTTACCCTGTAACTTTCAAAAACAATATTAAACCTGTACATGAGGGGTACTGTTATACTCGGGAAACTTCGCTGAATACAAATATTAGTGTTTTAAAACAGTAAAATGTATCACAACAATGATATCATCAGAGAAACTGTAATTTGTGTGTGAAAAATGCAACAAAGGTGACTTTCACTGACAATATCATCGCTGTGATATGTTTTAAAGTTTTGAAATACTAATATTTGTGTTCTATGAAGTCTACCGAGTAAAACAATACCCCCTATGTACAGGTTTTAGGGTGTCTTGGAAAGTTACAGGGCTAAATACAGTGCTAGAAAATTACATTCTCTGAACTTTCAGGGTTGTCAGGAAGGTCCCCCAAATTGCAATCAATCAAATTACTTAATTATGGAAAAATATTACATAAATATGCACAAAGAATTAAAATATATATACTTATTTATATATTTAAAGTCTACGTGTATATTTATGAAATTATTTATTTAATTATGTATATGGACATATGTATATTTCAAATTATTTGTATTTATTTATATATACATATATATATATATATATATATATATATATATATATATTTATATCAAAATACAGTTAGAATAAAATTATATATATATATATATATATATATATATTTACATTTATTTTATTATTTTTAAATGTTTAAATTTATTTGTAATTAATTATTATTTTTTATAATAATATATATACACTATATAAAGTTAGTATATATATTATATATATAAATATAGTAAAAATGAAAATCCAGCGCACTCACTTATCTACTAAACAGTTATTTTAGTGATGAACAATGTTGTTAGTTTTATTAAAAACACCTAATCTAGGTAAAAAATAATGGTGGCTTGGTTACATTATTTGATCATACATTGCATAAGCCTGCCACAGCGCCAATGTACCCAATCTTTGGCAGGTCCTACTCTGTCTGCTAAATGAGCTACTCACTTGGGGAAATCCTTCCATCTCAAGTTCTCTGCAGTACAAGGCTTAAATAGGGTCCTGAGATGAGGCACCTGTAAAAGGGAGGGGTGCAAAACCAAGGAGCTGGCTAGACTCCTTAATATATATATATATAGGAGAAAACAAGGGTTTGGCTGCACTCACCTAAACATACTTAAATGGGGTGCTGCTGGGAGCCAATAAGTACAGTAAAAATGAAAATCCAGCATACTCACTTATCTACTAAACAGTTATTTTAGTGCTAAACAATTTTGTTTTATTAAAAACACCTAATCTAGGCAAAAAATAATGGGGGGTATTATATATATATACACACGTGTGTAATTATACTCTAAGTGTATTTTTATCTTAATATATGTATATATTAATAATAAAATACACTTAGTATGACATTATACATAATATATATATATATATATATATATATATATATAAAGATATCCCAAGTAATGGTCCGCACTCTCGTTCTCCTTTTAAAACATAGCTTTTATTGTTCACATAAAAGAACAAACAATGATGCCTTAAAGTGTCGACGTTTTAGTCCCAAATCGGGACTTTCCTCAGGACAGCATGTCCGACAGTGAAAGGGGGTATTGCACGATGCCTCGACATCGAGGCATCGCTGCAATACCATTAGAGCGTCTGGAAGCGATAATGATCGATTCCAGTGCTCTAATTAGCTGCGGACGTACGTCCGGTGGTCCTTAAGGGACCGAGGTCACGATGGGGTTAAAAGAAGAAAACGTACCATAACAAGAGGACATAGTCTTAAATTAGAGGGGCAAAGGTTTAAAAATAATATCAGGAAGTATTACTTTTCTGAGAGGGTAGTGGATGCGTGGAATAGCCTTCCAGCTGAAGTGGAAGAGGTTAACACAGTGAAGGAGTTTAAGCATGTTTGGGATAGGCATAAGGCTATCTTAGCTATAAGTTAAAGCCAGGGACTAATGAAAGTATTTAGAAAATTGGGCAGACTACATGGGTCGAATGGTTCTTATCTGCCATCATATTCTATATTTCTATGCATCTGAGTGTATGGCTAAATAATATGCTGCATTGTTAACACCTTCACATTGATGGGGTTTCCACAATGTCCTGCTGGTTGGTTGAGCAGGACACCATAAAACCACAACAAGGTGACTCTAGTTAGCACCTAACATAGCAACGGGAAAGTGGCTTCAGGAATCTATTTCTTAAATTCCAGGTGAATAGTGAACTGTGTACTGTAACTGCAGAGTAGACTTGTGCATTTAGTTTCAAATTAATTGCAATTTGTCAGTTACTGAACTCACAAAGCATATGGACAACAGTGAAATAACAATTTACAAAAAATAAAAGGAAAACGAAATAAATACTTATGTTCAATAGTCGTGAATCTTGTAAATAATCCGAAAAATATAACAATATATACATATCATAATACTGTATATATGTAAAATGATGTATAACAGAGGTAATGGGTCACTCACGATATATAGAGCCTAGAATAGCAGGCTCTAATTGTAATCACTTGTGAAAAATCAGCTTTTTCAGGCTATACACACGGTCTTCTTGTAGTATCAGATGTCCTCTCCCCAGTGTGAAAAAAGATAGATGCCAAACCAGGATAGATGAGGTACAAAGAATATTTACTCCAATAAAAACAGTATACAATAAAAGATCCGCGGTAAAAACAACAATAAAGTTTCTATCCCTGGTTTTTGTTCTAGTCTGTCAGTCCGACCTGTCAATATATCACTACAATACTTCAACCTGACCATATTAAATCCCACAATGAACTGCCCACTGAAGCTGCCATACAGAGCATCTCATCGCGTACGCTGTCCAAGTTAAGACTTTGGATCAATAGCAGTGTTTTTCAGCTCAGAGGTAAAAAGAATGGTCCATTAAACATAGTAGTTTTGCTTACACAGACAATTTACCTTTATAGCTGTTCTACTTTGGAGTTTACTACTGGCTGATGTTGCTATGCAGTTTCTACTAATGGCATAAGAGACAGAAAGATGTGAACTAATCCCATAAAAATAAAAGGAACATCCTGCCTGGTAATGTATTGATCCCTGCATTAAAGGGACACTATAGTTACTAAAACAACTTCAGCTTCAGTTTGAGTGTATAGATCATGCCCCTGTAGTCTTGAATCTTGGCCATTTATGAGTTAAATGAATGTGTGCTTTAGCATGCCTAGCCACACCTCCCTGCATGTGACCTACACATCCTTCCTAAACACTTCCTGTAAAGGGAGATCTAATGTTTAAACTTCCTTTATAACACATTCTGTTTCATTTAGAATGTCTTATCTCCTGTTAATAACTTGCTAGACCTTGCAGGAGCATGCTGTTGTTATTAAAGTTCAATTTACAGAACAGAAGATATAAACTTCTAAAGCTAACATCTGATTGTTTTTCATGCAGGCTGTGTGAGTCACAGTCAGGGGAGATGTCGCTATGGCTATATGGACAGAAACAAAAGAGATTTAACTCCTAAATAGCAACTCCCTTTAAAATTGATGTCAATGTCTGTGCAGTGCAACCATAGAAAACATCAAGTTAAATTCCCAGATTTTACTATTAACATGACGTAAAGTCATGATTTTATTAAAGACACGGAGGCGAGTTTTATGCATAACTCTTTCTTTATTCCCTCAGCAGCAAAGATAGAGGAATATAAATATTATCAAAATGAAAGTAAAAACTGTATAGGCACACAGGCAACCAATCACATAACAGAGGAAGTGACTATAAAAGGCTTGTGTCTCCCACAATCCCGCTCTTTCTTGCGAAAACCGAAGACCAGGAAACATGAACGACATTCCACTTGGCAAAAACAGGAAACAGGAACAAATCAATAACTTCAAGCTAAAAGAGAGAGAGAGAAATATGGTAATAACCAAACTCTAAACTGAAGACTTACCAAACAAAATGTCAATAGTTTCGTAGGAATTCATCCTATAATATAGAAAAAATTATTAGTATATAATCATATAAAATCAAATATCAACAGTATAATAACATAAATACGAAGTACACCATAACCAGACGAGATAGTAACATACCTGAAAATTTAACCGCAACTCATCCAAAGACCCAACACCGGGAGGGCGGGTGGGAATAATACTCTGTGTCTTTAATAAAATCATGAGTTTACGTCATGTTAATAGTAAAATCTGGGAATTTTATTAAAGACACAGAGGCTTCTATTATGCAAGTTTAAAGCTGTGCTATCACTTGAGATGCGATGTGGTTGATCGGTCTGAAATAAAAGTCATGGAAGGTCGACTCTCAAGACCAATCCGCAGCCCGCAGAATGTCCTCCAGACGACAGCCGACTGTAGAAGCTTTTGATGCCATGGCTCCACGCACTGAATGGGGTGTGAAGATAGAAGTGTCCACGCCAGCTAAAGAGAGAAGCCAGCGTATCCAATGAGCCAAAGTCGGGGTGGATACGGGCCGGTGGAGACCTAAATGAAATGAATAACGGATGCAAGTCCAATGAACGAAGAGGCCGTGTAATATCCAGATATACCTTTAGACACTATGCCGGGCATAATGCCGGACTCCCTGAGAATCCAAAAGATTTGGATGCTGATTTAGTCCTTCTGGATATGTTGAACGAGAAAAGTAATGGCGTCCCAATCAAGGGCCCTGACGTCAGACACCCTTTTACATGAAATTAAGCAGAGAAGCATCACTAACTTAGAAGGGATTTTTTTAAGTGTCAAGTCTTGGTTTGGGTACCATGACAACAAAAATTGTAGCACCATGTTGACATCCCAGAATGCAGAAAAACGAGTCCTAGGAGGTCGAACGAGGCGAATACCTTTGAGAAGGCGACACACAAAAGGATGTTTTCCTATGGGCGACCCATCCAAACCAAATGTCCAGCTGAAATTGCTGAGCGGAAAAGGTTGATAGTGCGATACGCCTTACCCGAATCGAACATGTGCATGAGGAACTCCAAGATCATATGGAGAAGGGCAGATACAGGATCAATTGACCGTTCCATGCACCAACCAGACCATAAACTCCATGAAGCGCGATAGGCTGCTCTTGTACCTGGAGCCCAGGCATTATCGAGGGGCAGGAGAGTCGCTCATGGAATGTTTGGGACATTCCAAGGTCCCCTGGAAGGAGCCACGCTATCAGAGGCAATTGGTTCTGTAATACCAGTCCGTGTAAGTTCCCATCCAGATCCAGAAGGAGTTCCTGGAAACCCGGGATCAGTCGTGGATAATCTATCGACAACTCCATCAGGCGTGGGAACCATGGCTGAGATCTCCACAGAGGGGTGATCAGTGTCAGGGAACAATCGTGACGAACCAACTTCGATATTGTGCGAGCAATCATGTTGAATGGGGGAAAAGCATACAGTAGGCCCGTCGGCCACTCCTGAAGGAAAGCGTCCGTCGCCACCGCCGCCGGGTCTGGGTGTTCAGGTGGGATGCGAACAAGTCAATCACGAACCGTCCCCATAACCTGTCTAGGCTTGGAAACGCTGAAACGTGCAAGTGCCAATCCCCCGAGTCTCTCAAATGTCTTGAATTCCAATCCGCCCCCGAATTGTCCAGACCCGGGATGTGCTCTGCTGTCACAGAGACATTGTTGTACAAACAAAATTGCCAAATGTCTTTCGCCAATAGAGCCAACATCTTGGATTTGGTTCCCCCCAAGTGGTTTATATAACGTACTGCCAATACGTTGTCCATCTTGAGGAGAACGCAGCAATTCGCCCAACCTGGGGTAAGGCTGTGAATCGCGAAGGCCCCTGCCAAGAGTTCCAGGCAGTTGATGTGTAAGGATCTCTCTATTTCGGACCATCTGCCTACTGTCTAAACGTTGCCACAACGTGCCCCCCAGCCGTATAAGCTGGCATCGGCTTCTATCACCACGTCCGGTATGGAACCGAAAATGGCTCTTCCGTTCCAAGCCTCCATGTGTGCCAACCACCAGACCAGTTCGCCTCTGGATTCCTCGTCCAGCCGTATCCTGGACTCGTAAGAATGACCTGATCGGAGGTGCGACCCCTTGAGACGTTGGAGGGCTCGGTAGTGTAACGGATCTTACTATCCTCAGTGGGGCAAGGTAGAGGAACCCTGTGTAGTGGTAGAGGTCCCAGAAAGGGTTACACCCGTATGGGGTAAATCCTCACCCGACTCAACCTCATCATAAGAGTCGTATTCCATCACGTCTGAGTTAGCCTCCGCACTCCGGTCGGTATCCGACCCTTCCTCATGGGCTCTAGCCCGTTTCCACAGTCTAGCCTTTTTAGCCTGGCCAGGGGCTCTTTTGCGCGTGGGAGGCGCGCCTTGTGTGACCGCCTCAAGCGTGTCTATGTAGCGTTACTTACCTTATCCGGGGGCCGGCCGCAGTCCTCTCTTCAAGCCGCGCGCGGTCCTGCGGCTGCACGAGCCGCGCGCGGCTCATCCGACTCTCCTAACAGGAAGACGGGCAGTGACCGCGAGATGCGGTCACGTGTCCCGCCTGCAGCTAAGAGCGCGCCGCGAGTCTCGGGCGCGCTCTTAAAGAGACAGTGGGAACCTAAATTGCAAAAAGGCTCCCATTGGCTCCTGTCATGCCAATCACCCCATACACTTACCTGTTTGGGGTGTGGAAGTGACAGGAGCCAATCACATTAGTTTGAAGGCTACTTATACTTACCCTTTTCCCTTAGTTCCTTGCCCTATCGTGGTTTCTGCTACAGTTCCCTTTAGTGCTTGTTGTGTTCAGTTGTGTTTCTCCGTATTTGACCTTGGCTTTGTATTCTGACTTCGTTTTCGCTTTATCCTTGTCTGTTCTGTTTGCCGGCTTGCTGATTCCTGTGTACCAGACCCCGGCTAGTTCTCGTTTACGCTGTCTCTTTGTGCCCTTGATCTCGGATCGTTCCTGACTCTGTACTTCTCCTATTACGTCGAGTCCGGCCACTCTAAGGTCCGGTAGACGTATCTCTCCTCTGTGCTGTCTTCTGTTTGGCTGGATCCTGCGTGTAGGGGTATATTCTCGTTACATTACGATAGGGCCATGGACCCCGCAGATTTAGCTCAACAGATGGCATCCCATGAGGCTAGATTTGTAGAGCAGGATCACCGTATGGATCAGATAGCTCAGGTTCTCCAGACGCTCTTAGCTAGAACCATTCCAGCAACCACACCTAACCCTCCTACACCCCTGCTTCCTGAAGTATCCACTTTGCCTACTACTTCGGCCCATTTAACACCTCCTCCTAGGTATGGAGGGGATTCCAAGACATGCAGAGGGTTCATTAACCAAATAGAGTTTCATTTTGAGATGTATCCACGTTCGTTTCCCACAGAGAGGTCTAAAGTTGGGTTCTTTATGCACCAACTTACCGACAAAGCACTAGAATGGGCGAATCCTATTTGGGAAGCTAATGGACCTATGGTGCATGACTTTCACAGTTTTCTTACAGCATTTCGCAGAACTTTTGACACTATGAAAAGGTCTAAAAATGCCGCAAGAGCATTAATGAGAGTTAAACAGGGTTCTAGGTCTGTGGCTGATTACGCTATTCAGTTTCATACTCTTGCCTCACAGGTAGATTGGACCAACAATGGGTTAACTACTGCCTTCATGGAAGGCTTATCAGACTCTATATTGGATGAGGTAGCAGCTAAGAAACTTCCTGTTGCTTTAGAGGACCTTATTGACTACCTCATTGATATAGATAATAGGATTCGTGACAGGCTCTATACCAAGAACAGAAATAGACGTTTTGTTACACCTATTCACCCCAGAGTTGATACACCGGAGAGTGTAAAAGTATCTGAAGAGGAACCTATGCAATTAGGGGTTGCCAAACTCTCTGATAATGAAAAATTACATAGGAGAAGGGAGGGACTCTGCCTATATTGTGTTGGGGGAGAGACCATATGGTATAGGAATGTCCTTTGCTCCCAGAAAACTCTCGCACCTAAGACCTTATAGGGGACTGGCCTTGGGTGTGATTTCTAAGTCTCCTACATTGCCTCCTAACCGACTGCTTCTCCCTGTTTCTTTACATATGGAAGAGAGTTGTATCGTTGAAAATATATATGCTCTGGTTGACTCTGGGGCAGCTGAGAATTTTATAGACTCTAGTTTTGTAAAGAAAAACAACATTCCCATCAGGGAGAAGGAGATACCCTTGGCCGTTGAGGCCATAGATGGTAGACCATTGATATCTCCAGTTGTTACACATGAGACTGCATCATTACACATGTACACAGGGGTTTTACACTATGAAACCATTCGGTTCCAGGTCATCACCTCTACCTCTTCACAGTTAGTGTTAGGGTATCCATGGTTACGTGCCTACAATCCCATTTTTGACTGGGAGACAGGGCAAATAAAATCATGGAGTGAAGCCTGCCATGAGTCATGTACTATTGAAGTCACGCCTGTGAATTCTATTAATGTTCCTACCATTCCTCCTTTGTCTACGGCTATACCCTCTCAGTATTTATCTTTAAAGACTGTCTTTGATAAAAGAGAGGCTGACAAATTACCGCCTCACAGACCCTACGATTGTGCTATTGACTTGTTGCCTGGCACTATACCTCCAAAGGGCAGGGTGTACCCTCTATCGGTTCAAGAAAACCGTGTCATGGAGGAATACATTAAAGAATCATTAGACAAGGGATTTATTAGGAGATCCTCTTCTCCGGCTGGAGCGGGGTTCTTCTTTGTATCAAAAAAAGAAGGTGATTTAAGACCTTGCATTGATTATAGAGGTATTAATAAAATCACCATCAAAAATGCTTACCCTATACCATTAATAACAGAATTGTTTGACAGGCTCAAACATGCTACGGTATTCACCAAATTAGATCTTAGAGGAGCATACAATTTGATACGTATAAAAAAGGACCACGAATGGAAGACAGCCTTTAACACTAGGTCAGGTCATTATGAGTATACCGTCATGCCATTTGGGCTTTGCAATGCCCCATCAGTATTCCAAGAATTTATTAATGATGTCTTAAGGGACTTTATTCACTCATTTGTTATTGTGTACTTGGATGACATTTTGATATATTCTACAGACTTACACACTCATCACAGACATGTTACGACAGTTTTGAAGACCCTTCTTGCTATAATGGTCTTTATTGCAAACTAGAAAAATGTCTATTCGACCAATCCGAGGTCCAGTTTTTGGGGTATTTGATTTACACTAAGGGTTTTCGGATGGATCCCCAGAAGCTCGCTGCGGTCATAGAATGGCCTCTGCTGCAAGGTCTGAAAGCCATCCAGCGTTTTCTGGGTTTCTCTAATTATTATAGACGTTTTATCAAAGGTTTTTCGTCTATCGTAGCACCTATTACTCGTATGACTAAAAAGGATGGCAATACACGTGCCTGGTCTACCGAGGCACTTCAGGCTTTTGACTTTCTTAAGACTACGTTCGCCTCTGCACCTATTTTACAGCATCCTGTCCCCTCATTGCCATATATACTTGAGGTTGATGCTTCCGATATAGGGGTAGGTGCTGTCTTATCCCAAAGAGAGTCTCCTGACAAGCCATTGCATCCTTGTGGCTTTTTTTATAAACAAATGTCCAAAGCAGAAAGGAATTATGATGTGGGTAATCGCGAATTCCTTGCTATCATTTTAGCACTCAAAGAATGGAGACATTTGTTAGAGGGCACTAAGGATCCTATCCTCATATTTACGGATCATAAGAACCTATCCTACCTTAGCGAAGCTAAAAGATTGTCTTCCAGGCAGGCTAGGTGATCACTGTTCTTGTCTCATTTTAATTATATAATCACCTATAGGCCAGGTGAACGGAACACTAAAGCGGACGCTCTGTCCAGACAGTTCGAGACTATTGACAAACAGGAGATTGATGTTACTCCTGTCATTCCCCCAGACAGGATAATAGCAACTACTATATTGTCTATTTCCTCGTCCCTCTTGCAGGCCATACAAGCAAAACAAAGCATGGCACCTAGCGAGAGGCCTAATGATAAATTGTTCGTTGACGTTCCCGAGAGACGGGATATTCTGTCACTGTATCATGATACTAAGACTGCTGGACATCCTGGTATTTCCAAAACGGTGTCAGCCGTTTCTCGGTATTTTTGGTGGGATACCTTACGTAAGGATGTCACTGACTATATAAGTGCTTGTACTACTTGTGCATGTATGAAATCCTCTCGTAGAGTTCCTTGTGGGCTGTTGCATCCGTTATCCGTTCCCGAGAGACCTTGGTCTAATCTATCAATGGATTTTATTGTTGAATTACCCCCTTCGAATGGTAACACAGTCATCCTAATGATAGTAGATCGGTTTTCCAAAATGGCTCACTTTGTGTCTCTTCGCAAGTTGCCCACTTCCAAGGAACTGGCTCTTATCTTCGCTAGAGAAGTGTTTCGATTACATGGTATTCCCTTATCTGTTGTATCCGATAGGGGTAGCCAATTTATTTCCAGGTTCTGGAAAGCCTTTTGTTCGGAGATGGGTATTTCTCTCTCATTTTCTTCCGCTTACCATCCCCAGTCTAATGGAGCTGCTGAACGTGACAACCAGTCTATGGAGCAGTACCTCCGTTGTTTTGTGTCTCACCATCAGGACAATTGGTCTGACCTGCTTCCTTGGGCTGAATTAGCTCGGAATAACGCCACTCATGATTCTTCCGGCAAAAGCCCTTTTTACGTTGTCTATGGCCAGCATCCCGTTGTTCTTCCGGCTGCATTCTCCTCACAGGGCATGGCAGTTTTGGATGAACATTTGGCTGGTTTGCGTAATACTTGGGAGCAGGTTCAGCGTTCTTTGGTGGACTCAGCTGCCCGCCAGAAGGCTCAGGCTGACAAGCATCGCAGAGCGGCTCCTTCCTATGTTGTGGGGGACAGGGTTTTGCTTTCCACACGGAATATTCGCCTCCGGGTGCCTTCTATGAAAGTGGCTCCCCGCTTCATTGGTCCTTATCGCATTATACATAAGGTTAATCCCGTTTCTTATGCCTTGGGTCTGCCTAAGAATCTGCGTATACCTAATGTCTTTCACACCTCGTTATTGAAGCCTTACGTACGCAACCGCTATACCCGGCATACTCCCCCTCCCCCTCCTGTCTCTGTGGAGGGTCATGAGGAGTTCGAAGTGTCTGCTGTTCTTGACTCTCGTTTCCTTAGGGGTCGGCTTCAGTACTTGGTACATTGGAAGGGTTATGGGCCTGAGGAGCGCAGTTGGATTTCTGCGGATGCTGTTCATGCTCCCCGCCTTGTACGTTCTTTCCATTCGCGTTTTCCTGCCAGGCCTGGTCCTGCCCGCCCGGAGGGCGTGTCCTCAGGGGGGGGGTACTGTAGCATTACTTACCTTATCCGGGGGCCGGCCGCGGTCCTCTCTTCAAGCCGTGCGCGGTCCTGCGGCTGCACGAGCCGCGCGCGGCTCATCCGACTCTCCTAACAGGAAGACGGGCAGTGACCGCGAGATGCGGTAACGTGTCCCGCCTGCAGCTAAGAGCGCGCCGCGAGTCTCGGGTGCGCTCTTAAAGAGACAGTGGGAGCCTAAATTGCAAAAAGGCTCCCATTGGCTCCTGTCATGCCAATCACCCCATACACTTACCTGTTGGGGGTGTGGAAGTGACAGGAGCGAATCACATTAGTTTGAAGGCTACTTATACTTACCCTTTTCCCTTAGTTCCTTGCCCTATCGTGGTTTCTGCTACAGTTCCCTTTAGTGCTTGTTGTGTTCAGTTGTGTTTCTCCGTATTTGACCTTGGCTTTGTATTCTGACTTCGTTTTCGCTTTATCCTTGTCTGTTCTGTTTGCCGGCTTGCTGATTCCTGTGTACCAGACCCCAGCTAGTTCTCGTTTACGCTGTCTCTTTGTGCCCTTGACCTCGGATCGTTCCTGACTCTGTACTTCTCCTATTACGTCGAGTCCGGCCACTCTAAGGTCCAGTAGATGTATCTCTCTGTGCTGTCTTCTGTTTGGCTGGATCCTGCGTGTAGGGGTATATTCTCGTTACAGTCTACCTGCATCGAGGAGTGGGAGTCGACGTGTTTAGCCTTAGCCTTCACCTTACATTCTCCAGGGGCAGGCGGGGGGGGTCCCATCACCTAGGAGGGTGGGGGCCGCCATAGAGGGTAAAAGCATAGCTTGCAAGAACTGGGAAAACGATGAGGACACCGCTCCCATGGCAGAGGCAAAGGCCTTCTGCAAGGACGATGCCATAGTGGCGTCCAGTAGGGCCTCTTGGGAGGCTCCATTACCCTCAGTATTATCTTGGGTAAAGGCCTCTGCAAGGCCCTCTGGACCCTCATCTCTGTCTTGCATATTAGCAGAAAATTACACCCACAATATCAATATAAAATTCTTGAACTAAATTGATTAGGAAAAACAACAGGGTTGAGTAACCCACAGGAAAAAGCAAATGATAACCTGTCTGTTGGTGTGCCCAGGGGACCCAGTGGCCTGCAAGGGCGGGCAGCAGGCTGACCGCGTGTAGCAGGGAGCAGTGAGACCGGCCGCGAGCAAGATCCGCCTCCAAAATGGCCGCCGCACGTGGAAGCCGGGCAGATACCGATCGCGGCCAGCACACAGGTGGGGGAAGGGGCATGTGCACCTCACCCACGCGGACAGACCGCAAGAGCAAGGAGAGAGCCGCGGTCGACTTTAGAGAGCCGCGGCAATCCGGCGCCCAAGGTACGCGCACGCTACCCAGAACAAGGCAGCCTAAGAACAGGGGAGCATGGGGAGGAAGCTCCCCGGCGGGGAAAACAGAAATAAAAAAGGGGGATCCCCACTAGGCACACCACCAGAAAGCAATGACAGTGCAGATACACTACAAAACACAGCAAGTAATCAAATAACATGCAGAAAATAATAATAATATTGCAAAAATCCAGAACATAAATCCATAAGAGGAGCAAGATACTTAGCTGGTCTGAGGGAGCAGCAAAGAAAGAGAGGGGGATTGTGGGAGACACAGGCCTTTTATAGTCACTTCCTCTGTTATGTGATTGGTTGCCTGTGTGCCTATACAGTTTTTTCTTTCATTTTGATAGTATTTATATTCCTCTATCTTTGCTGCTGAGGGAATAAAGAAAGAGTTATGCATAATAGGAGCCTCCGTGTCTTTAATAAAATCAGTATCCAGTCCTAAGTTGGAAAAACTAAATAGCACTGTGTATAAAGTACTACAATGTAACAGTTTATGGTAAACCACTCTATGAGTTTAATCACATCCTTCCTATGTGGTCACCGACTGTGAGTTTGTAAAGTCTTTAATTCCAAAGACTATTTAAAGGTAACAGACAGGGGAGGGTGTGGAATAACAAGACAAAAGTAAATATAAAAAGGTACATAAATTAATTAGGATGACTGTCTCTGTCATAATCATCAAAAATATTCACTACATATGGGATATATGTATGTAGCAACGCTAACAGACAGTGCTCTCCTACCTGCAAAGGATATCAATTGAAAAGCCAACAAATGAGAAACAAAAAGTACAGTATATGCAATCAGCCCGAATAGATAGGCAGTAAAAAGGACAGAATAAGAAAATACCTCGTGTGAGGTAAAAATCAACGACAGCCAACTTTACCAGCCTTTCTCCCGGTAAAGGACAAGTGTAAGTACGTGGCAGATAGCCAGATGGGTAATTAATAAACTAATGGGTCAATTTGACTAGTCTTGCGCACATCTCTCTAGTAAGGCTTTGAGTAGATGTTTTTTTTTATAACCTGCTTTTAAAGATAAAAATCGAGAAAAAGAAGATGTGCCTTGAAAATAGTTCTCTCTTTGAAGTTTGCCGTGGTCCAAGGTTGGGAACTACTGCTCTGCATGACTACAGTCATGTTTTGTTTTGGCTCAATGTCAGCGGATGTCCCTTAGAAAGTAGACTTTATCAAATGCCTAGCTGAAAAGACACAAAAAATACAGAGGCAATCACTATGTCGCATTTTCTCCCGATTCCTTACATATAACAGAGATCTGACATTATGCGGAAAACAAGAACCCAGATTGACTTTATTTACTAAAGTTAGACTTCAGAGTAAATTCAGAGTGAATTTCAAATTTAAGGCCAAAATAGCTGAATTAAAAGCACAGCTGACTTAGAGAATGTTTCTAGTTTGATTATTTTGACCTTAAATTTGAAATTCACTTTGAATTCTTGTTATAGTCAGCATAGAAAATGATTGCGACATGAATTCAAAATGGTAGCACTTGTGAACCAGTCTGAACAGCAGAGAAGGTAAGCGTGTTTGTGCTTGTATCCCATGTACATGTTATCCCTGTTAACACTTCATTGGTATTTTAATATAGTTAATAAAAATGTAGCTGTCAAAAATGTGACTTACACTTTAAATACTAAAAAAGTATTTCATTAAAATACAAGGTGACTCACGGGTCAATATTTGAAGGATCCAGCTTTGGCTCATGACATTTCCCAGTTGATTGTGATTAATCCAAAGTGACATTATAATATACTCTGCCTTACTTATTTTAAAACCACTGATAGTGATCTTGCATGAATTCTGCAATAAATCATCATAAGATAGTGCAGAATATGACCAGGCACTGTTGCTCGGTCATGGAAGATGAGATATTTTACCAATACAAATTGATATAATGTGCAAAGTTCATCATCCCGCTTCGGGGAAGATAAACTGTCTAAATAGCTGACATTATAACTATTCATTAAAAAAATAATATACGCAATTTAATGTTACAGTAGATTAATTTTAAACTGGACACATAAATAGCCCTTTGTCCTAACTGACTAAAACAGTCCTTTGTTTTGACCGATTAAAGCAATAGCAAAGAATTTGTGTGGGTTCCATGTCTGAACCATGCCATTTCTCCCCAAATGCCGTTTTTTGGGGATGTTAAGTCTTAAATGGACACTCCACTGCCCAATCACAAACAAATAAATAAAAATTACTGTTTAGTATATATACCCCAATTATCATGCATTTATTTTATTATGCATTTTTTTCATTGGGGGTATATTATTATTATTATGATATTTATATAGCGCCGTCAAATTCCGCAGCGCTTTACAATGGGTGGACGAACAGACATGTAGTTCAGAGGCGGCTCTCTAATTAGGCGGTTTAGGCGGCCGCCTAAGGCCTCGCGCTGGCGGGGGCCTCGCGGCCGCCTAAACCGCCTGTTGGCAGAGTGTGTCAGGTCCTCAGTCAGTGACCGAGGACCTGACACCAGGAGGGGGCCCGGCGGCTTGCCCGGTATGCCGCCGGGTGCGAGGCCCCTCCTGGCTGCCCGGCCAGCCACCGCAGACACTGGTCTGCAGCTCCGCAGTGTGCAGAGCTGCAGACCATGTGACTCGCGAGAATTGGCCAATCAGAGCGTTGCCGCGGGTTACCACGGCAACGCTCTGAAATCTCGCGAGATTACACAGTCTGCAGCTCTGAGGAGCTGCAGACCGTGAGCAGTGGCCACCGGACCACCAGGGAAAGGTAGGCTCTCCCTCCCCATCACCCCCCACCCCCCTCAGGCTCACCCCCACCACCCTCAGCCTCACCCCCACTACCACCATCACCCCCCACCACCATCACCCCCACCACCCTCAGCCTCACCCCCACCACCCCTCCCCACCCTCACCATCACCCCCACCACCCTCAGGCTCACCCCCCACCACCACCATCACCCCCACCACCCTCAGCTTCACCCCCCACCACCATCACCCCCACCACCCTCAGCCTCACCCCCACCACCCCTCCCCACCCTCACCATCACCCCCACCACCCTCAGCCTCACCCCCCACCACCACCATCACCCCCACCACCCTCAGCTTCACCCCCCACCACCATCACCCCCACCACCCTCAGCCTCACCCCCCACCACCACCATCACCCCACCACCCTCAGCCTCACCCCCACCACCATCACCCTCAGCCTCACCACCCATCACCACCCTCAGCCTCACTCCCACCACCATCACCCTCAGCCTCACCACCCACCACCACCATCACCACCCTCAGCCTCACTCCCCACCACCATCACCCCCACCACCCTCAGCCTCACCCCCCACCACCATCACCCCCACCACCCTCAGCCTCACTCCCACCACCACCATCACCCCCCACCACCCTCAGCTTCACCCCCCACCACCATCACCCCCCACCATCCTCAGCCTCACCACCCCCCACCACCATCACCCCCCACCATCCTCAGCCTCACCACCCACCACCACCATCACCCCCCACCACCCTCAGCATCACCACCCTCAGCATCGCCCCTCACCACCCTCAGCATCGCCCCTCACCACCCTCAGCATCGCCCCTCACCACCCTCAGCATTACTCCCCACCACCCTCATCATCACCACCCTCAGCATAACCCTCCGTCACCACCCTCAGCCTCCCCCACTCACATTACCCCCCACTCTCACATTACCCCCCCACTCTCACATTACCCCCCCACTCTCACATTAGCCCCCCCACTCTCACATTAGCCCCCCACTCTCACATTAGCCCCCCACTCTCACATTAGCCCCCCCACTCTCACATTAGCCCCCCCACTCTCACATTAGCCCCCCACTCTCACATTAGCCCCCCCACTCTCACATTAGCCCCCCCACTCTCACATTAGCCCCCCACTCTCACATTAGCCCCCACTCTCACATTACCCCCCACTCTCGCATTACCCCCTCTCACTCTCGCATTACCCCCTCTCACTCTCGCATCACCCCCTCTCACTCTCGCATTACCCCCTCTCACTCTCGCATTACCCCCTCTCACTCTCGCATTACCCCCTCTCACTCTCACATTACCCCCTCTCACTCTCACATTACTCCCTCTCACATTACCATCACCCCCCGCTCCCTCTCACATTACCATCACCCCCCTGCTCCCTTTCACCATCACCCCCCGCACCCTCTCACCATCACACCCCCCGCTCCCTCTCACCATCACACTCCCCGCTCCCTCTCACCATCACACCCCCCGCTCCCTCTCACCATCACACCCCCCGCTCCCTCTCACCATCACACCCCCCGCTCCCTCTCACCATCACACCCCCCGCTCCCTCTCACATCAGCTACCCGATACACATAGGGTCTCAGACAAAAACGCAAACATGCTCACAGAGACATACATTCGCACACACAAGGATACTCTCTGTCAGACACACTCTCAGGCACATACACAGGTAGACAGTGCATCAATGTGTATATGTGACACTTTTTTGTTAGTGGGGCCTCATGTTTGTGTTTCGCCTAAGGCCTCATAAAGTCTAGAGCCGCCTCTGATGTAGTTGTAACCAGACAAGTTGGACACACAGGAACAGAGGGGTTGAGGGCCCTGCTCAATGAGCTTACATGCTAGAGGGAGTGGGGTAAAGTGACACAAAAAGGTAAGGATAGTATTAGAAAAGTAATGACAGTTGCAGGAGAGGAACCAGTTGGGAGCTATTAACAGCTTAATTGATACGCTTTTATGAAGTAGTGGGTTTTTAATGATTTTTTTGAAGGAGTGGAGACTGGGTGAGCATCTAACGGAGGAGGGAAGAGAGTTCCACAGGAACGGTGCAGACCTTGAGAAACCTTGAAGGCGAGCATTAGAGGTGGGAGTATGGACAGAATATAGACGTAAGTCTTCAGCAGATCGTAAGGGCCTAGACAGGACATACTTGTGTATAAGGGAGGATAGATAGGTGGGAGCAGCATTATGTAGAGATTTGAAAGCAAGAACCAGAATTTTTTTTATGAATCTTTCATAAAAATGAAAGGCAGTTCAGGTGAATAAATTTGTTCTTCACAAACATATTTCTATAGCAGTTTTCTGAGAACAAGGCTCTAAAGTCAAGTTGTCCTTTTTTAAGTACTAAACAAGATTTCAAAAAACATAAAATTCAAGTGTTTTTATAAATAGCATGCCGTGAACTTTCCCGATGTAGATTTTTATGCTTGTATTATTCATACAGTTAGACTACACAGTCATTATATGGCACTGATGTCTAGATATGTATTTATTTAATTGTAAGTGCTCATTTGTTTATGTTCTGCATTTGTACTTTGCAGACAGTCATTATGCCTTATTCAGTGACTTTGCTAAAAGCACAGACAAAGATTTTCAAAAGCTACAATTTGGACGCTGGAAGTGGGATCTACTTTGAAAGGGTAAACTTTGTCAATGTAAACATAAGAAATTTGTTTTATGTTTAACATATCTTTGCATTTGCAGCAAGTTTTACATTTGTTTATGAATTAACTATGGGTTGTGTTTTCTTTTAAAGTTTTACATTAATTTTAATTATTTAATTTGCGTTGTATGCATGATATTGGCAGAGCATACCATTCAAGTAACTGAAACCTTGCGGTTTGGACTGCCGCACTACTAAAGGAAAGGCCAACCTTGTATCCAAAGAAATGAAATGTCTCTGTAGATGCCAAAGCATGCTGAAGATGTATATAGTGAGATGTACTGACATGTATTATTGTTATACAATTTACGCAGTAATAGGTGGACTAGCAGATGAGTATTTGCAACAAAATGAGTTGGACGCACAGGGAAATAGTGTGTTGAGGGCCTTACTCAAACTAGCTTACATGCTAGAGGGAGTGGGGTAAATTGACATAGGACGTAAGGGTAGGATGTATTTTATGTAAGGGAATAGTAGGTTACTAGAATAGTTTACTGACGATGTCAAGGCCCAAAGGAGGCAGAAACGATCGTCCAGGGTTGTTATATCTCGTGTGCAGATAAAACTTTCGGGCAGTTCGGTTCTGGACTGCCCTTATGGGTGGGATTAGTCTGATATGCCTTGGATGTGGTTCTCTCTTTAGTGGCACAAGTGAGCAAAAACTATTTTGAGACCTGAGCAGTGGTTTACCGAAGGGCAAGCTACTTAGTTCCTCTAAGCTTGTGTCCATTCTCAGAGTTCTAATATCCTCTACTAGAATAGTTTACAAGAGAGATGAGGCAGAATGCACTGGGATAGTGTCTTCAGATGAACTAGGAAGGGATGTAGGGAGGTACTGTCAAGGAATGTGGGTAGGCATACTGTGGAGTGGTGTGATGAGGTTACTGTGGACAGATGTGTGCAGATATTCTGTGAGGATTATAAGGACTTGTATCAGTCCAATACTATTTGGTAGGCATAATGGCACGTGTATGGAAGAAATAGGTGGGAATGTTCTTGGGGGAGATGAAGTGAATGATATTGATAAATTGAGGGAAGGGGTAATATTGATGGACTATGGATGTGAGATATGATTAACTCTAGGTAGATAAATTGAGAAAAAGACATTTGAGAGATATAGCAATGGCTTCATGAAGTGGGAGAACTATATGGAGATGCAAGCGTAGGATAAATTTGACATTTCAATTATAGCAGGGGATTTTATTTGGGTAGTGCAAATTGATGTAATTTCTCTAGAGAGACAAAGGATGGAGTATAAAAGGAACATTTCTTTAATATTAAAAAGGTAGTGGAAGGGAATTGCTTAGGTGTTTCCTCAGGTAGTGGGACTTTGGCAGGCAGTGGAGAGCAGCACTGCACCCATAAACCTAGGCAACACAGTGTCTTGCCCTGGCCCGGCCTTGAGTGCTTACTTTCAAATAACCCAAGTGTTAAAAATGTAGCTATCACTTGATCTTATAAACACAATGTTACCAATCCTTCCTTGTCCTCACGTACAACTCGAAGACTAAAGTTGAAGGATTTATGAGCAGACTTTGGATAATCACTGGTAAGTCACTTACACTAAATAACCTGTAATCACGTAGAGATTATTACATCATTATCTGCTAGGGTTACATGAGGACAGATGGGTTTGCCAAACAGTCTGTAAAAGTGTCACACTAAGTGACGTATTAGAACCTCTTGTCAGTTTCCCCTAATGTGACTACAACTAAATTGGTTAAAGGGTTACTCCAAGCACCATGACCACTTCAGTGATTTGAAGTGATCATGGTGGCAGGAGTTAGTATGTGCTGTGTTTCAGCTTGAAACACTGCACATAATGAGATATTTGTAATTTTGTGAAGGGGTAGTTGCACCCTCAGTACAGATGACATGTTTTTTCTTATACAATATTTATTTATCTGTGACATTTTTTTTTTTTTGTATTTGCATGCATAGATTTCAGACTCTGAAAAGGGATGACATACAGTTGTGCTCAAAAGTTTGCATACCCTTGGAGAATTGGTAATATATGTACAATTTTTAAAGAAAACATGAGTGAGCAGGCAAAACACATTTCTTTTATTTCTTATGTGATTCATATTCAATTGTAGGTTATAACAGAATGGCACAATCATAAAACAAAATATGGCCACAAAGAAAAAAATGAAATGACCCCTGTTCAAAAGTCTGCATACCCTTAGTTTTTAATATTGTGTATTGCCCATTTTAGCATCAATGACAGCGTGCAGTGTTTTGTAACAGTTGTCTATGAGACCCCTAATTCTTGCAGGTGGTATAGCTTCCCATCTGTCTTGGCAAAATGCCTCCAGGTCATCCAAAGTCTTTGGTCATCTTGCATGAACTGCATGTTTGAGATCTCCCCAGAGTTGCTCGATGATATTAAGGTCAGGAGACTGTGATGGCCACTCCAGAACCTTCACCTTTTTCTGGAGTAACCACTGGAGGGTAAACTTAACCTTTAGTTAAGGTCATCGTCATGCTGGAAAGTCCAAGAGCTTCCCATGCGCAGCCTTCGTGCAGAAGAATGCAAATTGTCTGCGAGTATTACCCTTGCCTTTAGAGCTCACACACCCACAAAATAGCAGTGAGCCACCACCATGTTTCACAGTGGGAATGGTATTCTTTCCACAATAGGCCTTGTTGACCCCTCTCAAAACATAGCGATATGATTGTGACCATGAAGCTCTATTTTGGTCTCGTCACTCCAAATTACAATCTGCCAGAAGCTGTGAGGTGTATCAAGGTATTGTTGGGCATATTGTAACTGGACTTTGTTGTGGCATTGGTGCAGCAAAGACTTATTTCTGGGAACTCGACCATGCAACTCATTTTTGTTGAAGTATCGTCGTATTGTGCTCCTTGAAATAAGCACACCATCTTTTTCCAGAGCAGCCTGTATTTCTCCAGAGGTTATCTGTGGGGTTTTTCTTTGTATCCCGAACAATTCTTCTGACAATTCTGACTTAAATTTTTCAATTTTCCACTTCTGAATAAGTGGATGCACAGTTCTGACTGGCATTTCAAGGCTTTAGATATCTTATTATATCCTTTTCCATCTTTATAAAATTCCATTACCTTGTTACGCAGGTCTTTTGACAGTTCTTTTTTGCTCCTCATGACTCAGTATCTAGCCTACTCAGTGCATCCACGTGATAGCTAACAAACTCATTGACTATTTATGTATAGGAAGAATGAATGAATTAAAATTGAAAATGTACTAGATTTAAAAACGTGTTTTAAATAATTTTGATCATAAAACTGTAGTGAAAACGGCTTGTATATCTTACATTTTAAAGGAGCAGTCTAGACACCATAACCACTATATGACATGCTCATGTATTGTTATGGCGCCATGAGGCTGCAGACACCATCCCTTGTTCTTGGATAAAAAATTTTTGTGTGGTTGGTCCAAAACGGGGGTCTCCAAGGCACCTGCGATCCAGCCCTCTCTTACCAAAATTGCTAATGTGGAAGTTTCACTACGCCATTAGCATAGCAATATAAATTTTGACGTGCTCAGCCACTGAATATCATCCAAATAAGTATGAAATCGAAATGTACACCCATGACATTTCCCTGTAGAGGCCTGAGCTTTCTTTATCAAGACTAAGACATCATGGGGCCATAAAATAAGTGCATTGCATTATTCACTCCAATGCTTGCTCCAATAGCATTTCCTGGGGTGAGAGAACAAGGAACCGTCATTTTCGAGAAGTGACAGTTCTGCATTAAAACTAACAGGAAAGATTACTTTGCAAAATTGGCTCACAATATTTTGCCGTATAACCAAGCTAAGGCTGGTACAATGATGAAGCATTAGTCTTCACAATAGTCTGGCACTTAGAATAACCTGGGAACAAGGACAGCTGATCATTTCTGTGTTCCACTCTCCATTGACACGAGAGGAAGAAACTCTCTTTCTTCCCCGAACGCTCTGTTCATTACACAAAGAACACTTTTGTAACCCAGCCAAGACAGAATTAGAACAGCCCTAGCTTTATACTGTGAGCTGTCAGATCCAAGCTATTTTCTAAATTCTAACAGGAACAGAGCAAGTCAGGAAATTAGCTTTCCTATTTGGAAACGTGTCACTACTGTTTACAAGAACATGATGAACTAATGACAGCTACATTCGGTTTTCAATATTATTGTTTTCTCAAAATAGTCTTTGATTTCAGCCCTTTAAAATTAATCTGTTACAATGGAGTTTTACAAGAAAATATACATAAAAACTCTCTATGTATTGCACCGAGTGTCAATGAAATTCAATCTGAATAAAAAGATATACATAAGATAGAGTATCACTTTGGACATTGCACCACTATGGTAAAATACCCTGTAAGGAAACAGTGCAACATGCACAAATACAATTTTAAATCTTAAAAGGCTACTTAAAGGGACACAATAGTCACCAGAATAACTACAGCTTAATGCAGTTGTTGTGGTTTCTATAGCATGTCCCTGAAGGCTTTTTGTTGTAAACACTGCCTTTGCAGTGAAAAGGCAGAGTTAGCATTACAGCCTGGTAACACTTCTAGTGGAAATTTCTCAGATGGCCACCAATGGAAATTTCTCAGGTGCAGCACCAATGTTCAGCATCTCCGTGCTCTGCTCTACGAGGAGATGCTGATTAGCCAGAGCGGTGTTTGGCTCCTGGAGATGCCTAGAGATTTTCTTCCATGTACAAAAGTGCAACGGTGACATGGCTTGAGTATTTCTAATTGGGAGTTGATTTCCCCCTCAATTTTGTTTTACTAGACTAAACTATCTAATGATAATTTTTTTTTATTATTTCTTAATTTTTTTGTGCAAATATATAACATCGTTGCAAGCTTCGCCACAACAGCAATTACTCGCAGGTATCATAGACATTCAAATCAATCGTGGCATTTAGTAACATTGCACTTTTTATAATGCCTTTAACTTTATACGAAACAATAGTGGTAACATCTGCTTGTCCTCTATGGGTATGTGTAGAATGTAGTGCTACAGTCTATATGTCTGCCCTAGAGGGTTTTACCCCGTGCCGATATTCCGTGTGGGTATATTAGCGTGGTTCTTCGTGTGTCAGCTAAGGGGGGTGGGGGGGTTGGTACGACATGACATAGGCTTGTGGCTAGGTGGCACGCCTTTGCGGTGTGCATCTGCCTCCTGTTATGGGTATTTGTAGTGTAACCATGGCGTTAGGTGTTTGTATACCCTATATTGTATAGGCTAATCGGTCGTGTCTCGTTGGGGTGGTGGACTCGTAGAAGGTGAGTAGCAGGTTATGTCAAACTGAAACAGAAGGGGGTTGTGTACATACATCAGAAAAAAACACAAGATAAAGAATGAAATAGAGGAGAAAAAAAAATATATAAAAATTTGCAATTGTTTCTAAGCGCACCAGGAGATCCTTGGTACACTTGACTTGAGTTAGTCTCTAACTTTGTAAAAGTCTCCATATACATATACGGTGGAATGAAAAGGAGAGGAGATTTCCATAGGCTAATTCGTCTCTGCTTCCTCAAGTGGGCAAACCACCATGAGAGGCTCTGGAGAAGGTTTGTTATAAAAGCTCACGTCTTATGCAAGTATGTTTATTTACTATATTTGTATGCTATAGGGTTAGGTTTGAATACAAGTCTCCTTGTCTATATCAGGGAAATGGGGTCAAAGAAATTAAGAGAATTAGTAGGTTGAATCTAAGCTGTTAGTGCATAGCTGAATTCAGAAATGTATTTAAGAGATTTTGCTAACAATATGAATAGCCTCCTACAACTATTCTAATACTGGTAATATACAGGAAAGGGACTGGGACCTTAAAGAGATTTGAGGCAGTGAAGTGGGGGATAGTGAAAAAGGAGAAGTAGAAAAGAAAAGATAGGACGGAAACAATAAAAGAAAAGAAGAAAGGGGGTGGGGGAAGAGGTAAGGGAAAGGATAACAAGAAAGGAAAGAGTGTATGAACGCCTGACCACAGGAGTGGGAGAGAAGGGGAAAAAAAGAAAAGGAAAAAAGAGAAGAGAGTGTGTTAAAAGTACCCAAAAGTATTATAAGAAACCCCTAGAAAATAAAAGGAAAAAAAAGGAAGAAAAAAATAAAAAGGAAGTAAAAGGGGGAAAGAGGGGAGAAGGAAGGGACAGAAAAGTAGAAGACAACATGGCCACCAAGAAGACGCAAAATGGCAAACACCTGAAGGAAGAAAAAAGAATGGAAGGTCAGCTAGAAAAACGTTTGTCTTTCTTCTCACCCCAACCGCCTGGGAATAAATTAAATTTAGATCTGTCACACCAGATAACTAATACGATAGAAGGAGAAACGAGCAGCACACAAACAGAGGTATATGATAACTCAAGACAGGAAGAAAACCTATATGAACGATTACACATCTAGACACACAATTTGAAAAAATTAAGGTGTAAATGCAAGCAAATACACAGGACTTCAAGAGAGACCTTTCCTTATTAACCCCAAGGATCCAAAGTATTAAAGAAAAACTAGAGATGATCGAACATGTGAGAACATCCCACCAGGAAGAGCATGTCATTCTGGAAAGAAAAATAGCAGCCCTGGAAAATAAAATTATGGTTTTGGAGGATAGATCAAGGGGAACAACCTAAGAATTAGAGGTGTGTCCAAACAAATAAAGACAACAGAATTGGAAACATATATAGAAGAATTTTCTAAATATATGAAAATGGAATGGGATATCAAAAGCCCTATGATGGAATGGTGTCACCAAGTTAACAAACCAAAAGGCGTACCAGACCACCTACCAAGAGATATATTGGCTTGTTGCTCCTCTTTTAAACTCATGTTACAGATCCTAAGATCACTGAAAATGATCAATCTTTCAGGAAAGTATGAAACACTAAAGGTCTACCAGGATCTGTCATGGAATACTAGACAGAAGAGGAAGTCATTTGCAGTACAATAGAACTCAGATCCAAGAATATAAAATACTAGTGGGGGTTTCCCACAAGGATCTTTATACTGCAAGAAGGCAAGACCTTAAGCTTCAATACAGCAGAAGATCTTTTAAAGATGGTTGACTATAAGTAAATAGATATAAAGAATCAATAGATCAATAACTACTTTGCTAGGAAATAGGAGGGGAGAGTGGACAAAAAAGGGGAGAAATAGGAGAAATAAAGTAAAAAGAGAAGACGGGAAAGGGAAAGGGGAGAGGAGAGGAGAGGGGAAGGGAGGAAAAGGGGAAGGGAAGGTTTCTGCGCATTTATTTAATTTTTTTTAATTTTTTGGTAGTTGTGATGAATGATGATTTATATATGTACACAATATAAAGAGGAAGTATATACACTAGCAGAATAAAAATGAATATATTTAGAACTGGCAGACAGCAGGTGATGTGAAGAAATTAGAGGGGGGGCTTTGGGGGGGGGAGGAAAAGAGTCACAATTTAACTAATACAGAACAAATGTTTGAGGTTTAATTAATACTTATTTAATTATGAAACTCAACAAACTTACAAGGGATTAAGAGAGTCATAAAGATTGATGTAACTAAGTGAAAAAGTGAAAATGATGAGGGAGAAAAGAAAAGAGCACTGTAAAGTTAAAAATTAATAAGTTATATGGAATACTTTACTTACCAGGTGAAAATTAGATAAATGGCACAAGATGGTGAGGGAATAAATAAGAGGAAAAAATAGTATAGGGGGTCAATTAAACCTCTGCACGATTACAAATTGGGATGAATAGTTTTTAGAGATTCTGGAAAGAGAAACATATAATAAACACTTCACATTTAAGTGATGTTCAGAACACTATAATGTAATGTCCTAAGGGTTCTTTGGCAGAGTGATGGGGATGCCATGTCATTCCTTTCTTTTATTTTTTCCCTTCTCCTCTATATTAATTTATTTATATACATTTTTATTTATTTTTGGTTCAATGGGATACCCATGAGATGCTTAGGTATGGACTCGGGCATTTTCTAACCCAGCACACTTACCCACAGGATATGTGGTTTCATTATCTGAGCAATGGGGGACATTGCTCGAGATACAGTGTGGCAGGGAGTGTTTGCCATACACATGCTGTTTGTTAGGCTGATTCCTTTGTTTAGGACCAGCCTGTCTATGTGTGTAATTTAAAAAACTTTTTTTACATACCCTATGTTATGATAGCCCTAATGTACTGGCAGAAATTGTTAAATTAAGCGAGCATCATTGAACTAGACATGTGCAATTTGTTTTGGTCCGAATATGAATTCGGACGAATTTCGGGAAATTCGGACATTCGGGTACTTCCGAATGTCCGAATTGCCGAATTGCCGAGGTCCCGAAGTACCGAAATTACCGAATTGTTGAATTGTTGAAGTGCCGAAGTTCCGAAGTGCTTGTGCTGAAGTTCCGAAGTTGCCGAAGTTCCGAAGTGTCAAAGTACCGAAGTGCCGAAGTTCCCGAAGCACAGTATTGCCTATGTACTAATATACTTACCCAGTGAAAGAAGAAGAATGTTACATTGTATACAATTTTAAATAAAAAGTATACAAACATAGCCAGGACTCAGCTGTAAGCATTTGCAACACTTACAACAATCAAGTAACCCCTTAAGGACACAACTTCTGGAATAAAAGGGAATCATGACGGAATATATCTGTCATCTGTCCTTAAGGGGGTGACATACATTCATATAAAATGTAAGTTACTTAGCCAGTCAGTGTAATAACTCGGTATAGCGAGTAGGGGCAACATTTACTAATACTAAGTAATCTTTACTTAGTATTAGTACATTTGGCTGAAACACCAATTTAGGTCTTTCAGCCTTTTGGTAGATAACTCCCTAATACCGTGGGAATTAGGGAGTTATCTACTAATCGGCTGCAAAAGAAGTCCCGAAGTGCCAAAGTCCAGAAATTCTGAAATGCCGAAGTTCCAAAATTTCGAAGTTCCGAAGTGCCGAAGTTGCCGAATTTCTGAAGTGTCGAAGTGCCGAAGTTCCGAAGTGCCGAATCTCCGAAGTTCCCGAAGTTCCGAAGTGTTGAAGTGCCGAATTGCCAAAGTCCCGAATTGCGAAAGTCCTGAATTTCCCGAAAGTCACGAATTTCGGAATGCCGAACCGAACCGAAAATTTTCCCCATGCATATGCCTACATTGAACACCTGTGGGATTAACTCACCATTTATATAAATAAATAATTAATAATATGAATAGATTTGCAAATTTGGCTTAAATAACCAAAACAGTGTTTTGTGAATAGAAGAACAACATGGTTGATACAGTCATTTGGGCAAAGGAATTACATTCAGCTTTCTTACAGCAATTATTGGATGGATCCTTATAAACATGCAATCCTGTATACTACCTTTCTCCATTTCTCTAATACTGGTGTCAGACTTACTAGTTTGAAATTCTAATAATAGGTTATTTTTTCTTGATCAAAAAAATAATGAAATAACATTTGAGTGTGTTTGGTATTAATCAAAGCTGGATCCACACTATGGTTTAATCCTGGAAAGAAGAAAATCGCAAAATATAGGCCCGGAAAAAATCTTAACTCAGACATTTTTCCATCTTGGTAATTTGCAAATTCTTTGTTAATGTGCCTAAAATCCTAGTTGTGAATGAATCCCATATAACTTGATGACTCAGTGTGTGGATACGATAGCTAATGGCAATTGCAGAGAAAACTTAAAAAGTGGAAAAATCACTATGACAACCAATAGAATATTTATGTTTATTAGAGCTTTTAAAACTTTAACACAGATTTGCTCTTTATATATTATCCAAAACGTGTCAGTTTTGTGTCTTGAGTAGCATCCAAAAACTGATATAAAAAGATAAAAACAGAACAGTTTGATGTATTCGGAAGCTGCTGTATCAGCTGCTGAATCAAAAGAATTATCTGGGAAAAAAAATATTTTTTATGTGTATATATATATATACACTGTGTGCAGAATTATTAGGCAAATGAGTATTTTGACCACATCATCCTCTTTATGCATGTTGTCTTACTCCAAGCTGTATAGGCTCGAAAGCCTACTACCAATTAAGCATATTAGGTGATGTGCATCTCTGTAATGAGAAGGGGTGTGGTCTAATGACATCAACACCCTATATCAGGTGTGCATAATTATTAGGCAACTTTCTTTCCTTTGGCAAAATGGGTCAAAAGAAGGACTTGACAGGCTCAGAAAAGTCAAAAATAGTGAGATATCTTGCAGAGGGATGCAGCACTCTTAAAATTGCAAAGCTTCTGAAGCGTGATCATCGAACAATCAAGCGTTTCATTCAAAATAGTCAACAGGGTCGCAAGAAGCGTGTGGAGAAACCAAGGCGCAAAATAACTGCCCATGAACTGAGAAAAGTCAAGCGTGCAGCTGCCAAGATGCCACTTGCCACCAGTTTGGCCATATTTCAGAGCTGCAACATCACTGGAGTGCCCGAAAGCACAAGGTGTGCAATACTCAGAGACATGGCCAAGGTAAGAAAGGCTGAAAGACGACCACCACTGAACAAGACACACAAGCTGAAACGTCAAGACTGGGCCAAGAAATATCTCAAGACTGATTTTTCTAAGGTTTTATGGACTGATGAAATGAGAGTGAGTCTTGATGGGCCAGATGGATAGGCCCGTGGCTGGATTGGTAAGGGGCAGAGAGCTCCAGTCTGACTCAGACGCCAGCAAGGTGGAGGTGGAGTACTGGTTTGGGCTGGTATCATCAAAGATGAGCTTGTGGGGCCTTTTCGGGTTGAGGATGGAGTCAAGCTCAACTCCCAGTTTCTGGAAGACACCTTCTTCAAGCAGTGGTACAGGAAGAAGTCTGCATCCTTCAAGAAAAACATGATTTTCATGCAGGACAATGCTCCATCACACGCGTCCAAGTACTCCACAGCGTGGCTGGCAAGAAAGGGTATAAAAGAAGAAAATCTAATGACATGGCCTCCTTGTTCACCTGATCTGAACCCCCTTGAGAACCTGTGGTCCATCATCAAATGTGAGATTTACAAGGAGGGAAAACAGTACACCTCTCTGAACAGTGTCTGGGAGGCTGTGGTTGCTGCTGCACGCAATGTTGATGGTGAACAGATCAAAACACTGACAGAATCCATGGATGGCAGGCTTTTGAGTGTCCTTGCAAAGAAAGGTGGCTATATTGGTCACTGATTGGTTTTTGTTAGGTTTTTGAATGTCAGAAATGTATATTTGTGAATGTTGAGATGTTATATTGGTTTCACTGGTAAAAATAAATAATTGAAATGGGTATATATTTGTTTTTTGTTAAGTTGCCTAATAATTATGCACAGTAATAGTCACCTGCACACACAGATATCCCCCTAAAATAGCTATAACTAAAAACAAACTAAAAACTACTTCCAAAAATATTCAGCTTTGATATTAATTAGTTTTTTGGGTTCATTGAGAACATGGTTGTTGTTCAATAATAAAATTAATCCTCAAAAATACAACTTGCCTAATAATTCTGCACTCCCTGTATATATATATTAGTAAATAACCTTGCACTATTGTCAAATGTTAAATACCTGTGCCCGGTGCTATATAATGGCCTTAAATAAATGTGTTTGTAGAGATATCAGCACTCACTGTCTTATTAATGGGTTGCTTTTGTTCTTCATATCGAAGTATAAGTATCCCGGTACGTAAAAATCAACGTTTCAGTCCCCGTTCCGACTTTCTTCAGGAAAAATAAAAACTGCTCTTTAACCAATTTAGCTATAAATAGAGGAAAATGTGACAAACTAACTTACCCCAGGTGCAGGTGTGCTTATTCCAGCATGCTCCACAGTGAGTGCGCCTTCATAAACGTGTCCCACCACCAAAGTGGTCCCTACGTGTGCCGCCGTTGTCATGGCATCGGATCACATCTCACGTCCTAGTGAGCCTAAAAGAAAATGTTTTGAATATTAAGGTGCTTCAACGAAAGTCTGCATGCGTGTTACTATGTCGCCCCAAACGAGACCTGTGCATGAATACTCACACCACGTTTCTATGGTTACTCCTATGCCATTCCATAATAATGGAATTACTAAGGAAGAATAAAAAGTTCTAGTTTACATGGCAACAATCCATAATACTATGCTTTACTTTTAGTATAATATAAGTGCTAAATGGGAATACAAATTAAATTTAAATTATACATATAAATGATAATGTGATATTTAATGCGTATAGATTAAGATGTGTAGAGATACATAAAATATTTTATATAAAATATAAAGCTCTATAAGTGGTATTACCAACAAAGTACTTAGTAATTACTATATAATATTTCAGGTGTGAGTGATTAAAACTAAAGTGTTGGTGCTGTGAATTTATAATGTGCATGTATCATGTAGAATAAAGTGCTTGTGCCGTGACATATATACATATATATATATAAATAACTGTTGTATCCTTGCCTTCAGGCTGTGTTGTCTAAACTGCTGTGTGCCATGTGAACAGGTAGTGGGTACTGTGCAGTGCGACACCAAGCCCCCCCAATTCCATTCACCATCCTTCCAATAAAAATCCTAGACATAATTATGGTACAAACAGGCCACATCTTTTATTTACAATTTAAACAAATATCATTAACCATAAATCAACATATAAATTAACATATTAACATAATATACAATTTAGCTGCAACCTGTCCTTGCCAACTCATCCCACCACTAATCACGAATAATTCTGTGCACCTGCCCTCCCCCATCATCCTTACCACCATATGGCCTTCCCTTACCACAATGCTAACCACTAGTCAGCATTTTGGCTCAATGGGCACGTCCATTTAATCAAACCATGTACCAGAGTTTAGGGGAGTGATCAGCCCCGATCTTCCTTCTTTTCTCATGTACTCCTGATCCAACCCCTATTGGCAAGGACCTTACCCACCAGCTGCGACAAGAAAAGATATTGACATCAAACATAAAAACATCCAACAAGGATGGACGGGAGGGAAGCTGTTACCAAGCCAGGATTTTCTAAAATGACTGAGGCAAGAGGGCTAAATGCCCATCTATATTTGCTACACCCCCTTCCACTCCCCCTATGCTACCACTCCTCCCATATTACACCTAAACTCACCACACATGCCCATTATCTAGCTATCTTTGCCCGCGTCCTCAGGATCTGTCCTGAAGTTACATAATAACATACAATGGTGTAAATAGCACTGCACTCATGGTCTTCAAATGTAAGGTTCAGTTTATAAGGTAAACATATGGTCCAAAGAGATCAACATTTCAGTCCACGTCCAGGACTTTCATCAAGATCAGGACATTCTGATCCTGATGAAAGTCCCGGAGTGGAATTGAAACGTTGATCTCTTTGGACCATATGTTTACCTCATAAATCAAACCTTTTGTTTGAAGACCTTGAGTGCAGTCCTATTTACAATGTTGTATGTGTATATATATTTATTTAATTTTCAGATAATTCTGAAAATAAATAATTTAGAAAATAAATAAATGTCCCCAAAACCATGTTTTTGATTTCTTTAATAGAAATCACAGCTTGAGTAGATACCAGGAAAGGAAATGTAGTTTGTCTCCAGATGTTTTTACACAAACCAGACTGGAAATCCGTAGGGGAAACTGGTTATTATGTTTCTAACTGAGAGGAAACTAGTGATTTATTGACGGTCACAACTCAGGCTAGCCACTTTCATGTGGCATATTCTATATTTAAATCAGGAGTGGCTGCCATGTACGTCTCCAGCTGCCGGGGCCACACGTCTCCAATGAAACTTTGCCAGTTTAGACATAAGGCTTTCATTGTGTCAATATTCGAGATAGAGCTAAACAGTCAGACATCGACCTCATGGTTTTCCCTTAATATATGTGTTTTCTGTCTTTGTTGTATTATGAGGAGAACGAAAAAACCAAACAAATTAACAAAGTTTGCTTTATTCTCTTTTTCTTTTTTATTACAAACTTAATTTTTTTTTATTGTGTTTGTGCTACCTTATATCACATTTTCTAAATTGAAATGCATCAACCTAGATTTTGCCACTGTCTAATACCTTAAAAAATGGTCAGATGAACCTCCACTTGGTCACTTATGTGAGACCTACGGAGTTTTAATAATAATCACACCCGTGATCTCTGCGCAAATTTCGGTGCACTCCTGCTGCGAGGCTAACCATACAAGAAGGGATTTTACAAAATCTCCACCTGATTATCACTTTATTATACCCCATTATTGCAGCACCTTTTAGACCAAGCCCTCACCTTTTATTTCTTTCATTCTTATTATTTTAAAACCGAGCAAATGTTTTGTATTGATCTAGATATAAAAGATAAAAATGTGCAGTTTTGTTCCGGCACATTTCTGCTTCACTAAATTTTGACCTATGTTTCATTGATGCTACTGTGTCTTTACATGCAAATGTTGTTCTACCAGTCGTGACAAGAAAAAAAAAAAAAATGGGCAGATATTTTAGTAACATTTGAAAACAGAATCTGTGTAGCATTTGTTTCAGAATTGTTATAACGTACAGATAATAGAGTTTTACTAATTGTAATGTACTGTAAACTACCATGTGAAGTAAGAAAATACTAGATGTAAAGGAGACACTATAGAGGTTGCATTTTCTTTTAAAAAGATACTATAAGCACCAAAAGGAGTTAACTCACTCTGTCTATGCAGCCTTACCCATACCTCCCTGCATGCAACTTATACAGCCTTCCTAAACACTTCCTGTAAGGAGGATTCTAATGTTTACACTTCCTTTATTGCACAGTCTGTTTAATTTAGAATGTGTTTATCTCCTGCCATTTGGGACAATATTCTCTGAACAGAAAATTCAAGGGTAGAATTATGTATCCTTAATGAAAAAATGTTGCATCTGATGGTAAAAGTCTGAATAGCAATCATTAATCATGGTGGTGGGTGAGTGAAAAACTGCATTCTTAATAACACCTTGCATTAACCAAGCATTAATTATATCATTTGAAAATTTAAGGTGTGATTCTGTAAAGGCCATACATCTCCAAACTGGAGCCAAATTTTACACCAATATAATTTTCAAAAACATACACTCATATTTATAGAGGGATGGCTGTAGGAGAAGTTCCACATTCTTTAACCCCTTAAGGACCAAACTTCTGGAATAAAATGGAATCATGATGTGTCAGACATGTCGTGTGTCCTTAAGGGGTTAAAACATATAGAAAATACACTCTTGTGAAGGTAAATCCAGCTAATCACAGTGCAATCTGGACTATTTGTGATGTTTGTTATGTCACCCCTTCTTCAATACCTCATTGTTGAGACCAAGCTCCTGTACTCCGATCGAGTACCTCCACCCAGTCCGCTACCTAGGTGCTTTCAAGGACCCTGGAACACATCATTCCCAATCGCCGAAGCTTGACTGGGCTCTTCCACCCAACCAGACTGCAACTCTCTCCTTCCAGGAAGTCCCCTCTGCTCTTTCCTCTGCAGTTCTTCTTCCAGGCAGGTACCCACAGCTCTGTCTGTAATGTGATTAGCTCATGCCTTTATGAAATCACTTGTGGCTCTCAGGTCTAGCTTTCTTTTTTACTTTTCCAGGGCTACAGGGACCAATCAGACTGTTACTGGGATCCCTGAAAAATTCAAAAAGGACATACAGTTCCAAAAGGAACTAACATACAATTCTTTATTTTTTGACAGGTACTAGCCTTTGCATATAGATGGAAGCATATCTAGTGGCTATCAGGAAGACAATAATTAGTGGCTTCCTTTACCCTTGTTTTTTTCTTTTAATTTAAACATTACAATTTTTACAAAAGGGCAATGTTTTACATTATGGGTTGAAAGTACAGTGCCACTGCACACAGACAACACACAGATGAAGTGACCTTAGTGGTCCTTTAAACAGACTTTTTCTAAAGAGATATTTTTGCTAGATGGTGGCATCAGGAGGATGAAAAGGAATATAGAATCTGCTCAAACTTCTGCACTGCCACATATTGTGACAACTGCATCCAACATCAACGGATTTTAGAAGGTTAAAATGTTTGTTCATACAGGACTATATCCATTACAGCAAGTTCAGCAACCTAGGAAATATACCCCTTGGGATATGGAATGCCTGCACTGGGTAACCTTCTTGAGCCTTATTGAATACTAATCCAAGTCTGAATAGTCCAAATTGTGCAGGTATTTAGTTTTAGTAAGCCGCCTAGGAGAACAAGAATCTAAACATTTAATTACCTTCTAGCAACATCCGTAGGGAACTGAAGGGAAATGGTAGAGCTGGATTCCTTGGGGTAGCTTATCTTTAGTACTGTGTGTTCCCTGTAAACATTACAAGTAAGCTAATTATATTATCTTGTAGGTCATATTAACTTAAGTACAGCAGAAACTGTCTCAGTGGGCCTATTATTTTAATTGGAAGCAATGCAGCTTGGATCGTATTAATAAGCTTCGTGTGACATTGGGTATGACCCTAATGTTTACTAGAGATTAAAATAAAAAGATCACCACATTGATAATAGCTTGATTGTCTCTTGGAAATCAATGTTAACATCTAATATCCAATACATGGATGTGGAATTTCAGGGATATTTCTATGGGAGTTCTGTAACACCATATATCTAAGGTTCACACTAGGTTGATAGGGACCAAGTCAGGGGCCTAACCAGGAACTGTTGGGCCCAGGGCAAGATTCAAAGGCGAGCACCCTTCTTGCCCATTCTTGCTCCCCCCTTAGCAGTAGATATAACTGGAATGGGTGTGGTGGGTGGGTGTGATTGTGTGAGAGTTGGATGAGTATGATTGGATGAGGCTTGGCTTAGTGTGATTGTGGTCATAGGCGTGCGCAGCCTATTGCATTAGCGTGTGCACCCTAAAGCACAAACACACGCCTCGTGTATATGTATGTATGTATGTATGTGTATATATACACACACACACATACATACACTGCCGTGTGTGTGTGCTGTTAGTGTGCTGTGTGAGGGTGGTGTGAGGGGTTCTGTGTGTGTAAGGGTGCTGTTAGTGTGGTGTGTGTGAGGGTGCTGTGTGTGTGTGGGTGCTGTGTGTGTGGGTGCTCTTTGTGTGCTGTATGTGTGAGGGTGCTGTATGTGTGAGGGTGCTGTATTTGTGAGGGTGATGTATGTGTGTGGGTGCCGCGTGTATATGTATGTATGTATATATATATATATATATATATATACACACACACACATACACTGCCGTGTGTGTGTGTATGCGCGCTGTTAGTGTGGTGAGTGTGTGAGGGTGCTGTGTGTGTGTTGGTGCTGTGTGTTTGAGAGTGCTGTGTGTGTGTGTGTGTGTGGGTGGGTGCTCTTTGTGTGCTGTATGTGTGAGGGTGCTGTATTTGTGAGGTTGCTGTATGTGTGTGGGTGCTGTGTGTGTGTGTGTGAGTGCTGTATGTGTGAGGGTGCTGTATGTGTGAGGGTGCTTTATGTGTGTGTGTGCTGTATGTGTGCTGTATGTTTGGGTGATTGTGGGGATTAGTTAATATCCCCCTTCCCTTCTTACCATATGCTGCTGCCATCCCTGGTGGTCCAGTGGAGAGTGAACTCTAGCCTGCGCGGCTAGAGTTCACTCTCACGAGATCTGACATGAGAGGAACCCAGCGGAGCTGCTGGCTAGAGCTCCCCGGGTCCTCTCCTGCCTCCTTCCTTGCTACTGTGGGTCAGTGAGGAAGATCTTTGATCTCTCCACCGGTCCATGGAGGCTTAGAGCAGAGCCGGCACTCGGATAGCACCGGCTCTGCATGAGCCAACAGGGGAGATCCTGAGATCTCCCCTGCCTGTCTCAATCCATAGGCGTGCCGCGGGGATTAGGGCGTGCCCAGGCACACCCGGCACACCCCGTGTGCACGCCTATGATTGTGGTGGCTGACTCCGTGTGATATGCATTTGTAAATTTGGCAGAGTGCAATTGTGTGTATGTGTGGGACTGGCTGAATGTGATTGTGTGTATGTGCGAGGGATGGCTGAGTGTGATTGTGTCAGGGCTGTGTATGTAATAATAATATTAATATAGAATTATATTTATAAAACAGACACACATACACAATAAGGTAGGCACAATCAGACACACACAGGCTTATGCAAACACAGACATACACAGGGAAACACATATATAACGCCAGGAACACACAGAGAAATGCACAGACAAAGGCATACACAGACGGGCACACAGAGAAGAAGGTACAGACAGAGCACACACATAGACACAGACATTAACAGATATGCATACACATTCCCAAGCATACAAGGACACATGCACACACAGATACAGGCTAGACATAATCAGGTACAGGCTTACACACAGACATGGCCACACACAGACAGACATACACAGACACAAAAGGCATGCACAGACATACACATACCGGCACACACACAACACACATAGGCATACACATACAGGTACACTTTAAAAATAAAAAATATTTCTTCCATGTTTCCCTACCTGTTGGCAGGGCCAGCGGCTGCAACCATCTCACTCTATGTCACAGAAACTGCCATGACCTGCCATTCCAATCCTCTGGATCTGTGCTCAATTGCTGCCATGCTGCTCCACTGCCTAGTCTCCTCGTTCAGTCTCAGCTGAGAGTGGAGGCACCACATTATGAGTTTCCATGTAAACTGTGCTCCTGGTTACAGCTACCAGGTTAGTCCTCCGTTTTACCGCTCCCTGTTGCTACTGTTAAAGTGGTAAGGAGTTCTGGCTATATAACGCCAGCCGATGGCCACTAACTGCTACCTAGTGACTGGATTCTGTTTAACAGCTGTTGCTAATCCTCAAAGCTTAACATCAACCTCTGGACTCGTGCAAATATCGGAAATATACATGTTAGCTAAATGACATTACACTGAACACAAATCACAGCACATTAAGCTATAATGAACTGGAATAAGATTACAGAGAAGACCAAAAAGTAATATCAATAAGTACATGGCATAGCACAAAATCACAGATTAATACATTGTATAAATTGGCGAGCATTATGTACCGGCAAGGTATGGTTGCTTTGGTGAAAACTTTCACAGAGTGTGTTTCTAGGTTTTACCAGAGAGCAGTTAATATGTGTGGCTGGTATCTTTGTTGGAAGTTTTTGGTAGATAGCTAGTAAACAATAGCAACATGATTTGACATCACTGCCCATGCTACATTCACAAAACTCTCTGTGGTTTCCACCAACTACTTCCCTAACAGGAATTTCAATACAGTATTTAAACATATTCTATTAAGCTAAAAAAAAATAAAAAAATAATTATTAAAGGAACAATTTTAAGTTAAAAATAAATATAATAGAGTGTTAATAAATTGTTAGTTAAAAAACTGCAAATGAACATCATTCATTTTACCTATATTCCAGCGCTAGCGTTGTTTCTCGTCTCAGCAGCCACTCTGCCTCCTCTAAGATCACCAACTTTGATGATCTCATTCCAATCAAATGCTTGTCTCTGAGAAGCATATGTGTGGCAATCGACGCTCTCTACCAATCCGATACTTCTCACAGCGAAGTACTGAAGGCAGTAACAAACACATCAACATGAGCAATTAGTTGAGCAAAAAACATTGAATCCATGTTTTAATGTTTTACGTTTTATCTATTTTAGTCAACTTCCATACCCCTTTTATACCTTGTCAATGTATAGTGTATTTGATATGTTTTACACAATACTTTCCCTTAGTCATATTCTGTATTGTGTCAGATGAAAACCTAACCTTGAAAAGAACTGCAAAGGAAGAAAAGAGAGAGATTTCTGCCGAGTTGTTTTTAACATGGGCCACATAAAACAAGTCTTTATTCTTCAGGAATCTTAGGTTTTGTAAGCTAGATAAAAGTAATGAATGTTCGTTATGTTGTATTTTTCTCGGAGTTATCTCTCTTTGTTTTGAGTGCTTCTTACTTTTAAATGAAGCATTTCTGAATCTATTAATCCATTTTCTCTTTCTAAGAAAACCAGCTGCTCATCTATTTTTCAGCACACCCACTTACTAATTAATTGACTCCCCTCAGTTTTCAGTTTGTGACACTTTTAACCTGCAATTTTACTTTAAATTATTTATCAAACATTTCTCTCGGAAATGTATTCACTTCTTTCCTGTATAGCTTATTAATCCATGCGTGTTTCTCGCTCATGAATCAGTTTTTTTTCCCTTTCTTTCTCTTCCCAAGTCAATTAAAATTTAATTTAAACAAACCAAAAATTACATTAAGCAAACAAAATTACTTTGATGCCTAAAAAAATGAAATATCTAGGTTCTTATTCACTAACATTAAGTCGAGGATCTTTGGGAAGGTAATTGCAAATTTTAGAGCAAAATTGGTAAATGTAAAAATTCAAAATTCATTTTTTTAGTTCATATTTTTTTTTTCATGTGAAATTTTTATTGTCATTTCAAATAAAGATAGGGAATGGGTACAGAAACAAAAAGCGGGGGGAGGGGAGACATCTTTGGTACAGTGCATTACTCTTACAACTGAGCGGCTGAGCTTGATTTACACTTTACAGTAAAGTAATGGAGTTTCAACTACTGTTTGCTGCCAACATGTTACGTAAATGCTGGAAGTAGGAGGTGTAAAAGGCAAGCTCTAGTATCATAGCAGGTAAGGTCAAGATTAGGTCCGTATTGTAAACATGAAATTACAATCAACATGGGTTACCAGATCTCCATGTGCGCCAGAGTGCCTTATTGATGCTCTCTTTCACATGGTAAAAATGGATCCGCGCTATCATGTCCCGCGCGACCATGGCAGGTAAGTGGCTGGGTCTGCAAAGGTGGTGGGCCCTATATATCACCAGTTGATCTAGGTGTCAGCTCTTGGAAAAGATCCATCAGATAGTTGACTAGGTCAGAGTTTTGGACCATCTCCAGTATACCTATGAAGTGGAGATTATTTCTCCTGGTCCTGTCCTCCAAGTTGGCAATCCTTCTTCTCTGTGTTTACAGCATGGCATCCATCTCATGTACCTTGTCCGCCAGATCGTTATGGGCCGTTGCAATCTCTTCCATTTTCTGTTCAACCTGCGATGTTCTGTGCCCAATATACAGCAGTTCCCTGCGGAGTTCTGTGGTCAGGGTTTAAATCTGTGTGTTGATAGTAGGTGGCATTGTGTTTGCAAGTTCAGACATCAAGGTTATCATTCCTGTTGTAGTGAGGTACCCCTCTTCCGAGATGGAGCTTGGGGAAGCCGGGGGGAGGGTGACGCATTTCCCGAGCAGTAATCGCCGCCATCTTGGATTGGGCTGCGGCCCTCTCTGCTCTACGCCACCAGTGCTCACGCTAGGAAGAATGAGGCTTTGTCCACCTGAGAAAGCTTGGTCTTACTTCTCTGCAGCATGAGGAAGGTGATTATATGCTTTTGTAGCTATAGAATGTTAGTAACTCCGATTAGTTTGGCTCCTTAAGACACTAGCTGTGGGAGCTTCACATATGTGTGGCCAGTCAGTTCAAGCTCCAAGCCACGCCCCTCAGTTCATATATTTTAAAGAGGGTAGATAAAAGTAGGACATGTACCAAGGCGGGCACATTACAGCCTGAGGCACGAGTTTCTGTTTCACACGAAAAAAATATTTGTATGAGAACCCACACTTATTAGGGAAGAGTAGAACAGGTGTCATTGGTGAAACGTTCACCCACTTCATGAGGACAGAATTTTAAAAATCATGTTTACAAATTGGGAATATGATCCTGGTCAGAAGTAAAGTGGTCAAGAAATTCCTTCTATTTCATCGTGAAAATGGTAAGTGAAAATGTAAGACGTGGTTGAGGAAACAAGGGGGGTGCTGTAACTTATATTGAGGACACAATAAGGACAACAAGACTACCTAGAAAGGATAAAGTGACTGCATTGTTCTACAGGTCAGACTGAATGACAAGGAAACAAGGAGTTTCTCAGTGAGCTGCTCTAGCCTATGGTTGGCTTATGCTAAAATATGGCCATTTGGTTTGTGAAAGCTCCTTGGTGGAGTGGAAGGATGGGGCTTGAAATGGGAAGGTGTGAGAAGCAGAGGCAGCTCCATTGCAATCTGGACAGTATTGTTCAGAAGGTCGACATAATATAGGCTGAATCACCAGATATAGGACTAGACCAGTAAGGCTGGACCAGTAAGAGTCTAGGCAGCGACTAGTAAGGTCATGAAGATCATACATGAGGTTGAACAGCCAGTGTGTGTCATTAAGAGTGTTAGTCAGTTAGACTGTGTGTGTGTCTTTGGGTTTATGTTTGTCATAATGTGTGCCAATGGCTCTGTATGTTCTGTGTTTTGTCAGTTTATGTCTGTGATTGAATGTATTTTCCAGTGAATGTGTGCACCTATGAAGTGTGTATGTTGGTGGTATTTTTTAGTATTCTTTTTTTATTTTTTTATTTAGTACTTGGGGTTTTAACAGGTAGAACATATTTAACTTTTTATCTTTGTTGTCTTGTGATGCTTAATGTACACACGTTTGCTAGTAGAGAAAAGACATAACATTCCCAATAATGTTACTGTCTCTTTTCTTCCAACAGTCCACATTAAGTTGATTTCATGGTAAGCGATAACAAAACACACAGATGAGATTACGTTATGGTCTGCTATAATATGTAGTCTTCCAGGAGCAATAAAAATAAAAATAGACCTGTTTCACAACTTTTTCAAATATATATATATATATATGAACTTTCATAAACATGATCTTTTGTATCAGCTGGCCTGATGTCGAATCATTAATGTTTCTTTCTAAGCAAGCGCTATTCAAACTGATGTCTCCTGGTTGCTCCCTTCAGTACTTATAACAAAGAGAACATTTAGAGCCAGCTGTGTTGGAGCAGCACTGAGATGAAAGACCTGTTATCGTTTAGTACTGGTGATGCAAACTCACAAAGTCTTGTGTAACACTCACAGCTGAGAAACAAGATAATGTATCTGCCATTTAAATGACCCCGAAACACACAGTGCTTTTTATTGCCAATAATAACAAGATAACACTGAAGACGACTTTATAAACCTTCATCTCAAACGTGCACCGTCCACCACTGACTTCAGAACATGTATTTTACACAATTTAAAATACAATTCTTTTACTTCATAGTTTTTATTTTCCCTTTAAAGATGATCCTTTGCTGGTGCAGTACAAGTTGCAGTGTCACGGTTTCAGGTTGACTTGATTATCAATGAATGATTCTCATAGTGAGACCCTCATGTAAAACAATCAGGGTTACGGTACACTAATGAATTTACATGTGCCAATAGTGGCCTTGATTTAATAAGCTTTTCAAATGATTCTATACCTTTAGAAAAACGTTCCCTGTGATTTATCTATAAAACTTCAGAGAGACTTCCATGGTGACTTCTGTAGATAAATAATTTGGAAAATGTATTTAATTGAGACCAGTGAGTAAAAAAGAGTCTTATTGGCATTGTTAGGTTCTTCTTCCTTCTCCTTTCATTCTGTTAATTTTTACAACATGTTAACCTCTTTCTGGCCTTGTTCCTGTTCCGCGAATGCATTCCACTATTTTTCTTCATTTCTCATGTTTTTTGGAGAGTATCCCATTCTCATGGTGACCAGATCCACCCTGTTTACAAGGACACATATAAGTTCCTCATATTTATGAAAATGCATTAAAAGGGTTGCCCTGTAGTATATATAATGCTATTTAGCATTCTTGCCTATTGCTCAATTGCTTGATTGCACCATTCTTCATTTCCTAATATACCTTTTTCGGAATTCTACATACTACATTTCATGTGCTGCCCATCAATATGTATATGTGATATGTGTCCCAGAAAACATGGTGGATTTGGTCACTCTACCCCCAACTCCTCCTCCCCCCTGCAAAATGAGTATTTTATAAGATAAAATCTTCATGGAATACTCATACCAGGGGCATACCTAGAGCATTTGGCACCTTGGGTGGATCCTGCACCCCTCTCAAAAAAAAACCCTGCGCTCCTCTCTAAAAAAAAGAGCCCCTGCACTCCACTTTTACAAAAAACCCTGAACACCCCCTTCTACAGTCCCCTGCCCAATCCCCCTCTACAGACCCCTGCTCACTCCCTCTACAGACACCTACTCACCCCCTCTATAGACCCCTGCTCACCCCCTCTATAGACCCCTGCTCACCCCCTCTGCTACCCTCCATTCACAAAAACCGCTGCCTACCCCCTTCTACAGACCCCTGTCCACAGTGGCGGCTCTAGACTTGACAAGGCAATTAGTGGGGAAAAAAAATAGCGGTTAAATTGTGTGTGTATAAGAAGTTGTAAATATATTGAAGGGGGGCTTGCAGCATTGGATATAGAGAGCTAGTCTCTATATACATCATTCAGAGGCTTGCATTGCTGCGGCTCACTGTGCCGCTGTGTTGTGAGCTCTATGACTGTAGTTATGGCATAAATTGCAATAAACAAATTTAAATGTGCAATTATGCTAATTGTTTATACACAATTGTGGGGTATGGTTGCATAGCAGGCAGTTGTGTACACATAAGTGCTGGTGTGAAGGGTTTTTTGGAAACAGAAATAGACGAAGCTATGTTTTATGATGGTGTGTATAATGATTGCCTTCAGGGGATGACAGGGTGAGTAAAAAGGGTAACTGTGGCAGGGTGAGTGTAAAAGAGCTAGGGGGGAATAAGACAGGGTTGGGGTGTGAGAGTGACAGAATGAGGAAGGGTGAGTATGACAGGGTTTGAAGAGAGAGTGTTACAGGGTGATAGGAGGTATGTATGACAGCATTTAGATGTTTAGAGGTGTTAATGTCGGAGGGTGAGTGTGGAAAGGATGGGGGTTGACAAAACTGGGGATTAGTGTTGCACAGTTGGAGGAGGGAGTGTGTCAGGATGAGGGGAGGTGGGCGTGGCAGGATTGGAGGGGTTTATTTGACAGGGTGATTGTGACAGGGTGAAAGGAGTAGAGAGATAGGGTTGGGAGGTGAATGTGACAGTGCAAGAAAATATGAGTGTGACAGGATTATGGGGATCTATGTTATAGGGTAAGTGCTGCATGATTGGATGGAGTGTGTGTGACTGAATCAGGGGGAGTTAATATATGTGTGTGAGGGTGACAGTGTGTGCGGGGGTCCTAGTTCTGTCTCAGGGGTGTCAGTTTGTGTTAGGGGTAACAGAGTGTATGTAGGGGGGTGCCAGAGTGTGGAGAGGTTGACAATGTGTATGAAGGGGGGTGCTAGAGTATGAAAGGGTGAGAGTGTGTAAGGAGGGGGGTAACAGGGTGTGGAGGAGAGTGACAGGATGTATGGAGAAGGGTGCCAGAGTGTGGAGGGGTGACAGTGTGTTTGGAGGAGAGTGCCAGAGTGGTGCCCGTGTGTGCGGAGAGTGGTGACAGTGTGTTTGGAGGGAGTGACAGTGTGTATGGAGGGGTGTGACAATGTGTATTAGACATGTGCAATTAGTTTCGGTCCGAATGTAAATTCGGATGAATTTCAGGGAATTCGAACATTCGGGTACTTCCGAATGTCCGAATGGCTAAATTGCCGAAGTTCCGAATTGCTGAAGTCCCGAAGTTCCAAAATTGCTGAATTTCCGAAGTGTTGAAGTTGCCGAAGTGCCGAAGTGCCAAAGTGCAGAAGTTCGGAAGTTCCAAGGCACAGTATTGCCTAAGTACTAATATACCTACCCAGTGGAAGAATGAAGAATGTTACACTGTATACAAGTTTAAATAAAAAGTATACAAACATAGCCAGGATTCAGCTGTAAGCATTTGCAACACTTACAGCAATCAAGTAACACACATTCATATAAAATGTAAGTTACTTAGCCAGTCAATGGAATGACAGGAATGAATAAGTAGATAACTCCCTAATTCCCACGGTATTAGGGAGCTATCTACTAAAAGGCTGATAGACTAATAAAGATTAATTGGTATTAGTAAATTATGCCCCTACTCGCTATACCACCCAAGTGGGGGCTTTTAAACTCAAGGGGGGACCTATTGCCCCCACCCGGCCCCCATCCCTGAGCGGCGGGTGGGGGGGCCTAAATTACTTCAAGGGGGGGACTTAGTAAAAAGTAATAAAAGTGGGGGGCCTAAATTATTTCAAGGGGGAGACTTGAGTAAAAAGTAATAAAAGTGGGGGGGACCTATTGTCCTCCCCCCGGCGCCCACCCCTGAGCGGCGGGTGGGGGCCCTAAATACCAATAAGGGGGGGACCTATTGTCTCCCCCTGGCCTCCACCCCCAAACCCCTAGTCACCCCCTTCACCCCCCTCCCAAAAATATAATAACCCCTACCTACCCTCCTCAACCTAAAAAATACACCCTGTTCCAAATTATTATGCAAATTCTATTTAAGTGTCACAAAAAATAAAAATTTAGTTTTTCAGTTTAACTCATGGATGGCATTGGGTCTCAGGGCTCTTTTGATCATCTTCTGAACTATAATATGGGAAGGTTGTCTGTAGGCTGTACTGTGTGCCGTGTATACTTGCTGTGTGTATGTTATGCTATAGTGATTCGCATGCTGGCAGCCGTAAGCTACCAGCATACAAGTGCTTCGTTCGGCGAACAGCGGCGATCTAAGCCGTTCGCCGAACGAATACGAGCCCCCCTGGTAGATCACACATTTAGGGTCGTGTGGCACTTGTTAACCGATTGCAACAATGTTGCAATCGGTAATTATAGACTATCCTGGGTGGCCGTCGTTCGACTACCGACCATGCGGCGGTCGGCCATCTTGGATTCGTCTATTTCGCAGCGGTGTTTGGTCGTCGAGTGCCTGGAACTAAAAATGGCTACTCGATGATGCGAACACCGCTGCACTTCCAGGCCATTCGGGAGCCCGGTTTTCGGTAGAATCGTTCCCCTAAATACATTCGACAGATTGAGGGGAACTTCTATGCAACACTGTATTTGTGCGGCGTTCGGTCATTTCAGCTGGGATCTGAGCGGTATTCTCACAAAAGGTACGCTCAGACCCCAGCTATCTACCGAACGTTCGGTCATCTCAATGTACCGAATATTGTGTAAAATATATATTTTAAAGTAAATTGTCGGTTCTGCTGCACGAGGGGATAATCCACTTAATCGTCCATTTTAGTGGGAGTATCCCTCTCGTGCAACAATGTCTGTTGGGAGAAGAACAATGCATGTTGGGAGAAATCCCCTGAATTATCTGTACGGAAACCCCTTGCATGGGGAACTGCTTAAATATGCCAGCTTGTGAATAAAGCGAGTTAGTTGACTCCCAAACTGTGTTTCGTCCGGTTATTGGGAGGATTTGGGGACTTGCCTTACTTTTCAGCGCTGACTGTGGATTTACCTGTGGAACCAGCGGAGATCGTGGTCTCTAATACTGCCCTCCGCTACAAAAACAATTTCGGACACCTGTGATAATTAGATTATCAGGTGAGCCCAATTTAAGGGAAAACTACTAAAGGAGGGTGTTCCACATTATTAAGCAGAGCACCATTTTCATGCAATATGGGGAAGAAAAAGGATTTCTCTGCTGCCGAAAAGAATGAAAACATTAGATATTTCACGAAAACTTAAGCGTGATCATCGCACTATTAAGAGATTTGTGTCTGATTCAGAGTACAGACGGATTCGTGCAGATAAAGGCACATTGAGGAAGATTTCTGCCAGATACATGCATCAGATCAAGAGAGCAGCTGCTAAAATACCATTACATAGCAGCAAACAGATATTTGAAGCTGCTGGTGCCTCTGGAGCCACACGGACATCAAGGTGCCGGAATCATGGGAAGAGAGCTGGTCGGCCCCTTTAGGGTCCCCGAAGGTGTAAAGATGACCTCTGCAAAGTATGTGGAGTTTCTGACTGACCACTTTCTTCCCTGGTACAGAAGGAAGAACTATGCTTTCCATAATAAAATCATCTTCATGCATGACAATGCACCATCTCATGCTGCAAAGAATACCTCTGCATCAATGGTTTCTATGGGGATTAAAGGAGAGAAAGTTATGGGGTGGCCTCCATCCTCCCCTGACCTCAATCCTATTGAGAACCTTTGGAGCATCCTTTAGCAAAAGATCTATGAGGGTGGGAGGCAGTTTACATGCAAACAGCAGCTCTGGAAGGCTATTTTTGACATCTTGCAAACAAATTCAAGCAGAAACTGTCCAAAAACTCACAGGTTCAATGGATGCAAGACTTGTGAAGCTGCTATCAAATAAGGGGTCCTATGTTAAAATGTAACGTGACCTGTTGAAATGTTTCAAAAGTTAAAATGTTATAAGTTTGATTGAAATAGCTTTTAATTTCAGTAAATATGCTGCAAACACAACAAATGACAATTATCAGTTCTTTACAACCTATAAAGTGTTCTGAAACTTACTGTGCGTAATAATTTTGAACAGTGCATTGCAAGTTTTTTATGTCTTAAAAAAAAATACTGTTATCATTAGGAGGTTTGTTCAATAAAATTTGAAATGTACTCTTAATAGTTGATGACATGAGAATTATGCTGACTGTTATTTACATCAATTATTTAGGTAAAGGAGAAAAATATAATTTGCATAATAATTTGGAACAGGGTGTAGCTAGATACAGGCTGTAGCTAGATACAGGGTGTAGCTAGATACCTGTAAAAAAAAAACTTACCAAAAACGAGCGCAAAAAGAAATAATCCATCTTCACCCATGGAGGGCTCCGTGCAGACTGAGCTCTGCAGGGCGGGGGAAGGATTATAAAGCCTTGCCCCCCCCTACAATTAGGCTCAGATAACTCTGATTGGTGGGTTTAAGCCATCCAATCAGAGTGCTCTGACAGGTAAATTAAGAGACTGACAGGTAGGTCTCTACATTTACCTGTCACAGCACTCTGATTGGTTGGTTTGAAATCCACCAATCAGAGTGCTCTGTGTCATTTTACACAGCGTGGGAAAGTTCTTTGGAATTTTCCCACGCTGTGTAATTTGACTCATAACTCTCTGATTGGTGGATTGAAGGGGTGGGGGCTGGGGGGAGGACAATAGGTCCCCCCCTTATTCTTACTTAGGGCTCCCACCCGCCGCTCATGGGTGGGGGCATGTTTTTTTGTTGGTTTTTTTTTACAGTGAGCAGCCATAGGCTGCTCACTTTTTAATAGACATGCCCCTACTCCTGGTATAGTGAGTAGGGGCAAAATTTACTAATACTAAGTAAATTTTACTTAGTATTAGTAAATTTGTCTGAAAGACCAATTTAGGTCTTTAAGCCTTTTGGTAGATAATGCCCTAATACCGTGGGAATTAGGGAGTTATCTACTAAGCGGCTGCAAGAGAAGTCCCGAAGTGCCAAAGTCCCAAAATTCCGAAGTGCCGAAGTTCCCGAAGTGTCAAAGTGCCGAAGTCCCGAATTTCGGAATGCCGAACCGACTTGAATTATTTCCCGATGCACATCCCTAATGTGTATGGGGGGGTGACATTGTGTATAGATGGGGGTGCCATTGTGTGCAGAGAGTGGTGTCAGTGTGTGCGGAGAGTGGTCACAGTGTGTGCGGAGAGAGGTGACAGTGTGTTTGGAGGGGGTGACATTAGTGTCTGAGGATGGGTGACATCAGTGTAGGAGAGTGGGTGACATTAGTGTGAGAGGGAGGATGACATAGTATGAGAGGGTGGGTGACAAAGTGTGAGGTGGTGGGTGACATAGTGTGAGGGGGTGACATGGTAAAAAAAAAAAACTAAAACAAAACACCTTGACAGAAGTGGGTAATCCCTAAATCTTGGACTGGTAGGCTTGCCTTGAGGACTGGTTGGAAAACCACTGTGGTAGACCATCCAGTAACATGGATGAAACCTAGTTTGAATGTATGGATTTCATACGCGTGGTATAGGATCTATTTTTGCTCATGTGAGTACAGGCCTGTAAAAAAGAAGGCCTGTGTGATCACACTGTGTCTTTGGCAGCTCTTTCTTTAGAGGCAGCTTTGGTCATGCTGTGTGCACACATGCTGTACTCTAATCTTTGTTGTTTGTAGGACTCCTGACACCTTTTGTCCCCATTTTTCTGGGATAAGATTTCTTTTTCCCGGAAGTCAGCTGTTCACAGCTATTTTCAATGTACCTACCACTGAGCTTGGAAGCCTCGTATATAAAATACGGCCCACTAAGCATGGGAGGTGGTCTGCAAAGTTCAGATTAGTAAATGTTCCAATGTAAACATTGTCACTTGAAGATATCTTTTCAAATGCATGTTGTGGTATTGCAGTTTATTTTAACACTTTTTTTTATTGAACTAACAGAAATGTGTAGTGATGATCTTTTGGGAATTCTTCCCTCTCTCAAGTCTAAAGCATTACTAACCAGAAATAAAACACGCAAGGTATGATAGCTGTAATGCACAGGGTAAGGCAGCAAACAAACTATTGCAGGGTGTCATAAATCTGCTCTGGGGTGGGAGAACCAGGAAAAGAAGACAATAGTTAAATTAAAGGGACATTATAGTCACCCAGACAACTTCAGCTCATTGAAGTGTCCCTGTGCCCCTTAGTCCTGCAATGTAAAACAAACCTGCAATGTTTACCTTGTGGTACTAAGACAGCCACTAGAGGCGCTTCTGGCAGTATACTAGGATCTGGGTCCTCTAACTGATGATAGATGTACTCAAACTCTGCACTAGGACATCCAACGTCGGTGAAATCCCCATAGGGAAGCACTGATTCAATGCTTTCCTATGAGGAAGGCTTAATGCACTCGCAGTACTCACCGCACATGCACATTAGGACCCACCTCGGATGACGTTGCAGGAGATGGAGCACCGACGCATTGCTGGGGAACATCAGCATGGGAATCGAGTGAGTAAATAATTTTTTTTAACCCTTTGTATGCCCGAGGGGGCGGGGTCGTGAGGGATAGCGTGACAAGAGGGCAATATAGTGTTAGAAAAAACAGATTTGCATTCCTAACACTATAGAATTTCTTTAGGAAATAGCAAATTACGGGTGGGGGGAACTACTACACAAATCTGTATGTTATATATGCATACCCATACATTGACAGTGTGGCTTTAGTGTAAAACATATATAGCAGCTCAATGAGATGGAGCAAAGTCATTCTATAAATGTCTATAGTGCGCCAAGAAGCCCCAATCCACATTTAGTCCATTATCTTTCGTATTGAAGACAATTATCATTCCTTTCCTCTCCTTTGTATTTTTGAAAGTTGCTTTTGGATTTGAATCATGACTATTTAAAGGGAAATATTCAGTACCAGAAAGTGATTTAATTAAATTTTGAGATTGCCACACCAATTCTTTTTTTATTTTTTTTTTAAAAATACGAGCTAAGGAACATCTACCAATTAGCAATACTGCCAAATATGTTTAAAGGAACACTATAGTCACCTAAATTACTTTAGCTAAATAAAGCAGTTTTAGTATATAGATCGTTCCCCTGCAATTTCCCTGCTCAATTCACTGTCATTTAGGAGTTAAATCACTTTGTTTCTGTTTATGCAGCCCTAGCCACACCTCCCCTGGCTATGATTGACAGAGCCTGCATGAAAAAAAAAACTGGTTTCACTTTCAAACAGATGTAATTTATCTTAAATAATTGTATCTCAATCTCTAAATTGAACTTTAATCACATACAGGAGGCTCTTGCAGGGTCTAGCAAGCTATTAACATAGCAGGGGATAAGAAAATCTTAATTAAACAGAACTTGCAATAAAGAAAGCCTAAATAGGGCTCTCTTTACAGGAAGTGTTTATGGAAGGCTGTGCAAGTCACATGCAGGGAGGTGTGATTAGGGTTCATAAACAAAGGGATTTAACTCCTAAATGGCAGAGGATTGAGCAGTGAGGCTGCAGGGGCATGTTCTATACACCAAAACTGCTTCATTAAGCTACAGTTGTTCAGGTGACTATAGTGTCTCTTTAAAAGGTTACTCCAAGCATCATAACCACTGCAGCCCACTGTATTAGCATAACTACTGGCATATATATAGCGCCAGCTTATACTGCAGCGCTTTACAATATTATAAAGGGGGAAATTCAACAACAAATGAGACAATTACAAATTGTTACTTGTAACAATGGATTAAAGAAAGTCATTTTCAAATGCACTTGCAATCTAGAGGTAGTGGTTAAAATACCAGGAGTCCCCTGGCCGGTCTCCTGATAATGGGGTAAACTGTTTAGCAATGGCTTGTCTCCTTATCTGGGTTCCACAGGGCTCTGATGCTCCAGTGATGTGCTTCCAGTGTCTACAAAGCCACAGCAATCACTGTTTATTGGCCGTTGTCAGCCAGCAAAAAAATAGTTGCACAGAGTTAACATTAAATAGGCCTAAAAACTCATGTTCTGGGCAGGCTCAGGACAATGATGCTGCTAGAGGCGGAGTTACACCTATGGCAGCAGAGGAGTTTACTTCCCACCAAATCACTGATGCTTGGAGTAACCTATGCCATCTTAATATGAAAACAATGTTTCTGGTTGCATTTTAGTTTAAGTAGATCCTGTATTTCACTTGGGGTCTTACCCATGAAGCCCATCATTACCAGCAATGTACTCTAGTGGATTTATCCAGGCTCATTAGAAGGTTTTAGCTAGACATGTGTAAAGGTTGTTTTAAAGGGTACTTATGACTAAGTAATTTGTGATATGTAATTTCCCTGTTAAAATCTATGGCATGTACAGCTTAATTACATTTCAATTTTATGGTGCAGTAGCATAATAGCAGCTTTTTATGGCTCTGTGTAATTCAATAATAATTAACGCTTTTATTCAAAGGATAAAGCATGATGTGCTGTAAGAGAAGAACGTACTTGCATATGTAGTACCTTCGTATCCATTATGTAAAATGTCTTTGTCAGTATGAATAAAGGTAAAATCCGATGGAATTAGTTATTTGTAAGACATTTTACAAGGCCCAGGTAAGGTAATGCAGACAATGTATTTTTAATATTGCTAAAGTCCCATGTTATGAACATTGTGCATTTGTCATGCTATATATTTTAAGATTATTTTATTTATGGTTAATCATTCTACTGGAAATATACATACACTACAGAGAAGGGGTATTAAATGAAACATATGATAAATATACTGTACTTATGAAATGTTAGCCTCACAGTTATATCATACCTCCCAACATTTCAAATGGACAAAGAGGGACACTTTAATTTTAAGGGTGTTAACGGGCGTGTGGCCCGGGTCAGGGCTCTTCTGTTAAATTTTAGGTGACTACTAATAACAATTTATGGAACTAAGTATGTAATTTAAAGCAAGAACAATGTATCTTATTTACATAGACTGGTTTCTAAACACACTTACTGTAGGACGGAGGCAATTGTACAAGTTCTGATCAACACTAAATCAGAACAATCCTGGAATTGGACTATATGTTTGTTCAACCATAATTTACCTCTTTCATAGTACGTGCACCTACATTTATTATATATAATTTTGTTCAGGAGAAAGAGGAATTTCATTTCACATCTAATATATATATATATATATATATATATATATATATATATATATATATATTTGTAACATAATATTAGATTACTAAAAACTAAGTGTGAGAAATGATGAAATGTAGTTATTTTCTTAGTTCTGCATAATATATTTATTGTAAATGTCATAATATTGTTAGCTTTTGCTGCAGTGCCTCACGAGTAAAACACTACCCCTCATGTTTTATGGGTTTTATGGGTTTTTTGAAAGTTACAGGGTCAAATATAGGGCTTTCCTTTTTTCCATTTTTACACATGGAAATTTGTCAGATTGGATATGTTGCCTTTAAGATTTGGCAGTCAAGAATTGAAAATGAACCCCATCATGGAATACCATTTGCAAAAGTAGACAACCCAGGGAACTCAAAATGGGGGATGTCTAGTCCTAAGGGGTTAAAGATACATTACTGTTAGTATCATTGCCGTATATAGGTAAATAGGTATTTTCGTCTTAAATAGTGTCAAAGAATATAGGAGACACATGTATTGCCTGGGTACAAATATAACAGATATTGAATGAAAGGGTTACTTTAAACACCATAACCACTTGAGTTTGCATGGACCCTGTTTGTGCAGCATGTCAGCAATAGTAAAGATAGTAGGATGTACAGGCCCTTGTTTTTAAGGCAGTTTTATTGTTTCCTCCTATTTATACACATGCAATTGCATACAAGCCCACACCTTGTGTTACATACCCCAGATATTGTTGGTCCTGATCTTAGATGCCTGGAACTCATTAAATACATATTATGTATTATAACCCTGGCACACCAACCTGACCCGATATCTCAAAAAATGTTCCAGAACTGCTGAACGCTGTTGGAGAAAGTCTCACTTTGCACCTGACTTCCTCCACTATAAATTTATGCTGAGCTCCTACACTCTGGCTCTTTCCTCTGAAAAAAGTAAATTACTTCAACACCCTCATAAGCACACTGTTCCATCAACCCAAATGCCTATTCCACACTGTAACGGATCACCTGGCACCCCGACTGGGTACCTCCGTTGAAGGATGCTTCTAGCGCTACCTAAGGCCTCCAAGCACTGCAGCAGACACCATAACCACAGTAGACTCCTCCATAGAGCAAAACAGGAACCAGCGCTTACAAGAACTTAGCAGTGAGTTAGCAAGAGAATATGACAAGCATAGCAATTCCTTGTAGCAGATTACCCCAATAAGAGACGGCACTCCAAATTGAGGGTAAAGTAGAACTGACTGTGCTGGCACACCCAGCCTGGTTTTATTACGGTCTTGCACATACAGGACCGCCCACAGGGAGGTATACAATAACCAATAAAATAACAGTTACAACCCACAGTAAAGTCCTTCCGTCTGCCTGTGATACAATTATCTTACACAATGGGGAATTTAATTATCACAGGCAGAGAAATACAGTTTTTACAAATATACTATAACTTTAAAACTATACATTACATTCACATGTATGATTGTCTCCCCTTTGGACAAACCACCATGCTGCTGTGGGGGGAGACAGACTGTCTCCTCTTTGGCTAGACAGCCCTGTTGCTGGGGGACAGGACTGACCGTCCCTACCCCCTGTGCTGTAAGTGCAGAGACCAGGGTCCCATCTGCACGGTTGTGGGGCTTACTGTCTCCCCTGGGTATGTCAATCTGCCGTTGGGGAGAGGGGGAAAAAAGCTCCTCTCCCATACATACTTCCAGCTGTAGTAGGGGGTCTGGGCCGACCGCCCAGCATCCCTGTAGGGTTGTTACAGAGACCTCGGTCCAATCTGCACCAACCATGCTAAATGGGCAGAGGCCAGCGGCGCTCTGCCCAGTTGCCAGCTCTTCTACTGGGGTAGCCTGCAGAAAGTCAGGCTCTGCACAAGGGAAGAAGGAAGGGCAGAGGCCAGCGGCGCTCTGCCCAGTTGCCAGCTCTTCAGCTGGGGAGGGGTCAGAGGGGTTTAAAACTTCACCCACTACCCCCAGTACTGGGTTGGGACAGGGCTGTGGAGGAGGGCTATCACTTACCTCCTCCTCTTGGTACTCCAGCTGCTGTGGGAGAGTGAGACCGACTGTCTCCTCTCCTATTAACACACTCTGCCACTGGGGATGGAGGACGACACTCTCCTCTCCCTGCAATACATTCTGCCACTGGGGAGAGAGACTGACCGTCTCCTCTTCCTGTAGGGCCGGTAGAGAGACCTCGGTCCCATCTCCACCTGCCTGCTGGGGGCCTTTCCAGTACCACTCTATGCAGTCCTCTACTTTGGGTTTCTCTGGTTTGTGTTGGAGGAGGATACCGACTACCTCATCTCCTTGACCATGTCTCACCATTAACAGTATGAAGTCGTGCTCGAGATCACGTGACCTCTGGTTCTCTTTAAGCAGTTGCTGCGCAGCTGCATCAATAATCTCCTCTGGGGGATTCGGGCCATATTTGGCTATTCTCCTCAGTACCTCAGTAGCAAAATCTACGCCTTCATATCGATAAAACATGACTGCTGGTGGGGACATTGTTCGGAGACAAGCGTTGCCCTCAATATGCTCTCATACGATACCAATACGGGTGTCTCCAAGGTGCTGCTCCTCGCACTAGGACACCATCCCACCGCTTGCCACCAATGTAACGGATCACCTGGCACCCCGACTGGGTACCTCCGTTGAAGGTTGCTCCTAGCACTTCCTGAGGCCTCCAAGCACTGCAGCAGACACCATAACCACCGTGGACTCCTCCAGAGAGCAAAACAGGAACCAGCGCTTACAAGAACTTAGCAGTGAGTTAGCAAGGGAATATGACAAGCATAGCAGTCCCTTGTAGCAGATTCCCCCAATAAGAGATGGCACTCCAAATTGAGGGTAAAGTAGAACTGACTGTGCTGGCACACCCAGCCAGGTCTTTATTACGGTCTTGCACATACAGGACCACCCACAGGGAGGTATACAATAACCTATAAAATAACAGTTACAACCCACAGTAAAGTCCTTCCCTCTGCCTGTGATACAATTATCTTACACAATGGGAAATTTAATTATCACAGGCAGAGAAATACAGTTTTTACAAATATACTATAACTTTAAAACTATACATTACATTCACATAAATTACATATTCACAATCAATCCATTCAGGGGAACAACATATTAAAAAATGGTATGAATCAGACCAGGGGTTCAAAAGTTAGCAAAAGTATTTTTAAAACCCAATGCCAGCATGACTTTCCGGCCCAAACCAGTTTCACAAGAGTCCTCTATCCTGGAGACAATGGAGAGGTAATCCAATTATATCCAGGGATAAAGGCAGACTCCATTGAGCACATTGAAAGAAAGAAGTGTAAGGGGGGTGCAAGCAAAATATACACAAAATATGGTATACTTAGTACGATGAGTGGAACACCTCCTGATTTTCCTATAATAAAAACATATATATATAGTGTAACACTGTTTTAAAAGGAAATTCAATAAAAAGAAGGTAATGGGTCACTCACAGTATGCAGAGCCACATAGAGCTGGCTCTGACTTCAATGGCAGGTGAATAATAAGCTTATTCAGGCTTTCAGACTCCCCACCAGGATAGCTCTTTTTTCCAGCCTCTCAATAATTCAGGATATCCAATTGGGTAAAGGTAAATAAAGCTTTACTGGATACAATACAAGAAATAAAATAAGCTAAAAACATAAGTAGGTTTCCACAGCACTAACGCGTTTCGACCTCCAGGTCTTTGTCAAAGTGTGTGGTTGCTGTTGCCTTTCTTTCGCTTAAATAGTGGTCCTTCCTTTGAATTTGGCGCCGTTTTCGCTGCGTTTTTCTTTACTTCCGGGTTCGTTGTGCATCCGTGTCATGTGACGAATCGTCCGGTCACGTGATTCTGACGTCATACGCATTGACGTCACTTCCGGTTTTTTTTCGGTCACAGCTTGATTACTGACAGGCAATGCTGGCAATTTCGCCATATTGGAAGAGGGAAAAGAGCCACTACATACAGAAAATTTCAATATAAAATATCATACACATTTTATTATACATTTCAATATAAAAATATACTTAGAAAACATGTTTATACATAAAATAGTGCTACATATAGCACATTTGCATCAAAAATGACATATCCATAATATTAGGAGGATAATCCCCTTAAAGTGAAACACACTTCTACAGGTGAATAGTAGATGTCTAATTTTAAAGGGAGATTTTACACAAGAAGGGAAGATGTGTACTACATCTGTAAAAGAGGAGACAAAGATCATTAGTATTGATAAAAATTATTAATATGTAATACAAATTATTAATAAAAAAGGGATTGTTTACTTTTTAAAAAACTGAAGATAAAAAATAAAAAATAGAAACTATAAAAGGAGTGGAGTTCACAGAATCAGATAAGTGCTGTCATCTCAAAATCGACGTTGAGTCCGCTGGGAGACAAAGTGTCCAGATTAAATATCCACTTCATCTCGCAGCGGCTCAACGTCGATTCCAGACCCCCTCCTCTCCAATGGGCTTCTGTCCTTTGTATGCCAACAAATTGAAGTCCGGAGGGGTCTCCTCCATGGCACTTTAAAAATGTAATGAGACATTGTGTTTTAAAAAGCCCCTCCTGATATTATAAATATGCTCACGTATCATTGTCTTAAGGCACCTGGATGTTTTCCCAACATATTGGAGCCCGCAAGGACACGTGAGCAGATAAACGACACTTTTTGAATGGCAGGAAATAAACAAATCTATCTTATACATAGGGTTACCTCCCCTAGACTTAAAATTCTCAATTTTACGATTTAGGGGTTTATAATTTTTGCAGCCCATACATTCACCACAGTAAAAGAATCCCTTTTTTCCCATCTTTAAAGGATTCTAAAAAAATGGTATTGGTAACATCTATTTAACTTGAAGTCAATATGTTTTTAAGACTTTTGGCTCCCCTAAATGCCACTTTTGGTCTTTTTTCTATGAACGGTTGAATTTCTAGATCCTGTTGAAGAATGTGCCAATTCTTATTTAAAATTCGTTTTAATTGTTTCTGATCCTTACTATAATTAAAAATAAGTGGTATAGTAGAATCTGTTTTGTCTTTAGTTTTAGTCGGTTTGTATTTCAGAAGGGAAGTCCTATCTAGATCTCTGACTTTGTTTATATCATAATTCAATTTCTCTAGCTTATATCCACGATTTAAAAATTGTTGTTTCAGAGTGTCTGCCTGGTTGTCAAAAGACTCCAAGTCGGTACAGTTCCGTTTGAGCCTTAGAAACTGTCCCCTTGGAATATTCTCCAACCATGGTTGGTGGTGGCAGCTCTCTGTGTGGATATAGCTGTTTACATCAACTTTTTTGAAAAAAGTTCTCGTTTTGATTTGGTTATCTTCTATGTAGATTTCTAGATCTAAAAAATGAATATTCTTGTTACTAATTTCTTGAGTTAATACAATATTCCATTCATTACTATTTAAAAAGTTTAAAAAGGCTAAAACTTCAGATTCTTCTCCCTTCCAGATAAAAAAGATATCATCAATATATCTTTTGTATAGGACCAGGTTCGCGCTCCAGTCATGCGAAGAGTACACAAACCTATTTTCCCAATAGGCCATGAACAAATTCGCATAACTGGGCGCGAACCTGGTCCCCATAGCTGTACCCCTGCGTTGTAGATAATACTCACCCTCGAACCAAAAAAAGTTATGGTGGAGAATAAACAGAATCCCCTCCATTATAAAGTCCACCTGGTCCGAGGGATAAAGTGCCGACATCTCTAAAAAATAGCGAGTAGCCTCACACCCTAATTGGTGCTCAATACAGGTATACAAACTAGTGACATCACAGGTCACTAAGATAAAATCTTCCTCCCATTTAAAACCATTTAATATTTGTAATAAGCTCATAGAGTCTTTCAAGTATGAAGTATTGGTTTTAACAATGGGCTGAAGGTGAGTATCTACATATTTGGATAAATTAGACAACAATGACCCTACACCGGAGACTATGGGTCTACCCGGGGGGTCTTGCATATTTTTGTGTAATTTAGGTAATATGTAGATAACTGGTATGCGCGGCATACTGATGTTTAAAAAGGCTTGCTCTTTTTGGGTAAGGATGCCCTTATTTAATCCTTGGTTGAGATATATTTCGTAATTCTTCTTTATATCATTTTGAGGATTTTTATCAAGTTTTTGGTAGGTACTTGTGTCACTTAGTTGGCGATATATCTCCTCAATATAAGTGTCCCTATCCATAATGGCTATCCCCCCGCCCTTATCAGCCGGTTTAATAACTATAGTGGCATCTTTCTTTAAGTCCTCCATAGCATTTTTCCTTAATAGTAAGGTTATTCTTTTTATTTGGTTTAATTTCCTTCATATCTTTAATGCATGCCCTTTCAAATACTTTCATACTATTAGATTTTAAATGAATAGGATAAAATTTTGATATTGGTTTAAGATCAGTATGCTTATATTCTCGAGTCGGGGTATTTGTGGGCTCTGTTTCATTAATTGGTCTATTCTTAAAAAAAAATTTAAACATAGTTTTCTCATGAACCTATTTAAGTCTGTATATGTCTCAAATTTATTTAGGGTAGAGCTAGGTGCGAATTTTAAACCTTTATTTAAAATCCTAAAATGAGCTGGGTTTAAAATTTTTTTAGATAAATTAAAAATCTTTATCTCCTCATCAGCTTTCCTTTTTGATCTCTCCAGTTTCTTCCCTCCTCTATTTACCCTTCTTCTATATCCCAGTGTCTCCTTTTGGTTGCTATAGGGGTTCTTACATTTGGTCCTCTCCAGTTTTTTTCTAAAAAAGACCTTTCTCCATTCTCTCTCATATTTCTAATGGGTTCAAAACGATTATGTGTGGAGATTTCATTTCTCTGTGAACTCAATGGTTTCACAGACCTATCAAGCTCCCTTCGTTCTACCCTTATGCGTGGTGTGGGTGGTCTTTCATATCTTTCAAACTTCTGTTGAATAGGTCTATCTCTATATTGATCCTCTCTTTTATATCTATTTCTCCTCTTTATTTCCACCCACTCCTGAGTTTGATAGTTTCTTTTAGGGGATCTCTCTACAGGTGATTTTGGGACTTGATGGTAATTAGTCCCATATTGCTTTTGGGCATATGTGTTAGATTTTTTCGGATTGGATGCTCTTGGTTTTTTTCGAATGAAATTGTTAGCATAATCATTTAAATCTCGATGGTATTTTTTCTTTTTATTCAAAATAACTTGATTTTCGAGCTGAATCAATCTTACAGTTATTTGCCCAGTGATAGATTCGAAATCACTTGTGCCAATAAATGGTTCGAGTTTTTTATGTATTTCCCCAATGGTTTTATCAAGGGTTTCCAGGTTTCTTGTCCTCTGATCTATAATGATTCTCATCATTGTTATAGCAAAGGATTCAAGTGCATTCTCCCATATGCCAATAAACCTTTTATCTTCTCTATCAAATGTGGGATATTTAGTAAATCTTAATCCTCGGGGAGTTATTTCATCTTTAAGATATTTTTCCATAGTGTAAATTTCCCATTTTATCTTTAACTCCTTGGCTAGTAATTTTTCCAATAGAGAGCACATTTCATCTAAATTATCACTGATAATATATTCGTCTGAGTCCATTGAGCACATGTTACCAAAAGACACAAAAAGACACAAAAATACATAACTCCTACCATACTGAACAGAACCCCCACATTCAACCCATCCCCAGATGGCTTGGATCTGAGCGCTCAATATATCCGAACCGCGCTCAAATGCCACAAACACAATCAAATTACCATGGGGTTTAAGTTTAGCATGGGCTGATGAGAGGGCCATAGTCTTAAAGGGACATACACAGTCCAATAGAATTCCATATGCTGCTTAAAGGGCCAGTGGCAGCATAATAAAATACAGTATGCCCAAATGTTGCACTTGAAGGGCCAAATCTCCCAGAGACCATAATCACAGGGCAGGAGGCGGGCAAGCAGCCCCCTCCAAAAGCTCATGGCAACCTCTGTTAAAGGGGTGAGTTTGCTACACACACTTATAATGCTCTCCTACACCCTGTTGCTCCTCCTCCTACCACCCTGTCCTCCTCAAACCTTGCAACTCACTTCACTGAGAAGATGTCTACAATCAGGGAAGACATCTCTAACCTCTCTCCCTCCCCTTCCAATATATCTTCCAATACATCACTCAACCCCACTCACTCCACTGTTCTATGCTCATTAGCACCTACTACAACGGAAGAGGTTTCTGCTCTGCTCTGCTCTGCTCTGGTCCCCCCACCCCACCACCTGTTACCTCGATCCTATTCCCTCCTATCTCTTCCGCACTCTGTCTCCCTCTCTTGCTCTTCCTCTCACTAAAATTTTCAATTGCTCCCTTTCCTCTGGCACATTTCCTTCACCCTTCAAGCATGCAACCATAACGCCAATTCTGAAAAAGCCCAACCTTGACCCCAACTCCCCATTCAACTACCGCCCTATATCGCTACTGCCATTTGCCTCAAAGATTCTTGAGAGAGTTGTGTATGCAAGATTGACAGACTTCCTCAAATCCATCTCTCTGCTTGACCTGCTTCAGTCTGGATTCTGCGCTCATCACTCTGTTGAAACAGCTGTGACCAAAGAATCCGATTAATCGCTGCTAAATCTCACAGCCAATCCTCTATTCTAGTTCTCCTTGATCTTTCTGCTGCCTTTGACACTGTTGATCATCAACAGCTTCTTCTCATTCTCCATAATCTCTAATCTACGAGATACTGCTCTCTCCTGGTGCTCCTCCTACCTCTCCTAGTGCTTTTTCAGTGTTTCTTTCTCTGGCTCTGCCTCTTCTCCCCAAACCATCTCTGTTGGCATTCTCAAGGTTCTGTCCTTGATCCCCTACTGTTCTCCATCTATACTGTCTCCCTTGGAAAACTCATCAGCTCCTTTGACTTATATTTTCATTTATATGCAGATGACAAGCAAATCTACCTCTCCTCTCCTGCTCTCTCTCCACCCATCTTGACTCGTGTCTCTGCCTCTCAGCAATATCCAACTGGATGGCTGCTCACTTCCTTAAACTCAACCTGTCCAAAACTGAACTTCTGGTCTTTCCTCCCTCAAGTGTTGCTACTCCCATGTCTCCCTCCTTCCAAGTAATCGGCACCACCATCACCTCTACCTCTCAGGCTCGCTGTCTAGGTGTTCTCTTTGACTCCGAACTCTCCTTCACCCCTCATGTCCAGTCGATCACCAAACCCTGCCGCTTCCATCTCAAAACATAGCTGGGATCCGCCCCTATTTAACACAAGACGCAGCTAAGGTGCTGGTCCATGTCAAAGTTCTTTCTCGCCTTGTAGAACTCGCACATTGAAATTTGCCAGTTTTGTAATGTTGCCTTTGAGACCGTATGGTAGCCCAGGAATGAGAATTACTCCCATGATTGCATACCATTTGCAAAAGTAGACAACCCAAGGCATTGCAAATGGGGTATGTCTAGTCAGTTTTAGTAGCCACTTAGGCACAAACACTGGCCAAATATTTGTTTTTTTGTTTTTTTTCCACACAAAAACAAATATGAACGCTAAATTTGACTAAGTGGCTACTAAAAAAGACTGGACATACCCCACTTGCAATACCTTGGGTTGTGTACTTTTGCAAATGGTATGCCATCATGGGGGTAATTTTCATTCCTGGACTACCACACGGTCTCAAAGGTAACATTACTAAGCTGGCAAATTTTAATGTAAAAAAAAAATGAAAAATAGAATGTGCTATATTTGACCCTGCAACTTTCCAAAACACCTCAAAATTTGTTAATGGGGGGGGGGGGGGGGGGGTGCTGTTGTACTCTTGAGACTTTGCTGAATACAAATCTGTGCATTTTATTGCAGTAAAAGCGAACAGTATCATGACATTTACAGCTAAAATGTCAGTCGGATCTACACATTTGAAAAAAAAAATTCTTAAATTCTCAGTTTTTTAAATGTTATTCTTAATAAATTATGTTTCATATATTAATATATTAATAGTTCATGGGAAATTAAAGCCCTGTTTCTCCTGAACAAAATGATATATAATAAGTGTGGGTGCACTTAATATGAAAGAGGTGAATTACGGTTGAACAGACATATAGCGCAAATACCAGTTTTTGTTTAAATTTTCTTTTGATCAGAACGTGTTAATGCAACACTGCATGTGTTTATATTCCTCATGTTCTGGGTATGATTGAGTAATTGAGTGTTGCTGAAAGGGTAATTCCAATATTCACACTAGATTTGGTAATAGAACAGAAATTGTGATAAAAGCAAGAAGTGTGAAAGGACTTTGAGAAGAATAAATAATATGTAACAGCCAGTAAGTAACAAACACATTGAACCGTAAACTGTTTCATCTGACCAAAATCTGGAATGTAGTAAAACAATAACCATAACCCACAAGGACCATGAAATGCTAAATGGATAATGGAACGCTAAATGGGCAAAAGAATGCTAAATGGGTAATGGAACGCTAAATATTCCATAATTATAGCAAATGCTTTAATTAACTACTTTCACAGGGAAACTGGCAGTAGACATACTCCACAAGTCTAATCCAAGTACTGATATTATTACTGAATTCGAATTAAGCAATTACAGTATCTCACAAAAGCATGCCAAGCATATCTCCAGACCTAAACCCTATTGAGCATTTGTGGGGCATCCTTAAACGGAAGGTGGGGGAGTGCAAGGTCTCTAACATCCACCAGCTTTGTGATGTTGTCATGGAGGAGTGGAAGAGGACTCCAGTGGCAACCTGTGAAGCTCTGGTGAACTCCATGCCCCTGAGGGTTAAGGCAGTGCTGGAAAATAATGGTGGCCACAAAAAATATTGACACTTTGGGGCCAATTTGGACATTTCCACTTAGGGGTTCCACTTTTGTTGCCAACGGTTTAGACATTAATGGCTGTGTGTTGAGTTAGTTTGAGGGGACAGAAAATGTAGACTGTTATACAGGCTGTACACTTACTACTTTACATTGTAGCAGAGTGTCATTTCATCAGTGTTGTCACATGAAAAGATATAATAAAATATTTATAAAAATGTGAGGGGTGTACTCACTGTTGTGAGATACTGTAACTATCACCAAATGAGATGTCAATGCTGCAATTTGCTATGATGCTGTGAATTTACCAAATTTGGGAAAGGTAAGAGTTCTACCGATCTGACCATATGTAGCTAAATACCAATGCCCAATGAATGTCTCTAGAAATGTTTAGTATAATATTCATCCACGAACATGTAGAGAAAAGGTTGGCAAGAAACTGATCCATATTCGTACTTACTGTGCCATCTAAAGTCTTCTGTTCATGTTTGTGTGTTTATGTAGATATTATTAAATTACCAGATTTGACTATGCTATGATACAGCTTTCACTCAAGCCACCCTTCAAAGGGTTACTTCAAGCACCATAACCACTTCAATGATTTGAAGTGGTCATGGTGCTTGGAGTCTGTATGTGCAACATTTCTTTTTGAAACGCTGCACATTGTGCAACATTTTCGTTAGCCCTCCAGCTGCTGGAGGTGTAATGTTGTTGGAGTGTCATCAGCCAGCCCAGAACTAGACTTACGGGCTGGCTAATGTCATTCATTGCACAGAATAGTCAGCTGACGCTCTCAGCCAATGCATTGTGATGGCCACGGCTTCTGAAACTCTGCAGAAGTTGGAGGTCATCACCAGACCACCAGCCCGACATGTACAAACTGTTGCCCCCATTATTGGGAAATCGGGCCAGCATACTCCTGGTGTATTAAACACTATGATGCTTGAAGTAACCCTTTAATGACTGTTCTCTATGAAGTGTGCAATGATACAGTTGTGCTCAAAAGTTTGCTTACCCTTGGAGAATTGGTAATATATATACAACTTTTAAAGAAAACATGAGTGAGCAAGCAAAACACATTTCTTTTATTACTTACGGGATTCAACTGTAGGTTAGAACAGAATGGCATAATCACAAAACAAAACATGGCAACAAAGAAAAAAATGAAATGACCCCTGTTCAAAAGTCTGCATACCCTTAGTTCTTAATACTGTGTATTGCCACCTTTAGCATCAATGACTGCGTGTAATAGTTGTCTATGAGGCCCCTAATTCTTGCAGGTGGTATAGCTGCCCATTCGTCTTGGCCTCCAGGTCATGCAAAGTCTTGCTTGAATAGCATGTTTTGAGATCTCCCGAGAGTGGCGTTATGATATCAAGACTGTGTTGGCCACTCCAGAATCTTCACCTTTATCTGCAGTAACCACTGGAGGGTGAACTTAGCCTTGTTTTAGGGTCATTGTCATGCTGGAAAATCCAAGAGTGTCTGATGCACAGCCTTCATGCAGAAGAATGCAAATTGTCTGCCAGTAGTATCTAAAAACATGCTGCATTCATCTTGTCATCAATTTTCACAAGATTCCCTGTGCCTTTTGAGCTGACACACACCCAAAACATCAATGAGCCACCACCATGCTTCACAGTGGAGATGGTATTCTTTTCACTATAGGCTTTGTTGACCCCTTGTTAACCATAAAGTTCTATTCTGGTCTTGTCACTCCAAATTGTGCCAGAATCTGTGAGGTGTGTCAAGGTGTTGTCGGGCATATTGTAACTGGGCTTTTATGTTGCGCAGTAATGGCTTCTTTCTGGCAACTCAACCATGCAGCTCATTCTTGTGCAAGTATCGTCGTATTGTGCTCCTTGACACAACCACACTTTTTTTTTTCCAGAGCAGCCTGTATTTTTTTTCTGAGGTTAGCTGTGGGTTTTTCTTTGTATCCTGAATAATTCTTCTGGCAGTTGTGACTTTCTTGGCCAACCTGACCTTGGTTTGGTTTTAAGAAATCCCCAAATTTTCCACTTCATAATAAGTGATTGAAAAGTACTGACTGTCATTTTTAAGGCTTTGAATATCTTTTTATATCCTTTTCCATCTTTATAAAGTTCCATTACCTTGTTACACAGGTCTTTTGACAGTTCTTTTCTGCTCCTCTTGGCTCAGTATCTAGCCTGCTCAGTGCATCCACGTGAGAACTAACAAACTCACAGACACTAATTACAATTGAAAAAGCCACAGGTGTGGGAAATTAACCTTTAATTGCCATTTTAATCTGTCTGTGTCACCTTGCTTGTCTGTAACAAATATGTCTGTAACATATGATCACTAACCTTCAATAAAATATTTTTTTGCATGATCAGTCATATTTTCTAAATCAATGCAAACATTTAAAGCAAAACTGTATCCTGAGTGTCAGGGACTGTTGTGATTTTACTGTTGCTTTTTTTTTTTTTTTTTTTTGAGCTCTTGCAATTGTTTTCCTGAGGATTATAATATTTATATGGGTACACTTAAAACTGCAAGCATATATTTCTAAATGTCGAAATAATGCTCAAATATTTCAAAACACAATTTCACTAGGGTGTGCACACAATAGTGCCTGACCACCATACTGATTAAACCCCTGCAGTTATATGCTTATATTATGATATACTATATTTTTCCTCCTGGTGACTCTCAGAAACAGGTTATTCTGAAAAAGCCTGATTGTTCTTTTTCAAGACAAAAAAAAGAGCGAGATTGGGACCATTCTAATTTGCCAAATTTGAAGATTGTGTGTCATTATGACTAGATCAAGGAACTGCAGCTGGATAACAGAACTAGACAGGAAAAACAGATAATCTTCCAATACGGTTTGTCCTTATTCGTATCCTGGGTTGCAGGAGTTATCACTAGTTATCAATATAACTAGTTATCAATAGTCTGTGGAACACTGGCCTCAGCAAAGAGCTGGAATACCTTGATATGTATAATTATCAACAATCTGAAGATAACAAGTCCCTAAATGGCATGCACTCGATACCCACTACTAAGCCTAAGCACTCTACAGCTGCATCATCTATTTGTAGAATTCTGGAAAAAGTTAGGCCAGCTACCAATTCATGGCAACTCCCAATTTAGTGCACGATAAGAAGTAAATGACTGCCACCTCAGAGGAAGAGAAAGCTCTAAATACACAGTCACCATCTTGTGTGTCAGCCATTTTGGCAGGTATTCCAGACCACGCATTGTTTTTGAGTGAGATAACATTTTCACATTGCCCTCACGTCCCTACATAGTAAGCGAGTGCTCAATTCCAAAAGCCTGTTGCCTGACTTGTGTTTTGCGACATGGTGTGATGCTGTGAAATGTGGCTACATAGACAGTGCAGCTGGCTATCTCAATGAACTACAATCTGTTGAAGACAGGGTTACAGGGACATTGGGACTGGGTTCAATGTGATGGCTTTCCTTTTTCTACATTTCATAGAACAATGCTTGACATTCACTTATTTTATTACAGTGGGACAGCAGAGGACATGTGCAGGTTTCTTTCTGTCTATTATCGTAAAGCTTCTTAAATTGCTGAGGCCGTACATTCATAGGATGAGTTCATTTCCTTTCATTCTTGTTAGGCTGATGTCTGCATTAATCTTTTTTGGTTAATTTCTGCTCAAGCTGATCAGAGTAGAGGTGATGTAGAATTATTAAAAATCTTTATTGTACTTGTATTGAATTATTGTACTAACTCCATTTTAACTTCATACCGTGACAAATCCTCCATTTTGTCCTCCTAACCTGACTTCTTCATTCCTCCATTTTGTCCTCATAACCTAACTTCTCCATTTAAAACTACATTACATGACAGAATTTCCCAGCACATCTAACAATGGACAAAGACTGTATTTTCTATAAAGACATGACTAACTCAGGAACTGCTGACTTTCCCCTAACTCGCAACATAGTATAATTTGAAGGCCATGAGAACACAGTAGTAATGAAATGTTCTATTCATAAGAGACCTTGCACCTGGCCATGAGATCTGAGATCACTGACCGTGTAAAATGACGCTCCAGACCCCCTTGTCCCCACCCGTGTCCAAAAGAATACCACCTCTTGGTGGGTGGGCACGGGACTAACCACTTATTTTTTGAGCCAATTAATTATACTGATAGGTGGACACTAATTCAGACACTTAACAATTAATCCAATTAATGATGTTTATTCACTAATATATTGATAATCAATGATGACGTAAAATGCCTCTTAAAAGGGCCTGCGCGCCCGCTTTGCTTCACTTGCCAATAAATTTTCTCGAAGTTATTTTAACCTGAACTCCGTGTGTCAGACTTAATTACTTCAGCGTATATACGCAATTCAATTTTCTTAATTTGGACAGGAACAGATAGACATTTAAACATTTTGGTTTACTGCTAAAAAGTACCATAACAGAGGAAGGGGATCGCCTACATTCCATCTTTATATATATATATAAAAAAAAAACTCCTGCTTATTGTTTGATGGCATATTTCCTTGCTAAACTATATCATACAAATTAATTTTATTTAAAAAAAATCAAAACTAACAAAAAGGGGTAAAAAATATGAGTTTTTTTTTCTCAATGATAACAAGTAATCAGGGCCGGTGCTAGGATTTTTGACTACACAGGCGAAGATGCATTTTGACGCCCCACCCCACGCCTCTCCCCAAAAAATAAACAATGCATCTTCACCTCTGTGTCTCGTAGCCCCCTTTTGAATTTCTTAGCCCCCATTAGTGTTGCATATCCAACCTCTTCAATGTCTTACCCCTTTGGCCCCTTTGTGCCCTTTAGTGTGTCTCCTACAACCCCTCTTATGTATTTCTTACTTCCCCGCCAGCCCATTTCTGTCTCTTTCTTCCCCTCAGCCCCTATCTATCTCTCTTTTTTTTCCCACATAGACATGGATACAGGCAAAAATACATACATGCACAAATACACAAACATACAGACACACAACCATACAAGCACACAGACATAATTATTCAGGCACACAGTAACAAAGATATACAGACACACAGTCATAAAAGGCACACAATAAAACAAACACAGTCATACAATCTACACATACAGGTACATTGTCGTGCAAACACAGACATACATTCATACAGACACAGGCACACACAGAAATACAGACACAGACATAAAGAAACAGAGAGGCATATAGAGACATACATACACAATGATACAGACAGACATACACACACACACTGACAGACAGACATATACACACACACACTGATACATATACACACACACACACACTGACACAGATATACACACACACTGACAGACATAAACACACACACACACACTGACAGACAGACATATACACACAAACACTGACAGACATACACACACAAACACAGAGAGACACACACACTGACAGACATACACACACACACACACAAACACAGACAGACACACACACTGACAGACATATACACACACACACACACACTGACGGACAGGCACACACACACACTGACAGACAGGCACACACACACTGACAGACAGGCACACACACACACTGACAGACAGGCACACACACACACTGACAGACAGGCACACACACACACTGACAGACAGACACACACACACACTGACAGACAGGCACACACACACACACTGACAGACAGGCACACACACACACACACTGACAGACAGGCACACACACACACTGACAGACAGGCACACACACACACTGACAGACAGGCACACACACACACTGACAGACAGACACACATACACACTGACAGACAGACACACATACACACTGACAGACAGACAGACACACACTGACTGACAGACAGACAGACACACTGACAGACAGACACACACAGACAGACAGACAGACACAGACAGACAGACAGACACACACACACTGACAGACAGACATACACACACACTGACAGACAGACATACACACTGACAGACAGACATACACACACTGACAGACATATACACACACTGACAGACATATACACACACTGACAGACATACACACACACTGACAGACAGACACACACACTGACAGACAGACACACACAGACAGACAGACAGACAGACAGACACAGACAGACAGACACACACACACTGACAGACAGACATACACACACACTGACAGACAGACATACAGACATACACACACTGACAGACAATTTCAGGAGGGTGGCTTACCTGGGATCCAAAGTGCTGCCTGAGGTAGTTGGGAGTTGGAGGAGCTGTTCCTGCCCAGCCCCCCTCCTCTCTGCCTCCTCTCTGCTCTCTTCTTGGGGGGACTTCCTCCCATGCTGAAGTGAGGGGCCGGCGGTAGCTCTGCCCCTGCTGGGCGCCAGCCGCGCTGTGTGCTACAGAGGGAGCAGGGATATGACGTGTTCATATCCCCGCCCCTCCACACAGTCCGCGGCACTGCCGGCTTGCGCTCGGTCACGCTACAAGAAGTGACCGGCAGGAGAGGGGAGCTGTGCGCTTCCCAACCTCCTGCTGGTCACCCGGACTTTTGCGCCCCCCGGGCCGGTGCGCCCTAAGGCGGCCGCCTGAGCCGCCTTATGGACGCGCCGGCCCTGCAAGTAATATGTAAAGATACAGATAATGATTGTACTTTTTGTCTCTGCCAAATTTATAAATAATTTACCCATGCACTACACCTTCTTAGTTGTGCACATGCATGCAGACGATAGAATAGACCATACAAAGAGCAACTTATCACAGCTTAAGGTTATAATATTGCTTGATTACACAAGGGCTTAGAGACCACTTTCCAAGCATAATCCATTCATAACAATGGGGGATATAGATTGAAGTGTTCTGGAAAGTGGAAGTTGAATTCCACGTTTATCTTGATCATATTTAATCAAGTGATCTAAGAAGTAACGGTTTTCTACATAGTAGAGTATTTCTTTTTTCAAATATCAGAAGACTGCTCAATTTATTTTGGCAGAAAAATTGTTTCTGTTAGAGATGTGGCAGAAATATTCATAAAATCATTGCGTTGATGAGAAAATGGTGCATATTAGGAAAATGATAGTTAGGGTTCAACATAAATGTAACTGTTCGCTTATTACTTTAAATCCTTGTTCAGCACTGACTGCCACAGGCGGAACCTTTCTGCCTTCCTCTTGGTTCCATGGGGAATGTTTAATCATCAGTCCCCCCTCCTTCCTCTAGTTTTGGAGGCAAAAGGCTCTCTGTGACTCAGCATTCAGATGCGAAGCAAGCCAGCAGCACCTCGTGGGAAGGCGATTGTTACTGAGGTTTTTCTAAAGTTTAAAGTTGCACCCCTTGGCAAGCGGAGCGAGGTATGCAGTAAAAGTGCATTGTCTATAAAAGTATATATATTCTTAGGCATAAATTGAGTCCATATTGTTAGTTAACAGATATGCTGTAGATTATCCAAATGTTTGTATATTAAGTCCAAATCCTTCTACATATAGTCATGTTTCCTTAGCTGTTTAATGTAATTTAGATATGTGTGCAGACAACTGAACTCCATCTTGTAACTCCACATTTGTAATTCTGTTGTAACTGTTGTAAACAAATGTATTTTCACAGTGCTTATGGTTCACGGTGCTCAAGGTGTTAAAGAGATAAACGTTGGTGGTGTTCAACCCTCCTGAAAACCTTTGATGCAAAAGAATAAAAGTACTGCAGCCGTCAGATGCTCTTCTCTTATTATGTGATGCCAAAGGGGCCGTTACAATGAAAAAAACTGATCAAAAAAATATGGCAGATTTAATAAATTTCTCCAGAAAAAGTTACTGAGTATTAGACCAAAAAGTGTTGGCGATACTTTGAAATATCTCCGCCATTGTCTTAAAGGTCAAATACTGCTTAGTACAAAGCAGCAATTAAACTAGACAATCCTAACTTAAACATCAAAAGAAAGTCAAATTAAACCATAGGCGTGCGCACGGGGTGTGCCGGGTGTGCCTGGGCACACCCTAATCCCCGCGGCACGCCTATGTATTGAGACCGGCAGGGGAGATCTCAAGATCCCCCCTGTCGGTCCATGCAGAGCCAGCGCTATCCGAGCGCCGGCTCTGCTCTCAGCCTCTCTCCCCACCGGCCCACATGCAGGGAGGGAGGCAGGAGAGGACCCGGGGAGCTATTGCCAGCAGCTCCGCCGGGTTCCTCTCACGAGATCTGAGCGTTGCAACACTCAGATCTCGCATGAGCCCCTGCGGGGCTAGAGTTCACTCTCCACTGGACCACCAGGTATGGATGGCAGCAGCAGGATCCCCCCTCCCACGCATAAGGTAAGAAGGGAGGGGGGATATTAACTGATCTGCCCCCACCTCCACTGGACCACCAGGGAAGGCAGCAAGGAAGGATCCCCCCTCCCCACAATCACCCACACACACACACATACACAGCACCAACACACACAGCACCCACACACATACACAGCATCCATAGACATACACAGCACCCACACACATACAGCACCCACAGACATACACAGCACCTACACACATACAGCACCTACACATATACAGCACCCACACACATACAGCACCCACAGACATACACAGCACCTACACACATACAGCACCCACAGACACATACAGCACCCACACACATACAGCACCCACACACATACAGCACACACATACAGCACCCACACACATACAGCACCCACAGACATTCACAGCACCCACAGACATACACAGCACCCACAGACATACACAGCACCCACACACATACAGCACACACATACAGCACACACACACACAGCACCCTCACAAACACACAGCACCCTCACACACATTACACAAACAGCACCCTCACACTCACACAGCACAGTACCCTCACAAACACAAACAGGACCCTAACAAACACACACACAGCACACTACCAGTACCCTCACACGCAAACAGCACCCTCACACACAGTACATTTACAGCACCCTCACAAGTGCACACAAACACACAAACAGCACCCTGACACACAGTACATTCACAGCACCCTCACAAGCACGCACACATAAACACCCTCACCCACAAAGTACACTACCAGCACCCTCACATACACATCACACTAACAGCACCCTCACACAGCACACACACACAGCCTATGAATTAAACCTTGACCCAGTTAGCTACTTTCACAATCTAGGTTTGTGGATAGTCCCTGAACTATCATTTGGACTTCATATTGATACAATATCCCACAAATGAATCGTGCTATTAATGCCAAAGCTAATGAGTTACTCTTTAGATGTAGTTTATGCATATTCACCAAAAATCCATCTCAATAGATTAAACACTCAATATAACTCATTAAAGCAGCAATATTGCTGCATTGCAGGTTTTGCATTTTAATTAATCATTTTAATCCAACCAACATTTTAATCCGACCATAAGACATCATGGTGTCCAGGAAGAAAATATTCTAAATATAAATAAAGGCAAGAGGCAAGCGTAGAGATTGTGCATACCAGGGGCACAAGGGAAAGGAAAACCAGATGGGAAAAAAATGGGAGTGTTGCTTTAATTCCATCCTTTGTTGTCTGTCATGAAAGAGAATGACAGACACAATTTCTTGATGATCTGCTGCTATGGAATGTAGTCATTTATATATTTATATATAGTTTAGATTGTTAAAACTGTTACTGAATTCTGGTCTTTAATGTTCCTTTCAAATGTTAAAGATAAAATGTCACAAGGAGAATAATGTCATATACCTGTCACTTCCTAATTAATTATCCCATTTCACGTCTGCTGCTGCAGTCTGTCTTTGACAATTGTCTCTTAAGAGCGGAGACCATTCTGTGACTGCTTTAACTATAGAGCATAAAATTATTCATTAAACTGTCAAAACATTGGCAAATAGCTAGAGATATGAATTATACTTCTGGCAAGAACATGTCATTGGAGAACATAGTTGTTCAATATCTGATTTCTTATATAAAACACACACCTTGGACAAAGCAAGTATAAATTTAAAAAATACATCTGTTGAAATATTTTTATGGCTACACTGTATTTAAACAATAAATGATTGGGTCTAATCAGCAAGCTCTGTAAATCAAGGAACAGCCAAAATTTAGTTATCTTGAAACAAAGTAATTTTTGTACAGATAATGTCTACCTGCATTTTCATATTTACCAACAAGCCCAACTAGTGAGAAACAGTCTATGTGTTCCTGTCGAACCACCCCTGGTCTATACTGACTTGTACTGGCCAGTGCAGCTGCTGGTCAACTTGGTACGTGTGCATATCACCTTTTGGCATGAGACATTTTGGAGATGTCCATATGCTATGGCTTTTAAAAAAAATATTGTCCACTTCCAATTTAGGTTATGGTGTTGTAAGCAACCTATCGTTATCTCCAAACATCCTGTTGTTATTATTTATAAAGCGCAAACGAATTCCGCAGAACTACACAATGGGTTGACTAACAGACGAGTTGGAAGCATAGGAACCGAGGGGTTGAGGGCGCTGCTCAATGAGCCTACATGCTATAGGGACTAGGTTCATTATCATGGCTAAGACTTTCCAAAATTATAAACATTATATTGTTGTCCATTGAGTGAGATCTTAGGGAAAATCTATCCTTTCACATCAAAGATTGGAAGGTCTGTTGCTCAGCAAAGCCACTTCCTGGTCTCTGCAAACCCTGGTTATCAGTAAAAAACCACACACTTCCAGAGGTTAGAATCATTATTTTTTAATTTGCCTTTCTAAATTTCAATTCATTTTTTATGTGTTTTTTGTTACTGAATTATATCTATAATGTGTAAAAAATCAAGTCAGCTGCTTGATCTCTATTTTGAAAAGTAGGTGTTTGTCAGAGACACCAATAAGCTAATACAAAAATACAGAAATCCTGGACATATATTTTCACCTATATCTTTTCTTTTTTAGCAATTTAAAGAAATTGTCTGGGCACCCAAACTACTTCATATCAATGAAATGGTTATGGTACCAATAATTCCCCCGACATGTTACATTCAAGTGTAAAAACCCCATACGTTGTACCTTCCTCCACTGCTCTCCTGGTCTGGCCTTTCCTCTTGCACAGCTCAAGAAGTGTGGATGCATTTGTTTGAGCAGCAGTGATAGGCTGAGATGGTCCACCTATGCGCTCAACCTATTACCAACTGCCCCTAAAGCATGTAATGCTTTAGAAAAGTATGTGCATTTCTGAAACATTACTCACTGTGGGTGGCCATTGATAAAGTAGCAATGGCAGCCTATAACTACTGCTCAAACAAATACTTTCGCGTTTGCCCAGAAAGGTAGGAGAGGAAGACAGACTGGCGTTTAGGGGACTCCATTTCAGTGTTAAACATTTCGGAAATGGTTTAACACTTCAAGATAAAATAATGCTTGTGCACTATAACCACTTAATTAACAAGGACTAGTTTTGGATCCTGGACTGTTCCTTTAAATACTAGAATTGTGTGTAAAGTATTGCTGAAAGGGGAATAATATAATGCAGACACACTTCCCCTAATAGGATTATATTAGGGATTGTTCTGGTTTCCAGGAGCATCATGAGTGTCCTGCATTCAACTCATACCAGCTGCCTTGGATCTGTTAAATGGATGAAAGTAACTGCATGAGATTACAGACAATGAAAATGATCTAATGGAATAAATTTGACAACGCATAGGATCAGGGATTCAATTAGCATAGCAATTATAGTGTACCACGTGAGGCTTGCACAAAAGCAAGTTTTAGCATCTTTTCATTATCTGTTAACATAGAACAGAACAATTCTAAAATGTTGTATTGTACCACAAAGCAAATCAGACTCATGTCAATATGAACACACTTCTAAATGAACACACTTTGCATTTACTCTCAATCTATTTTAAAATGTTATCACCAAAACTGGGCAACAAGAACAACATTCACTACTAGTCTACATAATGCAAAGTATGCAGTATAAACTAATATTGGCTTATTTCACATTTCATTGATTCTATATGTGTCTCCTTGAGTTCATATAGGTACTTACTCCCACTCATGTTTACTCACAGGGTGATCTGCCCCTTCTCAAAAAGGTTTTAAATCCATGGGGGGGCAGTGCTTGGTTAGCAGCCGATGAAGATGGCTGCCCTAGCTATGAGCTCCTCATAGACCTCACATTTGTTGCCACACATTGGCTTTTCCCAGTAAGCAAATTAATACCATGGGGCATAGAAAGAGATCAGTGGTACCCAAGACCATTTGGGTTATTATCGGAGACCTCCCCCAGGTCCTTCCTTACGAACCTTCAAGACTTAACTTCACAACCCATGGCTGCAACAAGCCAGGAACGCGGGTCCCCCATCCTCCATGCCAGCAGAAGTCTCCCAAGCACACTCTCCATGGCCAATGTCAGATTGGAATCTTGAGGGCGATATTAGAGCCCTCTTACCAGCACTACTCACCAAGGAGTACTTCGTGGTCATATTGGACCAGTTCAGTCGTGCGGTCCGGGAAGAAATCGCACTGCTGAAAACAAACTTCTCCAATCTGAATGCAAGGGTGATGGTGGTGGAGCCCATAATGTCTGCACTGCAGGAGGACATAGCTTCCACTCAAGAACTCACTTCCAATTTCAAATCGTACCTTGCACACATGGCCACGTGGGTCCATGAGCTCGACAACAGGGGCCGCTAAATGAACCAGCCGACCTGAGGGGTCCGGGAGCGGTGGACCTGGTGAAAACATCCCAGATCTAATACAAGTGCTGTTCACATTTAATCTGGGCTTCCAGTTTGGCAGACGAAAAGGCCTGGTACGGACTCATAGGGCCCTGCACCCCAACCTGCATAGGGGAGCAGTCAAAAGACATCCTGTACTGCCTGGATCAATTCCCCATCAAAGAAGAAATCCTAAGGATAGCCTAGAATGGGCACCATTCACCTCGACGGCCAAAAAATAATAATCTATCAAGATTTATTACACAATACACTGCAGGCCAGAAAGGCTCTAAGGCTTATCACATTGGCATGCAGTACCGCTGGGGGTTCCCTTTCTTGCTATCTACCCTTCAAGGCTCAATACACCCCCAAATACGCCACCTGGCAGAGGTCCTGGCCTTTCTAAGGGCTATCGGGCTCCCGCAGATTTCAGTACCAGATTAACTCTCAAGGCAATTCATGCAACAGTCCATTGGACGGCCACAGCAACCACCAAGACAATCTGGACAAGCAACTGCTCAGAAGCAATTTCAATGGTGCCCAGGCGTGGCTAGGTCTGAAGAGTGATTCCTAGCCCCATGAACTTTGCACAGGAGGAACAGACCCACAGTTTCATGGATGGGGAGGCTGATCCACTTACCGTATATATACACCAAGTTGCTTAGAATTGGAACATTGAGTACATTGAGGTCCCTGATGGGGCCATGCGGGCTGGAAGCGGGTGGTGGACCAGTCTTTGCTATGTTTGGAGACTGTAAGCAACGGCAAGCAAGCAGGAAAGTGTGTTTTAGTTTTTTTTTTTTATTGTTTTTTTTTTTTTTTTTTTTTTGAATTGCTATCATCAATCCAAATGCAGGATATGAATGCCTTCTTCTACAACTGGGTACTCCTATAACAGACATGTGCCGGGGTCCTTGGTATTTGCGTGGACACCACACTAGGTATATTTAGGGCTTAGTTCAACGTTTTTATGAACATTTAGCGATAATTGTGACTTTTTTTTCTCTGACCACAGGCACTTGACTTGTTGAATGGGGGAGGCGGAAGAGGGTTAAGTGTGGATATGTAGCCCACTCTGGGGTGCTATATTTACTTGTGAGCTCTGCAGGGGGAGGAGGGGGTGGAATGTCTGGCACTGATGTTCAGTTGCAGATGTTTAATGATACCAAATGTTTTTCAAGTTTCTTAATTAATTGGTTGGTTACCAAAGGATGGGGGAGGGGGGATGGGAGGAAAGGGGGGAAAGGAGTACAAAAATGAAAAAGAAAGGAAAAAAGGAAAGAGGAAGGGAAAAAGGGAAAGGAACACAGGAGGAAGAAAGAAGTAATAGGGGAAAAAAAGGAGGGAAAAGGAGGGAAGAGGACCATAAAGGAAAACAAGGGGAAAAAGAGAACAGAAAAAAAAGAAAAGAGAGAGGGAAAAATGGGAAGGGGGAGGAAAGGAAGACAGAGAACGGGTTAGGAGAACAAAGAGGAGTGTCGGGGCATGGGGGAGGAAATAGGGAAGAAAAAGGAAAAAAGAAAAGAAAAAAAAAAGGAAAAAGGGAAAGAAAAAGGAAAGTAGAGAAAACAAAGAGATAAATAGATTGGGAGAATATTAGAGCAGGTTACTGCAAGGCATTTTATGGGTATGAGCTGACATGTCATCATTCCGGGGACTTCCCCCCTAAGTTGCCACCAAAGAGACCTCTCCCGGATTGCTCAATGAGCAACTTGTGTGACTAAGGGAATGCCTCTGGCCCAGTGGGGCAGCCCCTTGATCCCTCTCAGATGAACCGACTCAACAGTAACACTGTCCGTGATACAATTTGTTCTAAAGATACCCGTAAACTATTAGTCAGTTGGTTTCCCTCTGCAGTCACCCCACTTGATCCAAAGGCCACCAAATGCTACTTTAAATCGGAGCTAATAAAGTATTTAGTAACATTTATGTTCATACCTACTTATTTTCTTTAATATTGTTATTACTTGGAATTTTGAGCTTATTTTGTTCAACTTTCATTCATTTGTGGGTAATATTATTGGTATTATTTGCTCTCTTTTGAGGCTTGATCCAATCTTGTTATTATTTTTTATGTTGGGTTATGCCCTAATTTTATAACATAAAAAAGAAAATCCAGCGCACTCCCTTATCCACTAAACAGCAACTTCGGTGCTGACAGATTTTGTTAGTTTTTTAAAAACTAATCTAGGCAAAAAATAATGGGGGTTTAGTTACATTATATGATTATACATTGCATAAGACTGCCACAACGTCAATGTACCCCATCTTTGGCAGGTCCTACTCTAACAGCCTAATGTCTGCTTCGTGATCTACTTACTTGGGGGGGAAATCCATCTGGAGTTCTTTGCAGTACAAGGCTAAATAGGGCCCTGGGATGAGGCAACTGTGACAGGGAAGGGTGTAAAACCAAGGAGTTGGCTAGACTCCCAAATATATATATATATATATATATATATATATGAGAAACTAGGGGGCTGGCGGCACTCACCTGAGCATGCATTAATAGGGTGCTGCTGTGAGTCAATTTATACAATACAAAAGAAAATCCAGTGCATTATCCACTAAACCCTCCTTAAAACTCTGCTGTTTCTTCTGCCTCTTGAGACTCAGTAGGGACCAGGATTAAGGTTGGTACTCTGCACTGTGGGGTTGGTTATCCAGTTGGGTCTTATCCCTTATTCTAGCCAGGGTGAGCCCCCTTTTACGTGCTGCTGAGTTGAACCTGTTGATGCAGGTTCTATTTTCCTGGGTGAGCCCCAGGGATAATTACTCCACTCTGTTTACAGGTCATTGGCCTACGACTAGTGATACAGGTTTCCCTCACCTGTCTGCTTACCTCCCCTCCATGTCCCCAAGCCTTGTTTGTGCCAAGGTGTTTCAGTGTCCCACTCTCCTATATTAAGTCGCCATGGAAGACTCTCAAGCGCCAGTAGACATCCAGGCTATGATTGCAGCGGCAATAGCTGCCTCTATGAAGAAGGCATTCTCCAAGGCATTTCCAACGGAACACGGCCCCGCCCAGTCACTATGTTGCAGATTCTGAGGACTCTGACTCCTCCAGAGACCGCTCTTGCCCACAGAAGCACCACAGGAAAGGTGAAAGCTCTAGGGCTAAAAAATCTAAGGGCAGGGCACCTGTAAGACAGGGTAAGAAGCCGGCACAGTCGGAACCAAAACCGACGCCTGTAGTCTCCTTGGATGAGGAACTTGACCTCCCTTAAAAACTGTCCATCTTGGACGAATGGCAAGCGGAGGAATCTGATTCAGATGAGGCAGCGTGGGGCTCTACTCCACAGTCAGACTTGGCTTTTGTCAATGAATCGCTCCTGGGTGAGCCCCAGAGTAAGAGCCTTAGGGCCGAAGGACTTGGAAATTTTCCTGGATACCACCGGTCAACAAATGTTTGACTTTCAGCACATACGCCACTCTCGCTCCTGGTCACCCCGGAACATCTAGCAAATTTTGTGCATTTTTGGTAGTAAAAATCTCACGACAAGACGTACGTAAACGCATAAGGGCCGAATGCCCTTGCCCCGACTTAGCCGACAAAGTCGCTGCAACCCCTGAATTTGACCAGCTGATGCTGGCATTTATGGCTCGTGGAGGCCCTGATCCTCACAAAGTAGTCAAACGGGGATTCAAGGGAGTGCAGGATAAACTCCTTGATTCGATCGGGACTCTGGCCAGAGTCATGTACCTAGCAGACGATGCTTATGCCACAGCGGAGGAGTTTGATTCGAACATATACATATCAGAGAGTGGGCACACTTTGATAAGAATTGTGGCCCTCTCTTCGATCATCAACCTGCGGGAATTGAACGTTCGGGTCGTGTACAGACACTTCAAGATGGAAGGCATTCATCTACTCTGGGACCTCCTTCAAGACGGAGATTGGTTCACTCGTCTTGACCTCAAGTATGCATACCTCACTATCCCCATTCACGTCCAGAGCTATCCTTTCCTATGTTTCCTTTGGCACGGGGACGCGTGGCAATACACATTCAGCCCCAGCTTGGCCCCGTGGTGCTTCATGAAGATTCTGAAACCGGTGGTCGCATAATTCGTTGTATCATCTACTTGGACAACATTCTCCTCTTCAGCGGAGACAAGGGAATGTTGCAAGATCATACCACCTACACCGTCCAAGTGCTGAAATCGCTGGGATTCATGATCAACAGACTTAAGTCCGTATTGAATCCAGCTCAGGCGGTTCAATTCCTGGGGTTCGAGATCCACTCCAGAATTTGTACCCTACGTCTTCCTGCTTTTAAGATTGCGGACAGGAAGATCTGCAAGGTACTACGGCAACCGTCCATCCCTCTCCACCTCCTCAATTCCCGGGACCCCTGCACTATCGAGCTGTAAAATGCCTCAGGGCACATACCCTCCACAGGAAACCCACATACAATCAAACAGTTCTGGTATCGGACAAAGTCCGCTCCAAACTCCAATGGTGGCTGAACTGCATGCAGGCCTGGAACAGCCGAGCTATATTCGGCACTCGCCCGGACTTCGTGTTGGAATCAGATGCCAGACGCTGGGGCTGGGTAGCCACCAATGGAGTGGAGTCCACAGGAGGCATTTGGACTCCACAATAACTTTCCATGCTCATCAACTGCCTGGTACTCCTGGCGGGATCATTCACAATCCGCAGTCTAATGAAAGACAGATCGAATTGTTGCATTCTGCTTCGGATGGACAACTTATCCACGGTGCACTATATCAATCACCTCGGGGGCACCCGCTCACAGGCACTGGCGGACTTAACAAAGGATATCTTCGAATACTGCCTCCCTCGCAAAATCACCCTGATGGTGGAACACCTATCAGGAGAATCCAATCTCACTGCAAATTGGTTTTCACGACATTGAAGGGAAGGCAGCGAGGAGCAATTGGACCCTCAGATTTTTGCATCACTGGAGTACCTGAAAGGTCCACTCCATCTCGACTTGTTTGCCTCTCGCAACAACCGCCAGCTAACGGAATTCTACAGTTGGCTCCCGACAAGTAGTGTACTGTGGTGGATGCTTTTCTGCAGACATGGCCGAGTCAGGGGGCCTATGCCTTCCTGCCCTTTGCGCTGATAACGAGGGTTCTGCACCAGATCCGCCTACAGCCAGTGGCGGTACTTCTCCTTGCACCACTGTGCAGAGTCAACCATGGTTCTGTCACATCTTGTTCTGTTCTGTGGAGATGTCTGGCCTTGGCTTCTGGTATCCAGTACTCCTTTTTGCAATTTTTGTTTAGTTATTCTTGTTTTTTTGGTTTTCTATTCTATGTCTGGTTTTCTTTATGCTGGGATTTCTGGGTTCATTCTTATATTCCGTACCTGGATTTCCCAGTCTCTTGGATTCATTTAAATGTTTCCAAGAGACTGGGAAATCCAGGGACGGAATATAAGAATAAACCCAGAAATCCCAGCATAAAGAAAACAAGACATATAATAGAAAACCAAAAAAACAAGAAAAACTAAACAAAAATTGTAAAAAGGAGTACTGGATACCAGAAGCCAAGGCCAGACATCTCCACAGAACAGAACAAGATGTGACAGGTTCCCGGACCTACTGGAGCTGTCCCACTAGGACCCCTTACTACTGCTTAACGAACAGAAACTTCTCAGGAATCCGAGTGGGGAACCACATCCTATGCTCGTGGACGGCCAGCTCCTCCTAGTGGCTTGGAGTGTTTCCGGGGTTCCTGACGCACCGGAGACTTATCACACATGGCTAAGGACCTGCTGTGGGATTCATGGGCGCCTGGGACAAGGAAATGTTACCTCTCCGCCTGACAGTCTTGGTCCAGTTGGTATGTGGGATGGGGCCTCAATCCCTTTACTGCCCCTACTTCTGTGATTCTAAACTTCCTATCCTCTCTTTTTTCCTCCGGTAAGTCTTACCGGTCTATTAACGTAGTCCATTCGACCATCTCAGCTGCCCATGACCCGTCACAAGTGATGCATGTGGGCCTAAATATACCCAACTCTAAGAATTTAGCGTTGTCCTCTGGTTTTTACACGAATGGCTGGCAAATTATAAACTCTCACTGCGTCAACTCACGGCGACGTTTACTACCCTTCTTTGCTTGGTCTCTTTTCGGAGAGTTTCAGATGTTCATGCTTTCGATGTGGACGCGTTTTCCTTCTCTCCAGAAGGAGTTAAGTTTCGGGTTTCCTGTCGCACAAAATCAGACTCGGTCTCGGTTTTCTATCCCTTTTTCCCTGCTGACAACAACTCTGTGTCGTTGCAGCACTTCGTTCCTACGTTGAGGCTACCGCAACACTGCAGCCGTCTACATCGCATCAGTTACTCATCTCATATATTCGCCCTCATGGCCCAGTTTTGGTCGCTACCTTAGCCAGGTGGGTTAGTTGGCTCCTTTCGTTAGCCGGGATTGACCCCAGGTTCGGGGCACACTCTGAATGCAGGGCGGCGGCCTCCTCTACCTTCTCGGCAGGTGCTTCTTTGGCCGACATTCTTCGATCTGCAGATTGGACGCAAGAGTCCTCTTTTCGTACTTTCTACTTTCGACCATCATCGAACGCAGTCTTTTCTCTTCTCTCTCAGCATTGAAATTGCAAATATGAAGCCTCCTGAAGATTATGCTAGCTTTAGTCTACCTATAATGTTAATTATAATAATGACAGGAGGCAGATATTTCCCACCCAACTTCTCAGTTCTTCCCACCCTTTCATGCTGTGTTTTTTTTCCCATATCATTCTTATTCTCTGCTTTCTGTGTGTTCCTCTTACTCAGGGACGGGGTTTATCGGTCTCCAATGTTTTCGCTAATATTGCCGTATGGTGGGGTTCTGGTTTACTGTCATACTTAGTTAGTTACATTAGGTGGTTTTTTTTATTCTTTATTTTTGTTGTGCAAGTTTTACGTCTTGCTTGAACAGCCACAACAGCTAGGACAAGCGCATCTATAACATATATCACATCAGTATGGCATTTGTAATTACTGCACATTTTTAAATGGTGATAGTCAAAACATAAAATAAAACATCAGCTTGTAAACTGATGAAAAGATTTGTTTCTGCATGGTCTATGGGGTTAATGAGAGCAGTGGTATCGTGGGGAATACTATAAGCCCGTAAATGTGTCTATGGGGTGCTATTAATTGCTGCTTTGCAGGGCCTACTCCCCTGAGGTAGGGCAGGTGTACCCTTACTATTAGGGTGCAGGGAAACAACGGTAATTGGCCATCAGAGGGGCCGGTAGGTAGTGTATGTAGCAGGGGCTACGACATGGCCTAGACCAACGTAGGCAGTTAAAAAGGGACGTGGTGCCTGTGTGGCGTGTAATACAACTCCTCATTGTTAAACTGGAGCATACAGTGAGCAGTTTGGAGTTGGGGGGGTTGGTTGGTATACTGGAGCCACCTTCCTGGGTCAAGCCCGGTGTCTATAGTGGTAGCCCGTGGGCCCTCCGAATAATAAAAAAAAAAAAGAAACAATAGTAAAGACATATTAAACTTGTTAAACTGGTTAGACTTGGGGTGGTGGTTCTTGATGTGTTCTTCCCCGATGCGCCCCCTGATCCAGGATAAACAGGACGACATTGGCTGGGTCCCAGGTCATTGTATGTCTACTATGTCTGTCACTTGGTGTTCAGTGTCCTGGTGCTATATTATGAGCATGTGTGCCGGTCCCCAGCGGTATGTCACCCCTCTGGCCGCCAGCGAAGTCGTCAGTGGACAAAGGGATTTCCGCCATTGCAATGTAGTGCGGGATAGGTCTACGTAAAATTTTATGTCCATGCCCTGAAAGCTGTTTGGATTCTTCCCTTTGATGGCACTCATGAGTGCTGTTTTGTCTTGCCCGTTGTGGAGTTTGACCAAGAGGTCACCTGTAGTGGTGCCAGTGAGTTGTGGTGGTTTGGGTAAGCGAAACATGCCATCTAGCTGTATCCCCTTTGCTTGCCTGGGGGGCAGCAGAGTTGCAAATAGCCTGCGGAGGAGATGGGGTAACTCAGCTGGGGTCACCATGTCAGAAATGCATCGGATTTTAATATGCTTCCATCTGCGTTTATCCTCCATGGCAGCTAGTTGGTGGGACAGTGCAGTGTGGGCTGTGGTGAGTTCTCTCACCTGTGTCTGGAGGACTGTCACCTGGGATGCGTGTGTTTGAGTAAGTTGCTCCACGGTGCTTAGGCGGACGGTAAACTTTCTGACATCATCCCTTACTTGGGAGATCTCAGCTAAAAGAGTCTGGCGCAGGCCTGAGAGGAGAGAGGTAAGTGTCTCTGTGGTCACCGGGTGGCCTGCAAGTCAGCTGTGCTGCTTAGCCGGCTCTCTATAACCAAGAGTCTTGGGCAGTGTAGGGGGATGTCGTCCGAGCTGTCGGAAAAATCCTCGATGTTGACCACCATCTTAGGCCCCGGTGTGCCATGCTGTCACCTCAGTAGATCGCCTATGTCGGCGGATTGCCATGGCCGATCCGGGTGCAGTTTTTTGTTTTTTTTCCCCATAGGTGTTGGGGTGCCGTTATGCTGCTTGCTGTGCTGTTGGCAGCTGTTTTAGGCAGTAATTAAAGTTTTAGGCAGCTGCGGGCATGCGACTGATCGGGTTGAGTGCTGGCTCTGCCCCCAGGTGTTTTTTTTTTTATTGGTTATCGTTTTCATTTATAATTATCATAGATCAGCCAGGTTACATGCTTCAGAAGTTCCCTACTTTTGGACTAACAACCTATCACACACTTTCTCTTTTCAGTTTGAATCATTTCTGGAACTAAAGATCACATTTTTATCTCCTTGTCGTAGGTTATAGGAGGAATTTGTTGGCCCTATTGGTTACAATCCTGAAGTTGGACTGTTTTACTACGCTTCTTGTTTTACTATGGACTTGTAATGTCGCAGTTGTCAAGCGGAGGTGCTTAGCATATGTGTTCCATTATCTACACTCTGACTGTTTCAGATTGTTTCTTTATTTCTCTTGTTTTTTTCTTTGCTCCTGTGGAGTTAGTGAAGAAAGTTAAAGCAAATATTCACCTTCTGGCATTATTAAAATTAAGATTATAGGTACACTAAAGCTAGCATAATCTTCAATTACCCTACAACCAATACAGACTTTGTGACAGTTTCCTTGTGACTCTGTAATGAAGGTCTCTTTTGTTGGAACCTTGAGGCTTACCCAAAGGGCAGCACAAGTTAGACAACCCCAAAGTTGGCATGGGACACAGTACTCTCCTAATGGAAAGAGAGTACACTACCCTTTGGGGTGAACCCGAGGGCTACCATTGCGACTGCTGGGTGGCCGCTGGGGCTCTTCCGCTTCCCGGATTCCAGTCCAGTCCCTTATATCCACTTTCTCAGGATTGCCCAAAGTTCTGTTAAAGTTCTTTCCTGTCTTTCCCTTTTTCTACTCCTCCCTTCCCCCTTTTTTTATCTCTACCCCGCTTCTCTGCCACTTGCCTCCGCTCTTCCTCCCCCACTCAAAAAGACCCAGTATCTGCCCGAATACAGGAAAACTTGTACAAGGTGATATCTGACCCTGACAGCTCTACATAGAAGGGACTCTATGGTGCCGAATCAGTGCTGGCGGTACAGAGAGAGGAACATATACTCACATTTAGTGGTCTTGTAGGTTTGATAGGCAGGCTTTTGGAAGAGCCTCCCCCATGGAACCAGCGACCTACTTTCTGCACCACACAGAGGTTGCAAAGCAGAGTTAAAAAATGCTCTGTGATCCTGAGACTATTAAATGAGGCGAAAGTAGTGATTCCCATATATTGGAGACAAATGGGTACACCCTCATAATGCAGAAAGATACACCCAGCGATGGTACTACTGATTGGAGTTTCTGTCCTCTGACAATTTTACATCAACTAGCTACAGGAGTAGCCCAGATCTGAAGACTGGTGGGGCCCAACGGCGGCATTGACCCACAGGCAGGGGTCAAGTCCTGGGTAAAAAAGTGCAGGAACTCACCCAAGATCCACTCCCTGCCCCCTCCCCCCCCTCCCCCCCCCGCTTGTACGCTTGTATGCAGGAGCTGAGTAAGGGCACGGGGCTGAGGAGGGGGACAGGAGCTGAGGAAGTGGGACAGGAGCTTAGGAGGGGGGGGGGCATGGGCTGTGGAAGGGGACATGGGCTGAGGTAAGGGATAGGGGCTGAGGAAAGGGACAGGAAGGAAAGGGACAGGAACTGAGAGGCTGAGGAAAGGGATAGGAACTGAGGGGCTGAGGAGGGGGACAGGGGCTGACGAAGGGGGCAGGGGCTGAGGAGGGGGGCATGGGCTGAGGAGGGGGGCATGGGCTGAGGAGGGGGGACAGGGGCTGAGGAGGGGGGACAGGGGCTGAGGAGGGGGGGCAGGGGCTAAGGAGGGGGGACAGGGGCTGAGGAAAGGGACAGGGACTGAAGAGGGGGGCAAGGACTGAGGAGGGAGACAGGGCTTGAGGAGGGAGACAGGGCTTGAGGAGGGGGGCAGGGACTTAGGAGGGAGACAGGGACTGAGTAAGGGGACAGGGCTTGAGGAGGGGGGCATGGACTGAGGAGGCAGACAGGCACTGAGTAAGGGGACAGGACTTGAGGAGGGGGGCAGGGACTGAGGAAAGGGACAGGGACTTGAGGAGGGAGACAGGGACTTGAGGAGGGAGACAGGGACTTGAGGAGGGAGACAGGGACTTGAGGAGGGAGACAGGGACTGAGGAGGGAGACAGGGACTGAGGAGGGAGACAGGGACTGAGGAGGGAGACAGGGACTGAGGAGGGAGACAGGGACTGAGGAGGGAGACAGGGACTGAGGAGGGAGACAGGGACTGAGGAGGGAGACAGGAACTGAGGAGGGAGACAGGAACTGAGGAGGGAGACAGGGACTGAGGAGGGAGACAGGGACTGAGGAGGGAGACAGGGCCAGAGTAAGGGGACAGGGCCTGAGTAAGGGGACAGGGCCTGAGTAAGGAGACAGGGCATGAGTAAGGGGACATGGCTTGAGGAGGGAGACAGGGCCTGAGGAGGGGGGCAGGAACTGAGGAAGGGGAACAGGGCGTTAAATAGGGGGACAGGGACTCAGGAAAGGGACAGGCCTGAGGATGGGGCAGGGACTGAGGAGGGGGACAGGGACTGAGTAAGGGGATAGGGCTTGAGGAGGGGGGCAGGGACTGGGGAAAGGGACTAAGGAGGGAGACAGGGACTGAGGAGGGGGGACAGGGCCTTAAATAGGGGGACAGGGCCTTAAATAGGGGGACGGGGACTGAGGAGGGGGACAGGGCCTTAAATAGGGGGACAGGGAATGAGGAGGGGGGGGCAGAAACTGAGGAGGGGGGACAGGGCCTTAAATATGGGGACAGGGACTGAGGAGGGGGGACAGGGACTGAGTAAGGGGATAGGGCTTGAGGAGGGGGACAGGGACTGGGGAAAGGGACTAAGGAGGGGGGACAGGGACTGAGGTTAGGGGACAGGGCCTTAAATAGGGGGACAGGAACTTAAATAGGGGGACAGGAACTTAAATAGGGGGACAGGGACTGAGGAAAGGGATAAAAAAAACAAAAACTAAAGTGTCTTCCCCCCTCCCTGAGGCTTACCTTGGGCCAGGAGGGGTGGGACAGGATCTGGAACCTGCAGCCTGCAGAGTAAGCCGGCCTCTCCTGATGATGTCAGGAGGAGGGGGCGTGGCTTCCTCTGCTCCCCAGCGGTCCTGTGAGAAGAGCAGAGAAAGTCACGCCCCCTCCTACTGACATCATCAGGAGAGGCCTGACGACTCCACTGACTGCAGGGGGAGAGGTGAGTTTAAAAATCCGAGTCCCCAGTCAGAGGCAGGGGATTCGGATTTGTCCTCCCCCTGCTCTCGCAGCCGCTTGTGCCAGCCCTGGGTCCTGCAGGACTAGTAATGGGAACGGCGTTCCTGCTGTGGGAAAAGTGCAGGAACGCCGTTCCCACGCGTTCCTGCAGGACTCGAGCCCTGCCCACAGGGAATGGTCTCCACTGGAGCCCCCCCTAAGGAGTTTTGAGGCCAGATCCCTCCCACTCCTTCTTGCCCCGTCTCTTCTACTGACAAGACATGCTCCTCGGTTCTCTTCCGTTTCCCCTACTTTTTTTTCTCCTTCTTCTTCTCTCCTTCCCCTTTAGACCCTTTAGTCTCTCTTTTGTTTCATTAGTTCTCACTTAGTTCTCTCCTGCATTGATCGTATTCATGCAGATTCACCCCCCCCCCCCCCCCTCTTGGGTTGCTCAGCAGTTGTGTCATTTGCCTTCAGGCCTTGGGCCCCACCCATGGGGGGGATGTCCTACTGGGGTGCTCTTCCAAAGCATCTCCAGAAGGTGCTGGGACCTGTGATCCAATATGCCTCTGCTTGAGCGGAAGCAATGGGAGCTCCACTGCAGGCCAAGTGCGTGCTTCTTGTTGTGTGAAACATGTAGTTAGGGCGTCAGTGCTGCCACCTCAGTGGAGGTAAACTCAGGAGTGAGGTAATCACACAGAACACTTACCTTGCTGTATAGGCAAATCTGTGATTGGATACTTACAGAAAGTCTGGACTGGGGAACTAGGGGAGGGCTTGCAAAGGATGCAGTCAAAAGATCTATAGCTTTTTGCAAGCTGATTAATATGTACCCCCAATGAAAAAAAAAACCAGTTAAATGCATGCATATTTTCACGAGTATATCTACTAAGTAGGTTTTTTTTTTCTAGTTTCAGCAGTGGAATAGAATAGGGGAAATGTTGATAGTAACGTTATCTAAGTCAGCTATGCTTTTAGTTCGGCTACTTTGGTCTTAAATCTTAAATTGACCTTTACTGAATTACCCTGAATGATTTAGTGTAAAACCAAGTTTAGACTTGGTTTGTAAATACATATATTGATATTGTACAGTCAGGTGTATCCACTATAGTTTCAATGTAACACAAGATTTAGATATTACGTATGTAGTATAGAGGCACTGTACAGTCAGGTTTATAAATTTCAGCCAAATTTAGTAACTGCAGAGATATTGATTCTGTACAGTAATGATAATACACATTATTAATTCAAACAAAGAAAAATCTAAATGTTGTTAATATTCTTATACATTTGGGGGGCGGAGCTTAACTGCTGAGTAAACCAGACGTGCCTGTTAGCTCCCGAGTCTGAGGCCAAGATTCTGGGTTTAATGCCCGACCACCTGATACTACCAGTTGCAGACAACGATTTTCCTGACCAGGAGACAATACTGCATTAGGGGATACCTGATTTGAGGCTCCCCATTGCTGAGCCATCCACATCAAAGCCTGCGGCATACACGGGCGGGAGCCGAGGAGAGACGGCCGCTGCCCCGGTTCTCTGGCTGAAGAGGGAGCACTCTCACTGGGACCCCAGAGGACTTTAGTATAGTATTTGTTTATTATGATTTGGTTTGTTCAGCTGCCGTATTACTTTACTGCTCATCATTCCACAGTTTTTTTCCAGGCACCAGCACATCCATGCTATATGATTTCTTATCTTTTTAGTTGTTATTTATGCAACTCACCTTGTCTTGTAGCACTCACACATGCACTAGTCTTTATAACCTCATGCATCATGTTTAACCAGTGTTTAATATGTGACTAGCAGCAGGGCCGCCATCAGAAATTGTGGGGCCCCTAACACAGCTCAAGGTCTGGGCCCCCTTGTGCCTGCCTACAAGCCCCGCCTCCAAATCCCGCTAACAGGCGTACACACACACAGACACAAAAGGACACAGACACACACAGAGAAAGATACACAAATACTGAAACAGACATACACACAGACACATACACAGATACAGATACACACACACACACACTGATGTACATACATACATACATACAGACATACCGTATATACTCGAGTATAAGCCGACCCGAATATAAGCCGAGGCCCCTAATTTTACCCCAAAAAACTGGGAAAACTTATTGACTCGAGTATAAGACTAGGGTGGGAAATGCAGCAGCTACTGGTAAATTTCTAAATAAAATTAGATCCTAAAAAAAATATATTAATTTAATATTTATTTACAGTGTGTGTATATAATGAATGCAGTGTGTGCGTATGAGTGCAGTGCGCGTATGAGTGCAGTGCGTGTATGAATGCAGTGTGTGAGTGCAGTGCGTGTATGAGTGCAGTGTGTGTGCGTATATATTAATTGAATATTTATTTCCAGTGTGTGTATATAATGAATGCAGTGTCTATGAGTGCAGTGTCTGTGAGTGCAGTGTGTGTGAGTGCAGTGTGTGTGAGTGCAGTGTGTGTATATGAATGAAGTGTGAGTGTGTGTGATGCAGTGTGTATGAATGCAGTGTGTGTATGAATGCAGTGTGTGTGAGTGCAGTGTGTGTGAGTGCAGTGTGTGTGAGTGCAGTGTGTGTGAGTGCAGTGTGTGTATGAGTGCAGTGTGTGTGAGTGCAGTGTGTGAGTGCAGTGTGTGTGAGTGCAGTGTGTGTTTGTGTATGTGTTGGTGGGGGTGGGCATTTAATATATTATTAATTATTATTTTTTTTATTTTTGTTATATTATTATTTTTTTTGTATTATTATTTAATTATTATTTTTATTTATTTTTTTTATTATATTTTTTTTCGCCCCCCCTCCCTGCTTGATACGTGGCAGGGAGGGGGGCTCCTTCCCTGGTGGTCCAGTGTCATTGGTAGTTCAGTGGGGGGAGAGGGGGGCTGGCAGAGCTGTACTTACCTTTCCTGCAGCTCCTGTCAGCTCTCTCCTCCTCCGCGCCGTCCGGTCAGCTCCCTCTGTCAGCTCACACTGTAAGTCTCGCGAGAGCCGCGACTCTCGCGAGATTTACACTGGGAGCTGACCGAGGTGCTGAACGGACGGCGCGGAGGAGGAGAGAGCTGACAGGAGCTGCAGGAAAGGTAAGTACAGCTCTGCCAGCCCCCCTCTCCCCCAGTCTGTATTATGGCAATGCAAATTGCCATAATACAGACTATGACTCGAGTATAAGCCGAGTTGGGGTTTTTCAGCACAAAAAATGTGCTGAAAAACTCGGCTTATACTCGAGTATATACGGTATATATATATTGACAAACAGACATACATACAAACTGACATACATACATACATAATGGCATACATACACATACATACTGATATACATACATACACACAGATATATACATACACAGATGCATACAGACATACTGACATGCACACAGACATATACATACATACACACAGACATATATACATACGGACAAACACACACACATACACACAGACATACTGACATACACACACACAGACATACATGCATACATACGTACTGACACACAGACAGACATACATACATACACAGACAGACAGACATACTGACACACACAGACATACATGCATACATACATACTGACACACAGACATACCTACATACACAGACAGACATACATACTGACACACACACAGACATACTGACACACACACAGACAGACATACATACACAGACAGACATACATAGACATACATATATACATACTGACATACACACAAACAGACATACATACATACATACTGACACACAGACAGACATACATACATACATACATACACAGACAGACAGACATACTGACACACAGACAGACATACATACAACACACACAGACATACATATATACATACTGACATACACACAAACAGACATACATAATTGCAGACACATACATACACACACACCCATTTATCAGCCTTTAAGTTGCAGGAGGGTGGCTGGGGATTATGGGAGTGGATGCCTCTGCCCTCTGGTGTCCTCTCCTCCGCTCTCCTTTTGCTCTGCCTGTCCCCCCGCGCGAAGTAAGCTGGGAGGAAGTGATCGGCCGTCACTTCCTCCCAGCAGCCCTTGCGGTTCGGCCGCATTTTTTTTTTTAAAGGGGCCCGGTCGCGCAATTACCCAGCCGCAGCGCTGACCGGGCCCCTGAAGATATAGGGCCCATCGGGTGGCCCTAAATGCTTGGCCCACCTGATGGGCCCTGGTGCAGATGCACCTGCGGCAGTTTTGCCGCTCCACGTGGGGCCCGGGCGGCCGGGCCCCCCAGGGCCGCCGGGCCCGTGACAACCATTATGGTTGTCACCCCCTGATGGCGGCCCTGACTAGCAGTCTACCGCTCAATACCCTAATCTGTTTGTGACTGAGGGAGAACGCCTTGATAGTTTACTCTACACAAAAAAAGAATCAATGTAGCTTACCGTCTGTTAACACTCAAAATGAGCAACCGGCTCTCACACACGATATAAATGTCAGGCAAGCTACTACCTGGTTACTAGAAAATGGGCCTTCCATGCTCTGTCTCACGTAATGCTACTTACTCAACTTAACTCACTAGCACACCGCACGCACGTCTCACTACACTCTCTGACCCAGCTACTCAATCCAAGACACCGCAGACTAGCTACAGAAGCTACTATAAAATTAAAAATGTGCAAATTTTCCATGCCACTGTTTAATCTTTGTACCTATTCATATGTATAACTGTACGCTGTTGTGGCGTTGACATTGCTCTGTACTCACCTGCACAACAATAACAAAACAACTCATAAAAATTGCAACAACAGGGGGCGGGGCCGGACCGCCATGCCGAGCGGACGCACAGCAGAATGGCTCCCGACAAGCTGTTTAGTTTTTAGCCCTTGAAAACCGGCAAAATTCTCCCCAAGCAACTGGCAGCTGTGCCACAACACTAGAGGCGACAGTGGTACCGGGGAGAGGCTTGCCGTGAGGTTTTAGTCCCTCGGTGGGCGATCCCTGTCAGCTAAGATGGAGACCGCCCGGGCGGTGAGCGGGGTGGACGGCCGCTGCCCAGCTATCCTGCCCGCCAGAGGTACGGCGGAACCGAGAAGCTAGGCGGGTCCGGCCCTGTTCCCCCCCCTATGGGCTGGCGGGGGTGATCCCGGCCCCCACCCTGTGTCCCACCGGAGTGCCACTAACTTGCTGAGGGCCCGCTTCCAAGATGGCGGAGACCGCGTGGCAGGCGTCTCTGCCGGACGCATCCCCTTCTTACTGCACAGGCGGACTACAGGACCTGAATAGACAGGAGCCAAAGAAGGAACTCCAAGGTACCACAAGCCAGGGGGGAGCAGTACTACCACCCACAGCATCAGCGGGTACTGACCACACCACGGGACAAAGGTTTAAGGCCCTAACTTACCCTACTGAACTGCTTCACTCACCGCAGAGGGGCTGGAACATACTGCCCGACAACTCTCTCCCCCTGTACATGGCGGGCATCAGGCTGGACAACACGTACCCCTGGGTAGAAGATAGTTTCCCTGCACGGACACCTAAGGGGACTGCACTTGCCACCAAGACGTCAATCCGATCTTCCCACTATGGCAGACCGCACTACCAACAGGCGGATCGTCCGGCATCCCGGCAAGGAAGCAGGACTAACTGTATTGGCCCAACATGGGGTGGACACTAATATTGTTTTGCTTTAAATGCTTGATTCAGCTGAGCTTGTTATTTTAACAGTTTACCATATGTCAGTAAACCACTATATGTACACACCTGCACTTGAAACTCTGCCTGACACAACAGAATACAGCTTAGAATAACATAAATTAACGTATGATTTACTTACAAGCGACACCCTTGCGAATACCGTTCAGCACTTTTACTTGCGCTTTTCAACTTAGTGCTTTCACTTTATGGTTCACACAGTTACTTGCTAGAACAGTATCTACTTAGCGTGCATACTTACAAAGCGCAAGGTCCGTTATTAAATCTACCTGTTAACTTAACCACATTAATCTGAATGTTCACAACATGGTTATTGCACTGTTCTAACTTAATCATATTTCCATTCTAAGTATTATTTTATATGTTTAAACTTGACTAAATAACAAAAATTGTGCTTGATATGCATGTACCCCGCATGTTACGCGTGGAGAAGCCAGAGGACTGCTTTTGGGGCACCTCTTGCCAACTTGTATTGTATCCCTGCACTACAAAAATAAAGAAATTAAAAAAATTGCAACAACAAAAAAATAAATATTCTTATACATTTAATATCACATAGTTCAGTAATCTTACAGTTATGAGAGTATATTACTCATAAGAAGAAAATTATTCTTTCATGTCAAAACTGGGTACCTACGTCAGACAAGTCTGGAACATTTTATATTTGATTACTTATTTATTTTGGTAATATTTTGAACATAAAGTAACCTAAAATAGAGTAACAGAGAGATATGAATGGAAATTAAATGACTCGTATATAATCTAAATGCTAACATATTCTGCCACTTAGGGGCCATTCCAGGTACTGCATCATTCATTTAACCCCTTAAGGACACATGACATGTGTGACATGTCATGACTCCCTTTTATTCCAGAAGTTTGGTCCTTAAGGGGTTAAAAACAAAACCTGCAAAGTGACCACAGTGCAGCTTAAGGGGTGAATCCTATAGGACTGGTGAGGCGTTGAGAGCTGGTTGGAGACACCGTGCTGGACCTTGCAGATAAACCAATGAAAAGCAAATGCAAAAACTGATCCAGGTGAGGCTTGAACTCAAAACCTCAGCATTGCTCAACAGATACTGCCTTATAAGTACCACGTGCTACATGTTAGTTTGGGGGATGTGATGACGTGAGTGCGTACACACATGTTTAGGTGCGCAAGCACGGGGGAGGGGTGGTGAAGACGGCAAAGAAGAAAGGAGCCGGAGCGAGAGAGTGATTGATCAAGAGGCAGTCTGGCATTTGGTGGCAGAGTTAGGAAGTTTGGGTTGAGCGATTGGAACAAGCACAGAAGTTCAAGTTGGCCGAAGGAAGGCACTGAATGAATGCACAAACCAGGAAGCTCAGATATGCAAATGATAAATATTTCTGCATATTCTATGAGGAGGTTTGTGGGCTAAAAGTAGGGCCTATAGATCTGCAAAAAATAATACAAAGCTGCTTTGGCATACTGCTGCAGGTTGAGAAAGCCCCCATGCAAAATATAAATCAAACAATTTATCAAAGTAATTACGGAGGGGTGGGGAACCCTTTCGTATCATAAAACTTGTATTTTTCCTTAATTTAACTCCCTGGCTATTACTCGATAACCTTCATACCACATAAAACATTTAACTACAAGTGGTAGGCATACTAAGAAGACAGCAATATCTAATTGAAGGCTGTACAATAAGAAGTAATTGAATCACATTACTATAAAAAAAGGGGGGAAAACATATTAGGGCCATCAAGCCCATTACTGCAGAAGTGAAAACAATCGGTTTAAACAGAATATTGGGATAGTTAGTATCTTCATACCATCATTTTGTTACTTAAAAAAAAAAGTTTTCTTGAGTCTGGGAAGGAAGAGAATAGAGAAATGGCCTCAAAAAGGTAATGAGACAAAAAATGGGAGGAAAAATAAGAAAAAAAAGAGAAGGATGAAACTCAAAATAAATCACTTTTTTAAAATTATTATTTATTTTGTGTTTATTGCTTTTTTACAGTGTTACATTCCAGTAAAACATTTATTTATGCGTGAGTACAAACAGTTGTTCAAACACGAGTACTGTAGTGCGTACATATTTGTAATAACATTTAAATCCAGGTACGTTCTCTACACGTTCTCGGAGGGAGGTGAGAGACATGGTGTCTCCAGGTGTAAGACGATTAGGTTTACCACAGGTGATACACAATTTACTTTGAACATTATCAAGAGGTATGACATATCTATCATTTAACCATATCTAGCAGTAAGAATAAGAACATTTATAACCACTGTTTGTCACAACTAGGTGTAGGTATGATGTTTTATAGCGAGGGTTATCCTCTCCTTCAGTTAGGTGTGTATGAATGTGTCTGTTGTGTAGCCAAGTTACAGCACTTTTCATAGTGCCAGTCAGATTTTTCCCTATTTCCCTTTTGTGGGGATTGTTCAGGTGTTGTGTCTATGGGGCTCGCCCTATTCCCTCCTTGATCTGTCCTTGCAGAAGATCAGGTTTGAGCCTAGGTTCCGACCAGGGCAGTTTGAGATCTATAATGATGAGATCATTGAATCCATGGGTCCCATGTGCCCGGGTATCTAGTTGTGCGACGGGAAAGGGAGTACCCTGTCTCCTGCATAGCTCTGATACGTTTTACCCTAGTGAACCATTCCTCTATTGGGGGTGGGGTTTTTTGTTTCCAGTACTTGGTAATAAGGGCCTTGACTGCTGTCCACAGAAAGAATTCTAGAGAGTTGCGGTAGACCTTGATAGGCCGTGGGGACAGGTGCAGCAGTATTTCCAAAAAGGAGTGTGGTTTCGGTATTGTGGCTAAGGTGGTTCTCACTGTTATTATGGTGTCCCAGTATGGGCGCAGTACTGTACATTCCCATCAAATGTGCAAATAAGTGCCCCTGTTCCCTCCACATCTCCAGCATACGTCTGGAACCTGCTGATAGACGTGGTGTAGCCGTGTGGGTGTCCTATACCATTTATTCAGTCATTTGTAGTTAGCTTCAATTAGTGGAATGTTTAGTGTGTTATTGTGTGTGATAGTAAATATTTTGTGCCAGTCAAAAGTCGGAAATGTGGTGTTTTCACCCAAACCTGCGCTGTCAAAGTGTTCTCAAGTAGCTTCTTATGAGTTGAATGCAAGTTTCATGTGGCAATTTCATAATCGTACAGATATATTCACTAAAGTGAGAATTGTCCAGAATTTAAAGTGAATTTTAAAATCAAGGCCGACGCAGCTGAACCGAAGGCGTAGGTAACTTGGGGAAAATTTTCCACTTGGGCCTTTAAATTAAAATACACTTGGAATTCTTGATCATTTTCACTTTAGTGAATAACCCTGTTGGGTTTACACAACTGCTTGTCTCCATGATTAAACCTCACATCATCGAATAAAACTGTACATTTGGAGTCTGCTAAACTCAAGTTCTACCACCTTAGACATGCTGGTGCACCCCAGATGGGACTTGAACCCACAATCCCTGGCTTAGGAGGCCAGTGCCTTATCCATTAGGCCACTGGGGCTTGATGTGTAAATTTCTTTTAACGGTTAAAAAAAAACAAAAAACAGAAGCTTGTCTTAGTATCCACACACAAGCTCAGTGTCTGTAACAATAGTATTTCTCTTGCCCCTACAGTGTCACGCAGCCAATAGGCAAGGTTCTTTAAGATAGTGAAACTCATTAGTTTTCGTTTGTTTGTAAATGGAAAAAAGATGCGCATCGTGGTGGCAGCACAGTTTAAGAAAACTCAGGACATAAAAATGGAATGTTCCAACCATTGAACAAGAGGGCTGCAAAGGCAAAACAAGTACGACATGCAACTTTTTTCTTGTCAATTTTCTTTTCCTTTTACCCCTTGTATCTTCTACTATCCACCTTACCACTTGCCTCGATCTATATTTATCATGTTTTCTCCCTTGCGCCGACTCTCAATATTTGGGCACAGCTATTTTGTTCTCCTCTGTCCGTGGTGTATGCAGTTTGTCCTTTAGTTGGATTCTTTTCTCTGATGGATTGTCAGTAAATCCGCTTAGCAACCGAAGTGGAACTTTGCTTAAGCTCCGCCCCTTGGACAAAAATTGCCAATGATAACACTTCTACTAAAAAAAAGGCAATCCCTCACAAAAATAGTAAGATGAATTTAAGAGCAAATAAAAACAAGGGCAAACAGAGGGACAAAATTGAATCCCTTTACATCCTGTAGGACTGTTGAGGCGTTGAGAGCTGGTTGGAGACACCGTGCTGGACCTTGCAGATAAACCAATGAAAAGCAAATGCAAAAACTGCTCCAGGTGAGGCTTGAACTCACAACCTCGGCATTGCTCAACAGATACTGCCTTATAAGTACCGCGCGCTAACCGATTGCGCCACTGGAGCAAGTCGCTTGTTCTGCAACTTCTGTGTTTTCATCCAAACCTGCGCTGTCAAAGTGTTCTCAAGTCTCTTCTTATGAGTTGAATGCAAGTTTCATGTGGCAATTTCATAATCGTACAGATATATTCACTAAAGTGAGAATTTTGCTCTCAACGCCTCACCAGTCCTACAGGATGTAAAGGGATTCGATTTTGTCCCTCTGTTTGCCCTTGTTTTTATTTGCTCTTAAATTCATCTTTCTATTTTTGTTAGGGATTGCCTTTTTTTTAGTAGAAGTGTTATCTTTGGCAATTTTTGTCCAAGGGGCGGAGCGTAAGCAAAGTTCCACTTTAGTTGCTAAGCGGATTTACTGACAATCCATCAGTGAAAAGAATCCAACTAAAGGACAAACTGCATACACCACGGACAGAGGAGAACAAAATAGCTGTGCCCAAATATTGAGAGTCGGCGCAAGGGAGAAAACATGATAAATATAGATCGAGGCAAGTGGTAAGGTGGATAGAAGAAGATACAAGGGGTATAAGGAAAAGAAAATTGAAAAGAAAAATTTTCATGTCGTACTTGTTTTGCCTTTGCAGCCCTCTTGTTCAATGGTTGGAACATTCCATTTTTATGACCTGAGTTTTCTTAAACTGTGCTGCCACCACGATGCGCATCTTTTTTCCGTTTACAAACAAACGAAAACTAAAGAGTTTCACTATCTTAAAGAACCTTGCCTATTGGCTGTGTGACACTGTAGGTGCAAGAGAAATGATATTGTTACAGACACTGAGCTTATTGTGTGTGGATACTAAGACAAGCTTCTGTGTTTTTTTTTTGTTTTTTTTAATTGTTAAAATAAGTTTACACATCAAGCCCCAGTGGCCTAATGGATAAGGCACTGGCCTCCTAAGCCAGGGATTGTGGGTTCAAGTCCCATCTGGGGTGCACCAGCATATCTACGGTTGTTGAACTTGAGCATGGCACTCAAATTTAGAAGACCCCAAATGTACAGTTTTATTCACTGTTGAGATGATGTGAGGTTTAATCATGGAGACAAGCAGTTGTGTGAGGTTTAAACATGGAGACAAACAGCTGTGTAAACCCAACAGGGTTATTCATTAAAGTGAGAATGATCAGGAATTCCAAGTGTATTTAAATTTAAAGGCCCAAGTGGAAAATTTTCTCCAAGTTACCTACGCCTTCGGTTCAGCTGCGTTGGCCTTGATTATAAAATTCACTTTAAATTCTGGACAATTCTCACTTTAGTAAATATATCTGTACGATTATGAAATTGCCACATGAAACTTGCATTCAACTCATAAGAAGAGATTTGAGAACACTTTGACAGTGCAGGTTTGGGTGAAAACACAGCAGAGGCAAAACAAGCGTCTTGCTCTAGTGGCGCAATCGGTTAGCACGCGGTACTTATAAGGCAGTATCTGTTGAGCAATGCCGAGGTTGTGAGTTCAAACCTCACCTGGAGCAGTTTTTGCATTTGCTTTTAATTGGTTTATCTGCAAGGTCCAGCACGGTGTCTCCAACCAGCTCTCAACGCCTCACCAGTCCTACACAATGTAAAGGGATTTGATTTTGTCCCTCTGTTTGCCCTTGTTTTTATTTGCTCTTAAATTCATCTTACTATTTTTGTTAGGGATTGCCTTTTTTTTGTAGAAGTGTTATCTTTGGCAATTTTTGTCCAAGGGGCGGAGCTTAAGCAAAGTTCCACTTTGGTTGCTAAGCGGATTTACTGACAATCCATCAGTGAAAAGAATCCAACTAAAGGACAAACTGCATACACCACGGACAGAGGAGAACAAAATAGCTGTGCCCAAATATTGAGAGTCGGCGCAAGGGAGAAAACATGATAAATATAGATCAAGGCAAGTGGTAAGGTGGATAGAAGAAGATACAAGGGGTATAAGGAAAAGAAAATTGAAAAGAAAGATTTGCATGTCATACTTGTTTTGCCTTTGCAGCCCTCTTGTTCAATGGTTGGAACATTCCATTTTTATGACCTGAGTTTTCTTAAACTGTGCTGCCACCACGATGCGCATCTTTTTTCCGTTTACAAACAAACGAAAACTAAAGAGTTTCACTATCTTAAAGAACCTTGCCTATTGGCTGTGTGACACTGTAGGTGCAAGAGAAATGATATTGTTACAGACACTGAGCTTATTGTGTGTGGATACTAAGACAAGCTTCTGTTTTTTTTTTTTTTTTTTTTTTAACAGTTAAAAGAAATTTACACATCAAGCCCCAGTGGCCTAATGGATAAGGCACTGGCCTCCTAAGCCAGGGATTGTGGGTTCAAGTCCCATCTGGGATGCACCAGCATGTCTAAGGTGGTTGATCTTGAGCATGGCACTCAAATTTAGCAGACCCCAAATGTACAGTTTTATTCACTGATGAGATGATGTGAGGTTTAATCATGGAGACAAGCAGTTGTGTGAGGTTTAATCATGGATACAAGCAGTTGTGTAAACCCAACAGGGTTATTCACTAAAGTGAAAATGATCAGGAATTCCAAGTGTATTTCAATTTAAAGGCCCAAGTGGAAAATTTTCTCCAAGTTACCTACGCCTTCGGTTCAGTTGCGTTGGCCTTGATTTTAAAATTCACTTTAAATTCTGGACAATTCTCACTTTAGTGAATATATCTGTACGATTATGAAATTGCCACATGAAACTTGCATTCAACTCATAAGAAGAGATTTGAGAACACTTTGACAGCGCAGGTTTGGGTGAAAACACAGCAGTGGCAGAGCAAGCGACTTGCTGCAGTGGCGCAATCAGTTAGCGCGCGGTACTTATAAGGCAGTATCTGTTGAGAAATGCCGAGGTTGTGAGTTCAAGCCTCACCTGGAGCAGTTTTTGCATTTGCTTTTAATTGGTTTATCTGCAAGGTCCAGCACGGTGTATCCAACCAGCTCTCAATGCCTCACCAGTCCTACACGATGTAAAGGGATTTGATTTTGTCCCTCTGTTTGCCCTTGTTTTTATTTGCTCTTAAATTCATCTTACTATTTTTGTTAGGGATTGCCTTTTTTTTGTAGAAGTGTTATCTTTGGCAATTTTTGTCCAAGGGGCGGAGCTTAAGCAAAGTTCCACTTTGGTTGCTAAGCGGATTTACTGACAATCCATCAGTGAAAAGAATCCAACTAAAGGACAAACTGCATACACCACGGACAGAGGAGAACAAAATAGCTGTGCCCAAATATTGAGAGTCGGCGCAAGGGAGAAAACATGATAAATATAGATCGAGGCAAGTGGTAAGGTGGATAGAAGAAGATACAAGGGGTATAAGGAAAAGAAAATTGAAAAGAAAAATGTGCATGTCGTACTTGTTTTGCCTTTGCAGCCCTCTTGTTCAATGGTTGGAACATTCAATTTTTATGACCTGAGTTTTCTTAAACTGTGCTGCCACCACGATGCGCATCTTTTTTCCGTTTACAAACAAACGAAAACTAAAGAGTTTCACTATCTTAAAGAACCTTGCCTATTGGCTGTGTGACACTGTAGGTGCAAGAGAAATGATATTGTTACAGACACTGAGCTTATTGTGTGTGGATACTAAGACAAGCTTCTGTTTTTTTTTTGTTTTTTTTTAACAGTTAAAAGAAATTTACACATCAAGCCCCAGTGGCCTTATGGATAAGGCACTGGCCTCCTAAGCCACGGATTGTGGGTTCAAGTCCCATCTGGGGTGCTCCAGCATGTCTAAGGTGGTTGAACTTGAGCATGGCACTCAAATTTAGCAGACCCCAAATGTACAGTTTTATTCACTGATGAGATGATGTGAGGTTTAATCATGGAGACAAGCAGTTGTGTGAGGTTTAATCATGGAGACAAGCAGTTCTGTAAACCCAACAGGGTTATTCACTAAAGTGTAAATGATCAGGAATTCCAAGTGTATTTCAATTTAAAGTCCCAAGTGGAAAATTTTCGCCAAGTTACCTACGCCTTCGGTTCAGCTGCGTTGGGCTTGATTTTAAAATTCTTTTTAAATTCTGGACAATTCTCACTTTAGTGAATATATCTGTACGATTATGAAATTGCCACATGAAACTTGCATTCAACTCCTAAGAAGAGACTTGAGAACACTTTGACAGCGCAGGTTTGGGTGAAAACACAGCAGAGGCAGAACAAGCGACTTGCTCTAGTGGCGCAATCGGTTAGCGCGCGGTACTTATAAGGCAGTATCTGTTGAGAAATGCCGAGGTTGTGAGTTCAAGCCTCACCTGGAGCAGTTTTTGCATTTGCTTTTAATTGGTTTATCTGCAAGGTCCAGCACGGTGTATCCAACCAGCTCTCAATGCCTCACCAGTCCTACACGATGTAAAGGGATTTGATTTTGTCCCTCTGTTTGCCCTTGTTTTTATTTGCTCTTAAATTCATCTTACTATTTTTGTTAGGGATTGCCTTTTTTTTGTAGAAGTGTTATCTTTGGCAATTTTTGTCCAAGGGGCGGAGCTTAAGCAAAGTTCCACTTTGGTTGCTAAGCGGATTTACTGACAATCCATCAGTGAAAAGAATCCAACTAAAGGACAAACTGCATACACCACGGACAGAGGAGAACAAAATAGCTGTGCCCAAATATTGAGAGTCGGCGCAAGGGAGAAAACATGATAAATATAGATCGAGGCAAGTGGTAAGGTGGATAGAAGAAGATACAAGGGGTATAAGGAAAAGAAAATTGAAAAGAAAAATGTGCATGTCGTACTTGTTTTGCCTTTGCAGCCCTCTTGTTCAATGGTTGGAACATTCAATTTTTATGACCTGAGTTTTCTTAAACTGTGCTGCCACCACGATGCGCATCTTTTTTCCGTTTACAAACAAACGAAAACTAAAGAGTTTCACTATCTTAAAGAACCTTGCCTATTGGCTGTGTGACACTGTAGGTGCAAGAGAAATGATATTGTTACAGACACTGAGCTTATTGTGTGTGGATACTAAGACAAGCTTCTGTTTTTTTTTTTTTTTTTTTTAACAGTTAAAAGAAATTTACACATCAAGCCCCAGTGGCCTTATGGATAAGGCACTGGCCTCCTAAGCCAGGGATTGTGGGTTCAAGTCCCATCTGGGGTGCTCCAGCATGTCTAAGGTGGTTGAACTTGAGCATGGCACTCAAATTTAGCAGACCCCAAATGTACAGTTTTATTCACTGATGAGATGATGTGAGGTTTAATCATGGAGACAAGCAGTTGTGTGAGGTTTAATCATGGAGACAAGCAGTTCTGTAAACCCAACAGGGTTATTCACTAAAGTGTAAATGATCAGGAATTCCAAGTGTATTTCAATTTAAAGTCCCAAGTGGAAAATTTTCGCCAAGTTACCTACGCCTTCGGTTCAGCTGCGTTGGGCTTGATTTTAAAATTCTTTTTAAATTCTGGACAATTCTCACTTTAGTGAATATATCTGTACGATTATGAAATTGCCACATGAAACTTGCATTCAACTCCTAAGAAGAGACTTGAGAACACTTTGACAGCGCGGGTTTGGGTGAAAACACAGCAGAGGCAGAACAAGCGACTTGCTCTAGTGGCGCAATCGGTTAGCGCGCGGTACTTATAAGGCAGTATCTGTTGAGCAATGCCGAGGTTGTGAGTTCAAGCCTCACCTGGAGCAGTTTTTGCATTTGCTTTTAATTGGTTTATCTGCAAGGTCCAGCACGGTGTCTCCAACCAGCTCTCAACGCCTCACCAGTCCTACACGATGTAAAGGGATTCGATTTTGTCCCTCTGTTTGCCCTTGTTTTTATTTGCTCTTAAATTCATCTTACTATTTTTGTCAGGGATTGCCTTTTTTTTGTAGAAGTGTTATCTTTGGCAATTTTTGTCCAAGGGGCGGAGCTTAAGCAAAGTTCCACTTTGGTTGCTAAGCGGATTTACTGACAATCCATCAGTGAAAAGAATCCAACTAAAGGACAAACTGCATACACCACAGACAGAGGAGAACAAAATAGCTGTGCCCAAATATTGAGAGTCGGCGCAAGGGAGAAAACATGATAAATATAGATCGAGGCAAATGGTAAGGTGGATAGAAGAAGATACAAGGGGTATAAGGAAACGAAAATTGAAAAGAAAAATGTGCATGTCGTACTTGTTTTGCCTTTGCAGCCCTCTTGTTCAATGGTTGGAACATTTTATGACCTGAGTTTTCTTAAACTGTGCTGCCACCACGATGCGCATCTTTTTTCCGTTTACAAACAAACGAAAACTAAAGAGTTTCACTATCTTAAAGAACCTTGCCTATTGGCTGTGTGACACTGTAGGTGCAAGAGAAATTATATTGTTACAGACACTGAGCTTATTGTGTGTGGATACTAAGACAAGCTTCTGTTTTTTGTTTTTTAACAGTAAAAAGAAATTACACATCAAGCCCCAGTGGCCTAATGGATAAGGCACTGGCCTCCTAAGCCAGGGATTGTGGGTTCAAGTCCCATCTGGGGTGCACCAGCATGTCTAAGGTGGTTGATCTTGAGCATGGCACTCAAATTTAGCAGACCCCAAATGTACAGTTTTATTCACTGATGAGATGATGTGAGGTTTAATCATGGAGACAAGCAGTTGTGTGAGGTTTAATCATGGATACAAGCAGTTGTGTAAAACCCAACAGGGTTATTCACTAAAGTGAAAATGATCAGGAATTCCAAGTGTATTTCAATTTAAAGTCCCAAGTGGAAAATTTTCTCCAAGTTACCTACGCCTTCGGTTCAGCTGCGTTGGCCTTGATTTTAAAATTCTTTTTAAATTCTGGACAATTCTCACTTTAGTGAATATATCTGTACGATTATGAAATTGCCACATGAAACTTGCATTCAACTCCTAAGAAGAGACTTGAGAACACTTTGACAGCGCAGGTTTGGGTGAAAACACAGCAGAGGCAGAACAAGCGACTTGCTCTAGTGGCGCAATCGGTTAGCGCGCGGTACTTATAAGGCAGTATCTGTTGAGAAATGCCGAGGTTGTGAGTTCAAGCCTCACCTGGAGCAGTTTTTGCATTTGCTTTTAATTGGTTTATCTGCAAGGTCCAGCACGGTGTATCCAACCAGCTCTCAATGCCTCACCAGTCCTACACGATGTAAAGGGATTTGATTTTGTCCCTCTGTTTGCCCTTGTTTTTATTTGCTCTTAAATTCATCTTACTATTTTTGTTAGGGATTGCCTTTTTTTTGTAGAAGTGTTATCTTTGGCAATTTTTGTCCAAGGGGCGGAGCTTAAGCAAAGTTCCACTTTGGTTGCTAAGCGGATTTACTGACAATCCATCAGTGAAAAGAATCCAACTAAAGGACAAACTGCATACACCACGGACAGAGGAGAACAAAATAGCTGTGCCCAAATATTGAGAGTCGGCGCAAGGGAGAAAACATGATAAATATAGATCGAGGCAAGTGGTAAGGTGGATAGAAGAAGATACAAGGGGTATAAGGAAAAGAAAATTGAAAAGAAAAATGTGCATGTCGTACTTGTTTTGCCTTTGCAGCCCTCTTGTTCAATGGTTGGAACATTCAATTTTTATGACCTGAGTTTTCTTAAACTGTGCTGCCACCACGATGCGCATCTTTTTTCCGTTTACAAACAAACGAAAACTAAAGAGTTTCACTATCTTAAAGAACCTTGCCTATTGGCTGTGTGACACTGTAGGTGCAAGAGAAATGATATTGTTACAGACACTGAGCTTATTGTGTGTGGATACTAAGACAAGCTTCTGTTTTTTTTTTTTTTTTTTTTAACAGTTAAAAGAAATTTACACATCAAGCCCCAGTGGCCTTATGGATAAGGCACTGGCCTCCTAAGCCAGGGATTGTGGGTTCAAGTCCCATCTGGGGTGCTCCAGCATGTCTAAGGTGGTTGAACTTGAGCATGGCACTCAAATTTAGCAGACCCCAAATGTACAGTTTTATTCACTGATGAGATGATGTGAGGTTTAATCATGGAGACAAGCAGTTGTGTGAGGTTTAATCATGGAGACAAGCAGTTCTGTAAACCCAACAGGGTTATTCACTAAAGTGTAAATGATCAGGAATTCCAAGTGTATTTCAATTTAAAGTCCCAAGTGGAAAATTTTCGCCAAGTTACCTACGCCTTCGGTTCAGCTGCGTTGGGCTTGATTTTAAAATTCTTTTTAAATTCTGGACAATTCTCACTTTAGTGAATATATCTGTACGATTATGAAATTGCCACATGAAACTTGCATTCAACTCCTAAGAAGAGACTTGAGAACACTTTGACAGCGCGGGTTTGGGTGAAAACACAGCAGAGGCAGAACAAGCGACTTGCTCTAGTGGCGCAATCGGTTAGCGCGCGGTACTTATAAGGCAGTATCTGTTGAGCAATGCCGAGGTTGTGAGTTCAAGCCTCACCTGGAGCAGTTTTTGCATTTGCTTTTAATTGGTTTATCTGCAAGGTCCAGCACGGTGTCTCCAACCAGCTCTCAACGCCTCACCAGTCCTACACGATGTAAAGGGATTCGATTTTGTCCCTCTGTTTGCCCTTGTTTTTATTTGCTCTTAAATTCATCTTACTATTTTTGTCAGGGATTGCCTTTTTTTTGTAGAAGTGTTATCTTTGGCAATTTTTGTCCAAGGGGCGGAGCTTAAGCAAAGTTCCACTTTGGTTGCTAAGCGGATTTACTGACAATCCATCAGTGAAAAGAATCCAACTAAAGGACAAACTGCATACACCACAGACAGAGGAGAACAAAATAGCTGTGCCCAAATATTGAGAGTCGGCGCAAGGGAGAAAACATGATAAATATAGATCGAGGCAAATGGTAAGGTGGATAGAAGAAGATACAAGGGGTATAAGGAAACGAAAATTGAAAAGAAAAATGTGCATGTCGTACTTGTTTTGCCTTTGCAGCCCTCTTGTTCAATGGTTGGAACATTTTATGACCTGAGTTTTCTTAAACTGTGCTGCCACCACGATGCGCATCTTTTTTCCGTTTACAAACAAACGAAAACTAAAGAGTTTCACTATCTTAAAGAACCTTGCCTATTGGCTGTGTGACACTGTAGGTGCAAGAGAAATGATATTGTTACAGACACTGAGCTTATTGTGTGTGGATACTAAGACAAGCTTCTGTTTTTTGTTTTTTAACAGTAAAAAGAAATTACACATCAAGCCCCAGTGGCCTAATGGATAAGGCACTGGCCTCCTAAGCCAGAGATTGTGGGTTCAAGTCCCATCTGGGGTGCACCAGCATGTCTAAGGTGGTTGATCTTGAGCATGGCACTCAAATTTAGCAGACCCCAAATGTACAGTTTTATTCACTGATGAGATGATGTGAGGTTTAATCATGGAGACAAGCAGTTGTGTGAGGTTTAATCATGGATACAAGCAGTTGTGTAAAACCCAACAGGGTTATTCACTAAAGTGAAAATGATCAGGAATTCCAAGTGTATTTCAATTTAAAGGCCCAAGTGGAAAATTTTCTCCAAGTTACCTACGCCTTCGGTTCAGCTGCGTTGGCCTTGATTTTAAAATTCACTTTAAATTCTGGACAATTCTCACTTTAGTGAATATATCTGTACGATTATGAAATTGCCACATGAAACTTGCATTCAACTCATAAGAAGAGACTTGAGAACACTTTGACAGCGCAGGTTTGGGAGAAAACACAGCAGTAACAGAGCAAGCGACTTGCTCCAGTGGCGCAATCGGTTAGCGCGCGGTACTTATAAGGCAGTATCTGTTGAGCAATGCCGAGGTTGTGAGTTCAAGCCTCACCTGGAGCAGTTTTTGCATTTGCTTTTAATTGGTTTATCTGCAAGGTCCAGCACGGTGTCTCCAACCAGCTCTCAATGCCTCACCAGTCCTACAGGATGTAAAGGGATTCGATTTTGTCCCTCTGTTTGCCCTTGTTTTTATTTGCTCTTAAATTCATCTTACTATTTTTGTTAGGGATTGCCTTTTTTTTAGTAGAAGTGTTATCTTTGGCAATTTGTGTCCAAGGGGCGGAGCTTAAGCAAAGTTCCACTTTGGTTGCTAAGCGGATTTACTGACAATCCATCAGTGAAAAGAATCCAACTAAAGGACAAACTGCATACACCACGGACAGAGGAGAACAAAATAGCTGTGCCCAAATATTGAGAGTCGGCGCAAGGGAGAAAACATGATAAATATAGATCGAGGCAAGTGGTAAGGTGGATAGAAGAAGATACAAGGGGTATAAGGAAAAGAAAATTGAAAAGAAAAATGTGCATGTCGTACTTGTTTTGCCTTTGCAGCCCTCTTGTTCAATGGTTGGAACATTTCATTTTTATGACCTGAGTTTTCTTAAACTGTGCTGCCACCACGATGCGCATCTTTTTTCCGTTTACAAAGAAACGAAAACTAAAGAGTTTCACTATCTTAAAGAACCTTGCCTATTGGCTGTGTGACACTGTAGGTGCAAGAGAAATGATATTGTTACAGACACTGAGCTTATTGTGTGTGGATACTAAGACAAGCGTCTGTTTTTTGTTTTTTGTTTTTTAACAGTAAAAAGAAATTTACACATCAAGCCCCAGTGGCCTAATGGATAAGGCACTGGCCTCCTAAGCCAGGGATTGTGGGTTCAAGTCCCATCTGGGGTGCACCAGCATGTCTAAGGTGGCTGATCTTGAGCATGGCACTCAAATTTAGCAGACCCCAAATGTACAGTTTTATTCACTGATGAGATGATGTGAGGTTTAATCATGGAGACAAGCAGTTGTGTAAAACCCAACAGGGTTATTCATTAAAGTGAAAATGATCAGGAATTCCAAGTGTATTTAAATTTAAAGGCCCAAGTGGAAAATTTTCTCCAAGTTACTTACGCCTTCGGTTCAGCTGCGTTGGCCTTGATTTTAAAATTCACTTTAAATTCTGGACAATTCTCACTTTAGTGAATATATCTGTACGATTATGAAATTGCCACATGAAACTTGCATTCAACTCATAAGAAGAGACTTGAGAACACTTTGACAGCGCAGGTTTGGGTGAAAACACAGCAGTAACAGAGCAAGCGACTTGCTCCAGTGGCGCAATCGGTTAGCGCGCAGTACTTATAAGGCAGTATCTGTTGAGCAATGCCGAGGTTGTGAGTTCAAGCCTCACCTGGAGCAGTTTTTGCATTTGCTTTTAATTGGTTTATCTGCAAGGTCCAGCACGGTGTCTCCAACCAGCTCTCAATGCCTCACCAGTCCTACAGGATGTAAAGGGATTCGATTTTGTCCCTCTGTTTGCCCTTGTTTTTATTTGCTCTTAAATTCATCTTACTATTTTTGTTAGGGATTGCCTTTTTTTTAGTAGAAGTGTTATCTTTGGCAATTTGTGTCCAAGGGGCGGAGCTTAAGCAAAGTTCCACTTTGGTTGCTAAGCGGATTTACTGACAATCCATCAGTGAAAAGAATCCAACTAAAGGACAAACTGCATACACCACGGACAGAGGAGAACAAAATAGCTGTGCCCAAATATTGAGAGTCGGCGCAAGGGAGAAAACATGATAAATATAGATCGAGGCAAGTGGTAAGGTGGATAGAAGAAGATACAAGGGGTATAAGGAAAAGAAAATTGAAAAGAAAAATGTGCATGTCGTACTTGTTTTGCCTTTGCAGCCCTCTTGTTCAATGGTTGGAACATTTCATTTTTATGACCTGAGTTTTCTTAAACTGTGCTGCCACCACGATGCGCATCTTTTTTCCGTTTACAAACAAACGAAAACTAAAGAGTTTCACTATCTTAAAGAACCTTGCCTATTGGCTGTGTGACACTGTAGGTGCAAGAGAAATGATATTGTTACAGACACTGAGCTTATTGTGTGTGGATACTAAGACAAGCTTCTGTTTTTTGTTTTTTGTTTTTTAACAGTAAAAAGAAATTTACACATCAAGCCCCAGTGGCCTAATGGATAAGGCACTGGCCTCCTAATCCAGGGATTGTGGGTTCAAGTCCCATCTGGGATGCACCAGCATGTCTAAGGTGGTTGATCTTGAGCATGGCACTCAAATTTAGAAGACCCCAAATGTACAGTTTTATTCACTGATGAGATGATGTGAGGTTTAATCATGGAGACAAGCAGTTGTGTGAGGTTTAATCATGGATACAAGCAGTTGTGTAAACCCAACAGGGTTATTCACTAAAGTGAAAATGATCAGGAATTCCAAGTGTATTTCAATTTAACCTCCCTGGCGGTATGATTATGTCAGGAATTTTGTACCAAAAGCGGTACCATTTTTTTGCATTTGAATTACCCGCCCAGTTCCGCCCCCATGTCAGGCATGTCAATCAAATTACGTTAAAAGATTATTTAAATATACATGTAGAATTTTAATATGTATGCATTTATAGGTATTTAAATTCTACGTGTATACTAATGTAATCTTTTATGTAATTATATGTATTTATCTATATATATATATTTGCGCTTATTTGTATTTTATATAAATATATATATATATATAGATATATATAGAATGTAATTCTAAGTGTATTTTGTTACCGATATATATATATATTAATAACAAAATACAGTTAGAATGAAATTACATATGCATATATAATTTATATTAAATTTTGTTTCAATATTTTATTTATTTATTTAATTATTTTATTAATTTATTATTTTAATTATACGTATTTATATATAATATATATATATGTACATCTATTATATATATAATATATATACATATTATATATATATATATATATATATATATAAAAATATATTTAATTTGTTTTTACACTTGTCTTTTTTTTATTTTTTTTATACTTCCCACCAGCAGGGGGACTGTCTGATATTTCAAACAGTCCCCCTGCTGGCAGATCCACAGCCAGCTATAGAGGGCCATGTGATCCGATCACATGGCCCCCGGGGGCCTGATTTGCCGTGGGAGGGCTGCCTGGGCTGTGAGGCAGTCCTCCCGAAGCGGATCGCGGCGGAGGTAAGTAAATCTTATCTACCCCGAGCGTGACTCGGGGTTACCGGTTCTGGCAGCGAAAATTAACCCCGAGTCACGCTCGGGAATACCGCCAGGCAGGTTAAAGGCCCAAGTGGAAAATTTTCTCCAAGTTACCTACGCCTTCGGTTCAGCTGCGTTGGCCTTGATTTTAAAATTCACTTTAAATTCTGGACAATTCTCACTTTAGTGAATATATCTGTACGATTATGAAATTGCCACATGAAACTTGCATTCAACTCCTAAGAAGAGACTTGAGAACACTTTGACAGCGCAGGTTTGGGTGAAAACACAGCAGTAACAGAGCAAGCGACTTGCTCCAGTGGCGCAATCGGTTAGCGCGCGGTACTTATAAGGCAGTATCTGTTGAGCAATGCCGAGGTTGTGAGTTCAAGCCTCACCTGGAGCAGTTTTTGCATTTGCTTTTAATTGGTTTATCTGCAAGGTCCAGCACGGTGTCTCCAACCAGCTCTCAATGCCTCACCAGTCCTACAGGATGTAAAGGGATTCGATTTTGTCCCTCTGTTTGCCCTTGTTTTTATTTGCTCTTAAATTCATCTTACTATTTTTGTTAGGGATTGCCTTTTTTTTAGTAGAAGTGTTATCTTTGGCAATTTGTGTCCAAGGGGCGGAGCTTAAGCAAAGTTCCACTTTGGTTGCTAAGCGGATTTACTGACAATCCATCAGTGAAAAGAATCCAACTAAAGGACAAACTGCATACACCACGGACAGAGGAGAACAAAATAGCTGTGCCCAAATATTGAGAGTCGGCGCAAGGGAGAAAACATGATAAATATAGATCGAGGCAAGTGGTAAGGTGGATAGAAGAAGATACAAGGGGTATAAGGAAAAGAAAATTGAAAAGAAAAATGTGCATGTCGTACTTGTTTTGCCTTTGCAGCCCTCTTGTTCAATGGTTGGAACATTTCATTTTTATGACCTGAGTTTTCTTAAACTGTGCTGCCACCACGATGCGCATCTTTTTTCCGTTTACAAACAAACGAAAACTAAAGAGTTTCACTATCTTAAAGAACCTTGCCTATTGGCTGTGTGACACTGTAGGTGCAAGAGAAATGATATTGTTACAGACACTGAGCTTATTGTGTGTGGATACTAAGACAAGCTTCTGTTTTTTGTTTTTTAACAGTAAAAAGAAATTACACATCAAGCCCCAGTGGCCTAATGGATAAGGCACTGGCCTCCTAAGCCAGGGATTGTGGGTTCAAGTCCCATCTGGGGTGCACCAGCATGTCTAAGGTGGTTGATCTTGAGCATGGCACTCAAATTTAGCAGACCCCAAATGTACTGTTTTATTCACTGATGAGATGATGTGAGGTTTAATCATGGAGACAAGCAGTTGTGTGAGGTTTAATCATGGATACAAGCAGTTGTGTAAAACCCAACAGGGTTATTCACTAAAGTGAAAATGATCAGGAATTCCAAGTGTATTTCAATTTAAAGGCCCAAGTGGAAAATTTTCTCCAAGTTACCTACGCCTTCGGTTCAGCTGCGTTGGCCTTGATTTTAAAATTCACTTTAAATTCTGGACAATTCTCACTTTAGTGAATATATCTGTACGATTATGAAATTGCCACATGAAACTTGCATTCAACTCTTAAGAAGAGACTTGAGAACACTTTGACAGCGCAGGTTTGGGATAAAACACAGCAGTAACAGAGCAAGCGACTTGCTCCAGTGGCGCAATCGGTTAGCGCGCGGTACTTATAAGGCAGTATCTGTTGAGCAATGCCGAGGTTGTGAGTTCAAGCCTCACCTGGAGCAGTTTTTGCATTTGCTTTTAATTGGTTTATCTGCAAGGTCCAGCACGGTGTCTCCAACCAGCTCTCAATGCCTCACCAGTCCTACAGGATGTAAAGGGATTCGATTTTGTCCCTCTGTTTGCCCTTGTTTTTATTTGCTCTTAAATTCATCTTACTATTTTTGTTAGGGATTGCCTTTTTTTTAGTAGAAGTGTTATCTTTGGCAATTTGTGTCCAAGGGGCGGAGCTTAAGCAAAGTTCCACTTTGGTTGCTAAGCGGATTTACTGACAATCCATCAGTGAAAAGAATCCAACTAAAGGACAAACTGCATACACCACGGACAGAGGAGAACAAAATAGCTGTGCCCAAATATTGAGAGTCGGCGCAAGGGAGAAAACATGATAAATATAGATCGAGGCAAGTGGTAAGGTGGATAGAAGAAGATACAAGGGGTATAAGGAAAAGAAAATTGAAAAGAAAAATGTGCATGTCGTACTTGTTTTGCCTTTGCAGCCCTCTTGTTCAATGGTTGGAACATTTCATTTTTATGACCTGAGTTTTCTTAAACTGTGCTGCCACCACGATGCGCATCTTTTTTCCGTTTACAAACAAACGAAAACTAAAGAGTTTCACTATCTTAAAGAACCTTGTCTATTGGCTGTGTGACACTGTAGGTGCAAGAGAAATGATATTGTTACAGACACTGAGCTTATTGTGTGTGGATACTAAGACAAGCTTCTGTTTTTTGTTTTTTGTTTTTTAACAGTAAAAAGAAATTTACACATCAAGCCCCAGTGGCCTAATGGATAAGGCACTGGCCTCCTAAGCCAGGGATTGTGGGTTCAAGTCCCATCTGGGGTGCACCAGCATGTCTAAGGTGGTTGATCTTGAGCATGGCACTCAAATTTAGCAGACCCCAAATGTACAGTTTTATTCACTGATGAGATGATGTGAGGTTTAATCATGGAGACAAGCAGTTGTGTAAAACCCAACAGGGTTATTCATTAAAGTGAAAATGATCAGGAATTCCAAGTGTATTTCAATTTAAAGGCCCAAGTGGAAAATTTTCTCCAAGTTACCTACGCCTTCGGTTCAGCTGCGTTGGCCTTGATTTTAAAATTCACTTTAAATTCTGGACAATTCTCACTTTAGTGAATATATCTGTACGATTATGAAATTGCCACATGAAACTTGCATTCAACTCATAAGAAGAGACTTGAGAACACTTTGACAGCGCAGGTTTGGGTGAAAACACAGCAGTAACAGAGCAAGCGACTTGCTCCAGTGGCGCAATCGGTTAGCGCGCGGTACTTATAAGGCAGTATCTGTTGAGCAATGCCGAGGTTGTGAGTTCAAGCCTCACCTGGAGCAGTTTTTGCATTTGCTTTTAATTGGTTTATCTGCAAGGTCCAGCACGGTGTCTCCAACCAGCTCTCAATGCCTCACCAGTCCTACAGGATGTAAAGGGATTCGATTTTGTCCCTCTGTTTGCCCTTGTTTTTATTTGCTCTTAAATTCATCTTACTATTTTTGTTAGGGATTGCCTTTTTTTTAGTAGAAGTGTTATCTTTGGCAATTTGTGTCCAAGGGGCGGAGCTTAAGCAAAGTTCCACTTTGGTTGCTAAGCAGATTTACTGACAATCCATCAGTGAAAAGAATCCAACTAAAGGACAAACTGCATACACCACGGACAGAGGAGAACAAAATAGCTGTGCCCAAATATTGAGAGTCGGCGCAAGGGAGAAAACATGATAAATATAGATCGAGGCAAGTGGTAAGGTGGATAGAAGAAGATACAAGGGGTATAAGGAAAAGAAAATTGAAAAGAAAAATGTGCATGTCGTACTTGTTTTGCCTTTGCAGCCCTCTTGTTCAATGGTTGGAACATTTCATTTTTATGACCTGAGTTTTCTTAAACTGTGCTGCCACCACGATGTGCATCTTTTTTCCGTTTACAAACAAACGAAAACTAAAGAGTTTCACTATCTTAAAGAACCTTGCCTATTGGCTGTGTGACACTGTAGGTGCAAGAGAAATGATATTGTTACAGACACTGAGCTTATTGTGTGTGGATACTAAGACAAGCTTCTGTTTTTTGTTTTTTAACAGTAAAAAGAAATTTACACATCAAGCCCCAGTGGCCTAATGGATAAGGCACTGGCCTCCTAAGCCAGGGATTGTGGGTTCAAGTCCCATCTGGGGTGCACCAGCATGTCTAAGGTGGCTGATCTTGAGCATGGCACTCAAATTTAGCAGACCCCAAATGTACAGTTTTATTCACTGATGAGATGATGTGAGGTTTAATCATGGAGACAAGCAGTTGTGTAAAACCCAACAGGGTTATTCATTAAAGTGAAAATGATCAGGAATTCCAAGTGTATTTCAATTTAAAGGCCCAAGTGGAAAATTTTCTCCAAGTTACCTACGCCTTCGGTTCAGCTGCGTTGGCCTTGATTTTAAAATTCACTTTAAATTCTGGACAATTCTCACTTTAGTGAATATATCTGTACGATTATGAAATTGCCACATGAAACTTGCATTCAACTCATAAGAAGAGACTTGAGAACACTTTGACAGCGCAGGTTTGGGTGAAAACACAGCAGTAACAGAGCAAGCGACTTGCTCCAGTGGCGCAATCGGTTAGCGCGCGGTACTTATAAGGCAGTATCTGTTGAGCAATGCCGAGGTTGTGAGTTCAAGCCTCACCTGGAGCAGTTTTTGCATTTGCTTTTAATTGGTTTATCTGCAAGGTCCAGCACGGTGTCTCCAACCAGCTCTCAATGCCTCACCAGTCCTACAGGATGTAAAGGGATTCGATTTTGTCCCTCTGTTTGCCCTTGTTTTTATTTGCTCTTAAATTCATCTTACTATTTTTGTTAGGGATTGCCTTTTTTTTAGTAGAAGTGTTATCTTTGGCAATTTGTGTCCAAGGGGCGGAGCTTAAGCAAAGTTCCACTTTGGTTGCTAAGCGGATTTACTGACAATCCATCAGTGAAAATAATCCAACTAAAGGACAAACTGCATACACCACGGACAGAGGAGAACAAAATAGCTGTGCCCAAATATTGAGAGTCGGCGCAAGGGAGAAAACATGATAAATATAGATCGAGGCAAGTGGTAAGGTGGATAGAAGAAGATACAAGGGGTATAAGGAAAAGAAAATTGAAAAGAAAAATGTGCATGTCGTACTTGTTTTGCCTTTGCAGCCCTCTTGTTCAATGGTTGGAACATTTCATTTTTATGACCTGAGTTTTCTTAAACTGTGCTGCCACCACGATGCGCATCTTTTTTCCGTTTACAAACAAACGAAAACTAAAGAGTTTCACTATCTTAAAGAACCTTGCCTATTGGCTGTGTGACACTGTAGGTGCAAGAGAAATGATATTGTTACAGACACTGAGCTTATTGTGTGTGGATACTAAGACAAGCTTCTGTTTTTTGTTTTTTAACAGTAAAAAGAAATTACACATCAAGCCCCAGTGGCCTAATGGATAAGGCACTGGCCTCCTAAGCCAGGGATTGTGGGTTCAAGTCCCATCTGGGGTGCACCAGCATGTCTAAGGTGGTTGATCTTGAGCATGGCACTCAAATTTAGCAGACCCCAAATGTACAGTTTTATTCACTGATGAGATGATGTGAGGTTTAATCATGGAGACAAGCAGTTGTGTGAGGTTTAATCATGGATACAAGCAGTTGTGTAAAACCCAACAGGGTTATTCACTAAAGTGAAAATGATCAGGAATTCCAAGTGTATTTCAATTTAAAGGCCCAAGTGGAAAATTTTCTCCAAGTTACCTACGCCTTCGGTTCAGCTGCGTTGGCCTTGATTTTAAAATTCACTTTAAATTCTGGACAATTCTCACTTTAGTGAATATATCTGTACGATTATGAAATTGCCACATGAAACTTGCATTCAACTCATAAGAAGAGATTTGAGAACACTTTGACAGCGCAGGTTTGGGAGAAAACACAGCAGTAACAGAGCAAGCGACTTGCTCCAGTGGCGCAATCGGTTAGCGCGCGGTACTTATAAGGCAGTATCTGTTGAGCAATGCCGAGGTTGTGAGTTCAAGCCTCACCTGGAGCAGTTTTTGCATTTGCTTTTAATTGGTTTATCTGCAAGGTCCAGCACGGTGTCTCCAACCAGCTCTCAATGCCTCACCAGTCCTACAGGATGTAAAGGGATTCGATTTTGTCCCTCTGTTTGCCCTTGTTTTTATTTGCTCTTAAATTCATCTTACTATTTTTGTTAGGGATTGCCTTTTTTTTAGTAGAAGTGTTATCTTTGGCAATTTGTGTCCAAGGGGCGGAGCTTAAGCAAAGTTCCACTTTGGTTGCTAAGCGGATTTACTGACAATCCATCAGTGAAAAGAATCCAACTAAAGGACAAACTGCATACACCACGGACAGAGGAGAACAAAATAGCTGTGCCCAAATATTGAGAGTCGGCGCAAGGGAGAAAACATGATAAATATAGATCGAGGCAAGTGGTAAGGTGGATAGAAGAAGATACAAGGGGTATAAGGAAAAGAAAATTGAAAAGAAAAATGTGCATGTCGTACTTGTTTTGCCTTTGCAGCCCTCTTGTTCAATGGTTGGAACATTTCATTTTTATGACCTGAGTTTTCTTAAACTGTGCTGCCACCACGATGCGCATCTTTTTTCCGTTTACAAACAAACGAAAACTAAAGAGTTTCACTATCTTAAAGAACCTTGCCTATTGGCTGTGTGACACTGTAGGTGCAAGAGAAATGATATTGTTACAGACACTGAGCTTATTGTGTGTGGATACTAAGACAAGCTTCTGTTTTTTGTTTTTTAACAGTAAAAAGAAATTACACATCAAGCCCCAGTGGCCTAATGGATAAGGCACTGGCCTCCTAAGCCAGGGATTGTGGGTTCAAGTCCCATCTGGGGTGCACCAGCATGTCTAAGGTGGTTGATCTTGAGCATGGCACTCAAATTTAGCAGACCCCAAATGTACAGTTTTATTCACTGATGAGATGATGTGAGGTTTAATCATGGAGACAAGCAGTTGTGTGAGGTTTAATCATGGAGACAAGCAGTTGTGTAAAACCCAACAGGGTTATTCACTAAAGTGAAAATGATCAGGAATTCCAAGTGTATTTCAATTTAAAGGCCCAAGTGGAAAATTTTCTCCAAGTTACCTACGCCTTCGGTTCAGCTGCGTTGGCCTTGATTTTAAAATTCACTTTAAATTCTGGACAATTCTCACTTTAGTGAATATATCTGTACGATTATGAAATTGCCACATGAAACTTGCATTCAACTCATAAGAAGAGACTTGAGAACACTTTGACAGCGCAGGTTTGGGTGAAAACACAGCAGTAACAGAGCAAGCGACTTGCTCCAGTGGCGCAATCGGTTAGCGCGCGGTACTTATAAGGCAGTATCTGTTGAGCAATGCCGAGGTTGTGAGTTCAAGCCTCACCTGGAGCAGTTTTTGCATTTGCTTTTAATTGGTTTATCTGCAAGGTCCAGCACGGTGTCTCCAACCAGCTCTCAATGCCTCACCAGTCCTACAGGATGTAAAGGGATTCGATTTTGTCCCTCTGTTTGCCCTTGTTTTTATTTGCTCTTAAATTCATCTTACTATTTTTGTTAGGGATTGCCTTTTTTTTAGTAGAAGTGTTATCTTTGGCAATTTGTGTCCAAGGGGCGGAGCTTAAGCAAAGTTCCACTTTGGTTGCTAAGCGGATTTACTGACAATCCATCAGTGAAAAGAATCCAACTAAAGGACAAACTGCATACACCACGGACAGAGGAGAACAAAATAGCTGTGCCCAAATATTGAGAGTCGGCGCAAGGGAGAAAACATGATAAATATAGATCGAGGCAAGTGGTAAGGTGGATAGAAGAAGATACAAGGGGTATAAGGAAAAGAAAATTGAAAAGAAAAATGTGCATGTCGTACTTGTTTTGCCTTTGCAGCCCTCTTGTTCAATGGTTGGAACATTTCATTTTTATGACCTGAGTTTTCTTAAACTGTGCTGCCACCACGATGCGCATCTTTTTTCCGTTTACAAACAAACGAAAACTAAAGAGTTTCACTATCTTAAAGAACCTTGCCTATTGGCTGTGTGACACTGTAGGTGCAAGAGAAATTATATTGTTACAGACACTGAGCTTATTGTGTGTGGATACTAAGACAAGCTTCTGTTTTTTGTTTTTTAACAGTAAAAAGAAATTACACATCAAGCCCCAGTGGCCTAATGGATAAGGCACTGGCCTCCTAAGCCAGGGATTGTGGGTTCAAGTCCCATCTGGGGTGCACCAGCATGTCTAAGGTGGTTGATCTTGAGCATGGCACTCAAATTTAGCAGACCCCAAATGTACAGTTTTATTCACTGATGAGATGATGTGAGGTTTAATCATGGAGACAAGCAGTTGTGTGAGGTTTAATCATGGAGACAAGCAGTTGTGTAAAACCCAACAGGGTTATTCACTAAAGTGAAAATGATCAGGAATTCCAAGTGTATTTCAATTTAAAGGCCCAAGTGGAAAATTTTCTCCAAGTTACCTACGCCTTCGGTTCAGCTGCGTTGGCCTTGATTTTAAAATTCACTTTAAATTCTGGACAATTCTCACTTTAGTGAATATATCTGTACGATTATGAAATTGCCACATGAAACTTGCATTCAACTCATAAGAAGAGACTTGAGAACACTTTGACAGCGCAGGTTTGGGTGAAAACACAGCAGTAACAGAGCAAGCGACTTGCTCCAGTGGCGCAATCGGTTAGCGCGCGGTACTTATAAGGCAGTATCTGTTGAGCAATGCCGAGGTTGTGAGTTCAAGCCTCACCTGGAGCAGTTTTTGCATTTGCTTTTAATTGGTTTATCTGCAAGGTCCAGCACGGTGTCTCCAACCAGCTCTCAATGCCTCACCAGTCCTACAGGATGTAAAGGGATTCGATTTTGTCCCTCTGTTTGCCCTTGTTTTTATTTGCTCTTAAATTCATCTTACTATTTTTGTTAGGGATTGCCTTTTTTTTAGTAGAAGTGTTATCTTTGGCAATTTGTGTCCAAGGGGCGGAGCTTAAGCAAAGTTCCACTTTGGTTGCTAAGCGGATTTACTGACAATCCATCAGTGAAAAGAATCCAACTAAAGGACAAACTGCATACACCACGGACAGAGGAGAACAAAATAGCTGTGCCCAAATATTGAGAGTCGGCGCAAGGGAGAAAACATGATAAATATAGATCGAGGCAAGTGGTAAGGTGGATAGAAGAAGATACAAGGGGTATAAGGAAAAGAAAATTGAAAAGAAAAATGTGCATGTCGTACTTGTTTTGCCTTTGCAGCCCTCTTGTTCAATGGTTGGAACATTTCATTTTTATGACCTGAGTTTTCTTAAACTGTGCTGCCACCACGATGCGCATCTTTTTTCCGTTTACAAACAAACGAAAACTAAAGAGTTTCACTATCTTAAAGAACCTTGCCTATTGGCTGTGTGACACTGTAGGTGCAAGAGAAATGATATTGTTACAGACACTGAGCTTATTGTGTGTGGATACTAAGACAAGCTTCTGTTTTTTGTTTTTTGTTTTTTAACAGTAAAAAGAAATTTACACATCAAGCCCCAGTGGCCTAATGGATAAGGCACTGGCCTCCTAAGCCAGGGATTGTGGGTTCAAGTCCCATCTGGGGTGCACCAGCATGTCTAAGGTGGTTGATCTTGAGCATGGCACTCAAATTTAGCAGACCCCAAATGTACAGTTTTATTCACTGATGAGATGATGTGAGGTTTAATCATGGAGACAAGCAGTTGTGTAAAACCCAACAGGGTTATTCATTAAAGTGAAAATGATCAGGAATTCCAAGTGTATTTCAATTTAAAGGCCCAAGTGGAAAATTTTCTCCAAGTTACCTACGCCTTCGGTTCAGCTGCGTTGGCCTTGATTTTAAAATTCACTTTAAATTCTGGACAATTCTCACTTTAGTGAATATATCTGTACGATTATGAAATTGCCACATGAAACTTGCATTCAACTCATAAGAAGAGACTTGAGAACACTTTGACAGCGCAGGTTTGGGTGAAAACACAGCAGTAACAGAGCAAGCGACTTGCTCCAGTGGCGCAATCGGTTAGCGCGCGGTACTTATAAGGCAGTATCTGTTGAGCAATGCCGAGGTTGTGAGTTCAAGCCTCACCTGGAGCAGTTTTTGCATTTGCTTTTAATTGGTTTATCTGCAAGGTCCAGCACGGTGTCTCCAACCAGCTCTCAATGCCTCACCAGTCCTACAGGATGTAAAGGGATTCGATTTTGTCCCTCTGTTTGCCCTTGTTTTTATTTGCTCTTAAATTCATCTTACTATTTTTGTTAGGGATTGCCTTTTTTTTAGTATAAGTGTTATCTTTGGCAATTTGTGTCCAAGGGGCGGAGCTTAAGCAAAGTTCCACTTTGGTTGCTAAGCGGATTTACTGACAATCCATCAGTGAAAAGAATCCAACTAAAGGACAAACTGCATACACCACGGACAGAGGAGAACAAAATAGCTGTGCCCAAATATTGAGAGTCGGCGCAAGGGAGAAAACATGATAAATATAGATCGAGGCAAGTGGTAAGGTGGATAGAAGAAGATACAAGGGGTATAAGGAAAAGAAAATTGAAAAGAAAAATGTGCATGTCGTACTTGTTTTGCCTTTGCAGCCCTCTTGTTCAATGGTTGGAACATTTCATTTTTATGACCTGAGTTTTCTTAAACTGTGCTGCCACCACGATGCGCATCTTTTTTCCGTTTACAAACAAACGAAAACTAAAGAGTTTCACTATCTTAAAGAACCTTGCCTATTGGCTGTGTGACACTGTAGGTGCAAGAGAAATGATATTGTTACAGACACTGAGCTTATTGTGTGTGGATACTAAGACAAGCTTCTGTTTTTTGTTTTTTGTTTTTTAACAGTAAAAATAAATTTACACATCAAGCCCCAGTGGCCTAATGGATAAGGCACTGGCCTCCTAAGCCAGGGATTGTGGGTTCAAGTCCCATCTGGGGTGCACCAGCATGTCTAAGGTGGCTGATCTTGAGCATGGCACTCAAATTTAGCAGACCCCAAATGTACAGTTTTATTCACTGATGAGATGATGTGAGGTTTAATCATGGAGACAAGCAGTTGTGTAAAACCCAACAGGGTTATTCATTAAAGTGAAAATGATCAGGAATTCCAAGTGTATTTCAATTTAAAGGCCCAAGTGGAAAATTTTCTCCAAGTTACCTACGCCTTCGGTTCAGCTGCGTTGGCCTTGATTTTAAAATTCACTTTAAATTCTGGACAATTCTCACTTTAGTGAATATATCTGTACGATTATGAAATTGCCACATGAAACTTGCATTCAACTCATAAGAAGAGACTTGAGAACACTTTGACAGCGCAGGTTTGGGTGAAAACACAGCAGTAACAGAGCAAGCGACTTGCTCCAGTGGCGCAATCGGTTAGCGCGCGGTACTTATAAGGCAGTATCTGTTGAGCAATGCCGAGGTTGTGAGTTCAAGCCTCACCTGGAGCAGTTTTTGCATTTGCTTTTAATTGGTTTATCTGCAAGGTCCAGCACGGTGTCTCCAACCAGCTCTCAATGCCTCACTAGTCCTACAGGATGTAAAGGGATTCGATTTTGTCCCTCTGTTTGCCCTTGTTTTTATTTGCTCTTAAATTCATCTTACTATTTTTGTTAGGGATTGCCTTTTTTTTAGTAGAAGTGTTATCTTTGGCAATTTGTGTCCAAGGGGCGGAGCTTAAGCAAAGTTCCACTTTGGTTGCTAAGCGGATTTACTGACAATCCATCAGTGAAAAGAATCCAACTAAAGGACAAACTGCATACACCACGGACAGAGGAGAACAAAATAGCTGTGCCCAAATATTGAGAGTCGGCGCAAGGGAGAAAACATGATAAATATAGATCGAGGCAAGTGGTAAGGTGGATAGAAGAAGATACAAGGGGTATAAGGAAAAGAAAATTGAAAAGAAAAATGTGCATGTCGTACTTGTTTTGCCTTTGCAGCCCTCTTGTTCAATGGTTGGAACATTTCATTTTTATGACCTGAGTTTTCTTAAACTGTGCTGCCACCACGATGCGCATCTTTTTTCCGTTTACAAACAAACGAAAACTAAAGAGTTTCACTATCTTAAAGAACCTTGCCTATTGGCTGTGTGACACTGTAGGTGCAAGAGAAATGATATTGTTACAGACACTGAGCTTATTGTGTGTGGATACTAAGACAAGCTTCTGTTTTTTGTTTTTTAACAGTAAAAAGAAATTACACATCAAGCCCCAGTGGCCTAATGGATAAGGCACTGGCCTCCTAAGCCAGGGATTGTGGGTTCAAGTCCCATCTGGGGTGCACCAGCATGTCTAAGGTGGTTGATCTTGAGCATGGCACTCAAATTTAGCAGACCCCAAATGTACAGTTTTATTCACTGATGAGATGATGTGAGGTTTAATCATGGAGACAAGCAGTTGTGTGAGGTTTAATCATGGATACAAGCAGTTGTGTAAAACACAACAGGGTTATTCACTAAAGTGAAAATGATCAGGAATTCCAAGTGTATTTCAATTTAAAGGCCCAAGTGGAAAATTTTCTCCAAGTTACCTACGCCTTCGGTTCAGCTGCGTTGGCCTTGATTTTAAAATTCACTTTAAATTCTGGACAATTCTCACTTTAGTGAATATATCTGTACGATTATGAAATTGCCACATGAAACTTGCATTCAACTCATAAGAAGAGACTTGAGAACACTTTGACAGCGCAGGTTTGGGAGAAAACACAGCAGTAACAGAGCAAGCGACTTGCTCCAGTGGCGCAATCGGTTAGCGCGCGGTACTTATAAGGCAGTATCTGTTGAGCAATGCCGAGGTTGTGAGTTCAAGCCTCACCTGGAGCAGTTTTTGCATTTGCTTTTAATTGGTTTATCTGCAAGGTCCAGCACGGTGTCTCCAACCAGCTCTCAATGCCTCACCAGTCCTACAGGATGTAAAGGGATTCGATTTTGTCCCTCTGTTTGCCCTTGTTTTTATTTGCTCTTAAATTCATCTTACTATTTTTGTTAGGGATTGCCTTTTTTTTAGTAGAAGTGTTATCTTTGGCAATTTTTGTCCAAGGGGCGGAGCTTAAGCAAAGTTCCACTTTGGTTGCTAAGCGGATTTACTGACAATCCATCAGTGAAAAGAATCCAACTAAAGGACAAACTGCATACACCACGGACAGAGGAGAACAAAATAGCTGTGCCCAAATATTGAGAGTCGGCGCAAGGGAGAAAACATGATAAATATAGATCGAGGCAAGTGGTAAGGTGGATAGAAGAAGATACAAGGGGTATAAGGAAAAGAAAATTGAAAAGAAAAATGTGCATGTCGTACTTGTTTTGCCTTTGCAGCCCTCTTGTTCAATGGTTGGAACATTTCATTTTTATGACCTGAGTTTTCTTAAACTGTGCTGCCACCACGATGCGCATCTTTTTTCCGTTTACAAACAAACGAAAACTAAAGAGTTTCACTATCTTAAAGAACCTTGCCTATTGGCTGTGTGACACTGTAGGTGCAAGAGAAATGATATTGTTACAGACACTGAGCTTATTGTGTGTGGATACTAAGACAAGCTTCTGTTTTTTGTTTTTTAACAGTAAAAAGAAATTACACATCAAGCCCCAGTGGCCTAATGGATAAGGCACTGGCCTCCTAAGCCAGGGATTGTGGGTTCAAGTCCCATCTGGGGTGCACCAGCATGTCTAAGGTGGTTGATCTTGAGCATGGCACTCAAATTTAGCAGACCCCAAATGTACAGTTTTATTCACTGATGAGATGATGTGAGGTTTAATCATGGAGACAAGCAGTTGTGTGAGGTTTAATCATGGATACAAGCAGTTGTGTAAAACACAACAGGGTTATTCACTAAAGTGAAAATGATCAGGAATTCCAAGTGTATTTCAATTTAAAGGCCCAAGTGGAAAATTTTCTCCAAGTTACCTACGCCTTCGGTTCAGCTGCGTTGGCCTTGATTTTAAAATTCACTTTAAATTCTGGACAATTCTCACTTTAGTGAATATATCTGTACGATTATGAAATTGCCACATGAAACTTGCATTCAACTCATAAGAAGAGACTTGAGAACACTTTGACAGCGCAGGTTTGGGAGAAAACACAGCAGTAACAGAGCAAGCGACTTGCTCCAGTGGCGCAATCGGTTAGCGCGCGGTACTTATAAGGCAGTATCTGTTGAGCAATGCCGAGGTTGTGAGTTCAAGCCTCACCTGGAGCAGTTTTTGCATTTGCTTTTAATTGGTTTATCTGCAAGGTCCAGCACGGTGTCTCCAACCAGCTCTCAATGCCTCACCAGTCCTACAGGATGTAAAGGGATTCGATTTTGTCCCTCTGTTTGCCCTTGTTTTTATTTGCTCTTAAATTCATCTTACTATTTTTGTTAGGGATTGCCTTTTTTTTAGTAGAAGTGTTATCTTTGGCAATTTGTGTCCAAGGGGCGGAGCTTAAGCAAAGTTCCACTTTGGTTGCTAAGCGGATTTACTGACAATCCATCAGTGAAAAGAATCCAACTAAAGGACAAACTGCATACACCACGGACAGAGGAGAACAAAATAGCTGTGCCCAAATATTGAGAGTCGGCGCAAGGGAGAAAACATGATAAATATAGATCGAGGCAAGTGGTAAGGTGGATAGAAGAAGATACAAGGGGTATAAGGAAAAGAAAATTGAAAAGAAAAATGTGCATGTCGTACTTGTTTTGCCTTTGCAGCCCTCTTGTTCAATGGTTGGAACATTTCATTTTTATGACCTGAGTTTTCTTAAACTGTGCTGCCACCACGATGCGCATCTTTTTTCCGTTTACAAACAAACGAAAACTAAAGAGTTTCACTATCTTAAAGAACCTTGCCTATTGGCTGTGTGACACTGTAGGTGCAAGAGAAATTATATTGTTACAGACACTGAGCTTATTGTGTGTGGATACTAAGACAAGCTTCTGTTTTTTGTTTTTTAACAGTAAAAAGAAATTACACATCAAGCCCCAGTGGCCTAATGGATAAGGCACTGGCCTCCTAAGCCAGGGATTGTGGGTTCAAGTCCCATCTGGGGTGCACCAGCATGTCTAAGGTGGTTGATCTTGAGCATGGCACTCAAATTTAGCAGACCCCAAATGTACAGTTTTATTCACTGATGAGATGATGTGAGGTTTAATCATGGAGACAAGCAGTTGTGTGAGGTTTAATCATGGAGACAAGCAGTTGTGTAAAACCCAACAGGGTTATTCACTAAAGTGAAAATGATCAGGAATTCCAAGTGTATTTCAATTTAAAGGCCCAAGTGGAAAATTTTCTCCAAGTTACCTACGCCTTCGGTTCAGCTGCGTTGGCCTTGATTTTAAAATTCACTTTAAATTCTGGACAATTCTCACTTTAGTGAATATATCTGTACGATTATGAAATTGCCACATGAAACTTGCATTCAACTCATAAGAAGAGACTTGAGAACACTTTGACAGCGCAGGTTTGGGTGAAAACACAGCAGTAACAGAGCAAGCGACTTGCTCCAGTGGCGCAATCGGTTAGCGCGCGGTACTTATAAGGCAGTATCTGTTGAGCAATGCCGAGGTTGTGAGTTCAAGCCTCACCTGGAGCAGTTTTTGCATTTGCTTTTAATTGGTTTATCTGCAAGGTCCAGCACGGTGTCTCCAACCAGCTCTCAATGCCTCACCAGTCCTACAGGATGTAAAGGGATTCGATTTTGTCCCTCTGTTTGCCCTTGTTTTTATTTGCTCTTAAATTCATCTTACTATTTTTGTTAGGGATTGCCTTTTTTTTAGTAGAAGTGTTATCTTTGGCAATTTGTGTCCAAGGGGCGGAGCTTAAGCAAAGTTCCACTTTGGTTGCTAAGCGGATTTACTGACAATCCATCAGTGAAAAGAATCCAACTAAAGGACAAACTGCATACACCACGGACAGAGGAGAACAAAATAGCTGTGCCCAAATATTGAGAGTCGGCGCAAGGGAGAAAACATGATAAATATAGATCGAGGCAAGTGGTAAGGTGGATAGAAGAAGATACAAGGGGTATAAGGAAAAGAAAATTGAAAAGAAAAATGTGCATGTCGTACTTGTTTTGCCTTTGCAGCCCTCTTGTTCAATGGTTGGAACATTTCATTTTTATGACCTGAGTTTTCTTAAACTGTGCTGCCACCACGATGCGCATCTTTTTTCCGTTTACAAACAAACGAAAACTAAAGAGTTTCACTATCTTAAAGAACCTTGCCTATTGGCTGTGTGACACTGTAGGTGCAAGAGAAATGATATTGTTACAGACACTGAGCTTATTGTGTGTGGATACTAAGACAAGCTTCTGTTTTTTGTTTTTTAACAGTAAAAAGAAATTACACATCAAGCCCCAGTGGCCTAATGGATAAGGCACTGGCCTCCTAAGCCAGGGATTGTGGGTTCAAGTCCCATCTGGGGTGCACCAGCATGTCTAAGGTGGTTGATCTTGAGCATGGCACTCAAATTTAGCAGACCCCAAATGTACAGTTTTATTCACTGATGAGATGATGTGAGGTTTAATCATGGAGACAAGCAGTTGTGTGAGGTTTAATCATGGATACAAGCATTTGTGTAAAACCCAACAGGGTTATTCACTAAAGTGAAAATGATCAGGAATTCCAAGTGTATTTCAATTTAAAGGCCCAAGTGGAAAATTTTCTCCAAGTTACCTACGCCTTCGGTTCAGCTGCGTTGGCCTTGATTTTAAAATTCACTTTAAATTCTGGACAATTCTCACTTTAGTGAATATATCTGTACGATTATGAAATTGCCACATGAAACTTGCATTCAACTCATAAGAAGAGACTTGAGAACACTTTGACAGCGCAGGTTTGGGTGAAAACACAGCAGTAACAGAGCAAGCGACTTGCTCCAGTGGCGCAATCGGTTAGCGCGCGGTACTTATAAGGCAGTATCTGTTGAGCAATGCCGAGGTTGTGAGTTCAAGCCTCACCTGGAGCAGTTTTTGCATTTGCTTTTAATTGGTTTATCTGCAAGGTCCAGCACGGTGTCTCCAACCAGCTCTCAATGCCTCACCAGTCCTACAGGATGTAAAGGGATTCGATTTTGTCCCTCTGTTTGCCCTTGTTTTTATTTGCTCTTAAATTCATCTTACTATTTTTGTTAGGGATTGCCTTTTTTTTAGTAGAAGTGTTATCTTTGGCAATTTGTGTCCAAGGGGCGGAGCTTAAGCAAAGTTCCACTTTGGTTGCTAAGCGGATTTACTGACAATCCATCAGTGAAAAGAATCCAACTAAAGGACAAACTGCATACACCACGGACAGAGGAGAACAAAATAGCTGTGCCCAAATATTGAGAGTCGGCGCAAGGGAGAAAACATGATAAATATAGATCGAGGCAAGTGGTAAGGTGGATAGAAGAAGATACAAGGGGTATAAGGAAAAGAAAATTGAAAAGAAAAATGTGCATGTCGTACTTGTTTTGCCTTTGCAGCCCTCTTGTTCAATGGTTGGAACATTTCATTTTTATGACCTGAGTTTTCTTAAACTGTGCTGCCACCACGATGCACATCTTTTTTCCGTTTACAAACAAACGAAAACTAAAGAGTTTCACTATCTTAAAGAACCTTGCCTATTGGCTGTGTGACACTGTAGGTGCAAGAGAAATGATATTGTTACAGACACTGAGCTTATTGTGTGTGGATACTAAGACAAGCTTCTGTTTTTTGTTTTTTAACAGTAAAAAGAAATTACACATCAAGCCCCAGTGGCCTAATGGATAAGGCACTGGCCTCCTAAGCCAGGGATTGTGGGTTCAAGTCCCATCTGGGGTGCACCAGCATGTCTAAGGTGGTTGATCTTGAGCATGGCACTCAAATTTAGCAGACCCCAAATGTACAGTTTTATTCACTGATGAGATGATGTGAGGTTTAATCATGGAGACAAGCAGTTGTGTGAGGTTTAATCATGGAGACAAGCAGTTGTGTAAAACCCAACAGGGTTATTCACTAAAGTGAAAATGATCAGGAATTCCAAGTGTATTTCAATTTAAAGGCCCAAGTGGAAAATTTTCTCCAAGTTACCTACGCCTTCGGTTCAGCTGCGTTGGCCTTGATTTTAAAATTCACTTTAAATTCTGGACAATTCTCACTTTAGTGAATATATCTGTACGATTATGAAATTGCCACATGAAACTTGCATTCAACTCATAAGAAGAGACTTGAGAACACTTTGACAGCGCAGGTTTGGGTGAAAACACAGCAGTAACAGAGCAAGCGACTTGCTCCAGTGGCGCAATCGGTTAGCGCGCGGTACTTATAAGGCAGTATCTGTTGAGCAATGCCGAGGTTGTGAGTTCAAGCCTCACCTGGAGCAGTTTTTGCATTTGCTTTTAATTGGTTTATCTGCAAGGTCCAGCACGGTGTCTCCAACCAGCTCTCAATGCCTCACCAGTCCTACAGGATGTAAAGGGATTCGATTTTGTCCCTCTGTTTGCCCTTGTTTTTATTTGCTCTTAAATTCATCTTACTATTTTTGTTAGGGATTGCCTTTTTTTTAGTAGAAGTGTTATCTTTGGCAATTTGTGTCCAAGGGGCGGAGCTTAAGCAAAGTTCCACTTTGGTTGCTAAGCGGATTTACTGACAATCCATCAGTGAAAAGAATCCAACTAAAGGACAAACTGCATACACCACGGACAGAGGAGAACAAAATAGCTGTGCCCAAATATTGAGAGTCGGCGCAAGGGAGAAAACATGATAAATATAGATCGAGGCAAGTGGTAAGGTGGATAGAAGAAGATACAAGGGGTATAAGGAAAAGAAAATTGAAAAGAAAAATGTGCATGTCGTACTTGTTTTGCCTTTGCAGCCCTCTTGTTCAATGGTTGGAACATTTCATTTTTATGACCTGAGTTTTCTTAAACTGTGCTGCCACCACGATGCGCATCTTTTTTCCGTTTACAAACAAACGAAAACTAAAGAGTTTCACTATCTTAAAGAACCTTGCCTATTGGCTGTGTGACACTGTAGGTGCAAGAGAAATGATATTGTTACAGACACTGAGCTTATTGTGTGTGGATACTAAGACAAGCTTCTGTTTTTTGTTTTTTAACAGTAAAAAGAAATTACACATCAAGCCCCAGTGGCCTAATGGATAAGGCACTGGCCTCCTAAGCCAGGGATTGTGGGTTCAAGTCCCATCTGGGGTGCACCAGCATGTCTAAGGTGGTTGATCTTGAGCATGGCACTCAAATTTAGCAGACCCCAAATGTACAGTTTTATTCACTGATGAGATGATGTGAGGTTTAATAATGGAGACAAGCAGTTGTGTAAAACCCAAAAGGGTTATTCATTAAAGTGAAAATGATCAGGAATTCCAAGTGTATTTCAATTTAAAGGCCCAAGTGGAAAATTTTCTCCAAGTTACCTACGCCTTCGGTTCAGCTGCGTTGGCCTTGATTTTAAAATTCACTTTAAATTCTGGACAATTCTCACTTTAGTGAATATATCTGTACGATTATGAAATTGCCACATGAAACTTGCATTCAACTCATAAGAAGAGACTTGAGAACACTTTGACAGCGCAGGTTTGGGTGAAAACACAGCAGTAACAGAGCAAGCGACTTGCTCCAGTGGCGCAATCGGTTAGCGCGCGGTACTTATAAGGCAGTATCTGTTGAGCAATGCCGAGGTTGTGAGTTCAAGCCTCACCTGGAGCAGTTTTTGCATTTGCTTTTAATTGGTTTATCTGCAAGGTCCAGCACGGTGTCTCCAACCAGCTCTCAATGCCTCACCAGTCCTACAGGATGTAAAGGGATTCGATTTTGTCCCTCTGTTTGCCCTTGTTTTTATTTGCTCTTAAATTCATCTTACTATTTTTGTTAGGGATTGCCTTTTTTTTAGTAGAAGTGTTATCTTTGGCAATTTGTGTCCAAGGGGCGGAGCTTAAGCAAAGTTCCACTTTGGTTGCTAAGCGGATTTACTGACAATCCATCAGTGAAAAGAATCCAACTAAAGGACAAACTGCATACACCACGGACAGAGGAGAACAAAATAGCTGTGCCCAAATATTGAGAGTCGGCGCAAGGGAGAAAACATGATAAATATAGATCGAGGCAAGTGGTAAGGTGGATAGAAGAAGATACAAGGGGTATAAGGAAAAGAAAATTGAAAAGAAAAATGTGCATGTCGTACTTGTTTTGCCTTTGCAGCCCTCTTGTTCAATGGTTGGAACATTTCATTTTTATGACCTGAGTTTTCTTAAACTGTGCTGCCACCACGATGCGCATCTTTTTTCCGTTTACAAACAAACGAAAACTAAAGAGTTTCACTATCTTAAAGAACCTTGCCTATTGGCTGTGTGACACTGTAGGTGCAAGAGAAATGATATTGTTACAGACACTGAGCTTATTGTGTGTGGATACTAAGACAAGCTTCTGTTTTTTGTTTTTTGTTTTTTAACAGTAAAAGGAAATTTACACATCAAGCCCCAGTGGCCTAATGGATAAGGCACTGGCCTCCTAAGCCAGGGATTGTGGGTTCAAGTCCCATCTGGGGTGCACCAGCATGTCTAAGGTGGTTGATCTTGAGCATGGCACTCAAATTTAGCAGACCCCAAATGTACAGTTTTATTCACTGATGAGATGATGTGAGGTTTAATAATGGAGACAAGCAGTTGTGTAAAACCCAACAGGGTTATTCATTAAAGTGAAAATGATCAGGAATTCCAAGTGTATTTCAATTTAAAGGCCCAAGTGGAAAATTTTCTCCAAGTTACCTACGCCTTCGGTTCAGCTGCGTTGGCCTTGATTTTAAAATTCACTTTAAATTCTGGACAATTCTCACTTTAGTGAATATATCTGTACGATTATGAAATTGCCACATGAAACTTGCATTCAACTCATAAGAAGAGACTTGAGAACACTTTGACAGCGCAGGTTTGGGTGAAAACACAGCAGTAACAGAGCAAGCGACTTGCTCCAGTGGCGCAATCGGTTAGCGCGCGGTACTTATAAGGCAGTATCTGTTGAGCAATGCCGAGGTTGTGAGTTCAAGCCTCACCTGGAGCAGTTTTTGCATTTGCTTTTAATTGGTTTATCTGCAAGGTCCAGCACGGTGTCTCCAACCAGCTCTCAATGCCTCACCAGTCCTACAGGATGTAAAGGGATTCGATTTTGTCCCTCTGTTTGCCCTTGTTTTTATTTGCTCTTAAATTCATCTTACTATTTTTGTTAGGGATTGCCTTTTTTTTAGTAGAAGTGTTATCTTTGGCAATTTGTGTCCAAGGGGCGGAGCTTAAGCAAAGTTCCACTTTGGTTGCTAAGCGGATTTACTGACAATCCATCAGTGAAAAGAATCCAACTAAAGGACAAACTGCATACACCACGGACAGAGGAGAACAAAATAGCTGTGCCCAAATATTGAGAGTCGGCGCAAGGGAGAAAACATGATAAATATAGATCGAGGCAAGTGGTAAGGTGGATAGAAGAAGATACAAGGGGTATAAGGAAAAGAAAATTGAAAAGAAAAATGTGCATGTCGTACTTGTTTTGCCTTTGCAGCCCTCTTGTTCAATGGTTGGAACATTTCATTTTTATGACCTGAGTTTTCTTAAACTGTGCTGCCACCACGATGCGCATCTTTTTTCCGTTTACAAACAAACGAAAACTAAAGAGTTTCACTATCTTAAAGAACCTTGCCTATTGGCTGTGTGACACTGTAGGTGCAAGAGAAATGATATTGTTACAGACACTGAGCTTATTGTGTGTGGATACTAAGACAAGCTTCTGTTTTTTGTTTTTTGTTTTTTAACAGTAAAAAGAAATTTACACATCAAGCCCCAGTGGCCTAATGGATAAGGCACTGGCCTCCTAAGCCAGGGATTGTGGGTTCAAGTCCCATCTGGGGTGCACCAGCATGTCTAAGGTGGTTGATCTTGAGCATGGCACTCAAATTTAGCAGACCCCAAATGTACAGTTTTATTCACTGATGAGATGATGTGAGGTTTAATAATGGAGACAAGCAGTTGTGTAAAACCCAACAGGGTTATTCATTAAAGTGAAAATGATCAGGAATTCCAAGTGTATTTCAATTTAAAGGCCCAAGTGGAAAATTTTCTCCAAGTTACCTACGCCTTCGGTTCAGCTGCGTTGGCCTTGATTTTAAAATTCACTTTAAATTCTGGACAATTCTCACTTTAGTGAATATATCTGTACGATTATGAAATTGCCACATGAAACTTGCATTCAACTCATAAGAAGAGACTTGAGAACACTTTGACAGCGCAGGTTTGGGTGAAAACACAGCAGTAACAGAGCAAGCGACTTGCTCCAGTGGCGCAATCGGTTAGCGCGCGGTACTTATAAGGCAGTATCTGTTGAGCAATGCCGAGGTTGTGAGTTCAAGCCTCACCTGGAGCAGTTTTTGCATTTGCTTTTAATTGGTTTATCTGCAAGGTCCAGCACGGTGTCTCCAACCAGCTCTCAATGCCTCACCAGTCCTACAGGATGTAAAGGGATTCGATTTTGTCCCTCTGTTTGCCCTTTTTTTTATTTGCTCTTAAATTCATCTTACTATTTTTGTTAGGGATTGCCTTTTTTTTAGTAGAAGTGTTATCTTTGGCAATTTGTGTCCAAGGGGCGGAGCTTAAGCAAAGTTCCACTTTGGTTGCTAAGCGGATTTACTGACAATCCATCAGTGAAAAGAATCCAACTAAAGGACAAACTGCATACACCACGGACAGAGGAGAACAAAATAGCTGTGCCCAAATATTGAGAGTCGGCGCAAGGGAGAAAACATGATAAATATAGATCGAGGCAAGTGGTAAGGTGGATAGAAGAAGATACAAGGGGTATAAGGAAAAGAAAATTGAAAAGAAAAATGTGCATGTCGTACTTGTTTTGCCTTTGCAGCCCTCTTGTTCAATGGTTGGAACATTTCATTTTTATGACCTGAGTTTTCTTAAACTGTGCTGCCACCACGATGCGCATCTTTTTTCCGTTTACAAACAAACGAAAACTAAAGAGTTTCACTATCTTAAAGAACCTTGCCTATTGGCTGTGTGACACTGTAGGTGCAAGAGAAATGATATTGTTACAGACACTGAGCTTATTGTGTGTGGATACTAAGACAAGCTTCTGTTTTTTGTTTTTTGTTTTTTAACAGTAAAAGGAAATTTACACATCAAGCCCCAGTGGCCTAATGGATAAGGCACTGGCCTCCTAAGCCAGGGATTGTGGGTTCAAGTCCCATCTGGGGTGCACCAGCATGTCTAAGGTGGTTGATCTTGAGCATGGCACTCAAATTTAGCAGACCCCAAATGTACAGTTTTATTCACTGATGAGATGATGTGAGGTTTAATCATGGAGACAAGCAGTTGTGTGAGGTTTAATCATGGAGACAAGCAGTTGTGTAAAACCCAACAGGGTTATTCATTAAAGTGAAAATGATCAGGAATTCCAAGTGTATTTCAATTTAAAGGCCCAAGTGGAAAATTTTCTCCAAGTTACCTACGCCTTCGGTTCAGCTGCGTTGGCCTTGATTTTAAAATTCACTTTAAATTCTGGACAATTCTCACTTTAGTGAATATATCTGTACGATTATGAAATTGCCACATGAAACTTGCATTCAACTCATAAGAAGAGACTTGAGAACACTTTGACAGCGCAGGTTTGGGTGAAAACACAGCAGTAACAAAGCAAGCGACTTGCTCCAGTGGCGCAATCGGTTAGCGCGCGGTACTTATAAGGCAGTATCTGTTGAGCAATGCCGAGGTTGTGAGTTCAAGCCTCACCTGGAGCAGTTTTTGCATTTGCTTTTAATTGGTTTATCTGCAAGGTCCAGCACGGTGTCTCCAACCAGCTCTCAATGCCTCACCAGTCCTACAGGATGTAAAGGGATTCGATTTTGTCCCTCTGTTTGCCCTTGTTTTTATTTGCTCTTAAATTCATCTTACTATTTTTGTTAGGGATTGCCTTTTTTTTAGTAGAAGTGTTATCTTTGGCAATTTGTGTCCAAGGGGCGGAGCTTAAGCAAAGTTCCACTTTGGTTGCTAAGCGGATTTACTGACAATCCATCAGTGAAAAGAATCCAACTAAAGGACAAACTGCATACACCACGGACAGAGGAGAACAAAATAGCTGTGCCCAAATATTGAGAGTCGGCGCAAGGGAGAAAACATGATAAATATAGATCGAGGCAAGTGGTAAGGTGGATAGAAGAAGATACAAGGGGTATAAGGAAAAGAAAATTGAAAAGAAAAATGTGCATGTCGTACTTGTTTTGCCTTTGCAGCCCTCTTGTTCAATGGTTGGAACATTTCATTTTTATGACCTGAGTTTTCTTAAACTGTGCTGCCACCACGATGCGCATCTTTTTTCCGTTTACAAACAAACGAAAACTAAAGAGTTTCACTATCTTAAAGAACCTTGCCTATTGGCTGTGTGACACTGTAGGTGCAAGAGAAATTATATTGTTACAGACACTGAGCTTATTGTGTGTGGATACTAAGACAAGCTTCTGTTTTTTGTTTTTTGTTTTTTAACAGTAAAAATAAATTTACACATCAAGCCCCAGTGGCCTAATGGATAAGGCACTGGCCTCCTAAGCCAGGGATTGTGGGTTCAAGTCCCATCTGGGGTGCACCAGCATGTCTAAGGTGGTTGATCTTGAGCATGGCACTCAAATTTAGCAGACCCCAAATGTACAGTTTTATTCACTGATGAGATGATGTGAGGTTTAATCATGGAGACAAGCAGTTGTGTAAAACCCAACAGGGTTATTCATTAAAGTGAAAATGATCAGGAATTCCAAGTGTATTTCAATTTAAAGGCCCAAGTGGAAAATTTTCTCCAAGTTACCTACGCCTTCGGTTCAGCTGCGTTGGCCTTGATTTTAAAATTCACTTTAAATTCTGGACAATTCTCACTTTAGTGAATATATCTGTACGATTATGAAATTGCCACATGAAACTTGCATTCAACTCATAAGAAGAGACTTGAGAACACTTTGACAGCGCAGGTTTGGGTGAAAACACAGCAGTAACAGAGCAAGCGACTTGCTCCAGTGGCGCAATCGGTTAGCGCGCGGTACTTATAAGGCAGTATCTGTTGAGCAATGCCGAGGTTGTGAGTTCAAGCCTCACCTGGAGCAGTTTTTGCATTTGCTTTTAATTGGTTTATCTGCAAGGTCCAGCACGGTGTCTCCAACCAGCTCTCAATGCCTCACCAGTCCTACAGGATGTAAAGGGATTCGATTTTGTCCCTCTGTTTGCCCTTGTTTTTATTTGCTCTTAAATTCATCTTACTATTTTTGTTAGGGATTGCCTTTTTTTTAGTAGAAGTGTTATCTTTGGCAATTTGTGTCCAAGGGGCGGAGCTTAAGCAAAGTTCCACTTTGGTTGCTAAGCGGATTTACTGACAATCCATCAGTGAAAAGAATCCAACTAAAGGACAAACTGCATACACCACGGACAGAGGAGAACAAAATAGCTGTGCCCAAATATTGAGAGTCGGCGCAAGGGAGAAAACATGATAAATATAGATCGAGGCAAGTGGTAAGGTGGATAGAAGAAGATACAAGGGGTATAAGGAAAAGAAAATTGAAAAGAAAAATGTGCATGTCGTACTTGTTTTGCCTTTGCAGCCCTCTTGTTCAATGGTTGGAACATTTCATTTTTATGACCTGAGTTTTCTTAAACTGTGCTGCCACCACGATGCGCATCTTTTTTCCGTTTACAAACAAACGAAAACTAAAGAGTTTCACTATCTTAAAGAACCTTGCCTATTGTCTGTGTGACACTGTAGGTGCAAGAGAAATTATATTGTTACAGACACTGAGCTTATTGTGTGTGGATACTAAGACAAGCTTCTGTTTTTTGTTTTTTGTTTTTTAACAGTAAAAAGAAATTTACACATCAAGCCCCAGTGGCCTAATGGATAAGGCACTGGCCTCCTAAGCCAGGGATTGTGGGTTCAAGTCCCATCTGGGGTGCACCAGCATGTCTAAGGTGGCTGATCTTGAGCATGGCACTCAAATTTAGCAGACCCCAAATGTACAGTTTTATTCACTGATGAGATGATGTGAGGTTTAATCATGGAGACAAGCAGTTGTGTAAAACCCAACAGGGTTATTCATTAAAGTGAAAATGATCAGGAATTCCAAGTGTATTTCAATTTAAAGGCCCAAGTGGAAAATTTTCTCCAAGTTACCTACGCCTTCGGTTCAGCTGCGTTGGCCTTGATTTTAAAATTCACTTTAAATTCTGGACAATTCTCACTTTAGTGAATATATCTGTACGATTATGAAATTGCCACATGAAACTTGCATTCAACTCATAAGAAGAGACTTGAGAACACTTTGACAGCGCAGGTTTGGGTGAAAACACAGCAGTAACAGAGCAAGCGACTTGCTCCAGTGGCGCAATCGGTTAGCGCGCGGTACTTATAAGGCAGTATCTGTTGAGCAATGCCGAGGTTGTGAGTTCAAGCCTCACCTGGAGCAGTTTTTGCATTTGCTTTTAATTGGTTTATCTGCAAGGTCCAGCACGGTGTCTCCAACCAGCTCTCAATGCCTCACCAGTCCTACAGGATGTAAAGGGATTCGATTTTGTCCCTCTGTTTGCCCTTGTTTTTATTTGCTCTTAAATTCATCTTACTATTTTTGTTAGGGATTGCCTTTTTTTTAGTAGAAGTGTTATCTTTGGCAATTTGTGTCCAAGGGGCGGAGCTTAAGCAAAGTTCCACTTTGGTTGCTAAGCGGATTTACTGACAATCCATCAGTGAAAAGAATCCAACTAAAGGACAAACTGCATACACCACGGACAGAGGAGAACAAAATAGCTGTGCCCAAATATTGAGAGTCGGCGCAAGGGAGAAAACATGATAAATATAGATCGAGGCAAGTGGTAAGGTGGATAGAAGAAGATACAAGGGGTATAAGGAAAAGAAAATTGAAAAGAAAAATGTGCATGTCGTACTTGTTTTGCCTTTGCAGCCCTCTTGTTCAATGGTTGGAACATTCCATTTTTATGACCTGAGTTTTCTTAAACTGTGCTGCCACCACGATGCGCATCTTTTTTCCGTTTACAAACAAACGAAAACTAAAGAGTTTCACTATCTTAAAGAACCTTGCCTATTGGCTGTGTGACACTGTAGGTGCAAGAGAAATAATATTGTTACAGACACTGAGCTTATTGTGTGTGAATACTAAGACAAGCTTCTTTTTTTTTTGTTTGTTTTTTAACAGTTAAAATAAATTTACACATCAAGCCCCAGTGGCCTAATGGATAAGGCACTGGCCTCCTAAGCCAGGGATTGTGGGTTCAAGTCCCATCTGGGGTGCACCTGCATGTCTAAGGTGGTTGATCTTGAGCATGGCACTCAAATTTAGCAGACCCCAAATGTACAGTTTTATTCACTGATGAGATGATGTGAGGTTTAATCATGGAGACAAGCAGTTGTGTGAGGTTTAATCATGGATACAAGCAGTTGTGTAAACCCAACAGGGTTATTCACTAAAGTGAAAATGATCAGGAATTCCAATTGTATTTCAATTTAAAGGCCCAAGTGGAAAATTTTCTCCAAGTTACCTACGCCTTCGGTTCAGCTGCGTTGGCCTTGATTTTAAAATTCACTTTAAATTCTGGACAATTCTCACTTTAGTGAATATATCTGTACGATTATGAAATTGCCACATGAAACTTGCATTCAACTCATCAGAAGAGACTTGAGAACACTTTGACAGCGCAGGTTTGGGTGAAAACACAGCAGTAGCAGAGCAAGCGACTTGCTCCAGTGGCGCAATCGGTTAGCGCGCGGTACTTATAAGGCAGTATCTGTTGAGCAATGCCGAGGTTGTGAGTTCAAGCCTCACCTGGAGCAGTTTTTGCATTTGCTTTTAATTGGTTTATCTGCAAGGTCCAGCACGGTGTCTCCAACCAGCTCTCAATGCCTCACCAGTCCTACAGGATGTAAAGGGATTCGATTTTGTCCCTCTGTTTGCCCTTGTTTTTATTTGCTCTTAAATTCATCTTACTATTTTTGTTAGGGATTGCTTTTTTTTTAGTAGAAGTGTTATCTTTGGCAATTTGTGTCCAAGGGGCGGAGCTTAAGCAAAGTTCCACTTTGGTTGCTAAGCGGATTTACTGACAATCCATCAGTGAAAAGAATCCAACTAAAGGACAAACTGCATACACCACGGACAGAGGAGAACAAAATAGCTGTGCCCAAATATTGAGAGTCGGCGCAAGGGAGAAAACATGATAAATATAGATCGAGGCAAGTGGTAAGGTGGATAGAAGAAGATACAAGGGGTATAAGGAAAAGAAAATTGAAAAGAAAAATGTGCATGTCGTACTTGTTTTGCCTTTGCAGCCCTCTTGTTCAATGGTTGGAACATTTCATTTTTATGACCTGAGTTTTCTTAAACTGTGCTGCCACCACGATGCGCATCTTTTTTCCGTTTACAAACAAACGAAAACTAAAGAGTTTCACTATCTTAAAGAACCTTGCCTATTGGCTGTGTGACACTGTAGGTGCAAGAGAAATGATATTGTTACAGACACTGAGCTTATTGTGTGTGGATACTAAGACAAGCTTCTGTTTTTTGTTTTTTAACAGTAAAAAGAAATTACACATCAAGCCCCAGTGGCTTAATGGATAAGGCACTGGCCTCCTAAGCCAGGGATTGTGGGTTCAAGTCCCATCTGGGGTGCACCAGCATGTCTAAGGTGGTTGATCTTGAGCATGGCACTCAAATTTAGCAGACCCCAAATGTACAGTTTTATTCACTGATGAGATGATGTGAGGTTTAATCATGGAGACAAGCAGTTGTGTGAGGTTTAATCATGGATACAAGCAGTTGTGTAAAACCCAACAGGGTTATTCACTAAAGTGAAAATGATCAGGAATTCCAAGTGTATTTCAATTTAAAGGCCCAAGTGGAAAATTTTCTCCAAGTTACCTACGCCTTCGGTTCAGCTGCGTTGGCCTTGATTTTAAAATTCACTTTAAATTCTGGACAATTCTCACTTTAGTGAATATATCTGTACGATTATGAAATTGCCACATGAAACTTGCATTCAACTCATAAGAAGAGACTTGAGAACACTTTGACAGCGCAGGTTTGGGAGAAAACACAGCAGTAACAGAGCAAGCGACTTGCTCCAGTGGCGCAATCGGTTAGCGCGCGGTACTTATAAGGCAGTATCTGTTGAGCAATGCCGAGGTTGTGAGTTCAAGCCTCACCTGGAGCAGTTTTTGCATTTGCTTTTAATTGGTTTATCTGCAAGGTCCAGCACGGTGTCTCCAACCAACTCTCAATGCCTCACCAGTCCTACAGGATGTAAATTGATTCGATTTTGTCCCTCTGTTTGCCCTTGTTTTTATTTGCTCTTAAATTCATCTTACTATTTTTGTTAGGGATTGCCTTTTTTTTAGTAGAAGTGTTATCTTTGGCAATTTGTGTCCAAGGGGCGGAGCTTAAGCAAAGTTCCACTTTGGTTGCTAAGCGGATTTACTGACAATCCATCAGTGAAAAGAATCCAACTAAAGGACAAACTGCATACACCACGGACAGAGGAGAACAAAATAGCTGTGCCCAAATATTGAGAGTCGGCGCAAGGGAGAAAACATGATAAATATAGATCGAGGCAAGTGGTAAGGTGGATAGAAGAAGATACAAGGGGTATAAGGAAAAGAAAATTGAAAAGAAAAATGTGCATGTCGTACTTGTTTTGCCTTTGCAGCCCTCTTGTTCAATGGTTGGAACATTTCATTTTTATGACCTGAGTTTTCTTAAACTGTGCTGCCACCACGATGCGCATCTTTTTTCCGTTTACAAACAAACGAAAACTAAAGAGTTTCACTATCTTAAAGAACCTTGCCTATTGGCTGTGTGACACTGTAGGTGCAAGAGAAATGATATTGTTACAGACACTGAGCTTATTGTGTGTGGATACTAAGACAAGCTTCTGTTTTTTGTTTTTTAACAGTAAAAAGAAATTACACATCAAGCCCCAGTGGCTTAATGGATAAGGCACTGGCCTCCTAAGCCAGGGATTGTGGGTTCAAGTCCCATCTGGGGTGCACCAGCATGTCTAAGGTGGTTGATCTTGAGCATGGCACTCAAATTTAGCAGACCCCAAATGTACAGTTTTATTCACTGATGAGATGATGTGAGGTTTAATCATGGAGACAAGCAGTTGTGTGAGGTTTAATCATGGATACAAGCAGTTGTGTAAAACCCAACAGGGTTATTCACTAAAGTGAAAATGATCAGGAATTCCAAGTGTATTTCAATTTAAAGGCCCAAGTGGAAAATTTTCTCCAAGTTACCTACGCCTTCGGTTCAGCTGCGTTGGCCTTGATTTTAAAATTCACTTTAAATTCTGGACAATTCTCACTTTAGTGAATATATCTGTACGATTATGAAATTGCCACATGAAACTTGCATTCAACTCATAAGAAGAGACTTGAGAACACTTTGACAGCGCAGGTTTGGGAGAAAACACAGCAGTAACAGAGCAAGCGACTTGCTCCAGTGGCGCAATCGGTTAGCGCGCGGTACTTATAAGGCAGTATCTGTTGAGCAATGCCGAGGTTGTGAGTTCAAGCCTCACCTGGAGCAGTTTTTGCATTTGCTTTTAATTGGTTTATCTGCAAGGTCCAGCACGGTGTCTCCAACCAACTCTCAATGCCTCACCAGTCCTACAGGATGTAAATTGATTCGATTTTGTCCCTCTGTTTGCCCTTGTTTTTATTTGCTCTTAAATTCATCTTACTATTTTTGTTAGGGATTGCCTTTTTTTTAGTAGAAGTGTTATCTTTGGCAATTTGTGTCCAAGGGGCGGAGCTTAAGCAAAGTTCCACTTTGGTTGCTAAGCGGATTTACTGACAATCCATCAGTGAAAAGAATCCAACTAAAGGACAAACTGCATACACCACGGACAGAGGAGAACAAAATAGCTGTGCCCAAATATTGAGAGTCGGCGCAAGGGAGAAAACATGATAAATATAGATCGAGGCAAGTGGTAAGGTGGATAGAAGAAGATACAAGGGGTATAAGGAAAAGAAAATTGAAAAGAAAAATGTGCATGTCGTACTTGTTTTGCCTTTGCAGCCCTCTTGTTCAATGGTTGGAACATTTCATTTTTATGACCTGAGTTTTCTTAAACTGTGCTGCCACCACGATGCGCATCTTTTTTCCGTTTACAAACAAACGAAAACTAAAGAGTTTCACTATCTTAAAGAACCTTGCCTATTGGCTGTGTGACACTGTAGGTGCAAGAGAAATGATATTGTTACAGACACTGAGCTTATTGTGTGTGGATACTAAGACAAGCTTCTGTTTTTTGTTTTTTAACAGTAAAAAGAAATTACACATCAAGCCCCAGTGGCCTAATGGATAAGGCACTGGCCTCCTAAGCCAGGGATTGTGGGTTCAAGTCCCATCTGGGGTGCACCAGCATGTCTAAGGTGGTTGATCTTGAGCATGGCACTCAAATTTAGCAGACCCCAAATGTACAGTTTTATTCACTGATGAGATGATGTGAGGTTTAATCATGGAGACAAGCAGTTGTGTGAGGTTTAATCATGGATACAAGCAGTTGTGTAAAACCCAACAGGGTTATTCACTAAAGTGAAAATGATCAGGAATTCCAAGTGTATTTCAATTTAAAAACCCAAGTGGAAAATTTTCTCCAAGTTACCTACGCCTTCGGTTCAGCTGCGTTGGCCTTGATTTTAAAATTCACTTTAAATTCTGGACAATTCTCACTTTAGTGAATATATCTGTACGATTATTAAATTGCCACATGAAACTTGCATTCAACTCATAAGAAGAGACTTGAGAACACTTTGACAGCACAGGTTTGGGAGAAAACACAGCAGTAACAGAGCAAGCGACTTGCTCCAGTGGCGCAATCGGTTAGCGCGCGGTACTTATAAGGCAGTATCTGTTGAGCAATGCCGAGGTTGTGAGTTCAAGCCTCACCTGGAGCAGTTTTTGCATTTGCTTTTAATTGGTTTATCTGCAAGGTCCAGCACGGTGTCTCCAACCAGCTCTCAATGCCTCACCAGTCCTACAGGATGTAAAGGGATTCGATTTTGTCCCTCTGTTTGCCCTTGTTTTTATTTGCTCTTAAATTCATCTTACTATTTTTGTTAGGGATTGCCTTTTTTTTAGTAGAAGTGTTATCTTTGGCAATTTGTGTCCAAGGGGCAGAGCTTAAGCAAAGTTCCACTTTGGTTGCTAAGCGGATTTACTGACAATCCATCAGTGAAAAGAATCCAACTAAAGGACAAACTGCATACACCACGGACAGAGGAGAACAAAATAGCTGTGCCCAAATATTGAGAGTCGGCGCAAGGGAGAAAACATGATAAATATAGATCGAGGCAAGTGGTAAGGTGGATAGAAGAAGATACAAGGGGTATAAGGAAAAGAAAATTGAAAAGAAAAATGTGCATGTCGTACTTGTTTTGCCTTTGCAGCCCTCTTGTTCAATGGTTGGAACATTTCATTTTTATGACCTGAGTTTTCTTAAACTGTGCTGCCACCACGATGCGCATCTTTTTTCCGTTTACAAACAAACGAAAACTAAAGAGTTTCACTATCTTAAAGAACCTTGCCTATTGGCTGTGTGACACTGTAGGTGCAAGAGAAATGATATTGTTACAGACACTGAGCTTATTGTGTGTGGATACTAAGACAAGCTTCTGTTTTTTGTTTTTTAACAGTAAAAAGAAATTACACATCAAGCCCCAGTGGCCTAATGGATAAGGCACTGGCCTCCTAAGCCAGGGATTGTGGGTTCAAGTCCCATCTGGGGTGCACCAGCATGTCTAAGGTGGTTGATCTTGAGCATGGCACTCAAATTTAGCAGACCCCAAATGTACAGTTTTATTCACTGATGAGATGATCTGAGGTTTAATCATGGAGACAAGCAGTTGTGTAAAACCCAACAGGGTTATTCATTAAAGTGAAAATGATCAGGAATTCCAAGTGTATTTCAATTTAAAGGCCCAAGTGGAAAATTTTCTCCAAGTTACCTACGCCTTCGGTTCAGCTGCGTTGGCCTTGATTTTAAAATTCACTTTAAATTCTGGACAATTCTCACTTTAGTGAATATATCTGTACGATTATGAAATTGCCACATGAAACTTGCATTCAACTCATAAGAAGAGACTTGAGAACACTTTGACAGCGCAGGTTTGGGTGAAAACACAGCAGTAACAGAGCAAGCGACTTGCTCCAGTGGCGCAATCGGTTAGCGCGCGGTACTTATAAGGCAGTATCTGTTGAGCAATGCCGAGGTTGTGAGTTCAAGCCTCACCTGGAGCAGTTTTTGCATTTGCTTTTAATTGGTTTATCTGCAAGGTCCAGCACGGTGTCTCCAACCAGCTCTCAATGCCTCACCAGTCCTACAGGATGTAAAGGGATTCGATTTTGTCCCTCTGGTGGCCTTGTTTTTATTTGCTCTTAAATTCATCTTACTATTTTTGTTAGGGATTGCCTTTTTTTTAGTAGAAGTGTTATCTTTGGCAATTTGTGTCCAAGGGGCGGAGCTTAAGCAAAGTTCCACTTTGGTTGCTAAGCGGATTTACTGACAATCCATCAGTGAAAAGAATCCAACTAAAGGACAAACTGCATACACCACGGACAGAGGAGAACAAAATAGCTGTGCCCAAATATTGAGAGTCGGCGCAAGGGAGAAAACATGATAAATATAGATCGAGGCAAGTGGTAAGGTGGATAGAAGAAGATACAAGGGGTATAAGGAAAAGAAAATTGAAAAGAAAAATGTGCATGTCGTACTTGTTTTGCCTTTGCAGCCCTCTTGTTCAATGGTTGGAACATTTCATTTTTATGACCTGAGTTTTCTTAAACTGTGCTGCCACCACGATGCGCATCTTTTTTCCGTTTACAAACAAACGAAAACTAAAGAGTTTCACTATCTTAAAGAACCTTGCCTATTGGCTGTGTGACACTGTAGGTGCAAGAGAAATGATATTGTTACAGACACTGAGCTTATTGTGTGTGGATACTAAGACAAGCTTCTGTTTTTTGTTTTTTAACAGTAATAAGAAATTACACATCAAGCCCCAGTGGCTTAATGGATAAGGCACTGGCCTCCTAAGCCAGGGATTGTGGGTTCAAGTCCCATCTGGGGTGCACCAGCATGTCTAAGGTGGTTGATCTTGAGCATGGCACTCAAATTTAGCAGACCCCAAATGTACAGTTTTATTCACTGATGAGATGATGTGAGGTTTAATCATGGAGACAAGCAGTTGTGTGAGGTTTAATCATGGATACAAGCAGTTGTGTAAAACCCAACAGGGTTATTCACTAAAGTGAAAATGATCAGGAATTCCAAGTGTATTTCAATTTAAAGGCCCAAGTGGAAAATTTTCTCCAAGTTACCTACGCCTTCGGTTCAGCTGCGTTGGCCTTGATTTTAAAATTCACTTTAAATTCTGGACAATTCTCACTTTAGTGAATATATCTGTACGATTATGAAATTGCCACATGAAACTTGCATTCAACTCATAAGAAGAGACTTGAGAACACTTTGACAGCGCAGGTTTGGGTGAAAACACAGCAGTAACAGAGCAAGCGACTTGCTCCAGTGGCGCAATCGGTTAGCGCGCGGTACTTATAAGGCAGTATCTGTTGAGCAATGCCGAGGTTGTGAGTTCAAGCCTCACCTGGAGCAGTTTTTGCATTTGCTTTTAATTGGTTTATCTGCAAGGTCCAGCACGGTGTCTCCAACCAGCTCTCAATGCCTCACCAGTCCTACACGATGTAAAGGGATTCGATTTTGTCCCTCTGTTTGCCCTTGTTTTTATTTGCTCTTAAATTCATCTTACTATTTTTGTTAGGGATTGCCTTTTTTTTAGTAGAAGTGTTATCTTTGGCAATTTGTGTCCAAGGGGCGGAGCTTAAGCAAAGTTCCACTTTGGTTGCTAAGCGGATTTACTGACAATCCATCAGTGAAAAGAATCCAACTAAAGGACAAACTGCATACACCACGGACAGAGGAGAACAAAATAGCTGTGCCCAAATATTGAGAGTCGGCGCAAGGGAGAAAACATGATAAATATAGATCGAGGCAAGTGGTAAGGTGGATAGAAGAAGATACAAGGGGTATAAGGAAAAGAAAATTGAAAAGAAAAATGTGCATGTCGTACTTGTTTTGCCTTTGCAGCCCTCTTGTTCAATGGTTGGAACATTTCATTTTTATGACCTGAGTTTTCTTAAACTGTGCTGCCACCACGATGCGCATCTTTTTTCCGTTTACAAACAAACGAAAACTAAAGAGTTTCACTATCTTAAAGAACCTTGCCTATTGGCTGTGTGACACTGTAGGTGCAAGAGAAATGATATTGTTACAGACACTGAGCTTATTGTGTGTGGATACTAAGACAAGCTTCTGTTTTTTGTTTTTTAACAGTAAAAAGAAATTACACATCAAGCCCCAGTGGCCTAATGGATAAGGCACTGGCCTCCTAAGCCAGGGATTGTGGGTTCAAGTCCCATCTGGGGTGCACCAGCATGTCTAAGGTGGTTGATCTTGAGCATGGCACTCAAATTTAGCAGACCCCAAATGTACAGTTTTATTCACTGATGAGATGATGTGAGGTTTAATCATGGAGACAAGCAGTTGTGTGAGGTTTAATCATGGATACAAGCATTTGTGTAAAACCCAACAGGGTTATTCACTAAAGTGAAAATGATCAGGAATTCCAAGTGTATTTCAATTTAAAGGCCCAAGTGGAAAATTTTCTCCAAGTTACCTACGCCTTCGGTTCAGCTGCGTTGGCCTTGATTTTAAAATTCACTTTAAATTCTGGACAATTCTCACTTTAGTGAATATATCTGTACGATTATGAAATTGCCACATGAAACTTGCATTCAACTCATAAGAAGAGACTTGAGAACACTTTGACAGCGCAGGTTTGGGTGAAAACACAGCAGTAACAGAGCAAGTGACTTGCTCCAGTGGCGCAATCGGTTAGCGCGCGGTACTTATAAGGCAGTATCTGTTGAGCAATGCCGAGGTTGTGAGTTCAAGCCTCACCTGGAGCAGTTTTTGCATTTGCTTTTAATTGGTTTATCTGCAAGGTCCAGCACGGTGTCTCCAACCAGCTCTCAATGCCTCACCAGTCCTACACGATGTAAAGGGATTCGATTTTGTCCCTCTGTTTGCCCTTGTTTTTATTTGCTCTTAAATTCATCTTACTATTTTTGTTAGGGATTGCCTTTTTTTTAGTAGAAGTGTTATCTTTGGCAATTTGTGTCCAAGGGGCGGAGCTTAAGCAAAGTTCCACTTTGGTTGCTAAGCGGATTTACTGACAATCCATCAGTGAAAAGAATCCAACTAAAGGACAAACTGCATACACCACGGACAGAGGAGAACAAAATAGCTGTGCCCAAATATTGAGAGTCGGCGCAAGGGAGAAAACATGATAAATATAGATCGAGGCAAGTGGTAAGGTGGATAGAAGAAGATACAAGGGGTATAAGGAAAAGAAAATTGAAAAGAAAAATGTGCATGTCGTACTTGTTTTGCCTTTGCAGCCCTCTTGTTCAATGGTTGGAACATTTCATTTTTATGACCTGAGTTTTCTTAAACTGTGCTGCCACCACGATGCGCATCTTTTTTCCGTTTACAAACAAACGAAAACTAAAGAGTTTCACTATCTTAAAGAACCTTGCCTATTGGCTGTGTGACACTGTAGGTGCAAGAGAAATGATATTGTTACAGACACTGAGCTTATTGTGTGTGGATACTAAGACAAGCTTCTGTTTTTTGTTTTTTGTTTTTTAACAGTAAAAGGAAATTTACACATCAAGCCCCAGTGGCCTAATGGATAAGGCACTGGCCTCCTAAGCCAGGGATTGTGGGTTCAAGTCCCATCTGGGGTGCACCAGCATGTCTAAGGTGGTTGATCTTGAGCATGGCACTCAAATTTAGAAGACCCCAAATGTACAGTTTTATTCACTGATGAGATGATGTGAGGTTTAATCATGGAGACAAGCAGTTGTGTAAAACCCAACAGGGTTATTCATTAAAGTGAAAATGATCAGGAATTCCAAGTGTATTTCAATTTAAAGGCCCAAGTGGAAAATTTTCTCCAAGTTACCTACGCCTTCGGTTCAGCTGCGTTGGCCTTGATTTTAAAATTCACTTTAAATTCTGGACAATTCTCACTTTAGTGAATATATCTGTACGATTATGAAATTGCCACATGAAACTTGCATTCAACTCATAAGAAGAGACTTGAGAACACTTTGACAGCGCAGGTTTGGGTGAAAACACAGCAGTAACAGAGCAAGCGACTTGCTCCAGTGGCGCAATCGGTTAGCGCGCGGTACTTATAAGGCAGTATCTGTTGAGCAATGCCGAGGTTGTGAGTTCAAGCCTCACCTGGAGCAGTTTTTGCATTTGCTTTTAATTGGTTTATCTGCAAGGTCCAGCACGGTGTCTCCAACCAGCTCTCAATGCCTCACCAGTCCTACACGATGTAAAGGGATTCGATTTTGTCCCTCTGTTTGCCCTTGTTTTTATTTGCTCTTAAATTCATCTTACTATTTTTGTTAGGGATTGCCTTTTTTTTTGTAGAAGTGTTATCTTTGGCAATTTGTGTCCAAGGGGCGGAGCTTAAGCAAAGTTCCACTTTGGTTGCTAAGCGGATTTACTGACAATCCATCAGTGAAAAGAATCCAACTAAAGGACAAACTGCATACACCACGGACAGAGGAGAACAAAATAGCTGTGCCCAAATATTGAGAGTCGGCGCAAGGGAGAAAACATGATAAATATAGATCGAGGCAAGTGGTAAGGTGGATAGAAGAAGATACAAGGGGTATAAGGAAAAGAAAATTGAAAAGAAAAATGTGCATGTCGTACTTGTTTTGCCTTTGCAGCCCTCTTGTTCAATGGTTGGAACATTTCATTTTTATGACCTGAGTTTTCTTAAACTGTGCTGCCACCACGATGCGCATCTTTTTTCCGTTTACAAACAAACGAAAACTAAAGAGTTTCACTATCTTAAAGAACCTTGCCTATTGGCTGTGTGACACTGTAGGTGCAAGAGAAATGATATTGTTACAGACACTGAGCTTATTGTGTGTGGATACTAAGACAAGCTTCTGTTTTTTGTTTTTTGTTTTTTAACAGTAAAAAGAAATTTACACATCAAGCCCCAGTGGCCTAATGGATAAGGCACTGGCCTCCTAAGCCAGGGATTGTCAGTTCAAGTCCCATCTGGGGTGCACCAACATGTCTAAGGTGGTTGATCTTGAGCATGGCACTCAAATTTAGCAGACCCCAAATGTACAGTTTTATTCACTGATGAGATGATGTGAGGTTTAATCATGGAGACAAGCAGTTGTGTAAAACCCAACAGGGTTATTCATTAAAGTGAAAATGATCAGGAATTCCAAGTGTATTTCAATTTAAAGGCCCAAGTGGAAAATTTTCTCCAAGTTACCTACGCCTTCGGTTCAGCTGCGTTGGCCTTGATTTTAAAATTCACTTTAAATTCTGGACAATTCTCACTTTAGTGAATATATCTGTACGATTATGAAATTGCCACATGAAACTTGCATTCAACTCATAAGAAGAGACTTGAGAACACTTTGACAGCGCAGGTTTGGGTGAAAACACAGCAGTAACAGAGCAAGCGACTTGCTCCAGTGGCGCAATCGGTTAGCGCGCGGTACTTATAAGGCAGTATCTGTTGAGCAATGCTGAGGTTGTGAGTTCAAGACTCACCTGGAGCAGTTTTTGCATTTGCTTTTAATTGGTTTATCTGCAAGGTCCAGCACGGTGTCTCCAACCAGCTCTCAATGCCTCACCAGTCCTACAGGATGTAAAGGGATTCGATTTTGTCCCTCTGTTTGCCCTTGTTTTTATTTGCTCTTAAATTCATCTTACTATTTTTGTTAGGGATTGCCTTTTTTTTAGTAGAAGTGTTATCTTTGGCAATTTGTGTCCAAGGGGCGGAGCTTAAGCAAAGTTCCACTTTGGTTGCTAAGCGGATTTACTGACAATCCATCAGTGAAAAGAATCCAACTAAAGGACAAACTGCATACACCACGGACAGAGGAGAACAAAATAGCTGTGCCCAAATATTGAGAGTCGGCGCAAGGGAGAAAACATGATAAATATAGATCGAGGCAAGTGGTAAGGTGGATAGAAGAAGATACAAGGGGTATAAGGAAAAGAAAATTGAAAAGAAAAATGTGCATGTCGTACTTGTTTTGCCTTTGCAGCCCTCTTGTTCAATGGTTGGAACATTTCATTTTTATGACCTGAGTTTTCTTAAACTGTGCTGCCACCACGATGCGCATCTTTTTTCCGTTTACAAACAAACGAAAACTAAAGAGTTTCACTATCTTAAAGAACCTTGCCTATTGGCTGTGTGACACTGTAGGTGCAAGAGAAATGATATTGTTACAGACACTGAGCTTATTGTGTGTGGATACTAAGACAAGCTTCTGTTTTTTGTTTTTTGTTTTTTAACAGTAAAAAGAAATTTACACATCAAGCCCCAGTGGCCTAATGGATAAGGCACTGGCCTCCTAAGCCAGGGATTGTGGGTTCAAGTCCCATCTGGGGTGCACCAGCATGTCTAAGGTGGTTGATCTTGAGCATGGCACTCAAATTTAGCAGACCCCAAATGTACAGTTTTATTCACTGATGAGATGATGTGAGGTTTAATCATGGAGACAAGCAGTTGTGTGAGGTTTAATCATGGATACAAGCAGTTGTGTAAAACCCAACAGGGTTATTCACTAAAGTGAAAATGATCAGGAATTCCAAGTGTATTTCAATTTAAAGGCCCAAGTGGAAAATTTTCTCCAAGTTACTTACGCCTTCGGTTCAGCTGCGTTGGCCTTGATTTTAAAATTCACTTTAAATTCTGGACAATTCTCACTTTAGTGAATATATCTGTACGATTATGAAATTGCCACATGAAACTTGCATTCAACTCATAAGAAGAGACTTGAGAACACTTTGACAGCGCAGGTTTGGGTGAAAACACGGCAGTAACAGAGCAAGCGACTTGCTCTGGTGGTGCAATCGGTTAGCGCGCGGTACTTATAAGGCAGTATCTGTTGAGCAATGCCGAGGTTGTGAGTTCAAGCCTCACCTGGAGCAGTTTTTGCATTTGCTTTTAATTGGTTTATCTGCAAGGTCCAGCACGGTGTCTCCAACCAGCTCTCAACGCCTCACCAGTCCTACACGATGTAAAGGGATTCGATTTTGTCCCTCTGTTTGCCCTTGTTTTTATTTGCTCTTAAATTCATCTTACTATTTTTGTTAGGGATTGCCTTTTTTTTAGTAGAAGTGTTATCTTTGGCAATTTGTGTCCAAGGGGCGGAGCTTAAGCAAAGTTCCACTTTGGTTGCTAAGCGGATTTACTGACAATCCATCAGTGAAAAGAATCCAACTAAAGGACAAACTGCATACACCACGGACAGAGGAGAACAAAATAGCTGTGCCCAAATATTGAGAGTCGGCGCAAGGGAGAAAACATGATAAATATAGATCGAGGCAAGTGGTAAGGTGGATAGAAGAAGATACAAGGGGTATAAGGAAAAGAAAATTGAAAAGAAAGATTTGCATGTCGTACTTGTTTTGCCTTTGCAGCCCTCTTGTTCAATGGTTGGAACATTCCATTTTTATGACCTGAGTTTTCTTAAACTGTGCTGCCACCACGATGCGCATCTTTTTTCCGTTTACAAACAAACGAAAACTAAAGAGTTTCACTATCTTAAAGAACCTTGCCTATTGGCTGTGTGACACTGTAGGTGCAAGAGAAATGATATTGTTACAGACACTGAGCTTATTGTGTGTGGATACTAAGACAAGCTTCTGGTTTTTTTTTTTTTTTTTTTTAACAGTTAAAAGAAATTTACACATCAAGCCCCAGTGGCCTAATGGATAAGGCACTGGCCTCCTAAGCCAGGGATTGTGGGTTCTAGTCCCATCTGGGGTGCACCAGCATGTCTAAGGTGGTTGAACTTGAGCATGGCACTCAAATTTAGCAGACCCCAAATGTACAGTTTTATTCACTGATGAGATGATGTGAGGTTTAATCATGGAGACAAGCAGTTGTGTGAGGTTTAATCTTGGAGACAAGCAGTTGTGTAAACCCAACAGGGTTATTCACTAAAGTGAGAATGATCAGGAATTCCAAGTGTATTTCAATTTAAAGGCCCAAGTGGCAAATTTTCTCCAAGTTACCTACGCCTTCGGTTCAGCTGCGTTGGCCTTGATTTTAAAATTCACTTTAAATTCTGGACAATTCTCACTTTAGTGAATATATCTGTAAGATTATGAAATTGCCACATGAAACTTGCATTCAACTCCTAAGAAGAGACTTGAGAACACTTTGACAGCGCAGGTTTGGGTGAAAACACAGCAGAGGCAGAACAAGCGACTTGCTCTAGTGGCGCAATCGGTTAGCGCGCGGTACTTATAAGGCAGTATCTGTTGAGCAATGCCGAGGTTGTGAGTTCAAGCCTCACCTGGAGCAGTTTTTGCATTTGCTTTTAATTGGTTTATCTGCAAGGTCCAGCACGGTGTCTCCAACCAGCTCTCAACGCCTCACCAGTCCTACACGATGTAAAGGGATTCGATTTTGTCCCTCTGTTTGCCCTTGTTTTTATTTGCTCTTAAATTCATCTTACTATTTTTGTTAGGGATTGCCTTTTTTTTTGTAGAAGTGTTATCTTTGGCAATTTTTGTCCAAGGGGCGGAGCTTAAGCAAAGTTCCACTTTGGTTGCTAAGCGGATTTACTGACAATCCATCAGTGAAAAGAATCCAACTAAAGGACAAACTGCATACACCACGGACAGAGGAGAACAAAATAGCTGTGCCCAAATATTGAGAGTCGGCGCAAGGGAGAAAACATGATAAATATAGATCGAGGCAAGTGGTAAGGTGGATAGAAGAAGATACAAGGGGTATAAGGAAAAGAAAATTGAAAAGAAAAATGTGCATGTCGTACTTGTTTTGCCTTTGCAGCCCTCTTGTTCAATGGTTGGAACATTCCATTTTTATGACCTGAGTTTTCTTAAACTGTGCTGCCACCACGATGCGCATCTTTTTTCCGTTTACAAACAAACGAAAACTAAAGAGTTTCACTATCTTAAAGAACCTTGCCTATTGGCTGTGTGACACTGTAGGTGCAAGAGAAATAATATTGTTACAGACACTGAGCTTATTGTGTGTGGATACTAAGACAAGCTTCTGTTTTTTTTGTTTTTTTTTAATAGTTAAAATAAATTTACACATCAAGCCCCAGTGGCCTAATGGATAAGGCACTGGCCTCCTAAGCCAGGGATTGTGGGTTCAAGTCCCATCTGGGGTGCACCAGCATGTCTAAGGTTGTTGATCTTGAGCATGGCACTCAAATTTAGCAGACCCCAAATGTACAGTTTTATTCACTGATGAGATGATGTGAGGTTTAATCATGGAGACAAGCAGTTGTGTGAGGTTTAATCATGGAGACAAGCAGTTGTGTGAGGTTTAATCATGGAGACAAGCAGTTCTGTAAACCCAACAGGGTTATTCACTAAAGTGTAAATGATCAGGAATTCCAAGTGTATTTCAATTTAAAGTCCCAAGTGGAAAATTTTCGCCAAGTTACCTACGCCTTCGGTTCAGCTGCGTTGGACTTGATTTTAAAATTCTTTTTAAATTCTGGACAATTCTCACTTTAGTGAATATATCTGTACGATTATGAAATTGCCACATGAAACTTGCATTCAACTCCTAAGAAGAGACTTGAGAACACTTTGACAGCGCAGGTTTGGGTGAAAACACAGCAGAAGCAGAACAAGCGACTTGCTCTAGTGGCGCAATCGGTTAGCGCGCGGTACTTATAAGGCAGTATCTGTTGAGCAATGCCGAGGTTGTGAGTTCAAGCCTCACCTGGAGCAGTTTTTGCATTTGCTTTTAATTGGTTTATCTGCAAGGTCCAGCACGGTGTCTCCAACCAGCTCTCAACGCCTCACCAGTCCTACACGATGTAAAGGGATTCGATTTTGTCCCTCTGTTTGCCCTTGTTTTTATTTGCTCTTAAATTCATCTTACTATTTTTGTTAGGGATTGCCTTTTTTTTAGTAGAAGTGTTATCTTTGGCAATTTGTGTCCAAGGGGCGGAGCTTAAGCAAAGTTCCACTTTGGTTGCTAAGCGGATTTACTGACAATCCATCAGTGAAAAGAATCCAACTAAAGGACAAACTGCATACACCACGGACAGAGGAGAACAAAATAGCTGTGCCCAAATATTGAGAGTCGGCGCAAGGGAGAAAACATGATAAATATAGATCGAGGCAAGTGGTAAGGTAAATAGAAGAAGATACAAGGGGTATAAGGAAAAGAAAATTGAAAAGAAAAATGTGCATGTCGTACTTGTTTTGCCTTTGCAGCCCTCTTGTTCAATGGTTGGAACATTTCATTTTTATGACCTGAGTTTTCTTAAACTGTGCTGCCACCACGATGCGCATCTTTTTTCCGTTTACAAACAAACGAAAACTAAAGAGTTTCACTATCTTAAAGAACCTTGCCTATTGGCTGTGTGACACTGTAGGTGCAAGAGAAATGATATTGTTACAGACACTGAGCTTATTGTGTGTGGATACTAAGACAAGCTTCTGTTTTTTGTTTTTTGTTTTTTAACAGTAAAAAGAAATTTACACATCAAGCCCCAGTGGCCTAATGGATAAGGCACTGGCCTCCTAAGCCAGGGATTGTGGGTTCAAGTCCCATCTGGGATGCACCAGCATGTCTAAGGTGGTTGATCTTGAGCATGGCACTCAAATTTAGCAGACCCCAAATGTACAGTTTTATTCACTGATGAGATGATGTGAGGTTTAATCATGGAGACAAGCAGTTGTGTGAGGTTTAATCATGGATACAAGCAGTTGTGTAAACCCAACAGGGTTATTCACTAAAGTGAAAATGATCAGGAATTCCAAGTGTATTTCAATTTAACCTCCCTGGCGGTATGATTATGTCAGGAATTTTGTACCAAAAGCGGTACCATTTTTTTGCATTTGAATTACCCGCCCAGTTCCGCCCCCATGTCAGGCATGTCAATCAAATTACGTTAAAAGATTATTTAAATATACATGTAGAATTTTAATATATGTGCATTTATAGGTATTTAAATTCTACGTGTATACTAATGTAATCTTTTATGTAATTATATGTATTTATCTATATATATATATTTGCGCTTATTTGTATTTTATATAAATATATATATATATATAGATATATATAGAATGTAATTCTAAGTGTATTTTGTTACCGATATATATATATATTAATAACAAAATACAGTTAGAATGAAATTACATATGCATATATAATTTATATTAAATTTTGTTTCAATATTTTATTTATTTATTTTATTATTTTATTAATTTATTATTTTAATTATACGTATTTATATATAATATATATATATGTACATCTATTATATATATAATATATATACATATTATATATATATATATATATATATATAAAAATATATTTAATTTGTTTTTACACTTGTCTTTTTTTTATTTTTTTTATACTTCCCACCAGCAGGGGGACTGTCTGATATTTCAAACAGTCCCCCTGCTGGCAGATCCACAGCCAGCTATAGAGGGCCATGTGATCCGATCACATGGCCCCCGGGGGCCTGATTTGCCGTGGGAGGGCTGCCTGGGCTGTGAGGCAGTCCTCCCGAAGCGGATCGCGGCGGAGGTAAGTAAATCTTATCTACCCCGAGCGTGACTCGGGGTTACCGCTTCTGGCAGCGAAAATTAACCCCGAGTCACGCTCGGGAATACCGCCAGGCAGGTTAAAGGCCCAAGTGGAAAATTTTCTCCAAGTTACCTACGCCTTCGGTTCAGCTGCGTTGGCCTTGATTTTAAAATTCACTTTAAATTCTGGACAATTCTCACTTTAGTGAATATATCTGTACGATTATGAAATTGCCACATGAAACTTGCATTCAACTCCTAAGAAGAGACTTGAGAACACTTTGACAGCGCAGGTTTGGGTGAAAACACAGCAGAGGCAGAACAAGCAAATTGCTCTAGTGGCGCAATCGGTTAGCGCGCGGTACTTATAAGGCAGTATCTGTTGAGCAATGCTGAGGTTGTGAGTTCAAGCCTCACCTGGAGCAGTTTTTGCATTTGCTTTTAATTGGTTTATCTGCAAGGTCCAGCACGGTGTCTCCAACCAGCTCTCAACGCCTCACCAGTCCTACACGATGTAAAGGGATTCGATTTTGTCCCTCTGTTTGCCCTTGTTTTTATTTGCTCTTAAATTCATCTTACTATTTTTGTTAGGGATTGCCTTTTTTTTGTAGAAGTGTTATCTTTGGCAATTTTTGTCCAAGGGGCGGAGCTTAAGCAAAGTTCCACTTTGGTTGCTAAGCGGATTTACTGACAATCCATCAGTGAAAAGAATCCAACTAAAGGACAAACTGCATACACCACGGACAGAGGAGAACAAAATAGCTGTGCCCAAATATTGAGAGTCGGCGCAAGGGAGAAAACATGATAAATATAGATCGAGGCAAGTGGTAAGGTGGATAGAAGAAGATACAAGGGGTATAAGGAAAAGAAAATTGAAAAGAAAGATTTGCATGTCGTACTTGTTTTGCCTTTGCAGCCCTCTTGTTCAATGGTTGGAACATTTTATGACCTGAGTTTTCTTAAACTGTGCTGCCACCACGATGCGCATCTTTTTTCCGTTTACAAACAAACGAAAACTAAAGAGTTTCACTATCTTAAAGAACCTTGCCTATTGGCTGTGTGACACTGTAGGTGCAAGAGAAATGATATTGTTACAGACACTGAGCTTATTGTGTGTGGATACTAAGACAAGCTTCTGGTTTTTTTTTTTTTATATTTAACAGTTAAAAGAAATTTACACATCAAGCCCCAGTGGCCTAATGGATAAGGCACTGGCCTCCTAAGCCAGGGATTGTGGGTTCAAGTCCCATCTGGGGTGCACCAGCATGTCTAAGGTGGTTGATCTTGAGCATGGCACTCAAATTTAGCAGACCCCAAATGTACAGTTTTATTCACTGATGAGATGATGTGAGGTTTAATCATGGAGACAAGCAGTTGTGTGAGGTTTAATCATGGATACAAGCAGTTGTGTAAAACCCAACAGGGTTATTCACTAAAGTGAAAATGATCAGGAATTCCTAGATTTTACTAGTAGCATGACGTAAAGTCATGATTTTATTAATGACACGGAGGCTCCTATTATGCTTATCTTTCTTTTATTTTCCCTCAGCAGCGAAGAGAGAAATGAGTGAAAAGAGAAAAAACATATCATTAACATATATACATATTCAACATATTCCACAGTGCTACATAAGGGAACCTCCCCCTTTCAGTATATAAGGTGTAGCACTCTCTTCCTCTTCCTCTTTCGTAGCGATCCGAAGACCCGTAAACCGAACCAGAACTTGAATTTGAACTGTAAACTCGGGAAGCTGAACATATCTTCCTGGGAATGTGGAGCCAACCTTGAAGCTCCTGTTATTTCCATTGGTATTTGGAATCATGCTAAAAAAGAGAGGAGAAATATGGTAAAATCTCAACTTACAACTGGGTGTAACATTTTCCAGTATATTTAGTAATTTGACTTCTGAAAAGGAAATAAATGTCATACAAAATAGACATAACATTAAATACGTGACGATCATGATCAATTAAAGCTAATGTAAACTAAGCCTGAAAGACAGAAACGTCAAATAATAAAACATAACTAAATAGAATATGGGCCAGGAAGACCCGTCCTAAAGATGTAAGTCGTAGTCAGTCCAGATAAACAGGTTGTAAAAGAAGACATATCACCACCTCCAACCTAGGGAGGGAGGGAGGGAATAATACTCGCCTCCGTGTCATTAATAAAATCATGACTTTACGTCATGCTACTAGTAAAATCTAGGAATTTTATTAAAGACACGGAGGCTCCTATTATGCTTGTTCAAAGCTGAGCAATAACTTTATCTGAAAAATGTTGTATCGGTCTAAAGTAAAAGTTCCTGAATGTGGATTCCGTAGACCAATCTGCAGCCTTCAGAATGTCTTCCAAGCGGCATCCGGCCGCCGATGCTTTAGAGGCCATGGCGCCTCTAACAGAGTGTGATGAGAAAACAGAGACGTCAACCCCGGCCGTAGCTAACAGCCATTTGATCCATCGTGCCAGCGTCGGCGTGGATACCGGTAGATGGGGTTTCTTCAGGGAGATGAACAGAGGGCCGTCATTGGACGGGCGCAGTGCAGAGGTGCGAGACTCGTATTCTTTTAGGCACGCTATTGGGCATAAGTTAGGTAAGCACGGTATCCGTGGATAGCAGACCTGTTTGGTGGCCGACTTCGTTCTTCGTGAGATATCGAACGACACCCCCTCCGGGGTGAATGTACGTGCTCGCCAGTCCAAGGCTCTCACATCAGATACCCGTTTGCAGGATAGAAGGCAGAGCAGCATCAGTAGTTTTGCCGATAATTGTTTAAGTGAAAGATCCACGTTGGTGGGCCAGCCATCTAGGAGTCTGAACACACAGTTGACGTCCCAGAAGGACCCGTATCTGGACGTGGGGGGACGTGAGAAACGGACTCCCTTGAGCAAATGACAAATTAGAGGATTCTGCCCCAGTGGGAGGCCGTCCACCTGGTCGTGCCCGGCTGAGATGGCCGAGCGGAAAACATTGACCGTGCGGAAGGCCTTGCCTGACTCGAACAGGTGCGTAAGGAAATCTAGTACCGACGTCACAGGGGCTGATATCGGATCCAGTGATCGTCCCAAGCACCAATTGGCCCACTGTCGCCATGCTGCAGCATAAGCTTGTCGTGTACCAGGTGCCCATGCGTTTGCCAGGAGTTGCATAGTCGTGTTCGAAACTTCCGTGATTTCCCAGGGTCCCCGGAAAGGAGCCATGCCATGAGGCGGAGAAGGCCCTGTTCCACCAGGGAGTGGTTCTCCCCGTCCGGGTTGGTCAGTAGAGATGGATGGTCCGGCAGTAGCCGTGGGTGGTCTATCGCCATCTCCAGTAGGTGTGGGAACCAAGGTTGAGATCTCCAGCACGGGGCTATCAGTACCAATGAGCTCTTGAAGCGTCGGAGGTGCGCCAGACAACGAGCAATCAGATTGAACGGTGGGAAGGCGTAAGCCCTGCCCTCGGACCAATCTTGGAGGAAAGCGTCTGTCGCTATGGCTTCCGGGTCTGGTCGCCAGCTGCAGAACTTCGGTAGTTGTGTGTTGAGTCTGGATGCGAACAGGTCCGTGCTCAAAGGTCCCCACAGGGACGAGATTCTGCGGAATACTTTCGGTAGCAGTCTCCAATCTCCCGAGTCCCTCAAGTAGCGGGAGTTCCAATCCGCGGTGTAGTTGTCTAGGCCCGGGATGTGTTCCGCGGTAACGGACACGCTGTTCTGTAAGCAGTAATTCCAGAAGTCTCTGGCCAAAACCGCTAGGATGCGGGACCTGGTTCCTCCTAGATGGTTTATGTATCGTACTGCTGAGACATTGTCCAGCTTGAGAAGAATCGAGCATGAGATGCCTCTGGGAGACAGACTGCGAATGGCGAACGAGGCCGCCAGCAGTTCCAGAGAGTTTATGTGTAAGAAGGACTCCTCCGTGGACCACCTGCCTCCTGTGGATATATTGCCGCAGCGCGCGCCCCAACCATGTAAGCTGGCGTCCGATTCGATCACCAGATCTGGAGTGGACCCGAAGATCGCTCGGCCGTTCCAAGCCTCCATGTGGGTTAGCCACCAGTTCAGTTCCTCCCTCGACTCCGTGTCTAGGGAAATGTGAGATTCGTACGAGTGGCCACTTCTCAGGCAGGCCGCTTTGAGCCGTTGTAAGGCTCTGTAGTGTAGCGGACCTGGGAAAATCGCCTGGATAGAGGCTGCCAACAGGCCGATGACCCGTGCCAGTTGGTGCAGGGAAATGTCCGGCCGTCGCATAAGTTTCCGTATTTCCCTCTTGATGTTGGACATCTTCTCCGCTGGGAGGCAGAGAACTTGTAGTACAGAGTCGATACGGAATCCGAGGAATTCCATTTGTTGAGAGGGGATCAGAACCGACTTCTTCCAGTTTACAAGGAAGCCTAGGTTCTGTATGAGGTGTAGGGCCCACCCCAAGTGTTCTAGTAAGAGGGATCGAGTCCCGGAGAGTATGAGGATGTCGTCCAGGTAAATGATAAGACGGACTCCGTGCAATCTGAGGAAGGCTACCACTGGTTTTAGTACTTTCGTGAAACACCATGGGGCGGAGGACAGACCGAAAGGTAGGCATGTGAAACGCCACTTCTTGCCTTCCCAGCAGAACTGGAGTAGGTTCCTGTGAATTGAGGCTACTGGGATCGTTAGGTAAGCGTCTTGCAAATCTAATTTGACCATCCAGTCTCCGGGTAGGAGCAGGTCTCTGAGGCAATGAATGCCCTCCATCTTGAAGTGCCGGTATTGTATGAAGGCATTCAGGGGCCGTAGGTTGATAACCGGGCGTACCCCGCCTCCTTTTTTGGGCACTAGAAAAAGGTTGCTTACGAAACCCGGTGTGTCTAGAGGGACCTCCTCTATGGCCTTCTTGGCCTGTAATTCCCTGATCTCCGTAGAGATGAGATCTAAGTGTGCAGATGGCATGTGAATCGCCCTTGGGGGAGAGGTCTGAATGGGGGAAGCGGTCAGTTCTAGGTGGTAGCCCTCTATCGTCTGTAACACCCAACTGTCTGACGTGATAAGTGACCATGCCCGGGTGAACCGGGTCAGCCTGCCCCCTACCTGTATATGGGAAGAAAGGGGAAACATGGTACTCACCATAAGGGCGTTTTCCCGTGGGTGCTCCTCGACTGCCGCGGGTATGCCAAGCCCGTCCTCGTGAGGGGAAGAATGGGGTGAAGGACCGTTCCTGGGTCGGTCTCTGTTGGTTGAAGGAGCCTCTGCCCGGTCTTGAGAAACCCCGGGGGTTGCGGCCGGGTAGACGGCTCCTACCTCTACCGGCCCCGCCAAAAACCTTTGGGCTAAATACCCGCTTAATGGAGGATTGGGCCTTGTCCAAAGCCGTGAATGTCTTAACGTAAGACCCCAGGTCCTTTACGAAGGACTCTCCAAATAGAAGGCCTTTTGCGGAGGCACCGGGCTCATTGGAGGCCATGCTTGCGAGCTTGGGCTCAATCTTAAGCAGGATGGCTTTCCTGCGCTCCGTTGACATAGCCGTGTTGGCGTTGCCTATCATACAAATTAGGCGTTGGAGCCAGCCGAACGCCACCTCAAAGTCTACTGGAGCCCCACTAGACTGAGCCGTCTCTAGCAGCTCATACAATTTGGTGACCGGGCCCAGGGTGTCAAGGAACTTGTCCTGACAGTTACGCATGGAGTAGTCCAGGCCCTTTTTGGGTTTCCAACCCGACTTGCCCAGAAATTGTACAATCTGGGGGTCTACCTCAGGGGTCTTGGCTACCGCATCGGGTATGATCGGGCGGGGGCATTCCGCCCTCAGCTTGTTCCGACCCTCCTGTGAGAGGGATTTCCGGACCCTAAGGGCCAGGTATCGGGCTATATGGGTCGCAGGCTCCCATTCCGCGGAGCGAGGGTGCCTGAGGTTGTCTGGGTCAAAAGCCAGGGCATCCTTATCGTCAGAGGTTAGCTCTGCATCATGGGCCCCTGAAAGGGTTTTGGCCTGAGTTTGCCTGGAAGGGAATTGTGACCCTGGGAGGTCATCGTCCCCTGAAACCTCGTCCCCGTAGGGATCCGAGAACTGGTTGTCTGACTCCTCGTCCCCATCCTCGTCCGAATCGGACAATAAATCATGGGCACGTGCCCGTTTCCATTCTCTGGCCGCCGTAGCCCGGCCAGTAGCTCTACTGCGCGGTTGTTGCGCGCCATCATCGACAGCCTGAGGCGTGTCATTCAAACCAGGCTTTACCTGGGTGTGGGGAGGGTCAGCAGAGTGTTTGCGTTTGGCAGGCGCCTTGCGCCCTGGGCTAGTCCCTTCAGGGTAGCTGGGAGAGGGTCCTATGCCAGACTGGGCGGGGAGGGCCTGCCTAAGGGCCTGAGAGATGGACAGGGAGATACTAGAGGACATAGCTCCCATGGCCGAGGAAATGGCCTTGTTAATGGAGGTGGACATAGTGGTGTCCAGGAGGGTTTGAAACTCCTCAGAACCTATAAGGTTGGAGTCAGCCTGGGAATCAGATGCTGTGGTACCCCTAGGGGGGGCAGGGTGGGGACTCAAATCACCACAGGCAGACTGCATAATCACAAACTGAGTAGTGTCTAAGGCTAAGGATAGAGACAGGTGCTGGATTGCTTAACCCACGCACAAAGGACAGAGCAGGAGAGAAAATACCCGGTAGGAGCAGGAGCAGGGATCAAGCAGCCTCCTCGGAGCAAAAAACGCCGAGTAATGAGGCTTAAAATGGCCGCCGGCACTATCGGCGACAGGAAACCAAGAAAATGGCCGCCGCGAGTGTCCGCGCATGCGCAGAACGCGCCCGCGGCGGAACCGGAGAGGATGAGAAACCGCCGGGGAACAACGTTGGCGGGATTCTAAGGTTGCCGAAAACGACAAGGGTGGGGTGGGGAGACAGCCAGGGGCACAGAAGAGCCCAGGGACCCGGGTGAAAACGGGTCAGGTCAAAAACAGCCCAGGGTGAAGAGGGGCAAGAGCCCACCCCCAAAGGATAGAGTAAGTAGTATATATAGGAATAGATTAAACATAAACAAGCCCTGCAGAAAAACTGCAGGCAGTGTAGGTAAATGACAGCAGAATGATATAGTCAATAAAATGTACTTAGCTGGTCTGAGGGAGCAGCGAAGAAAGAGGAAGAGGAAGAGAGTGCTACACCTTATATACTGAAAGGGGGAGGTTCCCTTATGTAGCACTGTGGAATATGTTGAATATGTATATATGTTAATGATATGTTTTTTCTCTTTTCACTCATTTCTCTCTTCGCTGCTGAGGGAAAATAAAAGAAAGAGAAGCATAATAGGAGCCTCCGTGTCTTTAATAAAATTCCAAGTGTATTTCAATTTAAAGGCCCAAGTGGAAGATTTTCTCCAAGTTACCTACGCCTTCGGTTCAGCTGCGTTGGCCTTGATTTTAAAATTCACTTTAAATTCTGGACAATTCTCACTTTAGTGAATATATCTGTACGATTATGAAATTGCCACATGAAAGTTGCATTCAACTCATAAGAAGAGACTTGAGAACACTTTGACAGCGCAGGTTTGGGTGAAAACACAGCAGAAGCAGAACAAGCGACTTGCTCTAGTGGCGCAATCGGTTAGCGCGCGGTACTTATAAGGCAGTATCTGTTGAGCAATGCCGAGGTTGTGAGTTCAAGCCTCACCTGGAGCAGTTTTTGCATTTGCTTTTAATTGGTTTATCTGCAAGGTCCAGCACGGTGTCTCCAACCAGCTCTCAACGCCTCACCAGTCATACACGATGTAAAGGGATTCGATTTTGTCCCTCTGTTTGCCCTTGTTTTTATTTGCTCTTAAATTCATCTTACTATTTTTGTCAGGGATTGCCTTTTTTTTGTAGAAGTGTTATCTTTGGCAATTTTTGTCCAAGGGGCGGAGCTTAAGCAAAGTTCCACTTTGGTTGCTAAGCGGATTTACTGACAATCCATCAGTGAAAAGAATCCAACTAAAGGACAAACTGCATACACCACGGACAGAGGAGAACAAAATAGCTGTGCCCAAATATTGAGAGTCGGCGCAAGGGAGAAAACATGATAAATATAGATCGAGGCAAATGGTAAGGTGGATAGAAGAAGATACAAGGGGTATAAGGAAAAGAAAATTGAAAAGAAAAATTTGCATGTCGTACTTGTTTTGCCTTTGCAGCCCTCTTGTTCAATGGTTGGAACATTCCATTTTTATGACCTGAGTTTTCTTAAACTGTGCTGCCACCACGATGCGCATCTTTTTTCCGTTTACAAACAAACGAAAACTAAAGAGTTTCACTATCTTAAAGAACCTTGCCTATTGGCTGTGTGACACTGTAGGTGCAAGAGAAATGATATTGTTACAGACACTGAGCTTATTGTGTGTGGATACTAAGACAAGCTTCTGTTTTTTTTGGGTTTTTTTTAACAGTTAAAAGAAATTTGCACATCAAGCCCCAGTGGCCTAATGGATAAGGCACTGGCCTCCTAAGCCAGGGATTGTGGGTTCAAGTCCCATCTGGGGTGCACCAGCATGTCTAAGGTGGTTGATCTTGAGCATGGCACTCAAATTTAGCAGACCCCAAATGTACAGTTTTATTCACTGATGAGATGATGTGAGGTTTAATCATGGAGACAAGCAGTTGTGTAAAACCCAACAGGGTTATTCATTAAAGTGAAAATGATCAGGAATTCCAAGTGTATTTCAATTTAAAGGCCCAAGTGGAAAATTTTCTCCAAGTTACCTACGCCTTCGGTTCAGCTGCGTTGGCCTTGATTTTAAAATTCACTTTAAATTCTGGACAATTCTCACTTTAGTGAATATATCTGTACGATTATGAAATTGCCACATGAAACTTGCATTCAACTCATAAGAAGAGACTTGAGAACACTTTGACAGCGCAGGTTTGGGTGAAAACACAGCAGTAACAGAGCAAGCGACTTGCTCCAGTGGCGCAATCGGTTAGCGCGCGGTACTTATAAGGCAGTATCTGTTGAGCAATGCCGAGGTTGTGAGTTCAAGCCTCACCTGGAGCAGTTTTTGCATTTGCTTTTAATTGGTTTATCTGCAAGGTCCAGCACGGTGTCTCCAACCAGCTCTCAACGCCTCACCAGTCCTACACGATGTAAAGGGATTCGATTTTGTCCCTCTGTTTGCCCTTGTTTTTATTTGCTCTTAAATTCATCTTACTATTTTTGTTAGGGATTGCCTTTTTTTTTGTAGAAGTGTTATCTTTGGCAATTTTTGTCCAAGGGGCGGAGCTTAAGCAAAGTTCCACTTTGGTTGCTAAGCGGATTTACTGACAATCCATCAGTGAAAAGAATCCAACTAAAGGACAAACTGCATACACCACGGACAGAGGAGAACAAAATAGCTGTGCCCAAATATTGAGAGTCGGCGCAAGGGAGAAAACATGATAAATATAGATCGAGGCAAGTGGTAAGGTGGATAGAAGAAGATACAAGGGGTATAAGGAAAAGAAAATTGAAAAGAAAAATGTGCATGTCGTACTTGTTTTGCCTTTGCAGCCCTCTTGTTCAATGGTTGGAACATTCCATTTTTATGACCTGAGTTTTCTTAAACTGTGCTGCCACCACGATGCGCATCTTTTTTCCGTTTACAAACAAACGAAAACTAAAGAGTTTCACTATCTTAAAGAACCTTGCCTATTGGCTGTGTGACACTGTAGGTGCAAGAGAAATGATATTGTTACAGACACTGAGCTTATTGTGTGTGGATACTAAGACAAGCTTCTGTTTTTTTTGGTTTTTTTTTAACAGTTAAAAGAAATTTGCACATCAAGCCCCAGTGGCCTAATGGATAAGGCACTGGCCTCCTAAGCCAGGGATTGTGGGTTCAAGTCCCATCTGGGGTGCACCAGCATGTCTAAGGTGGTTGATCTTGAGCATGGCACTCAAATTTAGCAGACCCCAAATGTACAGTTTTATTCACTGATGAGATGATGTGAGGTTTAATCATGGAGACAAGCAGTTGTGTAAAACCCAACAGGGTTATTCATTAAAGTGAAAATGATCAGGAATTCCAAGTGTATTTCAATTTAAAGGCCCAAGTGGAAAATTTTCTCCAAGTTACCTACGCCTTCGGTTCAGCTGCGTTGGCCTTGATTTTAAAATTCACTTTAAATTCTGGACAATTCTCACTTTAGTGAATATATCTGTACGATTATGAAATTGCCACATGAAACTTGCATTCAACTCATAAGAAGAGACTTGAGAACACTTTGACAGCGCAGGTTTGGGTGAAAACACAGCAGTAACAGAGCAAGCGACTTGCTCCAGTGGCGCAATCGGTTAGCGCGCGGTACTTATAAGGCAGTATCTGTTGAGCAATGCCGAGGTTGTGAGTTCAAGCCTCACCTGGAGCAGTTTTTGCATTTGCTTTTAATTGGTTTATCTGCAAGGTCCAGCACGGTGTCTCCAACCAGCTCTCAACGCCTCACCAGTCCTACACGATGTAAAGGGATTCGATTTTGTCCCTCTGTTTGCCCTTGTTTTTATTTGCTCTTAAATTCATCTTACTATTTTTGTTAGGGATTGCCTTTTTTTTTGTAGAAGTGTTATCTTTGGCAATTTTTGTCCAAGGGGCGGAGCTTAAGCAAAGTTCCACTTTGGTTGCTAAGCGGATTTACTGACAATCCATCAGTGAAAAGAATCCAACTAAAGGACAAACTGCATACACCACGGACAGAGGAGAACAAAATAGCTGTGCCCAAATATTGAGAGTCGGCGCAAGGGAGAAAACATGATAAATATAGATCGAGGCAAGTGGTAAGGTGGATAGAAGAAGATACAAGGGGTATAAGGAAAAGAAAATTGAAAAGAAAAATGTGCATGTCGTACTTGTTTTGCCTTTGCAGCCCTCTTGTTCAATGGTTGGAACATTCCATTTTTATGACCTGAGTTTTCTTAAACTGTGCTGCCACCACGATGCGCATCTTTTTTCCGTTTACAAACAAACGAAAACTAAAGAGTTTCACTATCTTAAAGAACCTTGCCTATTGGCTGTGTGACACTGTAGGTGCAAGAGAAATGATATTGTTACAGACACTGAGCTTATTGTGTGTGGATACTAAGACAAGCTTCTGTTTTTTTTGGTTTTTTTTTAACAGTTAAAAGAAATTTGCACATCAAGCCCCAGTGGCCTAATGGATAAGGCACTGGCCTCCTAAGCCAGGGATTGTGGGTTCAAGTCCCATCTGGGGTGCACCAGCATGTCTAAGGTGGTTGATCTTGAGCATGGCACTCAAATTTAGCAGACCCCAAATGTACAGTTTTATTCACTGATGAGATGATGTGAGGTTTAATCATGGAGACAAGCAGTTGTGTAAAACCCAACAGGGTTATTCATTAAAGTGAAAATGATCAGGAATTCCAAGTGTATTTCAATTTAAAGGCCCAAGTGGAAAATTTTCTCCAAGTTACCTACGCCTTCGGTTCAGCTGCGTTGGCCTTGATTTTAAAATTCACTTTAAATTCTGGACAATTCTCACTTTAGTGAATATATCTGTACGATTATGAAATTGCCACATGAAACTTGCATTCAACTCATAAGAAGAGACTTGAGAACACTTTGACAGCGCAGGTTTGGGTGAAAACACAGCAGTAACAGAGCAAGCGACTTGCTCCAGTGGCGCAATCGGTTAGCGCGCGGTACTTATAAGGCAGTATCTGTTGAGCAATGCCGAGGTTGTGAGTTCAAGCCTCACCTGGAGCAGTTTTTGCATTTGCTTTTAATTGGTTTATCTGCAAGGTCCAGCACGGTGTCTCCAACCAGCTCTCAACGCCTCACCAGTCCTACACGATGTAAAGGGATTCGATTTTGTCCCTCTGTTTGCCCTTGTTTTTATTTGCTCTTAAATTCATCTTACTATTTTTGTTAGGGATTGCCTTTTTTTTTGTAGAAGTGTTATCTTTGGCAATTTTTGTCCAAGGGGCGGAGCTTAAGCAAAGTTCCACTTTGGTTGCTAAGCGGATTTACTGACAATCCATCAGTGAAAAGAATCCAACTAAAGGACAAACTGCATACACCACGGACAGAGGAGAACAAAATAGCTGTGCCCAAATATTGAGAGTCGGCGCAAGGGAGAAAACATGATAAATATAGATCGAGGCAAGTGGTAAGGTGGATAGAAGAAGATACAAGGGGTATAAGGAAAAGAAAATTGAAAAGAAAAATGTGCATGTCGTACTTGTTTTGCCTTTGCAGCCCTCTTGTTCAATGGTTGGAACATTCCATTTTTATGACCTGAGTTTTCTTAAACTGTGCTGCCACCACGATGCGCATCTTTTTTCCGTTTACAAACAAACGAAAACTAAAGAGTTTCACTATCTTAAAGAACCTTGCCTATTGGCTGTGTGACACTGTAGGTGCAAGAGAAATAATATTGTTACAGACACTGAGCTTATTGTGTGTGGATACTAAGACAAGCTTCTGTTTTTTTTGTTTTTTTTTAATAGTTAAAATAAATTTACACATCAAGCCCCAGTGGCCTAATGGATAAGGCACTGGCCTCCTAAGCCAGGGATTGTGGGTTCAAGTCCCATCTGGGGTGCACCAGCATGTCTAAGGTTGTTGATCTTGAGCATGGCACTCAAATTTAGCAGACCCCAAATGTACAGTTTTATTCACTGATGAGATGATGTGAGGTTTAATCATGGAGACAAGCAGTTGTGTGAGGTTTAATCATGGAGACAAGCAGTTCTGTAAACCCAACAGGGTTATTCACTAAAGTGTAAATGATCAGGAATTCCAAGTGTATTTCAATTTAAAGTCCCAAGTGGAAAATTTTCGCCAAGTTACCTACGCCTTCGGTTCAGCTGCGTTGGACTTGATTTTAAAATTCTTTTTAAATTCTGGACAATTCTCACTTTAGTGAATATATCTGTACGATTATGAAATTGCCACATGAAACTTGCATTCAACTCCTAAGAAGAGACTTGAGAACACTTTGACAGCGCAGGTTTGGGTGAAAACACAGCAGAAGCAGAACAAGCGACTTGCTCTAGTGGCGCAATCGGTTAGCGCGCGGTACTTATAAGGCAGTATCTGTTGAGCAATGCCGAGGTTGTGTGTTCAAGCCTCACCTGGAGCAGTTTTTGCATTTGCTTTTAATTGGTTTATCTGCAAGGTCCAGCACGGTGTCTCCAACCAGCTCTCAACGCCTCACCAGTCATACACGATGTAAAGGGATTCGATTTTGTCCCTCTGTTTGCCCTTGTTTTTATTTGCTCTTAAATTCATCTTACTATTTTTGTCAGGGATTGCCTTTTTTTTGTAGAAGTGTTATCTTTGGCAATTTTTGTCCAAGGGGCGGAGCTTAAGCAAAGTTCCACTTTGGTTGCTAAGCGGATTTACTGACAATCCATCAGTGAAAAGAATCCAACTAAAGGACAAACTGCATACACCACGGACAGAGGAGAACAAAATAGCTGTGCCCAAATATTGAGAGTCGGCGCAAGGGAGAAAACATGATAAATATAGATCGAGGCAAATGGTAAGGTGGATAGAAGAAGATACAAGGGGTATAAGGAAAAGAAAATTGAAAAGAAAAATTTGCATGTCGTACTTGTTTTGCCTTTGCAGCCCTCTTGTTCAATGGTTGGAACATTCCATTTTTATGACCTGAGTTTTCTTAAACTGTGCTGCCACCACGATGCGCATCTTTTTTCCGTTTACAAACAAACGAAAACTAAAGAGTTTCACTATCTTAAAGAACCTTGCCTATTGGCTGTGTGACACTGTAGGTGCAAGAGAAATGATATTGTTACAGACACTGAGCTTATTGTGTGTGGATACTAAGACAAGCTTCTGGTTTTTTTTTGTTTTTTTTTTAACAGTTAAAAGAAATTTACACATCAAGCCCCAGTGGCCTAATGGATAAGGCACTGGCCTCCTAAGCCAGGGATTGTGGGTTCAAGTCCCATCTGGGGTGCACCAGCATGTCTAAGGTGGTTGATCTTGAGCATGGCACTCAAATTTAGCAGACCCCAAATGTACAGTTTTATTCACTGATGAGATGATGTGAGGTTTAATCATGGAGACAAGCAGTTGTGTAAAACCCAACAGGGTTATTCATTAAAGTGAAAATGATCAGGAATTCCAAGTGTATTTCAATTTAAAGGCCCAAGTGGAAAATTTTCTCCAAGTTACCTACGCCTTCGGTTCAGCTGCGTTGGCCTTGATTTTAAAATTCACTTTAAATTCTGGACAATTCTCACTTTAGTGAATATATCTGTACGATTATGAAATTGCCACATGAAACTTGCATTCAACTCATAAGAAGAGACTTGAGAACACTTTGACAGCGCAGGTTTGGGTGAAAACACAGCAGTAACAGAGCAAGCGACTTGCTCCAGTGGCGCAATCGGTTAGCGCGCGGTACTTATAAGGCAGTATCTGTTGAGCAATGCCGAGGTTGTGAGTTCAAGCCTCACCTGGAGCAGTTTTTGCATTTGCTTTTAATTGGTTTATCTGCAAGGTCCAGCACGGTGTCTCCAACCAGCTCTCAACGCCTCACCAGTCCTACACGATGTAAAGGGATTCGATTTTGTCCCTCTGTTTGCCCTTGTTTTTATTTGCTCTTAAATTCATCTTACTATTTTTGTTAGGGATTGCCTTTTTTTTTGTAGAAGTGTTATCTTTGGCAATTTTTGTCCAAGGGGCGGAGCTTAAGCAAAGTTCCACTTTGGTTGCTAAGCGGATTTACTGACAATCCATCAGTGAAAAGAATCCAACTAAAGGACAAACTGCATACACCACGGACAGAGGAGAACAAAATAGCTGTGCCCAAATATTGAGAGTCGGCGCAAGGGAGAAAACATGATAAATATAGATCGAGGCAAGTGGTAAGGTGGATAGAAGAAGATACAAGGGGTATAAGGAAAAGAAAATTGAAAAGAAAAATGTGCATGTCGTACTTGTTTTGCCTTTGCAGCCCTCTTGTTCAATGGTTGGAACATTCCATTTTTATGACCTGAGTTTTCTTAAACTGTGCTGCCACCACGATGCGCATCTTTTTTCCGTTTACAAACAAACGAAAACTAAAGAGTTTCACTATCTTAAAGAACCTTGCCTATTGGCTGTGTGACACTGTAGGTGCAAGAGAAATAATATTGTTACAGACACTGAGCTTATTGTGTGTGGATACTAAGACAAGCTTCTGTTTTTTTTGTTTTTTTTTAATAGTTAAAATAAATTTACACATCAAGCCCCAGTGGCCTAATGGATAAGGCACTGGCCTCCTAAGCCAGGGATTGTGGGTTCAAGTCCCATCTGGGGTGCACCAGCATGTCTAAGGTTGTTGATCTTGAGCATGGCACTCAAATTTAGCAGACCCCAAATGTACAGTTTTATTCACTGATGAGATGATGTGAGGTTTAATCATGGAGACAAGCAGTTGTGTGAGGTTTAATCATGGAGACAAGCAGTTCTGTAAACCCAACAGGGTTATTCACTAAAGTGTAAATGATCAGGAATTCCAAGTGTATTTCAATTTAAAGTCCCAAGTGGAAAATTTTCGCCAAGTTACCTACGCCTTCGGTTCAGCTGCGTTGGACTTGATTTTAAAATTCTTTTTAAATTCTGGACAATTCTCACTTTAGTGAATATATCTGTACGATTATGAAATTGCCACATGAAACTTGCATTCAACTCCTAAGAAGAGACTTGAGAACACTTTGACAGCGCAGGTTTGGGTGAAAACACAGCAGAAGCAGAACAAGCGACTTGCTCTAGTGGCGCAATCGGTTAGCGCGCGGTGCTTATAAGGCAGTATCTGTTGAGCAATGCCGAGGTTGTGTGTTCAAGCCTCACCTGGAGCAGTTTTTGCATTTGCTTTTAATTGGTTTATCTGCAAGGTCCAGCACGGTGTCTCCAACCAGCTCTCAACGCCTCACCAGTCATACACGATGTAAAGGGATTCGATTTTGTCCCTCTGTTTGCCCTTGTTTTTATTTGCTCTTAAATTCATCTTACTATTTTTGTCAGGGATTGCCTTTTTTTTGTAGAAGTGTTATCTTTGGCAATTTTTGTCCAAGGGGCGGAGCTTAAGCAAAGTTCCACTTTGGTTGCTAAGCGGATTTACTGACAATCCATCAGTGAAAAGAATCCAACTAAAGGACAAACTGCATACACCACGGACAGAGGAGAACAAAATAGCTGTGCCCAAATATTGAGAGTCGGCGCAAGGGAGAAAACATGATAAATATAGATCGAGGCAAATGGTAAGGTGGATAGAAGAAGATACAAGGGGTATAAGGAAAAGAAAATTGAAAAGAAAAATTTGCATGTCGTACTTGTTTTGCCTTTGCAGCCCTCTTGTTCAATGGTTGGAACATTCCATTTTTATGACCTGAGTTTTCTTAAACTGTGCTGCCACCACGATGCGCATCTTTTTTCCGTTTACAAACAAACGAAAACTAAAGAGTTTCACTATCTTAAAGAACCTTGCCTATTGGCTGTGTGACACTGTAGGTGCAAGAGAAATAATATTGTTACAGACACTGAGCTTATTGTGTGTGGATACTAAGACAAGCTTCTGTTTTTTTTGTTTTTTTTTAATAGTTAAAATAAATTTACACATCAAGCCCCAGTGGCCTAATGGATAAGGCACTGGCCTCCTAAGCCAGGGATTGTGGGTTCAAGTCCCATCTGGGGTGCACCAGCATGTCTAAGGTTGTTGATCTTGAGCATGGCACTCAAATTTAGCAGACCCCAAATGTACAGTTTTATTCACTGATGAGATGATGTGAGGTTTAATCATGGAGACAAGCAGTTGTGTGAGGTTTAATCATGGAGACAAGCAGTTCTGTAAACCCAACAGGGTTATTCACTAAAGTGTAAATGATCAGGAATTCCAAGTGTATTTCAATTTAAAGTCCCAAGTGGAAAATTTTCGCCAAGTTACCTACGCCTTCGGTTCAGCTGCGTTGGACTTGATTTTAAAATTCTTTTTAAATTCTGGACAATTCTCACTTTAGTGAATATATCTGTACGATTATGAAATTGCCACATGAAACTTGCATTCAACTCCTAAGAAGAGACTTGAGAACACTTTGACAGCGCAGGTTTGGGTGAAAACACAGCAGAAGCAGAACAAGCGACTTGCTCTAGTGGCGCAATCGGTTAGCGCGCGGTACTTATAAGGCAGTATCTGTTGAGCAATGCCGAGGTTGTGTGTTCAAGCCTCACCTGGAGCAGTTTTTGCATTTGCTTTTAATTGGTTTATCTGCAAGGTCCAGCACGGTGTCTCCAACCAGCTCTCAACGCCTCACCAGTCATACACGATGTAAAGGGATTCGATTTTGTCCCTCTGTTTGCCCTTGTTTTTATTTGCTCTTAAATTCATCTTACTATTTTTGTCAGGGATTGCCTTTTTTTTGTAGAAGTGTTATCTTTGGCAATTTTTGTCCAAGGGGCGGAGCTTAAGCAAAGTTCCACTTTGGTTGCTAAGCGGATTTACTGACAATCCATCAGTGAAAAGAATCCAACTAAAGGACAAACTGCATACACCACGGACAGAGGAGAACAAAATAGCTGTGCCCAAATATTGAGAGTCGGCGCAAGGGAGAAAACATGATAAATATAGATCGAGGCAAATGGTAAGGTGGATAGAAGAAGATACAAGGGGTATAAGGAAAAGAAAATTGAAAAGAAAAATTTGCATGTCGTACTTGTTTTGCCTTTGCAGCCCTCTTGTTCAATGGTTGGAACATTCCATTTTTATGACCTGAGTTTTCTTAAACTGTGCTGCCACCACGATGCGCATCTTTTTTCCGTTTACAAACAAACGAAAACTAAAGAGTTTCACTATCTTAAAGAACCTTGCCTATTGGCTGTGTGACACTGTAGGTGCAAGAGAAATGATATTGTTACAGACACTGAGCTTATTGTGTGTGGATACTAAGACAAGCTTCTGGTTTTTTTTTGTTTTTTTTTTAACAGTTAAAAGAAATTTACACATCAAGCCCCAGTGGCCTAATGGATAAGGCACTGGCCTCCTAAGCCAGGGATTGTGGGTTCAAGTCCCATCTGGGGTGCACCAGCATGTCTAAGGTGGTTGATCTTGAGCATGGCACTCAAATTTAGCAGACCCCAAATGTACAGTTTTATTCACTGATGAGATGATGTGAGGTTTAATCATGGAGACAAGCAGTTGTGTAAAACCCAACAGGGTTATTCATTAAAGTGAAAATGATCAGGAATTCCAAGTGTATTTCAATTTAAAGGCCCAAGTGGAAAATTTTCTCCAAGTTACCTACGCCTTCGGTTCAGCTGCGTTGGCCTTGATTTTAAAATTCACTTTAAATTCTGGACAATTCTCACTTTAGTGAATATATCTGTACGATTATGAAATTGCCACATGAAACTTGCATTCAACTCATAAGAAGAGACTTGAGAACACTTTGACAGCGCAGGTTTGGGTGAAAACACAGCAGTAACAGAGCAAGCGACTTGCTCCAGTGGCGCAATCGGTTAGCGCGCGGTACTTATAAGGCAGTATCTGTTGAGCAATGCCGAGGTTGTGAGTTCAAGCCTCACCTGGAGCAGTTTTTGCATTTGCTTTTAATTGGTTTATCTGCAAGGTCCAGCACGGTGTCTCCAACCAGCTCTCAACGCCTCACCAGTCCTACACGATGTAAAGGGATTCGATTTTGTCCCTCTGTTTGCCCTTGTTTTTATTTGCTCTTAAATTCATCTTACTATTTTTGTTAGGGATTGCCTTTTTTTTTGTAGAAGTGTTATCTTTGGCAATTTTTGTCCAAGGGGCGGAGCTTAAGCAAAGTTCCACTTTGGTTGCTAAGCGGATTTACTGACAATCCATCAGTGAAAAGAATCCAACTAAAGGACAAACTGCATACACCACGGACAGAGGAGAACAAAATAGCTGTGCCCAAATATTGAGAGTCGGCGCAAGGGAGAAAACATGATAAATATAGATCGAGGCAAGTGGTAAGGTGGATAGAAGAAGATACAAGGGGTATAAGGAAAAGAAAATTGAAAAGAAAAATGTGCATGTCGTACTTGTTTTGCCTTTGCAGCCCTCTTGTTCAATGGTTGGAACATTCCATTTTTATGACCTGAGTTTTCTTAAACTGTGCTGCCACCACGATGCGCATCTTTTTTCCGTTTACAAACAAACGAAAACTAAAGAGTTTCACTATCTTAAAGAACCTTGCCTATTGGCTGTGTGACACTGTAGGTGCAAGAGAAATAATATTGTTACAGACACTGAGCTTATTGTGTGTGGATACTAAGACAAGCTTCTGTTTTTTTTTTTTTTTTTAATAGTTAAAATAAATTTACACATCAAGCCCCAGTGGCCTAATGGATAAGGCACTGGCCTCCTAAGCCAGGGATTGTGGGTTCAAGTCCCATCTGGGGTGCACCAGCATGTCTAAGGTTGTTGATCTTGAGCATGGCACTCAAATTTAGCAGACCCCAAATGTACAGTTTTATTCACTGATGAGATGATGTGAGGTTTAATCATGGAGACAAGCAGTTGTGTGAGGTTTAATCATGGAGACAAGCAGTTCTGTAAACCCAACAGGGTTATTCACTAAAGTGTAAATGATCAGGAATTCCAAGTGTATTTCAATTTAAAGTCCCAAGTGGAAAATTTTCGCCAAGTTACCTACGCCTTCGGTTCAGCTGCGTTGGACTTGATTTTAAAATTCTTTTTAAATTCTGGACAATTCTCACTTTAGTGAATATATCTGTACGATTATGAAATTGCCACATGAAACTTGCATTCAACTCCTAAGAAGAGACTTGAGAACACTTTGACAGCGCAGGTTTGGGTGAAAACACAGCAGAAGCAGAACAAGCGACTTGCTCTAGTGGCGCAATCGGTTAGCGCGCGGTGCTTATAAGGCAGTATCTGTTGAGCAATGCCGAGGTTGTGTGTTCAAGCCTCACCTGGAGCAGTTTTTGCATTTGCTTTTAATTGGTTTATCTGCAAGGTCCAGCACGGTGTCTCCAACCAGCTCTCAACGCCTCACCAGTCATACACGATGTAAAGGGATTCGATTTTGTCCCTCTGTTTGCCCTTGTTTTTATTTGCTCTTAAATTCATCTTACTATTTTTGTCAGGGATTGCCTTTTTTTTGTAGAAGTGTTATCTTTGGCAATTTTTGTCCAAGGGGCGGAGCTTAAGCAAAGTTCCACTTTGGTTGCTAAGCGGATTTACTGACAATCCATCAGTGAAAAGAATCCAACTAAAGGACAAACTGCATACACCACGGACAGAGGAGAACAAAATAGCTGTGCCCAAATATTGAGAGTCGGCGCAAGGGAGAAAACATGATAAATATAGATCGAGGCAAATGGTAAGGTGGATAGAAGAAGATACAAGGGGTATAAGGAAAAGAAAATTGAAAAGAAAAATTTGCATGTCGTACTTGTTTTGCCTTTGCAGCCCTCTTGTTCAATGGTTGGAACATTCCATTTTTATGACCTGAGTTTTCTTAAACTGTGCTGCCACCACGATGCGCATCTTTTTTCCGTTTACAAACAAACGAAAACTAAAGAGTTTCACTATCTTAAAGAACCTTGCCTATTGGCTGTGTGACACTGTAGGTGCAAGAGAAATGATATTGTTACAGACACTGAGCTTATTGTGTGTGGATACTAAGACAAGCTTCTGGTTTTTTTTTGTTTTTTTTTTAACAGTTAAAAGAAATTTACACATCAAGCCCCAGTGGCCTAATGGATAAGGCACTGGCCTCCTAAGCCAGGGATTGTGGGTTCAAGTCCCATCTGGGGTGCACCAGCATGTCTAAGGTGGTTGATCTTGAGCATGGCACTCAAATTTAGCAGACCCCAAATGTACAGTTTTATTCACTGATGAGATGATGTGAGGTTTAATCATGGAGACAAGCAGTTGTGTGAGGTTTAATCATGGATACAAGCAGTTGTGTAAAACCAAACAGGGTTATTCACTAAAGTGAAAATGATCAGGAATTCCAAGTGTATTTCAATTTAAAGGCCCAAGTGGAAAATTTTCTCCAAGTTACTTACGCCTTCGGTTCAGCTGCGTTGGCCTTGATTTTAAAATTCACTTTAAATTCTGGACAATTCTCACTTTAGTGAATATATCTGTACGATTATGAAATTGCCACATGAAACTTGCATTCAACTCATAAGAAGAGACTTGAGAACACTTTGACAGCGCAGGTTTGGGTGAAAACACGGCAGTAACAGAGCAAGCGACTTGCTCTGGTGGCGCAATCGGTTAGCGCGCGGTACTTATAAGGCAGTATCTGTTGAGCAATGCCGAGGTTGTGAGTTCAAGCCTCACCTGGAGCAGTTTTTGCATTTGCTTTTAATTGGTTTATCTGCAAGGTCCAGCACGGTGTCTCCAACCAGCTCTCAACGCCTCACCAGTCCTACACGATGTAAAGGGATTCGATTTTGTCCCTCTGTTTGCCCTTGTTTTTATTTGCTCTTAAATTCATCTTACTATTTTTGTTAGGGATTGCCTTTTTTTTAGTAGAAGTGTTATCTTTGGCAATTTGTGTCCAAGGGGCGGAGCTTAAGCAAAGTTCCACTTTGGTTGCTAAGCGGATTTACTGACAATCCATCAGTGAAAAGAATCCAACTAAAGGACAAACTGCATACACCACGGACAGAGGAGAACAAAATAGCTGTGCCCAAATATTGAGAGTCGGCGCAAGGGAGAAAACATGATAAATATAGATCGAGGCAAGTGGTAAGGTGGATAGAAGAAGATACAAGGGGTATAAGGAAAAGAAAATTGAAAAGAAAGATTTGCATGTCGTACTTGTTTTGCCTTTGCAGCCCTCTTGTTCAATGGTTGGAACATTCCATTTTTATGACCTGAGTTTTCTTAAACTGTGCTGCCACCACGATGCGCATCTTTTTTCCGTTTACAAACAAACGAAAACTAAAGAGTTTCACTATCTTAAAGAACCTTGCCTATTGGCTGTGTGACACTGTAGGTGCAAGAGAAATGATATTGTTACAGACACTGAGCTTATTGTGTGTGGATACTAAGACAAGCTTCTGGTTTTTTTTTTTTTTTTTTTAACAGTTAAAAGAAATTTACACATCAAGCCCCAGTGGCCTAATGGATAAGGCGCTGGCCTCCTAAGCCAGGGATTGTGGGTTCTAGTCCCATCTGGGGTGCACCAGCATGTCTAAGGTGGTTGAACTTGAGCATGGCACTCAAATTTAGCAGACCCCAAATGTACAGTTTTATTCACTGATGAGATGATGTGAGGTTTAATCATGGAGACAAGCAGTTGTGTGAGGTTTAATCTTGGAGACAAGCAGTTGTGTAAACCCAACAGGGTTATTCACTAAAGTGAGAATGATCAGGAATTCCAAGTGTATTTCAATTTAAAGGCCCAAGTGGCAAATTTTCTCCAAGTTACCTACGCCTTCGGTTCAGCTGCGTTGGCCTTGATTTTAAAATTCACTTTAAATTCTGGACAATTCTCACTTTAGTGAATATATCTGTACGATTATGAAATTGCCACATGAAACTTGCATACAACTCATGAGAAGAGACTTGAGAACACTTTGACAGCGCAGGTTTGGGTGAAAACACAGCAGTGGCAGAGCAAGCGACTTGCTGCAGTGGCGCAATCGGTTAGCGCGCGGTACTTATAAGGCAGTATCTGTTGAGCAATGCCAAGGTTGTGAGTTCAAGCCTCACCTGGAGCAGTTTTTGCATTTGCTTTTAATTGGTTTATCTGCAAGGTCCAGCACGGTGTCTCCAACCAGCTCTCAACGCCTCACCAGTCCTACACGATGTAAAGGGATTTGATTTTGTCCCTCTGTTTGCCCTTGTTTTTATTTGCTCTTAAATTCATCTTACTATTTTTGTTAGGGATTGCCTTTTTTTTGTAGAAGTGTTATCTTTGGCAATTTTTGTCCAAGGGGCGGAGCTTAAGCAAAGTTCCACTTTGGTTGCTAAGCGGATTTACTGACAATCCATCAGTGAAAAGAATCCAACTAAAGGACAAACTGCATACACCACGGACAGAGGAGAACAAAATAGCTGTGCCCAAATATTGAGAGTCGGCGCAAGGGAGAAAACATGATAAATATAGATCGAGGCAAGTGGTAAGGTGGATAGAAGAAGATACAAGGGGTATAAGGAAAAGAAAATTGAAAAGAAAAATGTGCATGTCGTACTTGTTTTGCCTTTGCAGCCCTCTTGTTCAATGGTTGGAACATTCCATTTTTATGACCTGAGTTTTCTTAAACTGTGCTGCCACCACGATGCGCATCTTTTTTCCGTTTACAAACAAACAAAAACTAAAGAGTTTCACTATCTTAAAGAACCTTGCCTATTGGCTGTGTGACACTGTAGGTGCAAGAGAAATAATATTGTTACAGACACTGAGCTTATTGTGTGTGGATACTAAGACAAGCTTCTGTTTTTTTTGTTTTTTTTTAATAGTTAAAATAAATTTACACATCAAGCCACAGTGGCCTAATGGATAAGGCACTGGCCTCCTAATCCAGGGATTGTGGGTTCAAGTCCCATCTGGGGTGCACCAGCATGTCTAAGGTGGTTGATCTTGAGCATGGCACTCAAATTTAGCAGACCCCAAATGTAGAGTTTTATTCACTGATGAGATGATGTGAGGTTTAATCATGGAGACAAGCAGTTGTGTGAGGTTTAATCATGGAGACAAGCAGTTGTGTGAGGTTTAATCATGGAGACAAGCAGTTCTGTAAACCCAACAGGGTTATTCACTACAGTGTAAATGATCAGGAATTCCAAGTGTATTTCAATTTAAAGTCCCAAGTGGAAAATTTTCGCCAAGTTACCTACGCCTTCGGTTCAGCTGCGTTGGACTTGATTTTAAAATTCTTTTTAAATTCTGGACAATTCTCACTTTAGTGAATATATCTGTACGATTATGAAATTGCCACATGAAACTTGCATTCAACTCCTAAGAAGAGACTTGAGAACACTTTGACAGCGCAGGTTTGGGTGAAAACACAGCAGAGGCAGAACAAGCGACTTGCTCTAGTGGCGCAATCGGTTAGCGCGCGGTACTTATAAGGCAGTATCTGTTGAGCAATGCCGAGGTTGTGAGTTCAAGCCTCACCTGGAGCAGTTTTTGCATTTGCTTTTAATTGGTTTATCTGCAAGGTCCAGCACGGTGTCTCCAACCAGCTCTCAACGCCTCACCAGTCCTACACGATGTAAAGGGATTCGATTTTGTCCCTCTGTTTGCCCTTGTTTTTATTTGCTCTTAAATTCAACTTACTATTTTTGTCAGGGATTGCCTTTTTTTTGTAGAAGTGTTATCTTTGGCAATTTTTGTCCAAGGGGCGGAGCTTAAGCAAAGTTCCACTTTGGTTGCTAAGCGGATTTACTGACAATCCATCAGTGAAAAGAATCCAACTAAAGGACAAACTGCATACACCACGGACAGAGGAGAACAAAATAGCTGTGCCCAAATATTGAGAGTCGGCGCAAGGGAGAAAACATGATAAATATAGATCGAGGCAAGTGGTAAGGTGGATAGAAGAAGATACAAGGGGTATAAGGAAAAGAAAATTGAAAAGAAAAATGTGCATGTCGTACTTGTTTTGCCTTTGCAGCCCTCTTGTTCAATGGTTGGAACATTTCATTTTTATGACCTGAGTTTTCTTAAACTGTGCTGCCACCACGATGCGCATCTTTTTTCCATTTACAAACAAACGAAAACTAAAGAGTTTCACTATCTTAAAGAACCTTGCCTATTGGCTGTGTGACACTGTAGGTGCAAGAGAAATGATATTGTTACAGACACTGAGCTTATTGTGTGTGGATACTAAGACAAGCTTCTGTTTTTTGTTTTTTGTTTTTTAACAGTAAAAAGAAATTTACACATCAAGCCCCAGTGGCCTAATGGATAAGGCACTGGCCTCCTAAGCCAGGGATTGTGGGTTCAAGTCCCATCTGGGGTGCACCAGCATGTCTAAGGTGGTTGATCTTGAGCGTGGCACTCAAATTTAGCAGACCCCAAATGTACAGTTTTATTCACTGATGAGATGATGTGAGGTTTAATCATGGAGACAAGCAGTTGTGTGAGGTTTAATCATGGATACAAGCAGTTGTGTAAAACCCAACAGGGTTATTCACTAAAGTGAAAATGATCAGGAATTTCAAGTGTATTTCAATTTAAAGGCCCAAGTGGAAAATTTTCTCCAAGTTACCTACGCCTTCGGTTCAGCTGCGTTGGCCTTGATTTTAAAATTCACTTTAAATTCTGGACAATTCTCACTTTAGTGAATATATCTGTACGATTATGAAATTGCCACATGAAACTTGCATTCAACTCATAAGAAGAGACCTGAGAACACTTTGACAGCGCAGGTTTGGGTGAAAACACAGCAGTAAAAGAGCAAGCGACTTGCACCAGTGGCGCAATCGGTTAGCGCGCGGTACTTATAAGGCAGTATCTGTTGAGCAATGCCGAGGTTGTGAGTTCAAGCCTCACCTGGAGCAGTTTTTGCATTTGCTTTTAATTGGTTTATCTGCAAGGTCCAGCACGGTGTCTCCAACCAGCTCTCAATGTCTCACCAGTCATACAGGATATAAAGGGATTCGATTTCGTCCCTCTGTTTGCCCTTGTTTTTATTTGCTCTTAAATTCATCTTACTATTTTTGTTAGGGATTGCCTTTTTTTTAGTAGAAGTGTTATCTTTGGCAATTTGTGTCCAAGGGGCGGAGCTTAAGCAAAGTTCCACTTTGGTTGCTAAGCGGATTTACTGACAATCCATCAGTGAAAAGAATCCAACTAAAGGACAAACTGCATACACCACGGACAGAGGAGAACAAAATAGCTGTGCCCAAATATTGAGAGTCGGCGCAAGGGAGAAAACATGATAAATATAGATCGAGGCAAGTGGTAAGGTGGATAGAAGAAGATACAAGGGGTATAAGGAAAAGAAAATTGAAAAGAAAAATGTGCATGTCGTACTTGTTTTGCCTTTGCAGCCCTCTTGTTCAATGGTTGGAACATTTCATTTTTATGACCTGAGTTTTCTTAAACTGTGCTGCCACCACGATGCGCATCTTTTTTCCGTTTACAAACAAACGAAAACTAAAGAGTTTCACTATCTTAAAGAACCTTGCCTATTGGCTGTGTGACACTGTAGGTGCAAGAGAAATGATATTGTTACAGACACTGAGCTTATTGTGTGTGGATACTAAGACAAGCTTCTGTTTTTTGTTTTTTGTTTTTTAACAGTAAAAAGAAATTTACACATCAAGCCCCAGTGGCCTAATGGATAAGGCACTGGCCTCCTAAGCCAGGGATTGTGGGTTCAAGTCCCATCTGGGATGCACCAGCATGTCTAAGGTGGTTGATCTTGAGCATGGCACTCAAATTTAGCAGACCCCAAATGTACAGTTTTATTCACTGATGAGATGATGTGAGGTTTAATCATGGAGACAAGCAGTTGTGTGAGGTTTAATCATGGATACAAGCAGTTGTGTAAACCCAACAGGGTTATTCACTAAAGTGAAAATGATCAGGAATTCCAAGTGTATTTCAATTTAAAGGCCCAAGTGGAAAATTTTCTCCAAGTTACCTACGCCTTCGGTTCAGCTGCGTTGGCCTTGATTTTAAAATTCACTTTAAATTCTGGACAATTCTCACTTTAGTGAATATATCTGTACGATTATGAAATTGCCACATGAAACTTGCATTCAACTCCTAAGAAGAGACTTGAGAACACTTTGACAGCGCAGGTTTGGGTGAAAACACAGCAGAAGCAGAACAAGCGACTTGCTCTAGTGGCGCAATCGGTTAGCGCGCGGTACTTATAAGGCAGTATCTGTTGAGCAATGCCGAGGTTGTGAGTTCAAGCCTCACCTGGAGCAGTTTTTGCATTTGCTTTTAATTGGTTTATCTGCAAGGTCCAGCACGGTGTCTCCAACCAGCTCTCAACGCCTCACCAGTCCTACACGATGTAAAGGGATTCGATTTTGTCCCTCTGTTTGCCCTTGTTTTTATTTGCTCTTAAATTCATCTTACTATTTTTGTTAGGGATTGCCTTTTTTTTTGTAGAAGTGTTATCTTTGGCAATTTTTGTCCAAGGGGCGGAGCTTAAGCAAAGTTCCACTTTGGTTGCTAAGCGGATTTACTGACAATCCATCAGTGAAAAGAATCCAACTAAAGGACAAACTGCATACACCACGGACAGAGGAGAACAAAATAGCTGTGCCCAAATATTGAGAGTCGGCGCAAGGGAGAAAACATGATAAATATAGATCGAGGCAAGTGGTAAGGTGGATAGAAGAAGATACAAGGGGTATAAGGAAAAGAAAATTGAAAAGAAAAATGTGCATGTCGTACTTGTTTTGCCTTTGCAGCCCTCTTGTTCAATGGTTGGAACATTCCATTTTTATGACCTGAGTTTTCTTAAACTGTGCTGCCACCACGATGCGCATCTTTTTTCCGTTTACAAACAAACGAAAACTAAAGAGTTTCACTATCTTAAAGAACCTTGCCTATTGGCTGTGTGACACTGTAGGTGCAAGAGAAATAATATTGTTACAGACACTGAGCTTATTGTGTGTGGATACTAAGACAAGCTTCTGTTTTTTTTGTTTTTTTTTAATAGTTAAAATAAATTTACACATCAAGCCACAGTGGCCTAATGGATAAGGCACTGGCCTCCTAATCCAGGGATTGTGGGTTCAAGTCCCATCTGGGGTGCACCAGCATGTCTAAGGTGGTTGATCTTGAGCATGGCACTCAAATTTAGCAGACCCCAAATGTACAGTTTTATTCACTGATGAGATGATGTGAGGTTTAATCATGGAGACAAGCAGTTGTGTGAGGTTTAATCATGGAGACAAGCAGTTGTGTGAGGTTTAATCATGGAGACAAGCAGTTCTGTAAACCCAACAGGGTTATTCACTACAGTGTAAATGATCAGGAATTCCAAGTGTATTTCAATTTAAAGTCCCAAGTGGAAAATTTTCGCCAAGTTACCTACGCCTTCGGTTCAGCTGCGTTGGACTTGATTTTAAAATTCTTTTTAAATTCTGGACAATTCTCACTTTAGTGAATATATCTGTACGATTATGAAATTGCCACATGAAACTTGCATTCAACTCCTAAGAAGAGACTTGAGAACACTTTGACAGCGCAGATTTGGGTGAAAACACAGCAGAGGCAGAACAAGCGACTTGCTCTAGTGGCGCAATCGGTTAGCGCGCGGTACTTATAAGGCAGTATCTGTTGAGCAATGCCGAGGTTGTGAGTTCAAGCCTCACCTGGAGCAGTTTTTGCATTTGCTTTTAATTGGTTTATCTGCAAGGTCCAGCACGGTGTCTCCAACCAGCTCTCAACGCCTCACCAGTCCTACACGATGTAAAGGGATTCGATTTTGTCCCTCTGTTTGCCCTTGTTTTTATTTGCTCTTAAATTCATCTTACTATTTTTGTCAGGGATTGCCTTTTTTTTGTAGAAGTGTTATCTTTGGCAATTTTTGTCCAAGGGGCGGAGCTTAAGCAAAGTTCCACTTTGGTTGCTAAGCGGATTTACTGACAATCCATCAGTGAAAAGAATCCAACTAAAGGACAAACTGCATACACCACGGACAGAGGAGAACAAAATAGCTGTGCCCAAATATTGAGAGTCGGCGCAAGGGAGAAAACATGATAAATATAGATCGAGGCAAATGGTAAGGTGGATAGAAGAAGATACAAGGGGTATAAGGAAACGAAAATTGAAAAGAAAAATGTGCATGTCGTACTTGTTTTGCCTTTGCAGCCCTCTTGTTCAATGGTTGGAACATTCCATTTTTATGACCTGAGTTTTCTTAAACTGTGCTGCCACCACGATGCGCATCTTTTTTCCGTTTACAAACAAACGAAAACTAAAGAGTTTCACTATCTTAACCCCTTAAGGACCAAACTTCTGGAATAAAAGGGAATCATGACATGTCACACACGTCATGTGTCCTTAAGGGGTTAAAGAACCTTGCCTATTGGCTGTGTGACACTGTAGGTGCAAGAGAAATGATATTGTTACAGACACTGAGCTTATTGTGTGTGGATACTAAGACAAGCTTCTGGTTTTTTTTTTTTTTTTTTTTTAACAGTTAAAAGAAATTTACACATCAAGCCCCAGTGGCCTAATGGATAAGGCACTGGCCTCCTAAGCCAGGGATTGTGTGTTCAAGTCCCATCTGGGGTGCACCAACATGTCTAAGGTGGTTGATCTTGAGCATGGCACTCAAATTTAGCAGACCCCAAATGTACAGTTTTATTCACTGATGAGATGATGTGAGGTTTAATCATGGAGACAAGCAGTTGTGTGAGGTTTAATCTTGGAGACAAGCAGTTGTGTAAACCCAACAGGGTTATTCACTAAAGTGAGAATGATCAGGAATTCCAAGTGTATTTCAATTTAAAGGCCCAAGTGGAAAATTTTCTCCAAGTTACCTACGCCTTCGGTTCAGCTGCGTTGGCCTTGATTTTAAAATTCACTTTAAATTCTGGACAATTCTCACTTTAGTGAATATATCTGTACGATTTTGAAATTGCCACATGAAACTTGCATTTAACTCATAAGAAGAGACTTGAGAACACTTTGACAGCGCAGGTTTGGGTGAAAACACGGCAGTAACAGAGCAAGCGACTTGCTGCAGTGGCGCAATCAGTTAGCGCGCGGTACTTATAAGGCAGTATCTGTTGAGCAATGCCAAGGTTGTGAGTTCAAGCCTCACCTGGAGCAGTTTTTGCATTTGCTTTTAATTGGTTTATCTGCAAGGTCCAGCACGGTGTCTCCAACCAGCTCTCAACGCCTCACCAGTCCTACACGATGTAAAGGGATTTGATTTTGTCCCTCTGTTTGCCCTTGTTTTTATTTGCTCTTAAATTCATCTTACTATTTTTGTTAGGGATTGCCTTTTTTTTGTAGAAGTGTTATCTTTGGCAATTTTTGTCCAAGGGGCGGAGCTTAAGCAAAGTTCCACTTTGGTTGCTAAGCGGATTTACTGACAATCCATCAGTGAAAAGAATCCAACTAAAGGACAAACTGCATACACCACGGACAGAGGAGAACAAAATAGCTGTGCCCAAATATTGAGAGTCGGCGCAAGGGAGAAAACATGATAAATATAGATCGAGGCAAGTGGTAAGGTGGATAGAAGAAGATACAAGGGGTATAAGGAAAAGAAAATTGAAAAGAAAAATGTGCATGTCGTACTTGTTTTGCCTTTGCAGCCCTCTTGTTCAATGGTTGGAACATTCCATTTTTATGACCTGAGTTTTCTTAAACTGTGCTGCCACCACGATGCGCATCTTTTTTCCGTTTACAAACAAACGAAAACTAAAGAGTTTCACTATCTTAAAGAACCTTGCCTATTGGCTGTGTGACACTGTAGGTGCAAGAGAAATAATATTGTTACAGACACTGAGCTTATTGTGTGTGGATACTAAGACAAGCTTCTGTTTTTTTTGTTTTTTTTTAATAGTTAAAATAAATTTACACATCAAGCCACAGTGGCCTAATGGATAAGGCACTGGCCTCCTAATCCAGGGATTGTGGGTTCAAGTCCCATCTGGGGTGCACCAGCATGTCTAAGGTGGTTGATCTTGAGCATGGCACTCAAATTTAGCAGACCCCAAATGTACAGTTTTATTCACTGATGAGATGATGTGAGGTTTAATCATGGAGACAAGCAGTTGTGTGAGGTTTAATCATGGAGACAAGCAGTTGTGTGAGGTTTAATCATGGAGACAAGCAGTTCTGTAAACCCAACAGGGTTATTCACTACAGTGTAAATGATCAGGAATTCCAAGTGTATTTCAATTTAAAGTCCCAAGTGGAAAATTTTCGCCAAGTTACCTACGCCTTCGGTTCAGCTGCGTTGGACTTGATTTTAAAATTCTTTTTAAATTCTGGACAATTCTCACTTTAGTGAATATATCTGTACGATTATGAAATTGCCACATGAAACTTGCATTCAACTCCTAAGAAGAGACTTGAGAACACTTTGACAGCGCAGATTTGGGTGAAAACACAGCAGAGGCAGAACAAGCGACTTGCTCTAGTGGCGCAATCGGTTAGCGCGCGGTACTTATAAGGCAGTATCTGTTGAGCAATGCCGAGGTTGTGAGTTCAAGCCTCACCTGGAGCAGTTTTTGCATTTGCTTTTAATTGGTTTATCTGCAAGGTCCAGCACGGTGTCTCCAACCAGCTCTCAACGCCTCACCAGTCCTACACGATGTAAAGGGATTCGATTTTGTCCCTCTGTTTGCCCTTGTTTTTATTTGCTCTTAAATTCATCTTACTATTTTTGTCAGGGATTGCCTTTTTTTTGTAGAAGTGTTATCTTTGGCAATTTTTGTCCAAGGGGCGGAGCTTAAGCAAAGTTCCACTTTGGTTGCTAAGCGGATTTACTGACAATCCATCAGTGAAAAGAATCCAACTAAAGGACAAACTGCATACACCACGGACAGAGGAGAACAAAATAGCTGTGCCCAAATATTGAGAGTCGGCGCAAGGGAGAAAACATGATAAATATAGATCGAGGCAAATGGTAAGGTGGATAGAAGAAGATACAAGGGGTATAAGGAAACGAAAATTGAAAAGAAAAATGTGCATGTCGTACTTGTTTTGCCTTTGCAGCCCTCTTGTTCAATGGTTGGAACATTCCATTTTTATGACCTGAGTTTTCTTAAACTGTGCTGCCACCACGATGCGCATCTTTTTTCCGTTTACAAACAAACGAAAACTAAAGAGTTTCACTATCTTAACCCCTTAAGGACCAAACTTCTGGAATAAAAGGGAATCATGACATGTCACACACGTCATGTGTCCTTAAGGGGTTAAAGAACCTTGCCTATTGGCTGTGTGACACTGTAGGTGCAAGAGAAATGATATTGTTACAGACACTGAGCTTATTGTGTGTGGATACTAAGACAAGCTTCTGTTTTTTTTTTTTTTTTTTTTTTAACAGTTAAAAGAAATTTACACATCAAGCCCCAGTGGCCTAATGGATAAGGCACTGGCCTCCTAAGCCAGGGATTGTGTGTTCAAGTCCCATCTGGGGTGCACCAGCATGTCTAAGGTGGTTGATCTTGAGCATGGCACTCAAATTTAGCAGACCCCAAATGTACAGTTTTATTCACTGATGAGATGATGTGAGGTTTAATCATGGAGACAAGCAGTTGTGTGAGGTTTAATCTTGGAGACAAGCAGTTGTGTAAACCCAACAGGGTTATTCACTAAAGTGAGAATGATCAGGAATTCCAAGTGTATTTCAATTTAAAGGCCCAAGTGGCAAATTTTCTCCAAGTTACCTACGCCTTCGGTTCAGCTGCGTTGGCCTTGATTTTAAAATTCACTTTAAATTCTGGACAATTCTCACTTTAGTGAATATATCTGTACGATTATGAAATTGCCACATGAAACTTGCATTCAACTCATAAGAAGAGATTTGAGAACACTTTGACAGCGCAGGTTTGGGTGAAAACACAGCAGTGGCAGAGCAAGCGACTTGCTGCAGTGGCGCAATCAGTTAGCGCGCGGTACTTATAAGGCAGTATCTGTTGAGCAATGCCGAGGTTGTGAGTTCAAGCCTCACCTGGAGCAGTTTTTGCATTTGCTTTTAATTGGTTTATCTGCAAGGTCCAGCACGGTGTCTCCAACCAGCTCTCAACGCCTCACCAGTCCTACACGATGTAAAGGGATTTGATTTTGTCCCTCTGTTTGCCCTTGTTTTTATTTGCTCTTAAATTCATCTTACTATTTTTGTTAGGGATTGCCTTTTTTTTGTAGAAGTGTTATCTTTGGCAATTTTTGTCCAAGGGGCGGAGCTTAAGCAAAGTTCCACTTTGGTTGCTAAGCGGATTTACTGACAATCCATCAGTGAAAAGAATCCAACTAAAGGACAAACTGCATACACCACGGACAGAGGAGAACAAAATAGCTGTGCCCAAATATTGAGAGTCGGCGCAAGGGAGAAAACATGATAAATATAGATCGAGGCAAATGGTAAGGTGGATAGAAGAAGATACAAGGGGTATAAGGAAAAGAAAATTGAAAAGAAAAATTTGCATGTCGTACTTGTTTTGCCTTTGCAGCCCTCTTGTTCAATGGTTGGAACATTCCATTTTTATGACCTGAGTTTTCTTAAACTGTGCTGCCACCACGATGCGCATCTTTTTTCCGTTTACAAACAAACGAAAACTAAAGAGTTTCACTATCTTAAAGAACCTTGCCTATTGGCTGTGTGACACTGTAGGTGCAAGAGAAATGATATTGTTACAGACACTGAGCTTATTGTGTGTGGATACTAAGACAAGCTTCTGGTTTTTTTTTTTTTTTTTTTTAACAGTTAAAAGAAATTTACACATCAAGCCCCAGTGGCCGAATGGATAAGGCACTGGCCTCCTAAGCCAGGGATTGTGGGTTCAAGTCCCATCTGGGGTGCACCAGCATGTCTAAGGTGGTTGATCTTGAGCATGGCACTCAAATTTAGCAGACCCCAAATGTACAGTTTTATTCACTGATGAGATGATGTGAGGTTTAATCATGGAGACAAGCAGTTGTGTGAGGTTTAATCATGGATACAAGCAGTTGTGTAAAACCCAACAGGGTTATTCACTAAAGTGAAAATGATCAGGAATTCCAAGTGTATTTCAATTTAAAGGCCCAAGTGGAAAATTTTCTCCAAGTTACCTACGCCTTCGGTTCAGCTGCGTTGGCCTTGATTTTAAAATTCACTTTAAATTCTGGACAATTCTCACTTTAGTGAATATATCTGTACGATTATGAAATTGCCACATGAAACTTGCATTCAACTCATAAGAAGAGACTTGAGAACACTTTGACAGCGCAGGTTTGGGTGAAAACACAGCAGTAACAGAGCAAGCGACTTGCTCCAGTGGCGCAATCGGTTAGCGCGCGGTACTTATAAGGCAGTATCTGTTGAGCAATGCCGAGGTTGTGAGTTCAAGCCTCACCTGGAGCAGTTTTTGCATTTGCTTTTAATTGGTTTATCTGCAAGGTCCAGCACGGTGTCTCCAACCAGCTCTCAATGCCTCACCAGTCCTACAGGATGTAAAGGGATTCGATTTTGTCCCTCTGTTTGCCCTTGTTTTTATTTGCTCTTAAATTCATCTTACTATTTTTGTTAGGGATTGCCTTTTTTTTAGTAGAAGTGTTATCTTTGGCAATTTGTGTCCAAGGGGCGGAGCTTAAGCAAAGTTCCACTTTGGTTGCTAAGCGGATTTACTGACAATCCATCAGTGAAAAGAATCCAACTAAAGGACAAACTGCATACACCACGGACAGAGGAGAACAAAATAGCTGTGCCCAAATATTGAGAGTCGGCGCAAGGGAGAAAACATGATAAATATAGATCGAGGCAAGTGGTAAGGTGGATAGAAGAAGATACAAGGGGTATAAGGAAACGAAAATTGAAAAGAAAAATTTGCATGTCGTACTTGTTTTGCCTTTGCAGCCCTCTTGTTCAATGGTTGGAACATTCCATTTTTATGACCTGAGTTTTCTTAAACTGTGCTGCCACCACGATGCGCATCTTTTTTCCGTTTACAAACAAACGAAAACTAAAGAGTTTCACTATCTTAACCCCTTAAGGACCAAACTTCTGGAATAAAAGGGAATCATGACATGTCACACACGTCATGTGTCCTTAAGGGGTTAAAGAACCTTGCCTATTGGCTGTGTGACACTGTAGGTGCAAGAGAAATGATATTGTTACAGACACTGAGCTTATTGTGTGTGGATACTAAGACAAGCTTCTGGTTTTTTTTTTTTTTTTTTTTTAACAGTTAAAAGAAATTTACACATCAAGCCCCAGTGGCCTAATGGATAAGGCACTGGCCTCCTAAGCCAGGGATTGTGTGTTCAAGTCCCATCTGGGGTGCACCAACATGTCTAAGGTGGTTGATCTTGAGCATGGCACTCAAATTTAGCAGACCCCAAATGTACAGTTTTATTCACTGATGAGATGATGTGAGGTTTAATCATGGAGACAAGCAGTTGTGTGAGGTTTAATCTTGGAGACAAGCAGTTGTGTAAACCCAACAGGGTTATTCACTAAAGTGAGAATGATCAGGAATTCTAAGTGTATTTCAATTTAAAGGCCCAAGTGGAAAATTTTCTCCAAGTTACCTACGCCTTCGGTTCAGCTGCGTTGGCCTTGATTTTAAAATTCACTTTAAATTCTGGACAATTCTCACTTTAGTGAATATATCTGTACGATTTTGAAATTGCCACATGAAACTTGCATTTAACTCATAAGAAGAGACTTGAGAACACTTTGACAGCGCAGGTTTGGGTGAAAACACGGCAGTAACAGAGCAAGCGACTTGCTGCAGTGGCGCAATCAGTTAGCGCGCGGTACTTATAAGGCAGTATCTGTTGAGCAATGCCAAGGTTGTGAGTTCAAGCCTCACCTGGAGCAGTTTTTGCATTTGCTTTTAATTGGTTTATCTGCAAGGTCCAGCACGGTGTCTCCAACCAGCTCTCAACGCCTCACCAGTCCTACACGATGTAAAGGGATTTGATTTTGTCCCTCTGTTTGCCCTTGTTTTTATTTGCTCTTAAATTCATCTTACTATTTTTGTTAGGGATTGCCTTTTTTTTGTAGAAGTGTTATCTTTGGCAATTTTTGTCCAAGGGGCGGAGCTTAAGCAAAGTTCCACTTTGGTTGCTAAGCGGATTTACTGACAATCCATCAGTGAAAAGAATCCAACTAAAGGACAAACTGCATACACCACGGACAGAGGAGAACAAAATAGCTGTGCCCAAATATTGAGAGTCGGCGCAAGGGAGAAAACATGATAAATATAGATCGAGGCAAGTGGTAAGGTGGATAGAAGAAGATACAAGGGGTATAAGGAAAAGAAAATTGAAAAGAAAAATGTGCATGTCGTACTTGTTTTGCCTTTGCAGCCCTCTTGTTCAATGGTTGGAACATTCCATTTTTATGACCTGAGTTTTCTTAAACTGTGCTGCCACCACGATGCGCATCTTTTTTCCGTTTACAAACAAACGAAAACTAAAGAGTTTCACTATCTTAAAGAACCTTGCCTATTGGCTGTGTGACACTGTAGGTGCAAGAGAAATAATATTGTTACAGACACTGAGCTTATTGTGTGTGGATACTAAGACAAGCTTCTGTTTTTTTTGTTTTTTTTTTAATAGTTAAAATAAATTTACACATCAAGCCACAGTGGCCTAATGGATAAGGCACTGGCCTCCTAATCCAGGGATTGTGGGTTCAAGTCCCATCTGGGGTGCACCAGCATGTCTAAGGTGGTTGATCTTGAGCATGGCACTCAAATTTAGCAGACCCCAAATGTACAGTTTTATTCACTGATGAGATGATGTGAGGTTTAATCATGGAGACAAGCAGTTGTGTGAGGTTTAATCATGGATACAAGCAGTTGTGTAAACCCAACAGGGTTATTCACTAAAGTGAAAATGATCAGGAATTCCAAGTGTATTTCAATTTAAAGGCCCAAGTGGAAAATTTTCTCCAAGTTACCTACGCCTTCGGTTCAGCTGCGTTGGCCTTGATTTTAAAATTCACTTTAAATTCTGGACAATTCTCACTTTAGTGAATATATCTGTACGATTATGAAATTGCCACATGAAACTTGCATTCAACTCCTAAGAAGAGACTTGAGAACACTTTGACAGCGCAGGTTTGGGTGAAAACACAGCAGAGGCAGAACAAGCGACTTGCTCTAGTGGCGCAATCGTTTAGCGCGCGGTACTTATAAGGCAGTATCTGTTGAGCAATGCCGAGGTTGTGAGTTCAAGCCTCACCTGGAGCAGTTTTTGCATTTGCTTTTAATTGGTTTATCTGCAAGGTCCAGCACGGTGTCTCCAACCAGCTCTCAACGCCTCACCAGTCCTACACGATGTAAAGGGATTCGATTTTGTCCCTCTGTTTGCCCTTGTTTTTATTTGCTCTTAAATTCATCTTACTATTTTTGTTAGGGATTGCCTTTTTTTTGTAGAAGTGTTATCTTTGGCAATTTTTGTCCAAGGGGCGGAGCTTAAGCAAAGTTCCACTTTGGTTGCTAAGCGGATTTACTGACAATCCATCAGTGAAAAGAATCCAACTAAAGGACAAACTGCATACACCACGGACAGAGGAGAACAAAATAGCTGTGCCCAAATATTGAGAGTCGGCGCAAGGGAGAAAACATGATAAATATAGATCGAGGCAAGTGGTAAGGTGGATAGAAGAAGATACAAGGGGTATAAGGAAAAGAAAATTGAAAAGAAAGATTTGCATGTCGTACTTGTTTTGCCTTTGCAGCCCTCTTGTTCAATGGTTGGAACATTCCATTTTTATGACCTGAGTTTTCTTAAACTGTGCTGCCACCACGATGCGCATCTTTTTTCCGTTTACAAACAAATGAAAACTAAAGAGTTTCACTATCTTAAAGAACCTTGCCTATTGGCTGTGTGACACTGTAGGTGCAAGAGAAATGATATTGTTACAGACACTGAGCTTATTGTGTGTGGATACTAAGACAAGCTTCTGGTTTTTTTTTTTTTTTTTTTAACAGTTAAAAGAAATTTACACATCAAGCCCCAGTGGCCGAATGGATAAGGCACTGGCCTCCTAAGCCAGGGATTGTGGGTTCAAGTCCCATCTGGGGTGCACCAGCATGTCTAAGGTGGTTGATCTTGAGCATGGCACTCAAATTTAGCAGACCCCAAATGTACAGTTTTATTCACTGATGAGATGATGTGAGGTTTAATCATGGAGACAAGCAGTTGTGTGAGGTTTAATCATGGATACAAGCAGTTGTGTAAAACCCAACAGGGTTATTCACTAAAGTGAAAATGATCAGGAATTCCAAGTGTATTTCAATTTAAAGGCCCAAGTGGAAAATTTTCTCCAAGTTACCTACGCCTTCGGTTCAGCTGCGTTGGCCTTGATTTTAAAATTCACTTTAAATTCTGGACAATTCTCACTTTAGTGAATATATCTGTACGATTATGAAATTGCCACATGAAACTTGCATTCAACTCATAAGAAGAGACTTGAGAACACTTTGACAGCGCAGGTTTGGGTGAAAACACAGCAGTAACAGAGCAAGCGACTTGCTCCAGTGGCGCAATCGGTTAGCGCGCGGTACGTATAAGGCAGTATCTGTTGAGCAATGCCGAGGTTGTGAGTTCAAGCCTCACCTGGAGCAGTTTTTGCATTTGCTTTTAATTGGTTTATCTGCAAGGTCCAGCACGGTGTCTCCAACCAGCTCTCAATGCCTCACCAGTCCTACAGGATGTAAAGGGATTCGATTTTGTCCCTCTGTTTGCCCTTGTTTTTATTTGCTCTTAAATTCATCTTACTATTTTTGTTAGGGATTGCCTTTTTTTTAGTAGAAGTGTTATCTTTGGCAATTTGTGTCCAAGGGGCGGAGCTTAAGCAAAGTTCCACTTTGGTTGCTAAGCGGATTTACTGACAATCCATCAGTGAAAAGAATCCAACTAAAGGACAAACTGCATACACCACGGACAGAGGAGAACAAAATAGCTGTGCCCAAATATTGAGAGTCGGCGCAAGGGAGAAAACATGATAAATATAGATCGAGGCAAGTGGTAAGGTGGATAGAAGAAGATACAAGGGGTATAAGGAAAAGAAAATTGAAAAGAAAAATGTGCATGTCGTACTTGTTTTGCCTTTGCAGCCCTCTTGTTCAATGGTTGGAACATTTCATTTTTATGACCTGAGTTTTCTTAAACTGTGCTGCCACCACGATGCGCATCTTTTTTCCGTTTACAAACAAACGAAAACTAAAGAGTTTCACTATCTTAAAGAACCTTGCCTATTGGCTGTGTGACACTGTAGGTGCAAGAGAAATGATATTGTTACAGACACTGAGCTTATTGTGTGTGGATACTAAGACAAGCTTCTGTTTTTTGTTTTTTGTTTTTTAACAGTAAAAAGAAATTTACACATCAATCCCCAGTGGCCTAATGGATAAGGCACTGGCCTCCTAAGCCAGGGATTGTGGGTTCAAGTCCCATCTGGGGTGCACCAGCATGTCTAAGGTGGTTGATCTTGAGCATGGCACTCAAATTTAGCAGACCCCAAATGTACAGTTTTATTCACTGATGAGATGATGTGAGGTTTAATCATGGAGACAAGCAGTTGTGTGAGGTTTAATCATGGATACAAGCAGTTGTGTAAACCCAACAGGGTTATTCACTAAAGTGAAAATGATCAGGAATTCCAAGTGTATTTCAATTTAAAGGCCCAAGTGGAAAATTTTCTCCAAGTTACCTACGCCTTCGGTTCAGCTGCGTTGGCCTTGATTTTAAAATTCACTTTAAATTCTGGACAATTCTCACTTTAGTGAATATATCTGTACGATTATGAAATTGCCACATGAAACTTGCATTCAACTCCTAAGAAGAGACTTGAGAACACTTTGACAGCGCAGGTTTGGGTGAAAACACAGCAGAGGCAGAACAAGCGACTTGCTCTAGTGGCGCAATCGTTTAGCGCGCGGTACTTATAAGGCAGTATCTGTTGAGCAATGCCGAGGTTGTGAGTTCAAGCCTCACCTGGAGCAGTTTTTGCATTTGCTTTTAATTGGTTTATCTGCAAGGTCCAGCACGGTGTCTCCAACCAGCTCTCAACGCCTCACCAGTCCTACACGATGTAAAGGGATTCGATTTTGTCCCTCTGTTTGCCCTTGTTTTTATTTGCTCTTAAATTCATCTTACTATTTTTGTTAGGGATTGCCTTTTTTTTGTAGAAGTGTTATCTTTGGCAATTTTTGTCCAAGGGGCGGAGCTTAAGCAAAGTTCCACTTTGGTTGCTAAGCGGATTTACTGACAATCCATCAGTGAAAAGAATCCAACTAAAGGACAAACTGCATACACCACGGACAGAGGAGAACAAAATAGCTGTGCCCAAATATTGAGAGTCGGCGCAAGGGAGAAAACATGATAAATATAGATCGAGGCAAGTGGTAAGGTGGATAGAAGAAGATACAAGGGGTATAAGGAAAAGAAAATTGAAAAGAAAAATGTGCATGTCGTACTTGTTTTGCCTTTGCAGCCCTCTTGTTCAATGGTTGGAACATTCCATTTTTATGACCTGAGTTTTCTTAAACTGTGCTGCCACCACGATGCGCATCTTTTTTCCGTTTACAAACAAACGAAAACTCAAGAGTTTCACTATCTTAAATAACCTTGCCTATTGGCTGTGTGACACTGTAGGTGCAAGAGAAATGATATTGTTACAGACACTGAGCTTATTGTGTGTGGATACTAAGACAAGCTTCTGGTTTTTTTTTTTTTTTTTTTAACAGTTAAAAGAAATTTACACATCAAGCCCCAGTGGCCGAATGGATAAGGCACTGGCCTCCTAAGCCAGGGATTGTGGGTTCAAGTCCCATCTGGGGTGCACCAGCATGTCTAAGGTGGTTGATCTTGAGCATGGCACTCAAATTTAGCAGACCCCAAATGTACAGTTTTATTCACTGATGAGATGATGTGAGGTTTAATCATGGAGACAAGCAGTTGTGTGAGGTTTAATCATGGATACAAGCAGTTGTGTAAAACCCAACAGGGTTATTCACTAAAGTGAAAATGATCAGGAATTCCAAGTGTATTTCAATTTAAAGGCCCAAGTGGAAAATTTTCTCCAAGTTACCTACGCCTTCGGTTCAGCTGCGTTGGCCTTGATTTTAAAATTCACTTTAAATTCTGGACAATTCTCACTTTAGTGAATATATCTGTACGATTATGAAATTGCCACATGAAACTTGCATTCAACTCATAAGAAGAGACTTGAGAACACTTTGACAGCGCAGGTTTGGGTGAAAACACAGCAGTAACAGAGCAAGCGACTTGCTCCAGTGGCGCAATCGGTTAGCGCGCGGTACGTATAAGGCAGTATCTGTTGAGCAATGCCGAGGTTGTGAGTTCAAGCCTCACCTGGAGCAGTTTTTGCATTTGCTTTTAATTGGTTTATCTGCAAGGTCCAGCACGGTGTCTCCAACCAGCTCTCAATGCCTCACCAGTCCTACAGGATGTAAAGGGATTCGATTTTGTCCCTCTGTTTGCCCTTGTTTTTATTTGCTCTTAAATTCATCTTACTATTTTTGTTAGGGATTGCCTTTTTTTTAGTAGAAGTGTTATCTTTGGCAATTTGTGTCCAAGGGGCGGAGCTTAAGCAAAGTTCCACTTTGGTTGCTAAGCGGATTTACTGACAATCCATCAGTGAAAAGAATCCAACTAAAGGACAAACTGCATACACCACGGACAGAGGAGAACAAAATAGCTGTGCCCAAATATTGAGAGTCGGCGCAAGGGAGAAAACATGATAAATATAGATCGAGGCAAGTGGTAAGGTGGATAGAAGAAGATACAAGGGGTATAAGGAAAAGAAAATTGAAAAGAAAAATGTGCATGTCGTACTTGTTTTGCCTTTGCAGCCCTCTTGTTCAATGGTTGGAACATTTCATTTTTATGACCTGAGTTTTCTTAAACTGTGCTGCCACCACGATGCGCATCTTTTTTCCGTTTACAAACAAACGAAAACTAAAGAGTTTCACTATCTTAAAGAACCTTGCCTATTGGCTGTGTGACACTGTAGGTGCAAGAGAAATGATATTGTTACAGACACTGAGCTTATTGTGTGTGGATACTAAGACAAGCTTCTGTTTTTTGTTTTTTGTTTTTTAACAGTAAAAAGAAATTTACACATCAATCCCCAGTGGCCTAATGGATAAGGCACTGGCCTCCTAAGCCAGGGATTGTGGGTTCAAGTCCCATCTGGGGTGCACCAGCATGTCTAAGGTGGTTGATCTTGAGCATGGCACTCAAATTTAGCAGACCCCAAATGTACAGTTTTATTCACTGATGAGATGATGTGAGGTTTAATCATGGAGACAAGCAGTTGTGTGAGGTTTAATCATGGATACAAGCAGTTGTGTAAACCCAACAGGGTTATTCACTAAAGTGAAAATGATCAGGAATTCCAAGTGTATTTCAATTTAAAGGCCCAAGTGGAAAATTTTCTCCAAGTTATCTACGCCTTCGGTTCAGCTGCGTTGGCCTTGATTTTAAAATTCACTTTAAATTCTGGACAATTCTCACTTTAGTGAATATATCTGTACGATTATGAAATTGCCACATGAAACTTGCATTCAACTCCTAAGAAGAGACTTGAGAACACTTTGACAGCGCAGGTTTGGGTGAAAACACAGCAGAGGCAGAACAAGCGACTTGCTCTAGTGGCGCAATCGTTTAGCGCGCGATACTTATAAGGCAGTATCTGTTGAGCAATGCCGAGGTTGTGAGTTCAAGCCTCACCTGGAGCAGTTTTTGCATTTGCTTTTAATTGGTTTATCTGCAAGGTCCAGCACGGTGTCTCCAACCAGCTCTCAACGCCTCACCAGTCCTACACGATGTAAAGGGATTCGATTTTGTCCCTCTGTTTGCCCTTGTTTTTATTTGCTCTTAAATTCATCTTACTATTTTTGTTAGGGATTGCCTTTTTTTTGTAGAAGTGTTATCTTTGGCAATTTTTGTCCAAGGGGCGGAGCTTAAGCAAAGTTCCACTTTGGTTGCTAAGCGGATTTACTGACAATCCATCAGTGAAAAGAATCCAACTAAAGGACAAACTGCATACACCACGGACAGAGGAGAACAAAATAGCTGTGCCCAAATATTGAGAGTCGGCGCAAGGGAGAAAACATGATAAATATAGATCGAGGCAAGTGGTAAGGTGGATAGAAGAAGATACAAGGGGTATAAGGAAAAGAAAATTGAAAAGAAAAATGTGCATGTCGTACTTGTTTTGCCTTTGCAGCCCTCTTGTTCAATGGTTGGAACATTCCATTTTTATGACCTGAGTTTTCTTAAACTGTGCTGCCACCACGATGCGCATCTTTTTTCCGTTTACAAACAAACGAAAACTCAAGAGTTTCACTATCTTAAATAACCTTGCCTATTGGCTGTGTGACACTGTAGGTGCAAGAGAAATTATATTGTTACAGACACTGAGCTTATTGTGTGTGGATACTAAGACAAGCTTCTGTTTTTTTTGTTTTTTTTTAACAGTTAAAATAAATTTACACATCAAGCCCCAGTGGCCTAATGGATAAGGCACTGGCCTCCTAAGCCAGGGATTGTGGGTTCAAGTCCCATCTGGGGTGCACCAGCATGTCTAAGGTGGTTGATCTTGAGCATGGCACTCAAATGTAGCAGACCCCAAATGTACAGTTTTATTCACTGATGAGATGATGTGAGGTTTAATCATGGAGACAAGCAGTTGTGTGAGGTTTAATCATGGATACAAGCAGTTGTGTAAACCCAACAGGGTTATTCACTAAAGTGAAAATGATCAGGAATTCCAAGTGTATTTCAATTTAAAGGCCCAAGTGGAAAATTTTCTCCAAGTTACCTACGCCTTCGGTTCAGCTGCGTTGGCCTTGATTTTAAAATTCTCTTTATATTCTGGACAATTCTCACTTTAGTGAATATATCTGTACGATTATGAAATTGCCACATGAAACTTGCATTCAACTCATAAGAAGAGACTTGAGAACACTTTGACAGCGCAGGTTTGGGTGAAAACAAAGCAGTCGCAGAGCCAGCGACTTGCTCCAGTGGTGCAATCGGTTAGTGCGCGGTACTTATAAGGCAGTATCTGTTGAGCAATGCCGAGGTTGTGAGTTCAAGCCTCACCTGGAGCAGTTTTTGCATTTGCTTTTAATTGGTTTATCTGCAAGGTCCAGCACGGTGTCTCCAACCAGCTCTCAACGCCTCACCAGTCCTACACGATGTAAAGGGATTCGATTTTGTCCCTCTGTTTGCCCTTGTTTTTATTTGCTCTTAAATTCATCTTACTATTTTTGTTAGGGATTGCCTTTTTTTTGTAGAAGTGTTATCTTTGGCAATTTTTGTCCAAGGGGCGGAGCTTAAGCAAAGTTCCACTTTGGTTGCTAAGCGGATTTACTGACAATCCATCAGTGAAAAGAATCCAACTAAAGGACAAACTGCATACACCACGGACAGAGGAGAACAAAATAGCTGTGCCCAAATATTGAGAGTCGGCGCAAGGGAGAAAACATGATAAATATAGATCGAGGCAAGTGGTAAGGTGGATAGAAGAAGATACAAGGGGTATAAGGAAAAGAAAATTGAAAAGAAAAATGTGCATGTCGTACTTGTTTTGCCTTTGCAGCCCTCTTGTTCAATGGTTGGAACATTCCATTTTTATGACCTGAGTTTTCTTAAACTGTGCTGCCACCACGATGCGCATCTTTTTTCCGTTTACAAACAAACGAAAACTAAAGAGTTTCACTATCTTAAAGAACCTTGCCTATTGGCTGTGTGACACTGTAGGTGCAAGAGAAATAATATTGTTACAGACACTGAGCTTATTGTGTGTGGATACTAAGACAAGCTTCTGTTTTTTTTTAACAGTTAAAAGAAATTTACACATCAAGCCCCAGTGGCCTAATGGATAAGGCACTGGCCTCCTAAGCCAGGGATTGTGGGTTCAAGTCCCATATGGGGTGCACCAGCATGTCTAAGGTGGTTGATCTTGAGCATGGAACTCAAATTTAGCAGACCCCAAATGTACAGTTTTATTCACTGATGAGATGATGTGAGGTTTAATCATGGAGACAAGCAGTTCTGTAAACCCAACAGGGTTATTCACTAAAGTGTAAATGATCAGGAATTCCAAGTGTATTTCAATTTAAAGTCCCAAGTGGAAAATTTTCGCCAAGTTACCTACGCCTTCGGTTCAGCTGCGTTGGCCTTGATTTTAAAATTCACTTTAAATTCTGGACAATTCTCACTTTAGTGAATATATCTGTACGATTATGAAATTGCCACATGAAACTTGCATTCAACTCATAAGAAGATACTTGAGAACACTTTGACAGCGCAGGTTTGGGTGAAAACACAGCAGTGGCAGAGCAAGCGACTTGCTGCAGTGGCGCAATCGGTTAGCGCGCGGTACTTATAAGGCAGTATCTGATGAGCAATGCCGAGGTTGTGAGTTCAAGCCTCAAATGGAGCAGTTTTTGCATTTGCTTTTAATTGGTTTATCTGCAAGGTCCAGCACGGTGTCTCCAACCAGCTCTCAACGCCTCACCAGTCCTACACGATGTAAAGGGATTCGATTTTGTCCCTCTGTTTGCCCTTGTTTTTATTTGCTCTTAAATTCATCTTACTATTTTTGTTAGGGATTGCCTTTTTTTTGTAGAAGTGTTATCTTTGGCAATTTTTGTCCAAGGGGCGGAGCTTAAGCAAAGTTCCACTTTGGTTGCTAAGCGGATTTACTGACAATCCATCAGTGAAAAGAATCCAACTAAAGGACAAACTGCATACACCACGGACAGAGGAGAACAAAATAGCTGTGCCCAAATATTGAGAGTCGGCGCAAGGGAGAAAACATGATAAATATAGATCGAGGCAAGTGGTAAGGTGGATAGAAGAAGATACAAGGGGTATAAGGAAAAGAAAATTGAAAAGAAAGATTTGCATGTCGTACTTGTTTTGCCTTTGCAGCCCTCTTGTTCAATGGTTGGAACATTCCATTTTTATGACCTGAGTTTTCTTAAACTGTGCTGCCACCACGATGCGCATCTTTTTTCCGTTTACAAACAAACGAAAACTAAAGAGTTTCACTATCTTAAAGAACCTTGCCTATTGGCTGTGTGACACTGTAGGTGCAAGAGAAATAATATTGTTACAGACACTGAGCTTATTGTGTGTGGATACTAAGACAAGCTTCTGTTTTTTTTTAACAGTTAAAAGAAATTTACACATCAAGCCTAATGGATAAGGCACTGGCCTCCTAAGCCAGGGATTGTGGGTTCAAGTCCCATCTGGGGTGCACCAGCATGTCTAAGGTGGTTGATCTTGAGCATGGCACTCAAATTTAGCAGACCCCAAATGTACAGTTTTATTCACTGATGAGATGATGTGAGGTTTAATCATGGAGACAAGCACTTGTGTGAGGTTTAATCATGGATACAAGCAGTTGTGTAAACCCAACAGGGTTATTCACTAAAGTGAAAATGATCAGGAATTCCAAGTGTATTTCAATTTAAAGGCCCAAGTGGAAAATTTTCTCCAAGTTACCTACGCCTTCGGTTCAGCTGCGTTGGCCTTGATTTTAAAATTCACTTTAAATTCTGGACAATTCTCACTTTAGTGAATATATCTGTACGATTATGAAATTGCCACATGAAACTTGCATTCAACTCATAAGAAGAGACTTGAGAACACTTTGACAGCGCAGGTTTGGGTGAAAACACAGCAGTGGCAGAGCAAGCGACTTGCTCCAGTGGTGCAATCGGTTAGCGCGCGGTACTTATAAGGCAGTATCTGTTGAGCAATGCCGAGGTTGTGAGTTCAAGCCTCACCTGGAGCAGTTTTTGCATTTGCTTTTAATTGGTTTATCTGCAAGGTCCAGCACGGTGTCTCCAACCAGCTCTCAACGCCTCACCAGTCCTACAGGATGTAAAGGGATTCGATTTTGTCCCTCTGTTTGCCCTTGTTTTTATTTGCTCTTAAATTCATCTTACTATTTTTGTCAGGGATTGCCTTTTTTTTGTAGAAGTGTTATCTTTGGCAATTTTTGTCCAAGGGGCGGAGCTTAAGCAAAGTTCCACTTTGGTTGCTAAGCGGATTTACTGACAATCCATCAGTGAAAAGAATCCAACTAAAGGACAAACTGCATACACCACGGACAGAGGAGAACAAAATAGCTGTGCCCAAATATTGAGAGTCGGCGCAAGGGAGAAAACATGATAAATATAGATCGAGGCAAATGGTAAGGTGGATAGAAGAAGATACAAGGGGTATAAGGAAACGAAAATTGAAAAGAAAAATTTGCATGTCGTACTTGTTTTGCCTTTGCAGCCCTCTTGTTCAATGGTTGGAACATTCCATTTTTATGACCTGAGTTTTCTTAAACTGTGCTGCCACCACGATGCGCATCTTTTTTCCGTTTACAAACAAACGAAAACTAAAGAGTTTCACTATCTTAAAGAAACTTGCCTATTGGCTGTGTGACACTGTAGGTGCAATAGAAATAATATTGTTACAGACACTGAGCTTATTGTGTGTGGATACTAAGACAAGCTTCTGTTTTTTTTTTGTTTTTTTTTAACAGTTACACGAAATTTACACATCTAGCCCCAGTGGCCTAATGGATAAGGCACTGGCCTCCTAAGCCAGGGATTGTGGGTTCAAGTCCCATATGGGGTGCACCAGAAGGTCTAAGGTGGTTGATCTTGAGCATGTCACTCAAATTTAGCAGACCCCAAATGTACAGTTTTATTCACTGATGAGATGATGTGAGGTTTAATCTTGGAGACAAGCAGTTGTGTGAGGTTAAATCATGGATACAAGCAGTTGTGTAAACCCAACAGGGTTATTCACTAAAGTGAAAATGATCAGGAATTGCAAGTGTATTTCAATTTAAAGGCCCAAGTGGAAAATTTTCTCCAAGTTACCTACGCCTTCGGTTCAGCTGCGTTGGCCTTGATTTTAAAATTCTCTTTAAATTCTGGACAATTCTCACTTTAGTGAATATATCTGTACGATTATGAAATTGCCACATGAAACTTGCATTCAACTCCTAAGAAGAGACTTGAGAACACTTTGACAGCGCAGTTTTGGGTGAAAACACAGCAGAGGCAAAACAAGCGACTTGGTCCAGTGGGGCAATCGGTTAGCGCGCGGTACTTATAAGGCAGTATCTGTTGAGCAATGCCGAGGTTGTAAGTTCAAGCCTCACCTGGAGCAGTTTTTGCATTTGCTTTTAATTGGTTTATCTGCAAGGTCCAGCACGGTGTCTCCAACCAGCTCTCAACGCCTCACCAGTCCTACACGATGTAAAGGGATTCGATTTTGTCCCTCTGTTTGCCCTTGTTTTTATTTGCTCTTAAATTCATCTTACTATTTTTGTTAGGGATTGCCTTTTTTTTGTAGAAGTGTTATCTTTGGCAATTTTTGTCCAAGGGGCGGAGCTTAAGCAAAGTTCCACTTTGGTTGCTAAGCGGATTTACTGACAATCCATCAGTGAAAAGAATCCAACTAAAGGACAAACTGCATACACCACGGACAGAGGAGAACAAAATAGCTGTGCCCAAATATTGAGAGTCGGCGCAAGGGAGAAAACATGATAAATATAGATCGAGGCAAGTGGTAAGGTGGATAGAAGAAGATACAAGGGGTAAAAGGAAAAGAAAATTGAAAAGAAAGATTTGCATGTCGTACTTGTTTTGCCTTTGCAGCCCTCTTGTTCAATGTTTGGAACATTCCATTTTTATGACCTGAGTTGTTACAGACACTGAGCTTATTGTGTGTGGATACAAAGACAAGCTTCTGTTTTTTTTGGGTTTTTTTTACCAGTTACAAGAAATTTACACATCAAGCCCCAGTGGCCTAATGGATAAGGCACTGGCCTCCTAAGCCAGGGATTGTGGGTTCAAGTCCCATCTGGGGTGCACCAGCATGTCTAAGGTGGTTGATCTTGAGCATGGCACTCAAATTTAGCAGACCCCAAATGTACAGTTTTATTCACTGATGAGATGATGTGAGGTTTAATCATGGAGACAAGCAGTTGTGTGAGGTTTAATCATGGATTCAAGCAGTTGTGTAAACCCAACAGGGTTATTCAATAAAGTGAAAATGATCAGGAATTCCAAGTGTATTTCAATTTAAAGGCCCAAGTGGAAAATTTTCTTCAAGTTACCTACGCCTTCGGTTCAGCTGCGTTGGCCTTGATTTTAAAATTCTCTTTAAATTCTGGACAATTCTCACTTTAGTGAATATATCTGTACGATTATGAAATTGCCACATGAAACTTGCATTCAACTCCTAAGAAGAGACTTGAGAACACTTTGACAGCGCAGGTTTGGGTGAAAACACAGCAGAGGCAGAACAAGCGACTTGCTCCAGTGGGGCAATCGGTTAGCGCGCGGTACTTATAAGGCAGTATCTGTTGAGCAATGCCGAGGTTGTGAGTTCAAGCCTCACCTGGAGCAGTTTTTGCATTTGCTTTTAATTGGTTTATCTGCAAGGTCCAGCACGGTGTCTCCAACCAGCTCTCAACGCCTCACCAGTCCTACACGATGTAAAGGGATTCGATTTTGTCCCTCTGTTTGCCCTTGTTTTTATTTGCTCTTAAATTCATCTTACTATTTTTGTCAGGTATTGCCTTTTTTTTGTAGAAGTGTTATCTTTGGCAATTTTTGGCCAAGGGGCGGAGCTTAAGCAAAGTTCCACTTTGGTTGCTAAGCGGATTTACTGACAATCCATCAGTGAAAAGAATCCAACTAAAGGACAAACTGCATACACCACGGACAGAGGAGAACAAAATAGCTGTGCCCAAATATTGAGAGTCGGCGCAAGGGAGAAAACATGATAAATATAGATCGAGGCAAGTGGTAAGGTGGATAGAAGAAGATACAAGGGGTATAAGGAAAAGAAAATTGAAAAGAAAGATTTGCATGTCGTACTTGTTTTGCCTTTGCAGCCCTCTTGTTCAATGGTTGGAACATTCCATTTTTATGACCTGAGTTTTCTTAAACTGTGCTGCCACCACGATGCGCATCTTTTTTCCGTTTACAAACAAACGAAAACTAAAGAGTTTCACTATCTTAAAGAACCTTGCCTATTGGCTGTGTGACACTGTAGGTGCAAGAGAAATAATATTGTTACAGACACTGAGCTTATTGTGTGTGGATAATAAGACAAGCTTCTGTTATTTTTGGTTTTTTTTAACAGTTAAAAAAAATTTACACATCAAGTCCCAGTGGCCTAATGGATAAGGCACTGGCCTCCTAAGCCTGGGATTGTGGGTTCAAGTCCCATCTGGGGTGCACCAGCATGTCTAAGGTGGTTGATCTTGAGCATGGCACTCAAATGTAGCAGACCCCAAATGTACAGTTTTATTCACTGATGAGATGATGTGAGGTTTAATCATGGAGACAAGCAGTTGTGTGAGGTTTAATCATGGAGACAAGCAGTTCTGTAAACCCAACAGGGTTATTCACAAAAGTGTAATTGATCAGGAATTCCAAGTGTATTTCAATTTAAAGTCCCAAGTGGAAAATTTTCTCCAAGTTACCTACGCCTTCGGTTCAGCTGCGTTGGCCTTGATTTTAAAATTCTCTTTAAATTCTGGACAATTCTCACTTTAGTGAATATATCTGTACGATTATGAAATTGCCACATGAAACTTGCATTCAACTCATAAGAAGAGAATTGAGAACACTTTGACAGCGCAGGTTTGGGTGAAAACACAGCAGAGACAGAGAAAGCGACTTGCTCCAGTGGCGCAATCGGTTAGCGCGCGGTACTTATAAGGCAGTATCTGTTGAGCAATGCCGAGGTTGTGAGTTCAAGCCTCACCAGGAGCAGTTTTTGCATTTGCTTTTAATTGGTTTATCTGCAAGGTCCAGCACGGTGTCTCCAACCAGCTCTCAATGCCTCACCAGTCCTACAGGATGTAAAGGGATTCGATTTGGTCCCTCTGTTTGACTTTGTTTTTATTTGCTCTTAAATTCATCTTACTATTTTTGTTAGGGATTGCCTTTTTTTTAGTAGAAGTGTTATCTTTGGCAATTTTTGTCCAAGGGGCGGAGCTTAAGCAAAGTTCCACTTTGGTTGCTAAGCGGATTTACTGACAATCCATCAGTGAAAAGAATCCAACTAAAGGACAAACTGCATACACCACGGACAGAGGAGAACAAAATAGCTGTGCCCAAATATTGAGAGTCGGCGCAAGGGAGAAAACATGATAAATATAGATCGAGGCAAGTGGTAAGGTGGATAGAAGAAGATACAAGGGGTATAAGGAAAAGAAAATTGAAAAGAAAAATGTGCATGTCGTACTTGTTTTGCCTTTGCAGCCCTCTTGTTCAATGGTTGGAACATTCCATTTTTATGACCTGAGTTTTCTTAAACTGTGCTGCCACCACGATGCGCATCTTTTTTTCCGTTTACAAACAAACGAAAACTAAAGAGTTTCACTATCTTAAAGAACCTTCCCTATTGGCTGTGTGACACTGTAGGTGCAAGAGAAATTATATTGTTACAGACACTGAGCTTATTGTGTGTGGATACTAAGACAAGCTTCTGTTTTTTTTTTTTTTTTTTTAACAGTTAAAATAAATTTACACATCAAGCCCCAGTGGCCTAATGGATAAGGCACTGGCCTCCTAAGCCAGGGATTGTGGGTTCAAGTCCCATCTGGGGTGCACCAGCATGTCTAAGGTGGTTGATCTTGAGCATGGCACTCAAATTTAGCAGACCCCAAATGTACAGTTTTATTCACTGATGAGATGATGTGAGGTTTAATCATGGAGACAAGCAGTTGTGTGAGGTTTAATCATGGATACAAGCAGTTGTGTAAAACCCAACAGGGTTATTCACTAAAGTGAAAATGATCAGGAATTCCAAGTGTATTTCAATTTAAAGGCCCAAGTGGAAAATTTTCTCCAAGTTACCTACGCCTTCGGTTCAGCTGCGTTGGCCTTGATTTTAAAATTCACTTTAAATTCTGGACAATTCTCACTTTAGTGAATATATCTGTACGATTATGAAATTGCCACATGAAACTTGCATTCAACTCATAAGAAGAGACTTGAGAACATTTGCTTTTAATTGGTTTATCTGCAAGGTCCAGCACGGTGTCTCCAACCAGCTCTCAACGCCTCACCAGTCCTACACGATGTAAAGGGATTCGATTTTGTCCCTCTGTTTGGCTTTGTTTTTATTTGCTCTTAAATTCATCTTACTATTTTTGTTAGGGATTGCCTTTTTTTTTTTGAAGTGTTATCTTTGGCAATTTTTGTCCAAGGGGCGGAGCTTAAGCAAAGTTCCACTTTGGTTGCTAAGCGGATTTACTGACAATCCATCAGTGAAAAGAATCCAACTAAAGGACAAACTGCATACACCACGGACAGAGGAGAACAAAATAGCTGTGCCCAAATATTGAGAGTCGGCGCAAGGGAGAAAACATGATAAATATAGATCGAGGCAAGTGGTAAGGTGGATAGAAGAAGATACAAGGGGTATAAGGAAAAGAAAATTGAAAAGAAAAATGTGCATGTCGTACTTGTTTTGCCTTTGCAGCCCTCTTGTTCAATGGTTGGAACATTCCATTTTTATGACCTGAGTTTTCTTAAACTGTGCTGCCACCACGATGCGCATCTTTTTTCCGTTTACAAACAAACGAAAACTAAAGAGTTTCACTATCTTAAAGAACCTTGCCTATTGGCTGTGTGACACTGTAGGTGCAAGAGAAATAATATTGTTACAGACACTGAGCTTATTGTGTGTGGATACTAAGACTAATAACAGGGTTATTCACTAAAGTGTAAATGATCAGGAATTCCAAGTGTATTTCAATTTAAAGTCCCAAGTGGAAAATTTTCGCCAAGTTACCTACGCCTTCGGTTCAGCTGCGTTGGCCTTGATTTTAAAATTCTCTTTAAATTCTGGACAATTCTCACTTTAGTGAATATATCTGTACGATTATGAAATTGCCACATGAAACTTGCATTCAACTCCTAAGAAGAGACTTGAGAACACTTTGACAGCGCAGGTTTGGGTGAAAACACAGCAGAGGCAAAACAAGTGACTTGCTCCAGTGGCGCAATCGGTTAGCGCGCGGTACTTATAAGGCAGTATCTGTTGAGCAATGCTGAGGTTGTGAGTTCAAGCCTCACCTGGAGCAGTTTTTGCATTTGTTTTTAATTGGTTTATCTGCAAGGTCCAGCACGGTGTCTCCAACCAGCTCTCAACGCCTCACCAGTCCTACACGATGTAAAGGGATTCGATTTTGTCCCTCTGTTTGCCCTTGTTTTTATTTGCTCTTAAATTCATCTTACTATTTTTGTCAGGGATTGCCTTTTTTTTGTAGAAGTGTTATCTTTGGCAATTTTTGGCCAAGGGGCGGAGCTTAAGCAAAGTTCCACTTTGGTTGCTAAGCGGATTTACTGACAATCCATCAGTGAAAAGAATCCAACTAAAGGACAAACTGCATACACCACGGACAGAGGAGAACAAAATAGCTGTGCCCAAATATTGAGAGTCGGCGCAAGGGAGAAAACATGATAAATATAGATCGAGGCAAGTGGTAAGGTGGATAGAAGAAGATACAAGGGGTATAAGGAAAAGAAAATTGAAAAGAAAGATTTGCATGTCGTACTTGTTTTGCCTTTGCAGCCCTCTTGTTCAATGGTTGGAACATTCCATTTTTATGACCTGAGTTTTCTTAAACTGTGCTGCCACCACGATGCGCATCTTTTTTCCGTTTACAAACAAACGAAAACTAAAGAGTTTCACTATCTTAAAGAACCTTGCCTATTGGCTGTGTGACACTGTAGGTGCAAGAGAAATAATATTGTTACAGACACTGAGCTTATTGTGTGTGGATACTAAGACAAGCTTCTGTTTTTTTTTAACAGTTAAAAGAAATTTACACATCAAGCCCCAGTGGCCTAATGGATAAGGCACTGGCCACCTAAGCCAGGGATTGTGGGTTCAAGTCCCATCTGGGGTGCACCAGCATGTCTAAGGTGGTTGATCTTGAGCATGGCACTCAAATTTAGCAGACCCCAAATGTACAGTTTTATTCACTGATGAGATGATGTGAGGTTTAATCATGGAGACAAGCACTTGTGTGAGGTTTAATCATGGATACAAGCAGTTGTGTAAACCCAACAGGGTTATTCACTAAAGTGAAAATGATCAGGAATTCCAAGTGTATTTCAATTTAAAGGCCCAAGTGGAAAATTTTCTCCAAGTTACCTACGCCTTCGGTTCAGCTGCGTTGGCCTTGATTTTAAAATTCACTTTAAATTCTGGACAATTCTCACTTTAGTGAATATATCTGTACGATTATGAAATTGCCACATGAAACTTGCATTCAACTCATAAGAAGAGACTTGAGAACACTTTGACAGCGCAGGTTTGGGTGAAAACACAGCAATGGCAGAGCAAGCGACTTGCTCCAGTGGTGCAATCGGTTAGCGCGCGGTACTTATAAGGCAGTATCTGTTGAGCAATGCCGAGGTTGTGAGTTCAAGCCTCACCTGGAGCAGTTTTTGCATTTGCTTTTAATTGGTTTATCTGCAAGGTCCAGCACGGTGTCTCCAACCAGCTCTCAACGCCTCACCAGTCCTACAGGATGTAAAGGGATTCGATTTTGTCCCTCTGTTTGCCCTTGTTTTTATTTGCTCTTAAATTCATCTTACTATTTTTGTCAGGGATTGCCTTTTTTTTGTAGAAGTGTTATCTTTGGCAATTTTTGTCCAAGGGGCGGAGCTTAAGCAAAGTTCCACTTTGGTTGCTAAGCGGATTTACTGACAATCCATCAGTGAAAAGAATCCAACTAAAGGACAAACTGCATACACCACGGACAGAGGAGAACAAAATAGCTGTGCCCAAATATTGAGAGTCGGCGCAAGGGAGAAAACATGATAAATATAGATCGAGGCAAATGGTAAGGTGGATAGAAGAAGATACAAGGGGTATAAGGAAACGAAAATTGAAAAGAAAAATTTGCATGTCGTACTTGTTTTGCCTTTGCAGCCCTCTTGTTCAATGGTTGGAACATTCCATTTTTATGACCTGAGTTTTCTTAAACTGTGCTGCCACCACGATGCGCATCTTTTTTCCGTTTACAAACAAACGAAAACTAAAGAGTTTCACTATCTTAAAGAAACTTGCCTATTGGCTGTGTGACACTGTAGGTGCAATAGAAATAATATTGTTACAGACACTGAGCTTATTGTGTGTGGATACTAAGACAAGCTTCTGTTTTTTTTTTGTTTTTTTTTAACAGTTACAAGAAATTTACACATCTAGCCCCAGTGGCCTAATGGATAAGGCACTGGCCTCCTAAGCCAGGTATTGTGGGTTCAAGTCCCATATGGGGTGCACCAGAAGGTCTAAGGTGGTTGATCTTGAGCATGTCACTCAAATTTAGCAGACCCCAAATGTACAGTTTTATTCACTGATGAGATGATGTGAGGTTTAATCTTGGAGACAAGCAGTTGTGTGAGGTTAAATCATGGATACAAGCAGTTGTGTAAACCCAACAGGGTTATTCACTAAAGTGAAAATGATCAGGAATTCCAAGTGTATTTCAATTTAAAGGCCCAAGTGGAAAATTTTCTCCAAGTTACCTACGCCTTCGGTTCAGCTGCGTTGGCCTTGATTTTAAAATTCTCTTTAAATTCTGGACAATTCTCACTTTAGTGAATATATCTGTACGATTATGAAATTGCCACATGAAACTTGCATTCAACTCCTAAGAAGAGACTTGAGAACACTTTGACAGCGCAGGTTTGGGTGAAAACACAGCAGAGGCAAAACAAGCGACTTGGTCCAGTGGGGCAATCGGTTAGCGCGCGGTACTTATAAGGCAGTATCTGTTGAGCAATGCCGAGGTTGTAAGTTCAAGCCTCACCTGGAGCAGTTTTTGCATTTGCTTTTAATTGGTTTATCTGCAAGGTCCAGCACGGTGTCTCCAACCAGCTCTCAACGCCTCACCAGTCCTACACGATGTAAAGGGATTCGATTTTGTCCCTCTGTTTGCCCTTGTTTTTATTTGCTCTTAAATTCATCTTACTATTTTTGTTAGGGATTGCCTTTTTTTTGTAGAAGTGTTATCTTTGGCAATTTTTGTCCAAGGGGCGGAGCTTAAGCAAAGTTCCACTTTGGTTGCTAAGCGGATTTACTGACAATCCATCAGTGAAAAGAATCCAACTAAAGGACAAACTGCATACACCACGGACAGAGGAGAACAAAATAGCTGTGCCCAAATATTGAGAGTCGGCGCAAGGGAGAAAACATGATAAATATAGATCGAGGCAAGTGGTAAGGTGGATAGAAGAAGATACAAGGGGTAAAAGGAAAAGAAAATTGAAAAGAAAGATTTGCATGTCGTACTTGTTTTGCCTTTGCAGCCCTCTTGTTCAATGTTTGGAACATTCCATTTTTATGACCTGAGTTGTTACAGACACTGAGCTTATTGTGTGTGGATACAAAGACAAGCTTCTGTTTTTTTTGGGTTTTTTTTACCAGTTACAAGAAATTTACACATCAAGCCCCAGTGGCCTAATGGATAAGGCACTGGCCTCCTAAGCCAGGGATTGTGGGTTCAAGTCCCATCTGGGGTGCACCAGCATGTCTAAGGTGGTTGATCTTGAGCATGGCACTCAAATTTAGCAGACCCCAAATGTACAGTTTTATTCACTGATGAGATGATGTGAGGTTTAATCATGGAGACAAGCAGTTGTGTGAGGTTTAATCATGGATTCAAGCAGTTGTGTAAACCCAACAGGGTTATTCAATAAAGTGAAAATGATCAGGAATTCCAAGTGTATTTCAATTTAAAGGCCCAAGTGGAAAATTTTCTTCAAGTTACCTACGCCTTCGGTTCAGCTGCGTTGGCCTTGATTTTAAAATTCTCTTTAAATTCTGGACAATTCTCACTTTAGTGAATATATCTGTACGATTATGAAATTGCCACATGAAACTTGCATTCAACTCCTAAGAAGAGACTTGAGAACACTTTGACAGCGCAGGTTTGGGTGAAAACACAGCAGAGGCAGAACAAGCGACTTGCTCCAGTGGGGCAATCGGTTAGCGCGCGGTACTTATAAGGCAGTATCTGTTGAGCAATGCCGAGGTTGTGAGTTCAAGCCTCACCTGGAGCAGTTTTTGCATTTGCTTTTAATTGGTTTATCTGCAAGGTCCAGCACGGTGTCTCCAACCAGCTCTCAACGCCTCACCAGTCCTACACGATGTAAAGGGATTCGATTTTGTCCCTCTGTTTGCCCTTGTTTTTATTTGCTCTTAAATTCATCTTACTATTTTTGTCAGGTATTGCCTTTTTTTTGTAGAAGTGTTATCTTTGGCAATTTTTGGCCAAGGGGCGGAGCTTAAGCAAAGTTCCACTTTGGTTGCTAAGCGGATTTACTGACAATCCATCAGTGAAAAGAATCCAACTAAAGGACAAACTGCATACACCACGGACAGAGGAGAACAAAATAGCTGTGCCCAAATATTGAGAGTCGGCGCAAGGGAGAAAACATGATAAATATAGATCGAGGCAAGTGGTAAGGTGGATAGAAGAAGATACAAGGGGTATAAGGAAAAGAAAATTGAAAAGAAAGATTTGCATGTCGTACTTGTTTTGCCTTTGCAGCCCTCTTGTTCAATGGTTGGAACATTCCATTTTTATGACCTGAGTTTTCTTAAACTGTGCTGCCACCACGATGCGCATCTTTTTTCCGTTTACAAACAAACGAAAACTAAAGAGTTTCACTATCTTAAAGAACCTTGCCTATTGGCTGTGTGACACTGTAGGTGCAAGAGAAATAATATTGTTACAGACACTGAGCTTATTGTGTGTGGATACTAAGACAAGCTTCTGTTTTTTTTTTGGTTTTTTTTAACAGTTACAAGAAATTTACACATCAAGCCCCAGTGGCCTAATGGATAAGGCACTGGCCTCCTAAGCCAGGGATTGTGGGTTCAAGTCCCATCTGGGGTGCACCAGCATGTCTAAGGTGGTTGATCTTGAGCATGGCACTCAAATTTAGCAGACCCCAAATGTACAGTTTTATTCACTGATGAGATGATGTGAGGTTTAATCATGGAGACAAGCAGTTGTGTGAGGTTTAATCATGGATTCAAGCAGTTGTGTAAACCCAACAGGGTTATTCAATAAAGTGAAAATGATCAGGAATTCCAAGTGTATTTCAATTTAAAGGCCCAAGTGGAAAATTTTCTTCAAGTTACCTACGCCTTCGGTTCAGCTGCGTTGGCCTTGATTTTAAAATTCTCTTTAAATTCTGGACAATTCTCACTTTAGTGAATATATCTGTACGATTATGAAATTGCCACATGAAACTTGCATTCAACTCCTAAGAAGAGACTTGAGAACACTTTGACAGCGCAGGTTTGGGTGAAAACACAGCAGAGGCAGAACAAGCGACTTGCTCCAGTGGGGCAATCGGTTAGCGCGCGGTACTTATAAGGCAGTATCTGTTGAGCAATGCCGAGGTTGTGAGTTCAAGCCTCACCTGGAGCAGTTTTTGCATTTGCTTTTAATTGGTTTATCTGCAAGGTCCAGCACGGTGTCTCCAACCAGCTCTCAACGCCTCACCAGTCCTACACGATGTAAAGGGATTCGATTTTGTCCCTCTGTTTGCCCTTGTTTTTATTTGCTCTTAAATTCATCTTACTATTTTTGTCAGGTATTGCCTTTTTTTTGTAGAAGTGTTATCTTTGGCAATTTTTGGCCAAGGGGCGGAGCTTAAGCAAAGTTCCACTTTGGTTGCTAAGCGGATTTACTGACAATCCATCAGTGAAAAGAATCCAACTAAAGGACAAACTGCATACACCACGGACAGAGGAGAACAAAATAGCTGTGCCCAAATATTGAGAGTCGGCGCAAGGGAGAAAACATGATAAATATAGATCGAGGCAAGTGGTAAGGTGGATAGAAGAAGATACAAGGGGTATAAGGAAAAGAAAATTGAAAAGAAAGATTTGCATGTCGTACTTGTTTTGCCTTTGCAGCCCTCTTGTTCAATGGTTGGAACATTCCATTTTTATGACCTGAGTTTTCTTAAACTGTGCTGCCACCACGATGCGCATCTTTTTTCCGTTTACAAACAAACGAAAACTAAAGAGTTTCACTATCTTAAAGAACCTTGCCTATTGGCTGTGTGACACTGTAGGTGCAAGAGAAATAATATTGTTACAGACACTGAGCTTATTGTGTGTGGATACTAAGACAAGCTTCTGTTTTTTTTTTGTTTTTTTTTAACAGTTACAAGAAATTTACACATCAAGCCCCAGTGGCCTAATGGATAAGGCACTGGCCTCCTAAGCCAGGGATTGTGGGTTCAAGTCCCATCTGGGGTGCACCAGCAGGTCTAAGGTGGTTGATCTTGAGCATGGCACTCAAATTTAGCAGACCCCAAATGTACAGTTTTATTCACTGATGAGATGATGTGAGGTTTAATCATGGAGACAAGCAGTTGTGTGAGGTTTAATCATGGATTCAAGCAGTTGTGTAAACCCAACAGGGTTATTCACTAAAGTGAAAATGATCAGGAATTCCAAGTGTATTTCAATTCAAAGTCCCAAGTGGAAAATTTTCTCCAAGTTACCTACGCCTTCGGTTCAGCTGCGTTGGCCTTGATTTTAAAATTCTCTTTATATTCTGGACAATTCTCACTTTAGTGAATATATCTGTACGATTATGAAATTGCCACATGAAACTTGCATTCAACTCATAAGAAGAGACTTGAGAACACTTTGACAGCGCAGGTTTGGGTGAAAACACAGCAGTAGCAAAGCAAGCGACTTGCTCCAGTGGCGCAATCGGTTAGCGCGCGGTACTTATAAGGCAGTATCTGTTGAGCAATGCCGAGGTTGTGAGTTCAAGCCTCACCTGGAGCAGTTTTTGCATTTGCTTTTAATTGGTTTATCTGCAAGGTCCAGCACGGTGTCTCCAACCAGCTCTCAACGCCTCACCAGTCCTACACGATGTAAAGGGATTCGATTTTGTCCCTCTATTTGCCCTTGTTTTTATTTGCTCTTAAATTCATCTTACTATTTTTGTTAGGGATTGCCTTTTTTTTGTAGAAGTGTTATCTTTGGCAATTTTTGTCCAAGGGGCGGAGCTTAAGCAAAGTTCCACTTTGGTTGCTAAGCGGATTTACTGACAATCCATCAGTGAAAAGAATCCAACTAAAGGACAAACTGCATACACCACGGACAGAGGAGAACAAAATAGCTGTGCCCAAATATTGAGAGTCGGCGCAAGGGAGAAAACATGATAAATATAGATCGAGGCAAATGGTAAGGTGGATAGAAGAAGATACAAGGGGTATAAGGAAACGAAAATTGAAAAGAAAAATGTGCATGTCGTACTTGTTTTGCCTTTGCAGCCCTCTTGTTCAATGGTTGGAACATTCCATTTTTATGACCTGAGTTTTCTTAAACTGTACTGCCACCACGATGCGCATCTTTTTTCCGTTTACAAACAAACGAAAACTAAAGAGTTTCACTATCTTAAAGAACCTTGCCTATTGGCTGTGTGACACTGTAGGTGCAAGAGAAATAATATTGTTACAGACACTGAGCTTATTGTGTGTGGATACTAAGACAAGCTTCTGTTTTTTTTTGTTTTTTTTTTAACAGTTACAAGAAATTTACACATCAAGCCCCAGTGGCCTAATGGATAAGGCACTGGCCTCCTAAGCCAGGGATTGTGGGTTCAAGTCTCATCTGGCGTGCACCGGCATGTCTAAGGTGGTTGATCTTGAGCATGTCACTCAAATTTAGCAGACCCCAAATGTACAGTTTTATTCACTGATGAGATGATGTGAGGTTTAATCATGGAGACAAGCAGTTGTGTGAGGTTTAATCATGGAGACAAGCAGTTCTGTAAACCCAACAGGGTTATTCACTAAAGTGTAAATGATCAGGAATTCCAAGTGTATTTCAATTTAAAGTCCCAAGTGGAAAATTTTCGCCAAGTTACCTACGCCTTCGGTTCAGCTGCGTTGGCCTTGATTTTAAAATTCTCTTTAAATTCTGGACAATTCTCACTTTAGTGAATATATCTGTACGATTATGAAATTGCCACATGAAACTTGCATTCAACTCCTAAGAAGAGACTTGAGAACACTTTGACAGCGCAGGTTTGGGTGAAAACACAGCAGAGGCAGAACAAGCGACTTGCTCTAGTGGCGCAATTGGTTAGCGCGCGGTACTTATAAGGCAGTATCTGTTGAGCAATGCCGAGGTTGTGAGTTCAAGCCTCACCTGGGGCAGTTTTTGCATTTGCTTTTAATTGGTTTATCTGCAAGGTCCAGCACGGTGTCTCCAACCAGCTCTCAACGCCTCACCAGTCCTACACGATGTAAAGGGATTCGATTTTGTCCCTCTGTTTGCCCTTGTTTTTATTTGCTCTTAAATTCATCTTACTATTTTTGTCAGGGATTGCCTTTTTTTTGTAGAAGTGTTATCTTTGGCAATTTTTGTCCAAGGGGCGGAGCTTAAGCAAAGTTCCACTTTGGTTGCTAAGCGGATTTACTGACAATCCATCAGTGAAAAGAATCCAACTAAAGGACAAACTGCATACACCACGGACAGAGGAGAACAAAATAGCTGTGCCCAAATATTGAGAGTCGGCGCAAGGGAGAAAACATGATAAATATAGATCGAGGCAAGTGGTAAGGTGGATAGAAGAAGATACAAGGGGTATAAGGAAAAGAAAATTGAAAAGAAAAATTTGCATGTCGTACTTGTTTTGCCTTTGCAGCCCTCTTGTTCAATGGTTGGAACATTCCATTTTTATGACCTGAGTTTTCTTAAACTGTGCTGCCACCACGATGCGCATCTTTTTTCCGTTTACAAACAAACGAAAACTAAAGAGTTTCACTATCTTAAAGAACCTTGCCTATTGGCTGTGTGACACTGTAGGTGCAAGAGAAATAATATTGTTACAGACACTGAGCTTATTGTGTGTGGATAATAAGACAAGCTTCTGTTATTTTTGGTTTTTTTTAACAGTTAAAAAAAATTTACACATCAAGTCCCAGTGGCCTAATGGATAAGGCACTGGCCTCCTAAGCCTGGGATTGTGGGTTCAAGTCCCATCTGGGGTGCACCAGCATGTCTAAGGTGGTTGATCTTGAGCATGGCACTCAAATGTAGCAGACCCCAAATGTACAGTTTTATTCACTGATGAGATGATGTGAGGTTTAATCATGGAGACAAGCAGTTGTGTGAGGTTTAATCATGGAGACAAGCAGTTCTGTAAACCCAACAGGGTTATTCACAAAAGTGTAATTGATCAGGAATTCCAAGTGTATTTCAATTTAAAGTCCCAAGTGGAAAATTTTCTCCAAGTTACCTACGCCTTCGGTTCAGCTGCGTTGGCCTTGATTTTAAAATTCTCTTTAAATTCTGGACAATTCTCACTTTAGTGAATATATCTGTACGATTATGAAATTGCCACATGAAACTTGCATTCAACTCATAAGAAGAGAATTGAGAACACTTTGACAGCGCAGGTTTGGGTGAAAACACAGCAGAGAAAGAGAAAGCGACTTGCTCCAGTGGCGCAATCGGTTAGCGCGCGGTACTTATAAGGCAGTATCTGTTGAGCAATGCTGAGGTTGTGAGTTCAAGCCTCACCAGGAGCAGTTTTTGCATTTGCTTTTAATTGGTTTATCTGCAAGGTCCAGCACGGTGTCTCCAACCAGCTCTCAATGCCTCACCAGTCCTACAGGATGTAAAGGGATTCGATTTGGTCCCTCTGTTTGCCTTTGTTTTTATTTGCTCTTAAATTCATCTTACTATTTTTGTTAGGGATTGCCTTTTTTTTAGTAGAAGTGTTATCTTTGGCAATTTTTGTCCAAGGGGCGGAGCTTAAGCAAAGTTCCACTTTGGTTGCTAAGCGGATTTACTGACAATCCATCAGTGAAAAGAATCCAACTAAAGGACAAACTGCATACACCACGGACAGAGGAGAACAAAATAGCTGTGCCCAAATATTGAGAGTCGGCGCAAGGGAGAAAACATGATAAATATAGATCGAGGCAAGTGGTAAGGTGGATAGAAGAAGATACAAGGGGTATAAGGAAAAGAAAATTGAAAAGAAAAATGTGCATGTCGTACTTGTTTTGCCTTTGCAGCCCTCTTGTTCAATGGTTGGAACATTCCATTTTTATGACCTGAGTTTTCTTAAACTGTGCTGCCACCACGATGCGCATCTTTTTTTCCGTTTACAAACAAACGAAAACTAAAGAGTTTCACTATCTTAAAGAACCTTCCCTATTGGCTGTGTGACACTGTAGGTGCAAGAGAAATTATATTGTTACAGACACTGAGCTTATTGTGTGTGGATACTAAGACAAGCTTCTGTTTTTTTTTTTTTTTTTTTAACAGTTAAAATAAATTTACACATCAAGCCCCAGTGGCCTAATGGATAAGGCACTGGCCTCCTAAGCCAGGGATTGTGGGTTCAAGTCCCATCTGGGGTGCACCAGCATGTCTAAGGTGGTTGATCTTGAGCATGGCACTCAAATTTAGCAGACCCCAAATGTACAGTTTTATTCACTGATGAGATGATGTGAGGTTTAATCATGGAGACAAGCAGTTGTGTGAGGTTTAATCATGGATACAAGCAGTTGTGTAAAACCCAACAGGGTTATTCACTAAAGTGAAAATGATCAGGAATTCCAAGTGTATTTCAATTTAAAGGCCCAAGTGGAAAATTTTCTCCAAGTTACCTACGCCTTCGGTTCAGCTGCGTTGGCCTTGATTTTAAAATTCACTTTAAATTCTGGACAATTCTCACTTTAGTGAATATATCTGTACGATTATGAAATTGCCACATGAAACTTGCATTCAACTCATAAGAAGAGACTTGAGAACATTTGCTTTTAATTGGTTTATCTGCAAGGTCCAGCACGGTGTCTCCAACCAGCTCTCAACGCCTCACCAGTCCTACACGATGTAAAGGGATTCGATTTTGTCCCTCTGTTTGGCTTTGTTTTTATTTGCTCTTAAATTCATCTTACTATTTTTGTTAGGGATTGCCTTTTTTTTTTAGAAGTGTTATCTTTGGCAATTTTTGTCCAAGGGGCGGAGCTTAAGCAAAGTTCCACTTTGGTTGCTAAGCGGATTTACTGACAATCCATCAGTGAAAAGAATCCAACTAAAGGACAAACTGCATACACCACGGACAGAGGAGAACAAAATAGCTGTGCCCAAATATTGAGAGTCGGCGCAAGGGAGAAAACATGATAAATATAGATCGAGGCAAGTGGTAAGGTGGATAGAAGAAGATACAAGGGGTATAAGGAAAAGAAAATTGAAAAGAAAAATGTGCATGTCGTACTTGTTTTGCCTTTGCAGCCCTCTTGTTCAATGGTTGGAACATTCCATTTTTATGACCTGAGTTTTCTTAAACTGTGCTGCCACCACGATGCGCATCTTTTTTCCGTTTACAAACAAACGAAAACTAAAGAGTTTCACTATCTTAAAGAACCTTGCCTATTGGCTGTGTGACACTGTAGGTGCAAGAGAAATAATATTGTTACAGACACTGAGCTTATTGTGTGTGGATACTAAGACTAATAACAGGGTTATTCACTAAAGTGTAAATGATCAGGAATTCCAAGTGTATTTCAATTTAAAGTCCCAAGTGGAAAATTTTCGCCAAGTTACCTACGCCTTCGGTTCAGCTGCGTTGGCCTTGATTTTAAAATTCTCTTTAAATTCTGGACAATTCTCACTTTAGTGAATATATCTGTACGATTATGAAATTGCCACATGAAACTTGCATTCAACTCCTAAGAAGAGACTTGAGAACACTTTGACAGCGCAGGTTTGGGTGAAAACACAGCAGAAGCAAAACAAGTGACTTGCTCCAGTGGCGCAATCGGTTAGCGCGCGGTACTTATAAGGCAGTATCTGTTGAGCAATGCTGAGGTTGTGAGTTCAAGCCACACCTGGAGCAGTTTTTGCATTTGTTTTTAATTGGTTTATCTGCAAGGTCCAGCACGGTGTCTCCAACCAGCTCTCAACGCCTCACCAGTCCTACACGATGTAAAGGGATTCGATTTTGTCCCTCTGTTTGCCCTTGTTTTTATTTGCTCTTAAATTCATCTTACTATTTTTGTCAGGGATTGCCTTTTTTTTGTAGAAGTGTTATCTTTGGCAATTTTTGGCCAAGGGGCGGAGCTTAAGCAAAGTTCCACTTTGGTTGCTAAGCGGATTTACTGACAATCCATCAGTGAAAAGAATCCAACTAAAGGACAAACTGCATACACCACGGACAGAGGAGAACAAAATAGCTGTGCCCAAATATTGAGAGTCGGCGCAAGGGAGAAAACATGATAAATATAGATCGAGGCAAGTGGTAAGGTGGATAGAAGAAGATACAAGGGGTATAAGGAAAAGAAAATTGAAAAGAAAAATTTGCATGTCGTACTTGTTTTGCCTTTGCAGCCCTCTTGTTCAATGGTTGGAACATTCCATTTTTATGACCTGAGTTTTCTTAAACTGTGCTGCCACCACGATGCGCATCTTTTTTCCGTTTACAAACAAACGAAAACTAAAGAGTTTCACTATCTTAAAGAACCTTGCCTATTGGCTGTGTGACACTGTAGGTGCAAGAGAAATAATATTGTTACAGACACTGAGCTTATTGTGTGTGGATACTAAGACTAATAACAGGGTTATTCACTAAAGTGTAAATGATCAGGAATTCCAAGTGTATTTCAATTTAAAGTCCCAAGTGGAAAATTTTCGCCAAGTTACCTACGCCTTCGGTTCAGCTGCGTTGGCCTTGATTTTAAAATTCTCTTTAAATTCTGGACAATTCTCACTTTAGTGAATATATCTGTACGATTATGAAATTGCCACATGAAACTTGCATTCAACTCCTAAAAAGAGACTTGAGAACACTTTGACAGCGCAGGTTTGGGTGAAAACACAGCAGAGGCAAAACAAGCGACTTGCTCCAGTGGCGCAATCGGTTAGCGCGCGGTACTTATAAGGCAGTATCAGTTGAGCAATGCTGAGGTTGTGAGTTCAAGCCTCACCTGGAGCAGTTTTTGCATTTGCTTTTAATTGGTTTATCTGCAAGGTCCAGCACGGTGTCTCCAACCAGCTCTCAACGCCTCACCAGTCCTACAGGATGTAAAGGGATTCGATTTTGTCCCTCTGTTTGCCCTTGTTTTTATTTGCTCTTAAATTCATCTTACTATTTTTGTCAGGGATTGCCTTTTTTTTGTAGAAGTGTTATCTTTGGCAATTTTTGGCCAAGGGGCGGAGCTTAAGCAAAGTTCCACTTTGGTTGCTAAGCGGATTTACTGACAATCCATCAGTGAAAAGAATCCAACTAAAGGACAAACTGCATACACCACGGACAGAGGAGAACAAAATTGAGAGTCGGCGCAAGGGAGAAAACATGATAAATATAGATCGAGGCAAGTGGTAAGGTGGATAAAAGAAGATACAAGGGGTATAAGGAAAAGAAAATTGAAAAGAAAAATGTGCATGTCGTACTTGTTTTGCCTTTGCAGCCCTCTTGTTCAATGGTTGGAACATTCCATTTTTATGACCTGAGTTTTCTTAAACTGTGCTGCCACCACGATGCGCATCTTTTTTCCGTTTACAAACAAACGAAAACTAAAGAGTTTCACTATCTTAAAGAACCTTGCCTATTGGCTGTGTGACACTGTAGGTGCAATAGAAATAATATTGTTACAGACACTGAGCTTATTGTGTGTGGATACTAAGACAAGCTTCTGTTTTTTTTTTGTTTTTTTTTTGTTTTTTTTTAACAGTTACAAGAAATTTACACATCAAGCCCCAGTGGCCTAATGGTTAAGGCACTGGTCTCCTAAGCCTGGGATTGTGGATTCAAGTCCAATCTGGGTTGCACCAGCAGGTCTAAGGTGGTTGATCTTTAGCATGTCACTCAAATTTAGCAGACCCCAAATGTACAGTTTTATTCACTGATGAGATGATGTGAGGTTTAATCATGGAGACAAGCAGTTGTGTGAGGTTTAATCATGGATTCAAGCAGTTGTGTAAACCCAACAGGGTTATTCACTAAAGTGAAAATGATCAGGAATTCCAAGTGTATTTCAATTTAAAGTCCCAAGTGGAAAATTTTCTCCAAGTTACCTACGCCTTCGGTTCAGCTGCGTTGGCCTTGATTTTAAAATTCTCTTTATATTCTGGACAATTCTCACTTTAGTGAATATATCTGTACGATTATGAAATTGCCACATGAAACTTGCATTCAACTCATAAGAAGAGACTTGAGAACACTTTGACAGCGCAGGTTTGGGTGAAAACAAAGCAGTCGCAGAGCAAGCGACTTGCTCCAGTGGTGCAATCGGTTAGTGCGCGGTACTTATAAGGCAGTATCTGTTGAGCAATGCCGAGGTTGTGAGTTCAAGCCTCACCTGGAGCAGTTTTTGCATTTGCTTTTAATTGGTTTATCTGCAAGGTCCAGCACGGTGTCTCCAACCAGCTCTCAACGCCTCACCAGTCCTACACGATGTAAAGGGATTCGATTTTGTCCCTCTGTTTGCCCTTGTTTTTATTTGCTCTTAAATTCATCTTACTATTTTTGTTAGGGATTGCCTTTTTTTTGTAGAAGTGTTATCTTTGGCAATTTTTGTCCAAGGGGCGGAGCTTAAGCAAAGTTCCACTTTGGTTGCTAAGCGGATTTACTGACAATCCATCAGTGAAAAGAATCCAACTAAAGGACAAACTGCATACACCACGGACAGAGGAGAACAAAATAGCTGTGCCCAAATATTGAGAGTCGGCGCAAGGGAGAAAACATGATAAATATAGATCGAGGCAAGTGGTAAGGTGGATAGAAGAAGATACAAGGGGTATAAGGAAAAGAAAATTGAAAAGAAAAATGTGCATGTCGTACTTGTTTTGCCTTTGCAGCCCTCTTGTTCAATGGTTGGAACATTCCATTTTTATGACCTGAGTTTTCTTAAACTGTGCTGCCACCACGATGCGCATCTTTTTTCCGTTTACAAACAAACGAAAACTAAAGAGTTTCACTATCTTAAAGAACCTTGCCTATTGGCTGTGTGACACTGTAGGTGCAAGAGAAATAATATTGTTACAGACACTGAGCTTATTGTGTGTGGATACTAAGACAAGCTTCTGTTTTTTTTGGTTTTTTTTAACAGTTAAAAGAAATTTACACATCAAGCCCCAGTGGCCTAATGGATAAGGCACTGGCCTCCTAAGCCAGGGATTGTGGGTTCAAGTCCCATATGGGGGGTGCACCAGCATGTCTAAGGTGGTTGATATTGAGCATGTCACTCAAATTTAGCAGACCCCAAATGTACAGTTTTATTCACTGATGAGATGATGTGAGGTTTAATCATGGAGACAAGCAGTTGTGTGAGGTTTAATCATGGAGACAAGCAGTTCTGTAAACCCAACAGGGTTATTCACAAAAGTGTAAATGATCAGGTATTCCAAGTGTATTTCAATTTAAAGTCCCAAGTGGAAAATTTTCGCCAAGTTACCTACGCCTTCGGTTCAGCTGCGTTGGCCTTGATTTTAAAATTCTCTTTAAATTCTGGACAATTCTCACTTTAGTGAATATATCTGTACGATTATGAAATTGCCACATGAAACTTGCATTCAACTCATAAGAAGAGACTTGAGAACACTTTGACAGCGCAGGTTTGGGTGAAAACACAGCAGAGGCAGAACAAGCGACTTGCTCTAGTGGCGCAATCGGTTAGCGCGCGGTACTTATAAGGCAGTATCTGTTGAGCAATGCCGAGGTTGTGAGTTCAAGCCTCACCTGGAGCAGTTTTTGCATTTGCTTTTAATTGGTTTATCTGCAAGGTCCAGCACGGTGTCTCCAACCAGCTCTCAACGCCTCACCAGTCCTACACGATGTAAAGGGATTCGATTTTGTCCCTCTGTTTGCCCTTGTTTTTATTTGCTCTTAAATTCATCTTACTATTTTTGTTAGGGATTGCCTTTTTTTTCGTAGAAGTGTTATCTTTGGCAATTTTTGTCCAAGGGGCGGAGCTTAAGCAAAGTTCCACTTTGGTTGCTAAGCGGATTTACTGACAATCCATCAGTGAAAAGAATCCAACTAAAGGACAAACTGCATACACCACGGACAGAGGAGAACAAAATAGCTGTGCCCAAATATTGAGAGTCGGCGCAAGGGAGAAAACATGATAAATATAGATCGAGGCAAGTGGTAAGGTGGATATAAGAAGATACAAGGGGTATAAGGAAAAGAAAATTGAAAAGAAAAATTTGCATGTCGTACTTGTTTTGCCTTTGCAGCCCTCTTGTTCAATGGTTGGAACATTCCATTTTTATGACCTGAGTTTTCTTAAACTGTGCTGCCACCACGATGCGCATCTTTTTTCCGTTTACAAACAAACGAAAACTAAAGAGTTTCACTATCTTAAAGAACCTTGCCTATTGGCTGTGTGACACTGTAGGTGCAAGAGAAATAATATTGTTACAGACACTGAGCTTATTGTGTGTGGATACTAAGACAAGCTTCTGTTTTTTTTGTTTTTTTTTAACAGTTATAATATATTTACACATCAAGCCCCAGTGGCCTAATGGATAAGGCACTGGCCTCCTAAGCCAGGGATTGTGGGTTCAAGTCCCATCTGGGGTGCACCAGCATGTCTAAGGTCTTGAGCAGGTCACTCAAATTTAGCAGACCCCAAATGTACAGTTTTATTCACTGATGAGATGATGTGAGGTTTAATCATGGAGACAAGCAGTTCTGTAAACCCAACAGGGTTATTCACTAAAGTGTAAATGATCAGGAATTCCAAGTGTATTTCAATTTAAAGTCCCAAGTGGAAAATTTTCGCCAAGTTACCTACGCCTTCGGTTCAGCTGCGTTGGCCTTGATTTTAAAATTCTCTTTAAATTCTGGACAATTCTCACTTTAGTGAATATATCTGTACGATTATGAAATTGCCACATGAAACTTGCATTCAACTCCTAAGAAGAGACTTGAGAACACTTTGACAGCGCAGGTTTGGGTGAAAACACAGCAGAGGCAGAACAAGCGACTTGCTCTAGTGGCGCAATTGGTTAGCGCGCGGTACTTATAAGGCAGTATCTGTTGAGCAATGCCGAGGTTGTGAGTTCAAGCCTCACCTGGAGCAGTTTTTGCATTTGCTTTTAATTGGTTTATCTGCAAGGTCCAGCACGGTGTCTCCAACCAGCTCTCAACGCCTCACCAGTCCTACACGATTTAAAGGGATTCGATTTTGTCCCTCTGTTTGCCCTTGTTTTTGTTTGCTCTTAAATTCATCTTACTATTTTTGTCAGGGATTGCCTTTTTTTTGTAGAAGTGTTATCTTTGGCAATTTTTGTCCAAGGGGCGGAGCTTAAGCAAAGTTCCACTTTGGTTGCTAAGCGGATTTACTGACAATCCATCAGTGAAAAGAATCCAACTAAAGGACAAACTGCATACACCACGGACTGAGGAGAACAAAATAGCTGTGCCCAAATATTGAGAGTCGGCGCAAGGGAGAAAACATGATAAATATAGATCGAGGCAAATGGTAAGGTGGATAGAAGAAGATACAAGGGGTATAAGGAAACGAAAATTGAAAAGAAAAATTTGCATGTCGTACTTGTTTTGCCTTTGCAGCCCTCTTGTTCAATGGTTGGAACATTCCATTTTTATGACCTGAGTTTTCTTAAACTGTGCTGCCACCACGATGCGCATCTTTTTTCCGTTTACAAACAAACGAAAACTAAAGAGTTTCACTATCTTAAAGAACCTTGCCTATTGGCTGTGTGACACTGTAGGTGCAAGAGAAATAATATTGTTACAGACACTGAGCTTATTGTGTGTGGATACTAAGACAAGCTTCTGTTTTTTGGGGTTTTTTTTTAACAGTTACAAGAAATTTGCACATCAAGCCCCAGTGGCCTAATGGATAAGGCACTGGCCTCCTAAGCCAGGGATTGTGGGTTCAAGTCCCATCTGGGGTGCACCAGCATGTCTAAGGTGGTTGATCTTGAGCATGGCACTCAAATTTAGCAGACCCCAAATGTACAGTTTTATTCACTGATGAGAGGATGTGAGCTTTAATCATGGAGACAAGCAGTTGTGTGAGGTTTAATCATGGAGACAAGCAGTTCTGTAAACCCAACAGGGTTATTCACTAAAGTATAAATTATCAGGAATTCCAAGTGTATTTCAATTTAAAGGCCCAAGTGGAAAATTTTCTCCAAGTTACCTACGCCTTCGGTTCAGCTGCGTTGGCCTTGATTTTAAAATTCACTTTAAATTCTGGACAATTCTCACTTTAGTGAATATATCTGTACGATTATGAAATTGCCACATGAAACTTGCATTCAACTCATAAGAAGAGACTTGAGAACACTTTGACAGCGCAGATTTGGGTGAAAACACAGCAGTAGCAGAGCAAGCGACTTGCTCCAGTGGCGCAATCGGTTAGCGTGTGGTACTTATAAGGCAGTATCTGTTGAGCAATGCCGAGGTTGTGAGTTCAAGCCTCACCTGGAGCAGTTTTTGCATTTGCTTTTAATTGGTTTATCTGCAAGGTCCAGCACGGTGTCTGCAACCAGCTCTCAACGCCTCACCAGTCCTACACGATGTAAAGGGATTCGATTTTGTCCCTCTGTTTGCCCTTGTTTTTATTTGCTCTTAAATTCATCTTACTATTTTTGTTAGGGATTGCCTTTTTTTTGTAGAAGTGTTATCTTTGGCAATTTTTGTCCAAGGGGCGGAGCTTAAGCAAAGTTCCACTTTGGTTGCTAAGCGGATTTACTGACAATCCATCAGTGAAAAGAATCCAACTAAAGGACAAACTGCATACACCACGGACAGAGGAGAACAAAATAGCTGTGCCCAAATATTGAGAGTCGGCGCAAGGGAGAAAACATGATAAATATAGATCGAGGCAAGTGGTAAGGTGGATATAAGAAGATACAAGGGGTATAAGGAAAAGAAAATTGAAAAGAAAAATTTGCATGTCGTACTTGTTTTGCCTTTGCAGCCCTCTTGTTCAATGGTTGGAACATTCCATTTTTATGACCTGAGTTTTCTTAAACTGTGCTGCCACCACGATGCGCATCTTTTTTCCGTTTACAAACAAACGAAAACTAAAGAGTTTCACTATCTTAAAGAACCTTGCCTATTGGCTGTGTGACACTGTAGGTGCAAGAGAAATAATATTGTTACAGACACTGAGCTTATTGTGTGTGGATACTAAGACAAGCTTCTGTTTTTTTTGTTTTTTTTTAACAGTTATAATATATTTACACATCAAGCCCCAGTGGCCTAATGGATAAGGCACTGGCCTCCTAAGCCAGGGATTGTGGGTTCAAGTCCCATGTGGGGTGCACCAGCATGTCTAAGGTCTTGAGCAGGTCACTCAAATTTAGCAGACCCCAAATGTACAGTTTTATTCACTGATGAGATGATGTGAGGTTTAATCATGGAGACAAGCAGTTCTGTAAACCCAACAGGGTTATTCACTAAAGTGTAAATGATCAGGAATTCCAAGTGTATTTCAATTTAAAGTCCCAAGTGGAAAATTTTCGCCAAGTTACCTACGCCTTCGGTTCAGCTGCGTTGGCCTTGATTTTAAAATTCTCTTTAAATTCTGGACAATTCTCACTTTAGTGAATATATCTGTACGATTATGAAATTGCCACATGAAACTTGCATTCAACTCCTAAGAAGAGACTTGAGAACACTTTGACAGCGCAGGTTTGGGTGAAAACACAGCAGAGGCAGAACAAGCGACTTGCTCTAGTGGCGCAATTGGTTAGCGCGCGGTACTTATAAGGCAGTATCTGTTGAGCAATGCCGAGGTTGTGAGTTCAAGCCTCACCTGGAGCAGTTTTTGCATTTGCTTTTAATTGGTTTATCTGCAAGGTCCAGCACGGTGTCTCCAACCAGCTCTCAACGCCTCACCAGTCCTACACGATTTAAAGGGATTCGATTTTGTCCCTCTGTTTGCCCTTGTTTTTGTTTGCTCTTAAATTCATCTTACTATTTTTGTCAGGGATTGCCTTTTTTTTGTAGAAGTGTTATCTTTGGCAATTTTTGTCCAAGGGGCGGAGCTTAAGCAAAGTTCCACTTTGGTTGCTAAGCGGATTTACTGACAATCCATCAGTGAAAAGAATCCAACTAAAGGACAAACTGCATACACCACGGACTGAGGAGAACAAAATAGCTGTGCCCAAATATTGAGAGTCGGCGCAAGGGAGAAAACATGATAAATATAGATCGAGGCAAATGGTAAGGTGGATAGAAGAAGATACAAGGGGTATAAGGAAACGAAAATTGAAAAGAAAAATTTGCATGTCGTACTTGTTTTGCCTTTGCAGCCCTCTTGTTCAATGGTTGGAACATTCCATTTTTATGACCTGAGTTTTCTTAAACTGTGCTGCCACCACGATGCGCATCTTTTTTCCGTTTACAAACAAACGAAAACTAAAGAGTTTCACTATCTTAAAGAACCTTGCCTATTGGCTGTGTGACACTGTAGGTGCAAGAGAAATAATATTGTTACAGACACTGAGCTTATTGTGTGTGGATACTAAGACAAGCTTCTGTTTTTTGGGTTTTTTTTTTAACAGTTACAAGAAATTTGCACATCAAGCCCCAGTGGCCTAATGGATAAGGCACTGGCCTCCTAAGCCAGGGATTGTGGGTTCAAGTCCCATCTGGGGTGCACCAGCATGTCTAAGGTGGTTGATCTTGAGCATGGCACTCAAATTTAGCAGACCCCAAATGTACAGTTTTATTCACTGATGAGAGGATGTGAGCTTTAATCATGGAGACAAGCAGTTGTGTGAGGTTTAATCATGGAGACAAGCAGTTCTGTAAACCCAACAGGGTTATTCACTAAAGTATAAATTATCAGGAATTCCAAGTGTATTTCAATTTAAAGGCCCAAGTGGACAATTTTCTCCAAGTTACCTACGCCTTCGGTTCAGCTGCGTTGGCCTTGATTTTAAAATTCACTTTAAATTCTGGACAATTCTCACTTTAGTGAATATATCTGTACGATTATGAAATTGCCACATGAAACTTGCATTCAACTCATAAGAAGAGACTTGAGAACACTTTGACAGCGCAGATTTGGGTGAAAACACAGCAGTAGCAGAGCAAGCGACTTGCTCCAGTGGCGCAATCGGTTAGCGCGCGGTACTTATAAGGCAGTATCTGTTGAGCAATGCTGAGGTTGTGAGTTCAAGCCTCACCTGGAGCAGTTTTTGCATTTGCTTTTAATTGGTTTATCTGCAAGGTCCAGCACGGTGTCTGCAACCAGCTCTCAACGCCTCACCAGTCCTACACGATGTAAAGGGATTCGATTTTGTCCCTCTGTTTGCCCTTGTTTTTATTTGCTCTTAAATTCATCTTACTATTTTTGTTAGGGATTGCCTTTTTTTTGTAGAAGTGTTATCTTTGGCAATTTTTGTCCAAGGGGCGGAGCTTAAGCAAAGTTCCACTTTGGTTGCTAAGCGGATTTACTGACAATCCATCAGTGAAAAGAATCCAACTAAAGGACAAACTGCATACACCACGGACAGAGGAGAACAAAATAGCTGTGCCCAAATATTGAGAGTCGGCGCAAGGGAGAAAACATGATAAATATAGATCGAGGCAAGTGGTAAGGTGGATAGAAGAAGATACAAGGGGTATAAGGAAAAGAAAATTGAAAAGAAAAATGTGCATGTCGTACTTGTTTTGCCTTTGCAGCCCTCTTGTTCAATGGTTGGAACATTCCATTTTTATGACCTGAGTTTTCTTAAACTGTGCTGCCACCACGATGCGCATCTTTTTTCCGTTTACAAACAAACGAAAACTAAAGAGTTTCACTATCTTAAAGAACCTTGCCTATTGGCTGTGTGACACTGTAGGTGCAAGAGAAATAATATTGTTACAGACACTGAGCTTATTGTGTGTGAATACTAAGACAAGCTTCTGTTTTTTTTGTTTTTTTTTTAACAGTTAAAATAAATTTACACATCAAGCCCCAGTGGCCTAATGGATAAGGCACTGGCCTCCTAAGCCAGGGATTGTGGGTTCAAGTCCCATCTGGGGTGCACCAGCATGTCTAAGGTGGTTGATCTTGAGCATGGCACTCAAATTTAGCAGTCCCCAAATGTACAGTTTTATTCACTGATGAGATGATGTGAGGTTTAATCATGGAGACAAGCAGTTGTGTGAGGTTTAATCATGGATACAAGCAGTTGTGTAAACCCAACAGGGTTATTCACTAAAGTGAAAATGATCAGGAATTCCAAGTGTATTTCAATTTAAAGGCCCAAGTGGAAAATTTTCTCCAAGTTACCTACGCCTTCGGTTCAGCTGCGTTGGCCTTGATTTTAAAATTCACTTTAAATTCTGGACAATTCTCACTTTAGTGAATATATCTGTACGATTATGAAATTGCCACATGAAACTTGCATTCAACTCATAAGAAGAGACTTGAGAACACTTTGACAGTGCAGGTTTGGGTGAAAACACAGCAGTAGCAGAGCAAGCGACTTGCTCCAGTGGCGCAATCGGTTAGCGCGCGGTACTTATAAGGCAGTATCTGTTGAGCAATGCCGAGGTTGTGAGTTCAAGCCTCACCTGGAGCAGTTTTTGAATTTGCTTTTAATTGGTTTATCTGCAAGGTCCAGCACGGTGTCTCCAACCAGCTCTCAACGCCTCACCAGTCCTACACGATGTAAAGGGATTCATTTTGTCCCTCTGTTTGCCCTTGTTTTTATTTGCTCTTAAATTCATCTTACTATTTTTGTTAGGGATTGCCTTTTTTTTGTAGAAGTGTTATCTTTGGCAATTTTTGTCCAAGGGGCGGAGCTTAAGCAAAGTTCCACTTTGGTTGCTAAGCGGATTTACTGACAATCCATCAGTGAAAAGAATCCAACTAAAGGACAAACTGCATACACCACGGACAGAGGAGAACAAAATAGCTGTGCCCAAATATTGAGAGTCGGCGCAAGGGAGAAAACATGATAAATATAGATCGAGGCAAGTGGTAAGGTGGATATAAGAAGATACAAGGGGTATAAGGAAAAGAAAATTGAAAAGAAAAATTTGCATGTCGTACTTGTTTTGCCTTTGCAGCCCTCTTGTTCAATGGTTGGAACATTCCATTTTTATGACCTGAGTTTTCTTCAACTGTGCTGCCACCACGATGCGCATCTTTTTTCCGTTTACAAACAAACGAAAACTAAAGAGTTTCACTATCTTAAAGAACCTTGCCTATTGGCTGTGTGACACTGTAGGTGCAAGAGAAATAATATTGTTACAGACACTGAGCTTATTGTGTGTGGATACTAAGACAAGCTTCTGTTTTTTTTGTTTTTTTTTAACAGTTAAAATAAATTTACACATCAAGCCCCAGTGGCCTAATGGATAAGGCACTGGCCTCCTAAGCCAGGGATTGTGGGTTCAAGTCCCATCTGGGGTGCACCAGCATGCCTAAGGTGGTTGATCTTGAGCATGGCACTCAAATTTAGCAGACCCCAAATGTACAGTTTTATTCACTGATGAGATGATGTGAGGTTTAATCATGGAGACAAGCAGTTGTGTGAGGTTTAATCATGGATACAAGCAGTTGTGTAAACCCAACAGGGTTATTCACTAAAGTGAAAATGATCAGGAATTCCAAGTGTATTTCAATTTAAAGGCCCAAGTGGAAAATTTTCTCCAAGTTACCTACGCCTTCGGTTCAGCTGCGTTGGCCTTGATTTTAAAATTCACTTTAAATTCTGGACAATTTTCACTTTAGTGAATATATCTGTACGATTATGAAATTGCCACATGAAACTTGCATTCAACTCATAAGAAGAGACTTGAGAACACTTTGACAGCGCAGGTTTGGGTGAAAACACAGCAGGAGCAGAGCAAGCGACTTGCTCCAGTGGCGCAATCGGTTAGCGCGCGGTACTTATAAGGCAGTATCTGTTGAGCAATGCCGAGGTTGTGAGTTCAAGCCTCACCTGGAGCAGTTTTTGCATTTGCTTTTAATTGGTTTATCTGCAAGGTCCAGCACGGTGTCTCCAACCAGCTCTCAACGCCTCACCAGTCCTACACGATGTAAAGGGATTCGATTTTGTCCCTCTGTTTGCCCTTGTTTTTATTTGCTCTTAAATTCATCTTACTATTTTTGTTAGGGATTGCCTTTTTTTTGTAGAAGTGTTATCTTTGGCAATTTTTGTCCAAGGGGCGGAGCTTAAGCAAAGTTCCACTTTGGTTGCTAAGCGGATTTACTGACAATCCATCAGTGAAAAGAATCCAACTAAAGGACAAACTGCATACACCACGGACAGAGGAGAACAAAATAGCTGTGCCCAAATATTGAGAGTCGGCGCAAGGGAGAAAACATGATAAATATAGATCGAGGCAAGTGGTAAGGTGGATAGAAGAAGATACAAGGGGTATAAGGAAAAGAAAATTGAAAAGAAAAATTTGCATGTCGTACTTGTTTTGCCTTTGCAGCCCTCTTGTTCAATGGTTGGAACATTCCATTTTTATGACCTGAGTTTTCTTAAACTGTGCTGCCACCACGATGCGCATCTTTTTTCCGTTTACAAACAAACGAAAACTAAAGAGTTTCACTATCTTAAAGAACCTTGCCTATTGGCTGTGTGACACTGTAGGTGCAAGAGAAATAATATTGTTACAGACACTGAGCTTATTGTGTGTGGATACTAAGACAAGCTTCTGTTTTTTTTTTTTTTTTTTAACAGTTAAAATAAATTTACACATCAAGCCCCAGTGGCCTAATGGATAAGGCACTGGCCTCCTAAGCCAGGGATTGTGGGTTCAAGTCCCATCTGGGGTGCACCAGCATGTCTAAGGTGGTTGATCTTGAGCATGGCACTCAAATTTAGCAGACCCCAAATGTACAGTTTTATTCACTGATGAGATGATGTGAGGTTTAATCATGGAGACAAGCAGTTGTGTGAGGTTTAATCATGGATACAAGCAGTTGTGTAAACCCAACAGGGTTATTCACTAAAGTGAAAATGATCAGGAATTCCAAGTGTATTTCAATTTAAAGGCCCAAGTGGAAAATTTTCTCCAAGTTACCTACGCCTTCGGTTCAGCTGCGTTGGCCTTGATTTTAAAATTCACTTTAAATTCTGGACAATTCTCACTTTAGTGAATATATCTGTACGATTATGAAATTGCCACATGAAACTTGCATTCAACTCATAAGAAGAGACTTGAGAACACTTTGACAGCGCAGGTTTGGGTGAAAACACAGCAGTAGCAGAGCAAGCGACTTGCTCCAGTGGCGCAATCGGTTAGCGCGCGGTACTTATAAGGCAGTATCTGTTGAGCAATGCCGAGGTTGTGAGTTCAAGCCTCACCTGGAGCAGTTTTTGCATTTGCTTTTAATTGGTTTATCTGCAAGGTCCAGCACGGTGTCTCCAACCAGCTCTCAACGCCTCACCAGTCCTACACGATGTAAAGGGATTCGATTTTGTCCCTCTGTTTGCCCTTGTTTTTATTTGCTCTTAAATTCATCTTACTATTTTTGTTAGGGATTGCCTTTTTTTTGTAGAAGTGTTATCTTTGGCAATTTTTGTCCAAGGGGCGGAGCTTAAGCAAAGTTCCACTTTGGTTGCTAAGCGGATTTACTGACAATCCATCAGTGAAAAGAATCCAACTAAAGGACAAACTGCATACACCACGGACAGAGGAGAACAAAATAGCTGTGCCCAAATATTGAGAGTCGGCGCAAGGGAGAAAACATGATAAATATAGATCGAGGCAAGTGGTAAGGTGGATAGAAGAAGATACAAGGGGTATAAGGAAAAGAAAATTGAAAAGAAAAATGTGCATGTCGTACTTGTTTTGCCTTTGCAGCCCTCTTGTTCAATGGTTGGAACATTCCATTTTTATGACCTGAGTTTTCTTAAACTGTGCTGCCACCACGATGCGCATCTTTTTTCCGTTTACAAACAAACGAAAACTAAAGAGTTTCACTATCTTAAAGAACCTTGCCTATTGGCTGTGTGACACTGTAGGTGCAAGAGAAATAATATTGTTACAGACACTGAGCTTATTGTGTGTGGATACTAAGACAAGCTTCTGTTTTTTTTGTTTTTTTTTTAACAGTTAAAATAAATTTACACATCAAGCCCCAGTGGCCTAATGGATAAGGCACTGGCCTCCTAAGCCAGGGATTGTGGGTTCAAGTCCCATCTGGGGTGCACCAGCATGTCTAAGGTGGTTGATCTTGAGCATGGCACTCAAATTTAGCAGACCCCAAATGTACAGTTTTATTCACTGATGAGATGATGTGAGGTTTAATCATGGAGACAAGCAGTTGTGTGAGGTTTAATCATGGATACAAGCAGTTGTGTAAACCCAACAGGGTTATTCACTAAAGTGAAAATGATCAGGAATTCCAAGTGTATTTCAATTTAAAGGCCCAAGTGGAAAATTTTCTCCAAGTTACCTACGCCTTCGGTTCAGCTGCGTTGGCCTTGATTTTAAAATTCACTTTAAATTCTGGACAATTCTCACTTTAGTGAATATATCTGTACGATTATGAAATTGCCACATGAAACTTGCATTCAACTCATAAGAAGAGACTTGAGAACACTTTGACAGCGCAGGTTTGGGTGAAAACACAGCAGTAGCAGAGCAAGCGACTTGCTCCAGTGGCGCAATCGGTTAGCGCGCGGTACTTATAAGGCAGTATCTGTTGAGCAATGCCGAGGTTGTGAGTTCAAGCCTCACCTGGAGCAGTTTTTGCATTTGCTTTTAATTGGTTTATCTGCAAGGTCCAGCACGGTGTCTCCAACCAGCTCTCAACGCCTCACCAGTCCTACACGATGTAAAGGGATTCGATTTTGTCCCTCTGTTTGCCCTTGTTTTTATTTGCTCTTAAATTCATCTTACTATTTTTGTTAGGGATTGCCTTTTTTTTGTAGAAGTGTTATCTTTGGCAATTTTTGTCCAAGGGGCGGAGCTTAAGCAAAGTTCCACTTTGGTTGCTAAGCGGATTTACTGACAATCCATCAGTGAAAAGAATCCAACTAAAGGACAAACTGCATACACCACGGACAGAGGAGAACAAAATAGCTGTGCCCAAATATTGAGAGTCGGCGCAAGGGAGAAAACATGATAAATATAGATCGAGGCAAGTGGTAAGGTGGATAGAAGAAGATACAAGGGGTATAAGGAAAAGAAAATTGAAAAGAAAAATGTGCATGTCGTACTTGTTTTGCCTTTGCAGCCCTCTTGTTCAATGGTTGGAACATTCCATTTTTATGACCTGAGTTTTCTTAAACTGTGCTGCCACCACGATGCGCATCTTTTTTCCGTTTACAAACAAACGAAAACTAAAGAGTTTCACTATCTTAAAGAACCTTGCCTATTGGCTGTGTGACACTGTAGGTGCAAGAGAAATAATATTGTTACAGACACTGAGCTTATTGTGTGTGGATACTAAGACAAGCTTCTGTTTTTTTTGTTTTTTTTTTAACAGTTAAAATAAATTTACACATCAAGCCCCAGTGGCCTAATGGATAAGGCACTGGCCTCCTAAGCCAGGGATTGTGGGTTCAAGTCCCATCTGGGGTGCACCAGCATGTCTAAGGTGGTTGATCTTGAGCATGGCACTCAAATTTAGCAGACCCCAAATGTACAGTTTTATTCACTGATGAGATGATGTGAGGTTTAATCATGGAGACAAGCAGTTGTGTGAGGTTTAATCATGGATACAAGCAGTTGTGTAAACCCAACAGGGTTATTCACTAAAGTGAAAATGATCAGGAATTCCAAGTGTATTTCAATTTAAAGGCCCAAGTGGAAAATTTTCTCCAAGTTACCTACGCCTTCGGTTCAGCTGCGTTGGCCTTGATTTTAAAATTCACTTTAAATTCTGGACAATTCTCACTTTAGTGAATATATCTGTACGATTATGAAATTGCCACATGAAACTTGCATTCAACTCATAAGAAGAGACTTGAGAACACTTTGACAGCGCAGGTTTGGGTGAAAACACAGCAGTAGCAGAGCAAGCGACTTGCTCCAGTGGCGCAATCGGTTAGCGCGCGGTACTTATAAGGCAGTATCTGTTGAGCAATGCCGAGGTTGTGAGTTCAAGCCTCACCTGGAGCAGTTTTTGCATTTGCTTTTAATTGGTTTATCTGCAAGGTCCAGCACGGTGTCTCCAACCAGCTCTCAACGCCTCACCAGTCCTACACGATGTAAAGGGATTCGATTTTGTCCCTCTGTTTGCCCTTGTTTTTATTTGCTCTTAAATTCATCTTACTATTTTTGTTAGGGATTGCCTTTTTTTTGTAGAAGTGTTATCTTTGGCAATTTTTGTCCAAGGGGCGGAGCTTAAGCAAAGTTCCACTTTGGTTGCTAAGCGGATTTACTGACAATCCATCAGTGAAAAGAATCCAACTAAAGGACAAACTGCATACACCACGGACAGAGGAGAACAAAATAGCTGTGCCCAAATATTGAGAGTCGGCGCAAGGGAGAAAACATGATAAATATAGATCGAGGCAAGTGGTAAGGTGGATAGAAGAAGATACAAGGGGTATAAGGAAAAGAAAATTGAAAAGAAAAATTTGCATGTCGTACTTGTTTTGCCTTTGCAGCCCTCTTGTTCAATGGTTGGAACATTCCATTTTTATGACCTGAGTTTTCTTAAACTGTGCTGCCACCACGATGCGCATCTTTTTTCCGTTTACAAACAAACGAAAACTAAAGAGTTTCACTATCTTAAAGAACCTTGCCTATTGGCTGTGTGACACTGTAGGTGCAAGAGAAATAATATTGTTACAGACACTGAGCTTATTGTGTGTGGATACTAAGACAAGCTTCTGTTTTTTTTGGTTTTTTTTTAACAGTTAAAAGAAATTTACACATCAAGCCCCAGTGGCCTAATGGATAAGGCACTGGCCTCCTAAGCCAGGGATTGTGGGTTCAAGTCCCATCTGGGGTGCACCAGCATGTCTAAGGTGGTTGATCTTGAGCATGGCACTCAAATTTAGCAGACCCCAAATGTACAGTTTTATTCACTGATGAGATGATGTGAGGTTTAATCATGGAGACAAGCAGTTGTGTGAGGTTTAATCATGGATACAAGCAGTTGTGTAAACCCAACAGGGTTATTCACTAAAGTGAAAATGATCAGGAATTCCAAGTGTATTTCAATTTAAAGGCCCAAGTGGAAAATTTTCTCCAAGTTACCTACGCCTTCGGTTCAGCTGCGTTGGCCTTGATTTTAAAATTCACTTTAAATTCTGGACAATTCTCACTTTAGTGAATATATCTGTACGATTATGAAATTGCCACATGAAACTTGCATTCAACTCATAAGAAGAGACTTGAGAACACTTTGACAGCGCAGGTTTGGGTGAAAACACAGCAGTAGCAGAGCAAGCGACTTGCTCCAGTGGCGCAATCGGTTAGCGCGCGGTACATATAAGGCAGTATCTGTTGAGCAATGCCGAGGTTGTGAGTTCAAGCCTCACCTGGAGCAGTTTTTGCATTTGCTTTTAATTGGTTTATCTGCAAGGTCCAGCACGGTGTCTCCAACCAGCTCTCAACGCCTCACCAGTCCTACACGATGTAAAGGGATTCGATTTTGTCCCTCTGTTTGCCCTTGTTTTTATTTGCTCTTAAATTCATCTTACTATTTTTGTTAGGGATTGCCTTTTTTTTGTAGAAGTGTTATCTTTGGCAATTTTTGTCCAAGGGGCGGAGCTTAAGCAAAGTTCCACTTTGGTTGCTAAGCGGATTTACTGACAATCCATCAGTGAAAAGAATCCAACTAAAGGACAAACTGCATACACCACGGACAGAGGAGAACAAAATAGCTGTGCCCAAATATTGAGAGTCGGCGCAAGGGAGAAAACATGATAAATATAGATCGAGGCAAGTGGTAAGGTGGATAGAAGAAGATACAAGGGGTATAAGGAAAAGAAAATTGAAAAGAAAAATGTGCATGTCGTACTTGTTTTGCCTTTGCAGCCCTCTTGTTCAATGGTTGGAACATTCCATTTTTATGACCTGAGTTTTCTTAAACTGTGCTGCCACCACGATGCGCATCTTTTTTCCGTTTACAAACAAACGAAAACTAAAGAGTTTCACTATCTTAAAGAACCTTGCCTATTGGCTGTGTGACACTGTAGGTGCAAGAGAAATAATATTGTTACAGACACTGAGCTTATTGTGTGTGGATACTAAGACAAGCTTCTGTTTTTTTTGGGTTTTTTTTAACAGTTAAAAGAAATTTACACATCAAGCCCCAGTGGCCTAATGGATAAGGCACTGGCCTCCTAAGCCAGGGATTGTGGGTTCAAGTCCCATCTGGGGTGCACCAGCATGTCTAAGGTGGTTGATCTTGAGCATGGCACTCAAATGTAGCAGACCCCAAATGTACAGTTTTATTCACTGATGAGATGATGTGAGGTTTAATCATGGAGACAAGCAGTTGTGTGAGGTTTAATCATGGATACAAGCAGTTGTGTAAACCCAACAGGGTTATTCACTAAAGTGAAAATGATCAGGAATTCCAAGTGTATTTCAATTTAAAGGCCCAAGTGGAAAATTTTCTCCAAGTTACCTACGCCTTCGGTTCAGCTGCGTTGGCCTTGATTTTAAAATTCACTTTAAATTCTGGACAATTCTCACTTTAGTGAATATATCTGTACGATTATGAAATTGCCACATGAAACTTGCATTCAACTCATAAGAAGAGACTTGAGAACACTTTGACAGCGCAGGTTTGGGTGAAAACACAGCAGTAGCAGAGCAAGCGACTTGCTCCAGTGGCGCAATCGGTTAGCGCGCGGTACTTATAAGGCAGTATCTGTTGAGCAATGCCGAGGTTGTGAGTTCAAGCCTCACCTGGAGCAGTTTTTGCATTTGCTTTTAATTGGTTTATCTGCAAGGTCCAGCACGGTGTCTGCAACCAGCTCTCAACGCCTCACCAGTCCTACACGATGTAAAGGGATTCGATTTTGTCCCTCTGTTTGCCCTTGTTTTTATTTGCTCTTAAATTCATCTTACTATTTTTGTTAGGGATTGCCTTTTTTTTGTAGAAGTGTTATCTTTGGCAATTTTTGTCCAAGGGGCGGAGCTTAAGCAAAGTTCCACTTTGGTTGCTAAGCGGATTTACTGACAATCCATCAGTGAAAAGAATCCAACTAAAGGACAAACTGCATACACCACGGACAGAGGAGAACAAAATAGCTGTGCCCAAATATTGAGAGTCGGCGCAATGGAGAAAACATGATAAATATAGATCGAGGCAAGTGGTAAGGTGGATAGAAGAAGATACAAGGGGTATAAGGAAAAGAAAATTGAAAAGAAAAATTTGCATGTCGTACTTGTTTTGCCTTTGCAGCCCTCTTGTTCAATGGTTGGAACATTCCATTTTTATGACCTGAGTTTTTTTAAACTGTGCTGCCACCACGATGCGCATCTTTTTTCCGTTTACAAACAAACGAAAACTAAAGAGTTTCACTATCTTAAAGAACCTTGCCTATTGGCTGTGTGACACTGTAGGTGCAAGAGAAATAATATTGTTACAGACACTGAGCTTATTGTGTGTGGATACTAAGACAAGCTTCTGTTTTTTTTGTTTTTTTTTAACAGTTAAAATAAATTTACACATCAAGCCCCAGTGGCCTAATGGATAAGGCACTGGCCTCCTAAGCCAGGGATTGTGGGTTCAAGTCCCATCTGGGGTGCACCAGCATGTCTAAGGTGGTTGATCTTGAGCATGGCACTCAAATTTAGCAGACCCCAAATGTACAGTTTTATTCACTGATGAGATGATGTGAGGTTTAATCATGGAGACAAGCAGTTGTGTGAGGTTTAATCATGGATACAAGCAGTTGTGTAAACCCAACAGGGTTATTCACTAAAGTGAAAATGATCAGGAATTCCAAGTGTATTTCAATTTAAAGGCCCAAGTGGAAAATTTTCTCCAAGTTACCTACGCCTTCGGTTCAGCTGCGTTGGCCTTGATTTTAAAATTCACTTTAAATTCTGGACAATTCTCACTTTAGTGAATATATCTGTACGATTATGAAATTGCCACATGAAACTTGCATTCAACTCATAAGAAGAGACTTGAGAACACTTTGACAGCGCAGGTTTGGGTGAAAACACAGCAGTAGCAGAGCAAGCGACTTGCTCCAGTGGCGCAATCGGTTAGCGCGCGGTACTTATAAGGCAGTATCTGTTGAGCAATGCCGAGGTTGTGAGTTCAAGCCTCACCTGGAGCAGTTTTTGCATTTGCTTTTAATTGGTTTATCTGCAAGGTCCAGCACGGTGTCTGCAACCAGCTCTCAACGCCTCACCAGTCCTACACGATGTCAAGGGATTCGATTTTGTCCCTCTGTTTGCCCTTGTTTTTATTTGCTCTTAAATTCATCTTACTATTTTTGTTAGGGATTGCCTTTTTTTTGTAGAAGTGTTATCTTTGGCAATTTTTGTCCAAGGGGCGGAGCTTAAGCAAAGTTCCACTTTGGTTGCTAAGCGGATTTACTGACAATCCATCAGTGAAAAGAATCCAACTAAAGGACAAACTGCATACACCACGGACAGAGGAGAACAAAATAGCTGTGCCCAAATATTGAGAGTCGGCGCAATGGAGAAAACATGATAAATATAGATCGAGGCAAGTGGTAAGGTGGATAGAAGAAGATACAAGGGGTATAAGGAAAAGAAAATTGAAAAGAAAAATTTGCATGTCGTACTTGTTTTGCCTTTGCAGCCCTCTTGTTCAATGGTTGGAACATTCCATTTTTATGACCTGAGATTTCTTAAACTGTGCTGCCACCACGATGCGCATCTTTTTTCCGTTTACAAACAAACGAAAACTAAAGAGTTTCACTATCTTAAAGAACCTTGCCTATTGGCTGTGTGACACTGTAGGTGCAAGAGAAATAATATTGTTACAGACACTGAGCTTATTGTGTGTGGATACTAAGACAAGCTTCTGTTTTTTTTGTTTTTTTTTAACAGTTAAAATAAATTTACACATCAAGCCCCAGTGGCCTAATGGATAAGGCACTGGCCTCCTAAGCCAGGGATTGTGGGTTCAAGTCCCATCTGGGGTGCACCAGCATGTCTAAGGTGGTTGATCTTGAGCATGGCACTCAAATTTAGCAGACCCCAAATGTACAGTTTTATTCACTGATGAGATGATGTGAGGTTTAATCATGGAGACAAGCAGTTGTGTGAGGTTTAATCATGGATACAAGCAGTTGTGTAAACCCAACAGGGTTATTCACTAAAGTGAAAATGATCAGGAATTCCAAGTGTATTTCAATTTAAAGGCCCAAGTGGAAAATTTTCTCCAAGTTACCTACGCCTTCGGTTCAGCTGCGTTGGCCTTGATTTTAAAATTCACTTTAAATTCTGGACAATTCTCACTTTAGTGAATATATCTGTACGATTATGAAATTGCCACATGAAACTTGCATTCAACTCATAAGAAGAGACTTGAGAACACTTTGACAGCGCAGGTTTGGGTGAAAACACAGCAGTAGCAGAGCAAGCGACTTGCTCCAGTGGCGCAATCGGTTAGCGCGCGGTACTTATAAGGCAGTATCTGTTGAGCAATGCCGAGGTTGTGAGTTCAAGCCTCACCTGGAGCAGTTTTTGCATTTGCTTTTAATTGGTTTATCTGCAAGGTCCAGCACGGTGTCTGCAACCAGCTCTCAACGCCTCACCAGTCCTACACGATGTCAAGGGATTCGATTTTGTCCCTCTGTTTGCCCTTGTTTTTATTTGCTCTTAAATTCATCTTACTATTTTTGTTAGGGATTGCCTTTTTTTGTAGAAGTGTTATCTTTGGCAATTTTTGTCCAAGGGGCGGAGCTTAAGCAAAGTTCCACTTTGGTTGCTAAGCGGATTTACTGACAATCCATCAGTGAAAAGAATCCAACTAAAGGACAAACTGCATACACCACGGACAGAGGAGAACAAAATAGCTGTGCCCAAATATTGAGAGTCGGCGCAAGGGAGAAAACATGATAAATATAGATCGAGGCAAGTGGTAAGGTGGATAGAAGAAGATACAAGGGGTATAAGGAAAAGAAAATTGAAAAGAAAAATTTGCATGTCGTACTTGTTTTGCCTTTGCAGCCCTCTTGTTCAATGGTTGGAACATTCCATTTTTATGACCTGAGTTTTCTTAAACTGTGCTGCCACCACGATGCGCATCTTTTTTCCGTTTACAAACAAACGAAAACTAAAGAGTTTCACTATCTTAAAGAACCTTGCCTATTGGCTGTGTGACACTGTAGGTGCAAGAGAAATAATATTGTTACAGACACTGAGCTTATTGTGTGTGGATACTAAGACAAGCTTCTGTTTTTTTTGTTTTTTTTTAACAGTTAAAATAAATTTACACATCAAGCCCCAGTGGCCTAATGGATAAGGCACTGGCCTCCTAAGCCAGGGATTGTGGGTTCAAGTCCCATCTGGGGTGCACCAGCATGTCTAAGGTGGTTGATCTTGAGCATGGCACTCAAATTTAGCAGACCCCAAATGTACAGTTTTATTCACTGATGAGATGATGTGAGGTTTAATCATGGAGACAAGCAGTTGTGTGAGGTTTAATCATGGATACAAGCAGTTGTGTAAACCCAACAGGGTTATTCACTAAAGTGAAAATGATCAGGAATTCCAAGTGTATTTCAATTTAAAGGCCCAAGTGGAAAATTTTCTCCAAGTTACCTCCGCCTTCGGTTCAGCTGCGTTGGCCTTGATTTTAAAATTCACTTTAAATTCTGGACAATTCTCACTTTAGTGAATATATCTGTACGATTATGAAATTGCCACATGAAACTTGCATTCAACTCATAAGAAGAGACTTGAGAACACTTTGACAGCGCAGGTTTGGGTGAAAACACAGCAGTAGCAGAGCAAGCGACTTGCTCCAGTGGCGCAATCGGTTAGCGCGCGGTACTTATAAGGCAGTATCTGTTGAGCAATGCCGAGGTTGTGAGTTCAAGCCTCACCTGGAGCAGTTTTTGCATTTGCTTTTAATTGGTTTATCTGCAAGGTCCAGCACGGTGTCTCCAACCAGCTCTCAACGCCTCACCAGTCCTACACGATGTAAAGGGATTCGATTTTGTCCCTCTGTTTGCCCTTGTTTTTATTTGCTCTTAAATTCATCTTACTATTTTTGTTAGGGATTGCCTTTTTTTTGTAGAAGTGTTATCTTTGGCAAATTTTGTCCAAGGGGCGGAGTTTAAGCAAAGTTCCACTTTGGTTGCTAAGCGGATTTACTGACAATCCATCAGTGAAAAGAATCCAACTAAAGGACAAACTGCATACACCACGGACAGAGGAGAACAAAATAGCTGTGCCCAAATATTGAGAGTCGGCGCAAGGGAGAAAACATGATAAATATAGATCGAGGCAAGTGGTAAGGTGGATAGAAGAAGATACAAGGGGTATAAGGAAAAGAAAATTGAAAAGAAAAATTTGCATGTCGTACTTGTTTTGCCTTTGCAGCCCTCTTGTTCAATGGTTGGAACATTCCATTTTTATGACCTGAGTTTTCTTAAACTGTGCTGCCACCACGATGCGCATCTTTTTTCCGTTTACAAACAAACGAAAACTAAAGAGTTTCACTATCTTAAAGAACCTTGCCTATTGGCTGTGTGACACTGTAGGTGCAAGAGAAATAATATTGTTACAGACACTGAGCTTATTGTGTGTGGATACTAAGACAAGCTTCTGTTTTTTTTGGGTTTTTTTTAACAGTTAAAAGAAATTTACACATCAAGCCCCAGTGGCCTAATGGATAAGGCACTGGCCTCCTAAGCCAGGGATTGTGGGTTCAAGTCCCATCTGGGGTGCACCAGCATGTCTAAGGTGGTTGATCTTGAGCATGGCACTCAAATGTAGCAGACCCCAAATGTACAGTTTTATTCACTGATGAGATGATGTGAGGTTTAATCATGGAGACAAGCAGTTGTGTGAGGTTTAATCATGGATACAAGCAGTTGTGTAAACCCAACAGGGTTATTCACTAAAGTGAAAATGATCAGGAATTCCAAGTGTATTTCAATTTAAAGGCCCAAGTGGAAAATTTTCTCCAAGTTACCTACGCCTTCGGTTCAGCTGCGTTGGCCTTGATTTTAACATTCACTTTAAATTCTGGACAATTCTCACTTTAGTGAATATATCTGTACGATTATGAAATTGCCACATGAAACTTGCATTCAACTCATAAGAAGAGACTTGAGAACACTTTGACAGCGCAGGTTTGGGTGAAAACACAGCAGTAGCAGAGCAAGTGACTTGCTCCAGTGGCGCAATCGGTTAGCGCGCGGTACTTATAAGGCAGTATCTGTTGAGCAATGCCGAGGTTGTGAGTTCAAGCCTCACCTGGAGCAGTTTTTGCATTTGCTTTTAATTGGTTTATCTGCAAGGTCCAGCACGGTGTCTGCAACCAGCTCTCAACGCCTCACCAGTCCTACACGATGTATAGGGATTCGATTTTGTCCCTCTGTTTGCCCTTGTTTTTATTTGCTCTTAAATTCATCTTACTATTTTTGTTAGGGATTGCCTTTTTTTTGTAGAAGTGTTATCTTTGGCAATTTTTGTCCAAGGGGCGGAGCTTAAGCAAAGTTCCACTTTGGTTGCTAAGCGGATTTACTGACAATCCATCAGTGAAAAGAATCCAACTAAAGGACAAACTGCATACACCACGGACAGAGGAGAACAAAATAGCTGTGCCCAAATATTGAGAGTCGGCGCAAGGGAGAAAACATGATAAATATAGATCGAGGCAAGTGGTAAGGTGGATAGAAGAAGATACAAGGGGTATAAGGAAAAGAAAATTGAAAAGAAAAATTTGCATGTCGTACTTGTTTTGCCTTTGCAGCCCTCTTGTTCAATGGTTGGAACATTCCATTTTTATGACCTGAGTTTTCTTAAACTGTGCTGCCACCACGATGCGCATCTTTTTTCCGTTTACAAACAAACGAAAACTAAAGAGTTTCACTATCTTAAAGAACCTTGCCTATTGGCTGTGTGACACTGTAGGTGCAAGAGAAATAATATTGTTACAGACACTGAGCTTATTGTGTGTGGATACTAAGACAAGCTTCTGTTTTTTTGGGGTTTTTTTTAACAGTTAAAAGATATTTGCACATCAAGCCCCAGTGGCCTAATGGATAAGGCACTGGCCTCCTAAGCCAGGGATTGTGGGTTCAAGTCCCATCTGGGGTGCACCAGCATGTCTAAGGTGGTTGATCTTGAGCATGGCACTCAAATTTAGCAGACCCCAAATGTACAGTTTTATTCACTGATGAGATGATGTGAGGTTCAATCATGGAGACAAGCAGTTGTGTGAGGTTTAATCATGGATACAAGCAGTTGTGTAAACCCAACAGGGTTATTCACTAAAGTGAAAATGATCAGGAATTCCAAGTGTATTTCAATTTAAAGGCCCAAGTGGAAAATTTTCTCCAAGTTACCTACGCCTTCGGTTCAGCTGCGTTGGCCTTGATTTTAAAATTCACTTTAAATTCTGGACAATTCTCACTTTAGTGAATATATCTGTACGATTATGAAATTGCCACATGAAACTTGCATTCAACTCATAAGAAGAGACTTGAGAACACTTTGACAGCGCAGGTTTGGGTGAAAACACAGCAGTAGCAGAGCAAGCGACTTGCTCCAGTGGCGCAATCGGTTAGCGCGCGGTACTTATAAGGCAGTATCTGTTGAGCAATGCCGAGGTTGTGAGTTCAAGCCTCACCTGGAGCAGTTTTTGCATTTGCTTTTAATTGGTTTATCTGCAAGGTCCAGCACGGTGTCTGCAACCAGCTCTCAACGCCTCACCAGTCCTACACGATGTAAAGGGATTCGATTTTGTCCCTCTGTTTGCCCTTGTTTTTATTTGCTCTTAAATTCATCTTACTATTTTTGTTAGGGATTGCCTTTTTTTGTAGAAGTGTTATCTTTGGCAATTTTTGTCCAAGGGGCGGAGCTTAAGCAAAGTTCCACTTTGGTTGCTAAGCGGATTTACTGACAATCCATCAGTGAAAAGAATCCAACTAAAGGACAAACTGCATACACCACGGACAGAGGAGAACAAAATAACTGTGCCCAAATATTGAGAGTCGGCGCAATGGAGAAAACATGATAAATATAGATCGAGGCAAGTGGTAAGGTGGATAGAAGAAGATACAAGGGGTATAAGGAAAAGAAAATTGAAAAGAAAAATTTGCATGTCGTACTTGTTTTGCCTTTGCAGCCCTCTTGTTCAATGGTTGGAACATTCCATTTTTATGACCTGAGTTTTCTTAAACTGTGCTGCCACCACGATGCGCATCTTTTTTCCGTTTACAAACAAACGAAAACTAAAGAGTTTCACTATCTTAAAGAACCTTGCCTATTGGCTGTGTGACACTGTAGGTGCAAGAGAAATAATATTGTTACAGACACTGAGCTTATTGTGTGTGGATACTAAGACAAGCTTCTGTTTTTTTTGTTTTTTTTTAACAGTTAAAATAAATTTACACATTAAGCCCCAGTGGCCTAATGGATAAGGCACTGGCCTCCTAAGCCAGGGATTGTGGGTTCAAGTCCCATCTGGGGTGCACCAGCATGTCTAAGGTGGTCGATCTTGAGCATGGCACTCAAATGTAGCAAACCCCAAATGTACAGTTTTATTCACTGATGAGATGATGTGAGGTTTAATCATGGAGACAAGCAGTTGTGTGAGGTTTAATCATGGATACAAGCAGTTGTGTAAACCCAACAGGGTTATTCACTAAAGTGAAAATGATCAAGAATTCCAAGTGTATTTCAATTTAAAGGCCCAAGTGGAAAATTTTCTCCAAGTTACCTACGCCTTCGGTTCAGCTGCGTTGGCCTTGATTTTAAAATTCACTTTAAATTCTGGACAATTCTCACTTTAGTGAATATATCTGTACGATTATGAAATTGCCACATGAAACTTGCATTCAACTCATAAGAAGAGACTTGAGAACACTTTGACAGCGCAGGTTTGGGTGAAAACACAGCAGTAGCAGAGCAAGCGACTTGCTCCAGTGGCGCAATCGGTTAGCGCGCGGTACTTATAAGGCAGTATCTGTTGAGCAATGCCGAGGTTGTGAGTTCAAGCCTCACCTGGAGCAGTTTTTGCATTTGCTTTTAATTGGTTTATCTGCAAGGTCCAGCACGGTGTCTGCAACCAGCTCTCAACGCCTCACCAGTCCTACACGATGTAAAGGGATTCGATTTTGTCCCTCTGTTTGCACTTGTTTTTATTTGCTCTTAAATTCATCTTACTATTTTTGTTAGGGATTGCCTTTTTTTGTAGAAGTGTTATCTTTGGCAATTTTTGTCCAAGGGGCGGAGCTTAAGCAAAGTTCCACTTTGGTTGCTAAGCGGATTTACTGACAATCCATCAGTGAAAAGAATCCAACTAAAGGACAAACTGCATACACCACGGACAGAGGAGAACAAAATAACTGTGCCCAAATATTGAGAGTCGGCGCAATGGAGAAAACATGATAAATATAGATCGAGGCAAGTGGTAAGGTGGATAGAAGAAGATACAAGGGGTATAAGGAAAAGAAAATTGAAAAGAAAAATTTGCATGTCGTACTTGTTTTGCCTTTGCAGCCCTCTTGTTCAATGGTTGGAACATTCCATTTTTATGACCTGAGTTTTCTTAAACTGTGCTGCCACCACGATGCGCATCTTTTTTCCGTTTACAAACAAACGAAAACTAAAGAGTTTCACTATCTTAAAGAACCTTGCCTATTGGCTGTGTGACACTGTAGGTGCAAGAGAAATAATATTGTTACAGACACTGAGCTTATTGTGTGTGGATACTAAGACAAGCTTCTGTTTTTTTTGTTTTTTTTTAACAGTTAAAATAAATTTACACATTAAGCCCCAGTGGCCTAATGGATAAGGCACTGGCCTCCTAAGCCAGGGATTGTGGGTTCAAGTCCCATCTGGGGTGCACCAGCATGTCTAAGGTGGTCGATCTTGAGCATGGCACTCAAATGTAGCAAACCCCAAATGTACAGTTTTATTCACTGATGAGATGATGTGAGGTTTAATCATGGAGACAAGCAGTTGTGTGAGGTTTAATCATGGATACAAGCAGTTGTGTAAACCCAACAGGGTTATTCACTAAAGTGAAAATGATCAAGAATTCCAAGTGTATTTCAATTTAAAGGCCCAAGTGGAAAATTTTCTCCAAGTTACCTACGCCTTCGGTTCAGCTGCGTTGGCCTTGATTTTAAAATTCACTTTAAATTCTGGACAATTCTCACTTTAGTGAATATATCTGTACGATTATGAAATTGCCACATGAAACTTGCATTCAACTCATAAGAAGAGACTTGAGAACACTTTGACAGCGCAGGTTTGGGTGAAAACACAGCAGTAGCAGAGCAAGCGACTTGCTCCAGTGGCGCAATCGGTTAGCGCGCGGTACTTATAAGGCAGTATCTGTTGAGCAATGCCGAGGTTGTGAGTTCAAGCCTCACCTGGAGCAGTTTTTGCATTTGCTTTTAATTGGTTTATCTGCAAGGTCCAGCACGGTGTCTGCAACCAGCTCTCAACGCCTCACCAGTCCTACACGATGTAAAGGGATTCGATTTTGTTCCTCTGTTTGCCCTTGTTTTTATTTGCTCTTAAATTCATCTTACTATTTTTGTTAGGGATTGCCTTTTTTTTTGTAGAAGTGTTATCTTTGGCAATTTTTGTCCAAGGGGCGGAGCTTAAGCAAAGTTCCACTTTGGTTGCTAAGCGGATTTACTGACAATCCATCAGTGAAAAGAATCCAACTAAAGGACAAACTGCATACACCACGGACAGAGGAGAACAAAATAGCTGTGCCCAAATATTGAGAGTCGGCGCAATGGAGAAAACATGATAAATATAGATCGAGGCAAGTGGTAAGGTGGATAGAAGAAGATACAAGGGGTATAAGGAAAAGAAAATTGAAAAGAAAAATTTGCATGTCGTACTTGTTTTGCCTTTGCAGCCCTCTTGTTCAATGGTTGGAACATTCCATTTTTATGACCTGAGTTTTCTTAAACTGTGCTGCCACCACGATGCGCATCTTTTTTCCGTTTACAAACAAACGAAAACTAAAGAGTTTCACTATCTTAAAGAACCTTGCCTATTGGCTGTGTGACACTGTAGGTGCAAGAGAAATAATATTGTTACAGACACTGAGCTTATTGTGTGTGGATACTAAGACAAGCTTCTGTTTTTTTTGGTTTTGTTTTAACAGTTAAAAGAAATTTGCACATCAAGCCCCAGTGGCTTAGGATAAGGCACTGGCCTCCTAAGCCAGGGATTGTGGGTTCAAGTCCCATCTGGGGTGCACCAGCATGTCTAAGGTGGTTGATCTTGAGCATGGCACTCAAATTTAGCAGACCCCAAATGTACAGTTTTATTCACTGATGAGATGATGTGAGGTTTAATCATGGAGACAAGCAGTTGTGTGAGGTTTAATCATGGATACAAGCAGTTGTGTAAACCCAACAGGGTTATTCACTAAAGTGAAAATGATCAGGAATTCCAAGTGTATTTCAATTTAAAGGCCCAAGTGGAAAATTTTCTCCAAGTTACCTCCGCCTTCGGTTCAGCTGCGTTGGCCTTGATTTTAAAATTCACTTTAAATTCTGGACAATTCTCACTTTAGTGAATATATCTGTACGATTATGAAATTGCCACATGAAACTTGCATTCAACTCATAAGAAGAGACTTGAGAACACTTTGACAGCGCAGGTTTGGGTGAAAACACAGCAGTAGCAGAGCAAGCGACTTGCTCCAGTGGCGCAATCGGTTAGCGCGCGGTACTTATAAGGCAGTATCTGTTGAGCAATGCCGAGGTTGTGAGTTCAAGCCTCACCTGGAGCAGTTTTTGCATTTGCTTTTAATTGGTTTATCTGCAAGGTCCAGCACGGTGTCTGCAACCAGCTCTCAACGCCTCACCAGTCCTACACGATGTAAAGGGATTCGATTTTGTCCCTCTGTTTGCCCTTGTTTTTATTTGCTCTTAAATTCATCTTACTATTTTTGTTAGGGATTGCCTTTTTTTTGTAGAAGTGTTATCTTTGGCAAATTTTGTCCAAGGGGCGGAGTTTAAGCAAAGTTCCACTTTGGTTGCTAAGCGGATTTACTGACAATCCATCAGTGAAAAGAATCCAACTAAAGGACAAACTGCATACACCACGGACAGAGGAGAACAAAATAGCTGTGCCCAAATATTGAGAGTCGGCGCAAGGGAGAAAACATGATAAATATAGATCGAGGCAAGTGGTAAGGTGGATAGAAGAAGATACAAGGGGTATAAGGAAAAGAAAATTGAAAAGAAAAATTTGCATGTCGTACTTGTTTTGCCTTTGCAGCCCTCTTGTTCAATGGTTGGAACATTCCATTTTTATGACCTGAGTTTTCTTAAACTGTGCTGCCACCACGATGCGCATCTTTTTTCCGTTTACAAACAAACGAAAACTAAAGAGTTTCACTATCTTAAAGAACCTTGCCTATTGGCTGTGTGACACTGTAGGTGCAAGAGAAATAATATTGTTACAGACACTGAGCTTATTGTGTGTGGATACTAAGACAAGCTTCTGTTTTTTTTGGTTTTGTTTTAACAGTTAAAAGAAATTTGCACATCAAGCCCCAGTGGCTTAGGATAAGGCACTGGCCTCCTAAGCCAGGGATTGTGGGTTCAAGTCCCATCTGGGGTGCACCAGCATGTCTAAGGTGGTTGATCTTGAGCATGGCACTCAAATTTAGCAGACCCCAAATGTACAGTTTTATTCACTGATGAGATGATGTGAGGTTTAATCATGGAGACAAGCAGTTGTGTGAGGTTTAATCATGGATACAAGCAGTTGTGTAAACCCAACAGGGTTATTCACTAAAGTGAAAATGATCAGGAATTCCAAGTGTATTTCAATTTAAAGGCCCAAGTGGAAAATTTTCTCCAAGTTACCTCCGCCTTCGGTTCAGCTGCGTTGGCCTTGATTTTAAAATTCACTTTAAATTCTGGACAATTCTCACTTTAGTGAATATATCTGTACGATTATGAAATTGCCACATGAAACTTGCATTCAACTCATAAGAAGAGACTTGAGAACACTTTGACAGCGCAGGTTTGGGTGAAAACACAGCAGTAGCAGAGCAAGCGACTTGCTCCAGTGGCGCAATCGGTTAGCGCGCGGTACTTATAAGGCAGTATCTGTTGAGCAATGCCGAGGTTGTGAGTTCAAGCCTCACCTGGAGCAGTTTTTGCATTTGCTTTTAATTGGTTTATCTGCAAGGTCCAGCACGGTGTCTGCAACCAGCTCTCAACGCCTCACCAGTCCTACACGATGTAAAGGGATTCGATTTTGTCCCTCTGTTTGCCCTTGTTTTTATTTGCTCTTAAATTCATCTTACTATTTTTGTTAGGGATTGCCTTTTTTTTGTAGAAGTGTTATCTTTGGCAAATTTTGTCCAAGGGGCGGAGTTTAAGCAAAGTTCCACTTTGGTTGCTAAGCGGATTTACTGACAATCCATCAGTGAAAAGAATCCAACTAAAGGACAAACTGCATACACCACGGACAGAGGAGAACAAAATAGCTGTGCCCAAATATTGAGAGTCGGCGCAAGGGAGAAAACATGATAAATATAGATCGAGGCAAGTGGTAAGGTGGATAGAAGAAGATACAAGGGGTATAAGGAAAAGAAAATTGAAAAGAAAAATTTGCATGTCGTACTTGTTTTGCCTTTGCAGCCCTCTTGTTCAATGGTTGGAACATTCCATTTTTATGACCTGAGTTTTCTTAAACTGTGCTGCCACCACGATGCGCATCTTTTTTCCGTTTACAAACAAACGAAAACTAAAGAGTTTCACTATCTTAAAGAACCTTGCCTATTGGCTGTGTGACACTGTAGGTGCAAGAGAAATAATATTGTTACAGACACTGAGCTTATTGTGTGTGGATACTAAGACAAGCTTCTGTTTTTTTTGGGTTTTTTTTAACAGTTAAAAGAAATTTACACATCAAGCCCCAGTGGCCTAATGGATAAGGCACTGGCCTCCTAAGCCAGGGATTGTGGGTTCAAGTCCCATCTGGGGTGCACCAGCATGTCTAAGGTGGTTGATCTTGAGCATGGCACTCAAATGTAGCAGACCCCAAATGTACAGTTTTATTCACTGATGAGATGATGTGAGGTTTAATCATGGAGACAAGCAGTTGTGTGAGGTTTAATCATGGATACAAGCAGTTGTGTAAACCCAACAGGGTTATTCACTAAAGTGAAAATGATCAGGAATTCCAAGTGTATTTCAATTTAAAGGCCCAAGTGGAAAATTTTCTCCAAGTTACCTACGCCTTCGGTTCAGCTGCGTTGGCCTTGATTTTAACATTCACTTTAAATTCTGGACAATTCTCACTTTAGTGAATATATCTGTACGATTATGAAATTGCCACATGAAACTTGCATTCAACTCATAAGAAGAGACTTGAGAACACTTTGACAGCGCAGGTTTGGGTGAAAACACAGCAGTAGCAGAGCAAGTGACTTGCTCCAGTGGCGCAATCGGTTAGCGCGCGGTACTTATAAGGCAGTATCTGTTGAGCAATGCCGAGGTTGTGAGTTCAAGCCTCACCTGGAGCAGTTTTTGCATTTGCTTTTAATTGGTTTATCTGCAAGGTCCAGCACGGTGTCTGCAACCAGCTCTCAACGCCTCACCAGTCCTACACGATGTATAGGGATTCGATTTTGTCCCTCTGTTTGCCCTTGTTTTTATTTGCTCTTAAATTCATCTTACTATTTTTGTTAGGGATTGCCTTTTTTTTGTAGAAGTGTTATCTTTGGCAATTTTTGTCCAAGGGGCGGAGCTTAAGCAAAGTTCCACTTTGGTTGCTAAGCGGATTTACTGACAATCCATCAGTGAAAAGAATCCAACTAAAGGACAAACTGCATACACCACGGACAGAGGAGAACAAAATAGCTGTGCCCAAATATTGAGAGTCGGCGCAAGGGAGAAAACATGATAAATATAGATCGAGGCAAGTGGTAAGGTGGATAGAAGAAGATACAAGGGGTATAAGGAAAAGAAAATTGAAAAGAAAAATTTGCATGTCGTACTTGTTTTGCCTTTGCAGCCCTCTTGTTCAATGGTTGGAACATTCCATTTTTATGACCTGAGTTTTCTTAAACTGTGCTGCCACCACGATGCGCATCTTTTTTCCGTTTACAAACAAACGAAAACTAAAGAGTTTCACTATCTTAAAGAACCTTGCCTATTGGCTGTGTGACACTGTAGGTGCAAGAGAAATAATATTGTTACAGACACTGAGCTTATTGTGTGTGGATACTAAGACAAGCTTCTGTTTTTTTGGGGGTTTTTTTAACAGTTAAAACAAACAAACGAAAACTAAAGAGTTTCACTATCTTAAAGAACCTTGCCTATTGGCTGTGTGACACTGTAGGTGCAAGAGAAATAATATTGTTACAGACACTGAGCTTATTGTGTGTGGATACTAAGACAAGCTTCTGTTTTTTTGGGGGTTTTTTTAACAGTTAAAAGAAATTTACACATCAAGCCCCAGTGGCCTAATGGATAAGGCACTGGCCTCCTAAGCCAGGGATTGTGGGTTCAAGTCCCATCTGGGGTGCACCAGCATGTCTAAGGTGGTTGATCTTGAGCATGGCACTCAAATTTAGCAGACCCCAAATGTACAGTTTTATTCACTGATGAGATGATGTGAGGTTCAATCATGGAGACAAGCAGTTGTGTGAGGTTTAATCATGGATACAAGCAGTTGTGTAAACCCAACAGGGTTATTCACTAAAGTGAAAATGATCAGGAATTCCAAGTGTATTTCAATTTAAAGGCCCAAGTGGAAAATTTTCTCCAAGTTACCTACGCCTTCGGTTCAGCTGCGTTGGCCTTGATTTTAAAATTCACTTTAAATTCTGGACAATTCTCACTTTAGTGAATATATCTGTACGATTATGAAATTGCCACATGAAACTTGCATTCAACTCATAAGAAGAGACTTGAGAACACTTTGACAGCGCAGGTTTGGGTGAAAACACAGCAGTAGCAGAGCAAGCGACTTGCTCCAGTGGCGCAATCGGTTAGCGCGCGGTACTTATAAGGCAGTATCTGTTGAGCAATGCCGAGGTTGTGAGTTCAAGCCTCACCTGGAGCAGTTTTTGCATTTGCTTTTAATTGGTTTATCTGCAAGGTCCAGCACGGTGTCTGCAACCAGCTCTCAACGCCTCACCAGTCCTACACGATGTAAAGGGATTCGATTTTGTCCCTCTGTTTGCCCTTGTTTTTATTTGCTCTTAAATTCATCTTACTATTTTTGTTAGGGATTGCCTTTTTTTGTAGAAGTGTTATCTTTGGCAATTTTTGTCCAAGGGGCGGAGCTTAAGCAAAGTTCCACTTTGGTTGCTAAGCGGATTTACTGACAATCCATCAGTGAAAAGAATCCAACTAAAGGACAAACTGCATACACCACGGACAGAGGAGAACAAAATAGCTGTGCCCAAATATTGAGAGTCGGCGCAAGGGAGAAAACATGATAAATATAGATCGAGGCAAGTGGTAAGGTGGATAGAAGAAGATACAAGGGGTATAAGGAAAAGAAAATTGAAAAGAAAAATTTGCATGTCGTACTTGTTTTGCCTTTGCAGCCCTCTTGTTCAATGGTTGGAACATTCCATTTTTATGACCTGAGTTTTCTTAAACTGTGCTGCCACCACGATGCGCATCTTTTTTCCGTTTACAAACAAACGAAAACTAAAGAGTTTCACTATCTTAAAGAACCTTGCCTATTGGCTGTGTGACACTGTAGGTGCAAGAGAAATAATATTGTTACAGACACTGAGCTTATTGTGTGTGGATACTAAGACAAGCTTCTGTTTTTTTTGGGTTTTTTTTAACAGTTAAAAGAAATTTACACATCAAGCCCCAGTGGCCTAATGGATAAGGCACTGGCCTCCTAAGCCAGGGATTGTGGGTTCAAGTCCCATCTGGGGTGCACCAGCATGTCTAAGGTGGTTGATCTTGAGCATGGCACTCAAATGTAGCAGACCCCAAATGTACAGTTTTATTCACTGATGAGATGATGTGAGGTTTAATCATGGAGACAAGCAGTTGTGTGAGGTTTAATCATGGATACAAGCAGTTGTGTAAACCCAACAGGGTTATTCACTAAAGTGAAAATGATCAGGAATTCCAAGTGTATTTCAATTTAAAGGCCCAAGTGGAAAATTTTCTCCAAGTTACCTACGCCTTCGGTTCAGCTGCGTTGGCCTTGATTTTAACATTCACTTTAAATTCTGGACAATTCTCACTTTAGTGAATATATCTGTACGATTATGAAATTGCCACATGAAACTTGCATTCAACTCATAAGAAGAGACTTGAGAACACTTTGACAGCGCAGGTTTGGGTGAAAACACAGCAGTAGCAGAGCAAGTGACTTGCTCCAGTGGCGCAATCGGTTAGCGCGCGGTACTTATAAGGCAGTATCTGTTGAGCAATGCCGAGGTTGTGAGTTCAAGCCTCACCTGGAGCAGTTTTTGCATTTGCTTTTAATTGGTTTATCTGCAAGGTCCAGCACGGTGTCTGCAACCAGCTCTCAACGCCTCACCAGTCCTACACGATGTATAGGGATTCGATTTTGTCCCTCTGTTTGCCCTTGTTTTTATTTGCTCTTAAATTCATCTTACTATTTTTGTTAGGGATTGCCTTTTTTTTGTAGAAGTGTTATCTTTGGCAATTTTTGTCCAAGGGGCGGAGCTTAAGCAAAGTTCCACTTTGGTTGCTAAGCGGATTTACTGACAATCCATCAGTGAAAAGAATCCAACTAAAGGACAAACTGCATACACCACGGACAGAGGAGAACAAAATAGCTGTGCCCAAATATTGAGAGTCGGCGCAAGGGAGAAAACATGATAAATATAGATCGAGGCAAGTGGTAAGGTGGATAGAAGAAGATACAAGGGGTATAAGGAAAAGAAAATTGAAAAGAAAAATTTGCATGTCGTACTTGTTTTGCCTTTGCAGCCCTCTTGTTCAATGGTTGGAACATTCCATTTTTATGACCTGAGTTTTCTTAAACTGTGCTGCCACCACGATGCGCATCTTTTTTCCGTTTACAAACAAACGAAAACTAAAGAGTTTCACTATCTTAAAGAACCTTGCCTATTGGCTGTGTGACACTGTAGGTGCAAGAGAAATAATATTGTTACAGACACTGAGCTTATTGTGTGTGGATACTAAGACAAGCTTCTGTTTTTTTTGGGGTTTTTTTAACAGTTAAAACAAACAAACGAAAACTAAAGAGTTTCACTATCTTAAAGAACCTTGCCTATTGGCTGTGTGACACTGTAGGTGCAAGAGAAATAATATTGTTACAGACACTGAGCTTATTGTGTGTGGATACTAAGACAAGCTTCTGTTTTTTTGGGGGTTTTTTTAACAGTTAAAAGAAATTTACACATCAAGCCCCAGTGGCCTAATGGATAAGGCACTGGCCTCCTAAGCCAGGGATTGTGGGTTCAAGTCCCATCTGGGGTGCACCAGCATGTCTAAGGTGGTTGATCTTGAGCATGGCACTCAAATTTAGCAGACCCCAAATGTACAGTTTTATTCACTGATGAGATGATGTGAGGTTCAATCATGGAGACAAGCAGTTGTGTGAGGTTTAATCATGGATACAAGCAGTTGTGTAAACCCAACAGGGTTATTCACTAAAGTGAAAATGATCAGGAATTCCAAGTGTATTTCAATTTAAAGGCCCAAGTGGAAAATTTTCTCCAAGTTACCTACGCCTTCGGTTCAGCTGCGTTGGCCTTGATTTTAAAATTCACTTTAAATTCTGGACAATTCTCACTTTAGTGAATATATCTGTACGATTATGAAATTGCCACATGAAACTTGCATTCAACTCATAAGAAGAGACTTGAGAACACTTTGACAGCGCAGGTTTGGGTGAAAACACAGCAGTAGCAGAGCAAGCGACTTGCTCCAGTGGCGCAATCGGTTAGCGCGCGGTACTTATAAGGCAGTATCTGTTGAGCAATGCCGAGGTTGTGAGTTCAAGCCTCACCTGGAGCAGTTTTTGCATTTGCTTTTAATTGGTTTATCTGCAAGGTCCAGCACGGTGTCTGCAACCAGCTCTCAACGCCTCACCAGTCCTACACGATGTAAAGGGATTCGATTTTGTCCCTCTGTTTGCCCTTGTTTTTATTTGCTCTTAAATTCATCTTACTATTTTTGTTAGGGATTGCCTTTTTTTTGTAGAAGTGTTATCTTTGGCAATTTTTGTCCAAGGGGCGGAGCTTAAGCAAAGTTCCACTTTGGTTGCTAAGCGGATTTACTGACAATCCATCAGTGAAAAGAATCCAACTAAAGGACAAACTGCATACACCACGGACAGAGGAGAACAAAATAGCTGTGCCCAAATATTGAGAGTCGGCGCAAGGGAGAAAACATGATAAATATAGATCGAGGCAAGTGGTAAGGTGGATAGAAGAAGATACAAGGGGTATAAGGAAAAGAAAATTGAAAAGAAAAATTTGCATGTCGTACTTGTTTTGCCTTTGCAGCCCTCTTGTTCAATGGTTGGAACATTCCATTTTTATGACCTGAGTTTTCTTAAACTGTGCTGCCACCACGATGCGCATCTTTTTTCCGTTTACAAACAAACGAAAACTAAAGAGTTTCACTATCTTAAAGAACCTTGCCTATTGGCTGTGTGACACTGTAGGTGCAAGAGAAATAATATTGTTACAGACACTGAGCTTATTGTGTGTGGATACTAAGACAAGCTTCTGTTTTTTTTGTTTTTTTTTAACAGTTAAAAAAAATTTACACATTAAGCCCCAGTGGCCTAATGGATAAGGCACTGGCCTCCTAAGCCAGGGATTGTGGGTTCAAGTCCCATCTGGGGTGCACCAGCATGTCTAAGGTGGTTGATCTTGAGCATGGCACTCAAATGTAGCAGACCCCAAATGTACAGTTTTATTCACTGATGAGATGATGTGAGGTTTAATCATGGATACAAGCAGTTGTGTAAACCCAACAGGGTTATTCACTAAAGTGAAAATGATCAGGAATTCCAAGTGTATTTCAATTTAAAGGCCCAAGTGGAAAATTTTCTCCAAGTTACCTACGCCTTCGGTTCAGCTGCGTTGGACTTGATTTTAAAATTCACTTTAAATTCTGGACAATTCTCACTTTAGTGAATATATCTGTACGATTATGAAATTGCCACATGAAACTTGCATTCAACTCATAAGAAGAGACTTGAGAACACTTTGACAGCGCAGGTTTGGGTGAAAACACAGCAGTAGCAGAGCAAGCGACTTGCTCCAGTGGCGCAATCGGTTAGCGCGCGGTACTTATAAGGCAGTATCTGTTGAGCAATGCCGAGGTTGTGAGTTCAAGCCTCACCTGGAGCAGTTTTTGCATTTGCTTTTAATTGGTTTATCTGCAAGGTCCAGCACGGTGTCTGCAACCAGCTCTCAACGCCTCACCAGTCCTACACGATGTAAAGGGATTCGATTTTGTCCCTCTGTTTGCCCTTGTTTTTATTTGCTCTTAAATTCATCTTACTATTTTTGATAGGGATTGCCTTTTTTTTGTAGAAGTGTTATCTTTGGCAATTTTTGTCCAAGGGGCGGAGCTTAAGCAAAGTTCCACTTTGGTTGCTAAGCGGATTTACTGACAATCCATCAGTGAAAAGAATCCAACTAAAGGACAAACTGCATACACCACGGACAGAGGAGAACAAAATAGCTGTGCCCAAATATTGAGAGTCGGCGCAAGGGAGAAAACATGATAAATATAGATCGAGGCAAGTGGTAAGGTGGATAGAAGAAGATACAAGGGGTATAAGGAAAAGAAAATTGAAAAGAAAAATTTGCATGTCGTACTTGTTTTGCCTTTGCAGCCCTCTTGTTCAATGGTTGGAACATTCCATTTTTATGACCTGAGTTTTCTTAAACTGTGCTGCCACCACGATGCGCATCTTTTTTCCGTTTACAAACAAACGAAAACTAAAGAGTTTCACTATCTTAAAGAACCTTGCCTATTGGCTGTGTGACACTGTAGGTGCAAGAGAAATAATATTGTTACAGACACTGAGCTTATTGTGTGTGGATACTAAGACAAGCTTCTGTTTTTTTTGGGTTTTTTTAACAGTTAAAAAAAATTTACACATTAAGCCCCAGTGGCCTAATGGATAAGGCACTGGCCTCCTAAGCCAGGGATTGTGGGTTCAAGTCCCATCTGGGGTGCACCAGCTTGTCTAAGGTGGTTGATCTTGAGCATGGCACTCAAATTTAGCAGACCCCAAATGTACAGTTTTATTCACTGATGAGATGATGTGAGGTTTAATCATGGAGACAAGCAGTTGTGTGAGGTTTAATCATGGATACAAGCAGTTGTGTAAACCCAACAGGGTTATTCACTAAAGTGAAAATGATCAGGAATTCCAAGTGTATTTCAATTTAAAGGCCCAAGTGGAAAATTTTCTCCAAGTTACCTACGCCTTCGGTTCAGCTGCGTTGGCCTTGATTTTAAAATTCACTTTAAATTCTGGACAATTCTCACTTTAGTGAATATATCTGTACGATTATGAAATTGCCACATGAAACTTGCATTCAACTCATAAGAAGAGACTTGAGAACACTTTGACAGCGCAGGTTTGGGTGAAAACACAGCAGTAGCAGAGCAAGCGACTTGCTCCAGTGGCGCAATCGGTTAGCGCGCGGTACTTATAAGGCAGTATCTGTTGAGCAATGCCGAGGTTGTGAGTTCAAGCCTCACCTGGAGCAGTTTTTGCATTTGCTTTTAATTGGTTTATCTGCAAGGTCCAGCACGGTGTCTGCAACCAGCTCTCAACGCCTCACCAGTCCTACACGATGTAAAGGGATTCGATTTTGTCCCTCTGTTTGCCCTTGTTTTTATTTGCTCTTAAATTCATCTTACTATTTTTGTTAGGGATTGCCTTTTTTTTGTAGAAGTGTTATCTTTGGCAATTTTTGTCCAAGGGGCGGAGCTTAAGCAAAGTTCCACTTTGGTTGCTAAGCGGATTTACTGACAATCCATCAGTGAAAAGAATCCAACTAAAGGACAAACTGCATACACCACGGACAGAGGAGAACAAAATAGCTGTGCCCAAATATTGAGAGTCGGCGCAAGGGAGAAAACATGATAAATATAGATCGAGGCAAGTGGTAAGGTGGATAGAAGAAGATACAAGGGGTATAAGGAAAAGAAAATTGAAAAGAAAAATTTGCATGTCGTACTTGTTTTGCCTTTGCAGCCCTCTTGTTCAATGGTTGGAACATTCCATTTTTATGACCTGAGTTTTCTTAAACTGTGCTGCCACCACGATGCGCATCTTTTTTCCGTTTACAAACAAACGAAAACTAAAGAGTTTCACTATCTTAAAGAACCTTGCCTATTGGCTGTGTGACACTGTAGGTGCAAGAGAAATAATATTGTTACAGACACTGAGCTTATTGTGTGTGGATACTAAGACAAGCTTCTGTTTTTTTTGGTTTTTTTTAACAGTTAAAAAAAATTTACACATTAAGCCCCAGTGGCCTAATGGATAAGGCACTGGCCTCCTAAGCCAGGGATTGTGGGTTCAAGTCCCATCTGGGGTGCACCAGCATGTCTAAGGTGGTTGATCTTGAGCATGGCACTCAAATGTAGCAGACCCCAAATGTACAGTTTTATTCACTGATGAGATGATGTGAGGTTTAATCATGGAGACAAGCAGTTGTGTGAGGTTTAATCATGGATACAAGCAGTTGTGTAAACCCAACAGGGTTATTCACTAAAGTGAAAATGATCAGGAATTCCAAGTGTATTTCAATTTAAAGGCCCAAGTGGAAAATTTTCTCCAAGTTACCTACGCCTTCGGTTCAGCTGCGTTGGCCTTGATTTTAAAATTCACTTTAAATTCTGGACAATTCTCACTTTAGTGAATATATCTGTACGATTATGAAATTGCCACATGAAACTTGCATTCAACTCATAAGAAGAGACTTGAGAACACTTTGACAGCGCAGGTTTGGGTGAAAACACAGCAGTAGCAGAGCAAGCGGCTTGCTCCAGTGGCGCAATCGGTTAGCGCGCGGTACTTATAAGGCAGTATCTGTTGAGCAATGCCGAGGTTGTGAGTTCAAGCCTCACCTGGAGCAGTTTTTGCATTTGCTTTTAATTGGTTTATCTGCAAGGTCCAGCACGGTGTCTGCAACCAGCTCTCAACGCCTCACCAGTCCTACACGATGTAAAGGGATTCGATTTTGTCCCTCTGTTTGCCCTTGTTTTTATTTGCTCTTAAATTCATCTTACTATTTTTGTTAGGGATTGCCTTTTTTTTGTAGAAGTGTTATCTTTGGCAATTTTTGTCCAAGGGGCGGAGCTTAAGCAAAGTTCCACTTTGGTTGCTAAGCGGATTTACTGACAATCCATCAGTGAAAAGAATCCAACTAAAGGACAAACTGCATACACCACGGACAGAGGAGAACAAAATAGCTGTGCCCAAATATTGAGAGTCGGCGCAAGGGAGAAAACATGATAAATATAGATCGAGGCAAGTGGTAAGGTGGATAGAAGAAGATACAAGGGGTATAAGGAAAAGAAAATTGAAAAGAAAAATTTGCATGTCGTACTTGTTTTGCCTTTGCAGCCCTCTTGTTCAATGGTTGGAACATTCCATTTTTATGACCTGAGTTTTCTTAAACTGTGCTGCCACCACGATGCGCATCTTTTTTCCGTTTACAAACAAACGAAAACTAAAGAGTTTCACTATCTTAAAGAACCTTGCCTATTGGCTGTGTGACACTGTAGGTGCAAGAGAAATAATATTGTTACAGACACTGAGCTTATTGTGTGTGGATACTAAGACAAGCTTCTGTTTTTTTTGGTTTTTTTTAACAGTTAAAAAAAATTTACACATTAAGCCCCAGTGGCCTAATGGATAAGGCACTGGCCTCCTAAGCCAGGGATTGTGGGTTCAAGTCCCATCTGGGGTGCACCAGCTTGTCTAAGGTGGTTGATCTTGAGCATGGCACTCAAATTTAGCAGACCCCAAATGTACAGTTTTATTCACTGATGAGATGATGTGAGGTTTAATCATGGAGACAAGCAGTTGTGTGAGGTTTAATCATGGATACAAGCAGTTGTGTAAACCCAACAGGGTTATTCACTAAAGTGAAAATGATCAGGAATTCCAAGTGTATTTCAATTTAAAGGCCCAAGTGGAAAATTTTCTCCAAGTTACCTACGCCTTCGGTTCAGCTGCGTTGGCCTTGATTTTAAAATTCACTTTAAATTCTGGACAATTCTCACTTTAGTGAATATATCTGTACGATTATGAAATTGCCACATAAAACTTGCATTCAACTCATAAGAAGAGACTTGAGAACACTTTGACAGCGCAGGTTTGGGTGAAAACACAGCAGTAGCAGAGCAAGCGACTTGCTCCAGTGGCGCAATCGGTTAGCGCGTGGTACTTATAAGGCAGTATCTGTTGAGCAATGCCGAGGTTGTGAGTTCAAGCCTCACCTGGAGCAGTTTTTGCATTTGCTTTTAATTGGTTTATCTGCAAGGTCCAGCACGGTGTCTGCAACCAGCTCTCAACGCCTCACCAGTCCTACACGATGTAAAGGGATTCGATTTTGTCCCTCTGTTTGCCCTTGTTTTTATTTGCTCTTAAATTCATCTTACTATTTTTGTTAGGGATTGCCTTTTTTTTGTAGAAGTGTTATCTTTGGCAATTTTTGTCCAAGGGGCGGAGCTTAAGCAAAGTTCCACTTTGGTTGCTAAGCGGATTTACTGACAATCCATCAGTGAAAAGAATCCAACTAAAGGACAAACTGCATACACCACGGACAGAGGAGAACAAAATAGCTGTGCCCAAATATTGAGAGTCGGCGCAAGGGAGAAAACATGATAAATATAGATCGAGGCAAGTGGTAAGGTGGATAGAAGAAGATACAAGGGGTATAAGGAAAAGAAAATTGAAAAGAAAAATTTGCATGTCGTACTTGTTTTGCCTTTGCAGCCCTCTTGTTCAATGGTTGGAACATTCCATTTTTATGACCTGAGTTTTCTTAAACTGTGCTGCCACCACGATGCGCATCTTTTTTCCGTTTACAAACAAACGAAAACTAAAGAGTTTCACTATCTTAAAGAACCTTGCCTATTGGCTGTGTGACACTGTAGGTGCAAGAGAAATAATATTGTTACAGACACTGAGCTTATTGTGTGTGGATACTAAGACAAGCTTCTGTTTTTTTGGGGTTTTTTTTTAACAGTTAAAATAAATTTACACATCAAGCTCCAGTGGCCTAATGGATAAGGCACTGGCCTCCTAAGCCAGGGATTGTGGGTTCAAGTCCCATCTGGGGTGCACCAGCTTGTCTAAGGTGGTTGATCTTGAGCATGGCACTCAAATGTAGCAGACCCCAAATGTACAGTTTTATTCACTGATGAGATGATGTGAGGTTTAATCATGGAGACAAGCAGTTGTGTGAGGTTTAATCATGGATACAAGCAGTTGTGTAAACCCAACAGGGTTATTCACTAAAGTGAAAATGATCAGGAATTCCAAGTGTATTTCAATTTAAAGGCCCAAGTGGAAAATTTTCTCCAAGTTACCTACGCCTTCGGTTCAGCTGCGTTGGCCTTGATTTTAAAATTCACTTTAAATTCTGGACAATTCTCACTTTAGTGAATATATCTGTACGATTATGAAATTGCCATATGAAACTTGCATTCAACTCATAAGAAGAGACTTGAGAACACTTTGACAGCGCAGGTTTGGGTGAAAACACAGCAGTAGCAGAGCAAGCGACTTGCTCCAGTGGCGCAATCGGTTAGCGCGCGGTACTTATAAGGCAGTATCTGTTGAGCAATGCCGAGGTTGTGAGTTCAAGCCTCACCTGGAGCAGTTTTTGCATTTGCTTTTAATTGGTTTATCTGCAAGGTCCAGCACGGTGTCTGCAACCAGCTCTCAACGCCTCACCAGTCCTACACGATGTAAAGGGATTCGATTTTGTCCCTCTGTTTGCCCTTGTTTTTATTTGCTCTTAAATTCATCTTACTATTTTTGTTAGGGATTGCCTTTTTTTTGTAGAAGTGTTATCTTTGGCAATTTTTGTCCAAGGGGCGGAGCTTAAGCAAAGTTCCACTTTGGTTGCTAAGCGGATTTACTGACAATCCATCAGTGAAAAGAATCCAACTAAAGGACAAACTGCATACACCACGGACAGAGGAGAACAAAATAGCTGTGCCCAAATATTGAGAGTCGGCGCAAGGGAGAAAACATGATAAATATAGATCGAGGCAAGTGGTAAGGTGGATAGAAGAAGATACAAGGGGTATAAGGAAAAGAAAATTGAAAAGAAAAATTTGCATGTCGTACTTGTTTTGCCTTTGCAGCCCTCTTGTTCAATGGTTGGAACATTCCATTTTTATGACCTGAGTTTTCTTAAACTGTGCTGCCACCACGATGCGCATCTTTTTTCCGTTTACAAACAAACGAAAACTAAAGAGTTTCACTATCTTAAAGAACCTTGCCTATTGGCTGTGTGACACTGTAGGTGCAAGAGAAATAATATTGTTACAGACACTGAGCTTATTGTGTGTGGATATTAAGACAAGCTTCTGTTTTTTTTGGTTTTTTTTAACAGTTAAAAAAAATTTACACATTAAGCCCCAGTGGCCTAATGGATAAGGCACTGGCCTCCTAAGCCAGGGATTGTGGGTTCAAGTCCCATCTGGGGTGCACCAGCATGTCTAAGGTGGTTGATCTTGAGCATGGCACTCAAATGTAGCAGACCCCAAATGTACAGTTTTATTCACTGATGAGATGATGTGAGGTTTAATCATGGAGACAAGCAGTTGTGTGAGGTTTAATCATGGATACAAGCAGTTGTGTAAACCCAACAGGGTTATTCACTAAAGTGAAAATGATCAGGAATTCCAAGTGTATTTCAATTTAAAGGCCCAAGTGGAAAATTTTCTCCAAGTTACCTACGCCTTCGGTTCAGCTGCGTTGGCCTTGATTTTAAAATTCACTTTAAATTCTGGACAATTCTCACTTTAGTGAATATATCTGTACGATTATGAAATTGCCACATGAAACTTGCATTCAACTCATAAGAAGAGACTTGAGAACACTTTGACAGCGCAGGTTTGGGTGAAAACACAGCAGTAGCAGAGCAAGCGACTTGCTCCAGTGGCGCAATCGGTTAGCGCGCGGTACTTATAAGGCAGTATCTGTTGAGCAATGCCGAGGTTGTGAGTTCAAGCCTCACCTGGAGCAGTTTTTGCATTTGCTTTTAATTGGTTTATCTGCAAGGTCCAGCACGGTGTCTGCAACCAGCTCTCAACGCCTCACCAGTCCTACACGATGTAAAGGGATTCGATTTTGTCCCTCTGTTTGCCCTTGTTTTTATTTGCTCTTAAATTCATCTTACTATTTTTGTTAGGGATTGCCTTTTTTTTGTAGAAGTGTTATCTTTGGCAATTTTTGTCCAAGGGGCGGAGCTTAAGCAAAGTTCCACTTTGGTTGCTAAGCGGATTTACTGACAATCCATCAGTGAAAAGAATCCAACTAAAGGACAAACTGCATACACCACGGACAGAGGAGAACAAAATAGCTGTGCCCAAATATTGAGAGTCGGCGCAAGGGAGAAAACATGATAAATATAGATCGAGGCAAGTGGTAAGGTGGATAGAAGAAGATACAAGGGGTATAAGGAAAAGAAAATTGAAAAGAAAAATTTGCATGTCGTACTTGTTTTGCCTTTGCAGCCCTCTTGTTCAATGGTTGGAACATTCCATTTTTATGACCTGAGTTTTCTTAAACTGTGCTGCCACCACGATGCGCATCTTTTTTCCGTTTACAAACAAACGAAAACTAAAGAGTTTCACTATCTTAAAGAACCTTGCCTATTGGCTGTGTGACACTGTAGGTGCAAGAGAAATAATATTGTTACAGACACTGAGCTTATTGTGTGTGGATACTAAGACAAGCTTCTGTTTTTTTTGGTTTTTTTTAACAGTTAAAAAAAATTTACACATTAAGCCCCAGTGGCCTAATGGATAAGGCACTGGCCTCCTAAGCCAGGGATTGTGGGTTCAAGTCCCATCTGGGGTGCACCAGCTTGTCTAAGGTGGTTGATCTTGAGCATGGCACTCAAATTTAGCAGACCCCAAATGTACAGTTTTATTCACTGATGAGATGATGTGAGGTTTAATCATGGAGACAAGCAGTTGTGTGAGGTTTAATCATGGATACAAGCAGTTGTGTAAACCCAACAGGGTTATTCACTAAAGTGAAAATGATCAGGAATTCCAAGTGTATTTCAATTTAAAGGCCCAAGTGGAAAATTTTCTCCAAGTTACCTACGCCTTCGGTTCAGCTGCGTTGGCCTTGATTTTAAAATTCATTTTAAATTCTGGACAATTCTCACTTTAGTGAATATATCTGTACGATTATGAAATTGCCACATAAAACTTGCATTCAACTCATAAGAAGAGACTTGAGAACACTTTGACAGCGCAGGTTTGGGTGAAAACACAGCAGTAGCAGAGCAAGCGACTTGCTCCAGTGGCGCAATCGGTTAGCGTGTGGTACTTATAAGGCAGTATCTGTTGAGCAATGCCGAGGTTGTGAGTTCAAGCCTCACCTGGAGCAGTTTTTGCATTTGCTTTTAATTGGTTTATCTGCAAGGTCCAGCACGGTGTCTGCAACCAGCTCTCAACGCCTCACCAGTCCTACACGATGTAAAGGGATTCGATTTTGTCCCTCTGTTTGCCCTTGTTTTTATTTGCTCTTAAATTCATCTTACTATTTTTGTTAGGGATTGCCTTTTTTTTGTAGAAGTGTTATCTTTGGCAATTTTTGTCCAAGGGGCGGAGCTTAAGCAAAGTTCCACTTTGGTTGCTAAGCGGATTTACTGACAATCCATCAGTGAAAAGAATCCAACTAAAGGACAAACTGCATACACCACGGACAGAGGAGAACAAAATAGCTGTGCCCAAATATTGAGAGTCGGCGCAAGGGAGAAAACATGATAAATATAGATCGAGGCAAGTGGTAAGGTGGATAGAAGAAGATACAAGGGGTATAAGGAAAAGAAAATTGAAAAGAAAAATTTGCATGTCGTACTTGTTTTGCCTTTGCAGCCCTCTTGTTCAATGGTTGGAACATTCCATTTTTATGACCTGAGTTTTCTTAAACTGTGCTGCCACCACGATGCGCATCTTTTTTCCGTTTACAAACAAACGAAAACTAAAGAGTTTCACTATCTTAAAGAACCTTGCCTATTGGCTGTGTGACACTGTAGGTGCAAGAGAAATAATATTGTTACAGACACTGAGCTTATTGTGTGTGGATACTAAGACAAGCTTCTGTTTTTTTGGGTTTTTTTTTTAACAGTTAAAATAAATTTACACATCAAGCTCCAGTGGCCTAATGGATAAGGCACTGGCCTCCTAAGCCAGGGATTGTGGGTTCAAGTCCCATCTGGGGTGCACCAGCTTGTCTAAGGTGGTTGATCTTGAGCATGGCACTCAAATGTAGCAGACCCCAAATGTACAGTTTTATTCACTGATGAGATGATGTGAGGTTTAATCATGGAGACAAGCAGTTGTGTGAGGTTTAATCATGGATACAAGCAGTTGTGTAAACCCAACAGGGTTATTCACTAAAGTGAAAATGATCAGGAATTCCAAGTGTATTTCAATTTAAAGGCCCAAGTGGAAAATTTTCTCCAAGTTACCTACGCCTTCGGTTCAGCTGCGTTGGCCTTGATTTTAAAATTCACTTTAAATTCTGGACAATTCTCACTTTAGTGAATATATCTGTACGATTATGAAATTGCCACATGAAACTTGCATTCAACTCATCAGAAGAGACTTGAGAACACTTTGACAGCGCAGGTTTGGGTGAAAACACAGCAGTAGCAGAGCAAGCGACTTGCTCCAGTGGCGCAATCGGTTAGCGCGCGGTACTTATAAGGCAGTATCTGTTGAGCAATGCCGAGGTTGTGAGTTCAAGCCTCACCTGGAGCAGTTTTTGCATTTGCTTTTAATTGGTTTATCTGCAAGGTCCAGCACGGTGTCTGCAACCAGCTCTCAACGCCTCACCAGTCCTACACGATGTAAAGGGATTCGATTTTGTCCCTCTGTTTGCCCTTGTTTTTATTTGCTCTTAAATTCATCTTACTATTTTTGTTAGGGATTGCCTTTTTTTTGTAGAAGTGTTATCTTTGGCAATTTTTGTCCAAGGGGCGGAGCTTAAGCAAAGTTCCACTTTGGTTGCTAAGCGGATTTACTGACAATCCATCAGTGAAAAGAATCCAACTAAAGGACAAACTGCATACACCACGGACAGAGGAGAACAAAATAGCTGTGCCCAAATATTGAGAGTCGGCGCAAGGGAGAAAACATGATAAATATAGATCGAGGCAAGTGGTAAGGTGGATAGAAGAAGATACAAGGGGTATAAGGAAAAGAAAATTGAAAAGAAAAATTTGCATGTCGTACTTGTTTTGCCTTTGCAGCCCTCTTGTTCAATGGTTGGAACATTCCATTTTTATGACCTGAGTTTTCTTAAACTGTGCTGCCACCACGATGCGCATCTTTTTTCCGTTTACAAACAAACGAAAACTAAAGAGTTTCACTATCTTAAAGAACCTTGCCTATTGGCTGTGTGACACTGTAGGTGCAAGAGAAATAATATTGTTACAGACACTGAGCTTATTGTGTGTGGATACTAAGACAAGCTTCTGTTTTTTTTGGTTTTTTTTAACAGTTAAAAAAAATTTACACATTAAGCCCCAGTGGCCTAATGGATAAGGCACTGGCCTCCTAAGCCAGGGATTGTGGGTTCAAGTCCCATCTGGGGTGCACCAGCATGTCTAAGGTGGTTGATCTTGAGCATGGCACTCAAATGTAGCAGACCCCAAATGTACAGTTTTATTCACTGATGAGATGATGTGAGGTTTAATCATGGAGACAAGCAGTTGTGTGAGGTTTAATCATGGATACAAGCAGTTGTGTAAACCCAACAGGGTTATTCACTAAAGTGAAAATGATCAGGAATTCCAAGTGTATTTCAATTTAAAGGCCCAAGTGGAAAATTTTCTCCAAGTTACCTACGCCTTCGGTTCAGCTGCGTTGGCCTTGATTTTAAAATTCACTTTAAATTCTGGACAATTCTCACTTTAGTGAATATATCTGTACGATTATGAAATTGCCACATGAAACTTGCATTCAACTCATAAGAAGAGACTTGAGAACACTTTGACAGCGCAGGTTTGGGTGAAAACACAGCAGTAGCAGAGCAAGCGACTTGCTCCAGTGGCGCAATTGGTTAGCGCGCGGTACTTATAAGGCAGTATCTGTTGAGCAATGCCGAGGTTGTGAGTTCAAGCCTCACCTGGAGCAGTTTTTGCATTTGCTTTTAATTGGTTTATCTGCAAGGTCCAGCACGGTGTCTGCAACCAGCTCTCAACGCCTCACCAGTCCTACACGATGTAAAGGGATTCGATTTTGTCCCTCTGTTTGCCCTTGTTTTTATTTGCTCTTAAATTCATCTTACTATTTTTGTTAGGGATTGCCTTTTTTTTGTAGAAGTGTTATCTTTGGCAATTTTTGTCCAAGGGGCGGAGCTTAAGCAAAGTTCCACTTTGGTTGCTAAGCGGATTTACTGACAATCCATCAGTGAAAAGAATCCAACTAAAGGACAAACTGCATACACCACGGACAGAGGAGAACAAAATAGCTGTGCCCAAATATTGAGAGTCGGCGCAAGGGAGAAAACATGATAAATATAGATCGAGGCAAGTGGTAAGGTGGATAGAAGAAGATACAAGGGGTATAAGGAAAAGAAAATTGAAAAGAAAAATTTGCATGTCGTACTTGTTTTGCCTTTGCAGCCCTCTTGTTCAATGGTTGGAACATTCCATTTTTATGACCTGAGTTTTCTTAAACTGTGCTGCCACCACGATGCGCATCTTTTTTCCGTTTACAAACAAACGAAAACTAAAGAGTTTCACTATCTTAAAGAACCTTGCCTATTGGCTGTGTGACACTGTAGGTGCAAGAGAAATAATATTGTTACAGACACTGAGCTTATTGTGTGTGGATACTAAGACAAGCTTCTGTTTTTTTGGGTTTTTTTTTTAACAGTTAAAATAAATTTACACATCAAGCTCCAGTGGCCTAATGGATAAGGCACTGGCCTCCTAAGCCAGGGATTGTGGGTTCAAGTCCCATCTGGGGTGCACCAGCTTGTCTAAGGTGGTTGATCTTGAGCATGGCACTCAAATGTAGCAGACCCCAAATGTACAGTTTTATTCACTGATGAGATGATGTGAGGTTTAATCATGGAGACAAGCAGTTGTGTGAGGTTTAATCATGGATACAAGCAGTTGTGTAAACCCAACAGGGTTATTCACTAAAGTGAAAATGATCAGGAATTCCAAGTGTATTTCAATTTAAAGGCCCAAGTGGAAAATTTTCTCCAAGTTACCTACGCCTTCGGTTCAGCTGCGTTGGCCTTGATTTTAAAATTCACTTTAAATTCTGGACAATTCTCACTTTAGTGAATATATCTGTACGATTATGAAATTGCCACATGAAACTTGCATTCAACTCATCAGAAGAGACTTGAGAACACTTTGACAGCGCAGGTTTGGGTGAAAACACAGCAGTAGCAGAGCAAGCGACTTGCTCCAGTGGCGCAATCGGTTAGCGCGCGGTACTTATAAGGCAGTATCTGTTGAGCAATGCCGAGGTTGTGAGTTCAAGCCTCACCTGGAGCAGTTTTTGCATTTGCTTTTAATTGGTTTATCTGCAAGGTCCAGCACGGTGTCTGCAACCAGCTCTCAACGCCTCACCAGTCCTACACGATGTAAAGGGATTCGATTTTGTCCCTCTGTTTGCCCTTGTTTTTATTTGCTCTTAAATTCATCTTACTATTTTTGTTAGGGATTGCCTTTTTTTTGTAGAAGTGTTATCTTTGGCAATTTTTGTCCAAGGGGCGGAGCTTAAGCAAAGTTCCACTTTGGTTGCTAAGCGGATTTACTGACAATCCATCAGTGAAAAGAATCCAACTAAAGGACAAACTGCATACACCACGGACAGAGGAGAACAAAATAGCTGTGCCCAAATATTGAGAGTCGGCGCAAGGGAGAAAACATGATAAATATAGATCGAGGCAAGTGGTAAGGTGGATAGAAGAAGATACAAGGGGTATAAGGAAAAGAAAATTGAAAAGAAAAATTTGCATGTCGTACTTGTTTTGCCTTTGCAGCCCTCTTGTTCAATGGTTGGAACATTCCATTTTTATGACCTGAGTTTTCTTAAACTGTGCTGCCACCACGATGCGCATCTTTTTTCCGTTTACAAACAAACGAAAACTAAAGAGTTTCACTATCTTAAAGAACCTTGCCTATTGGCTGTGTGACACTGTAGGTGCAAGAGAAATAATATTGTTACAGACACTGAGCTTATTGTGTGTGGATACTAAGACAAGCTTCTGTTTTTTTTGGTTTTTTTTAACAGTTAAAAAAAATTTACACATTAAGCCCCAGTGGCCTAATGGATAAGGCACTGGCCTCCTAAGCCAGGGATTGTGGGTTCAAGTCCCATCTGGGGTGCACCAGCATGTCTAAGGTGGTTGATCTTGAGCATGGCACTCAAATGTAGCAGACCCCAAATGTACAGTTTTATTCACTGATGAGATGATGTGAGGTTTAATCATGGAGACAAGCAGTTGTGTGAGGTTTAATCATGGATACAAGCAGTTGTGTAAACCCAACAGGGTTATTCACTAAAGTGAAAATGATCAGGAATTCCAAGTGTATTTCAATTTAAAGGCCCAAGTGGAAAATTTTCTCCAAGTTACCTACGCCTTCGGTTCAGCTGCGTTGGCCTTGATTTTAAAATTCACTTTAAATTCTGGACAATTCTCACTTTAGTGAATATATCTGTACGATTATGAAATTGCCACATGAAACTTGCATTCAACTCATAAGAAGAGACTTGAGAACACTTTGACAGCGCAGGTTTGGGTGAAAACACAGCAGTAGCAGAGCAAGCGACTTGCTCCAGTGGCGCAATTGGTTAGCGCGCGGTACTTATAAGGCAGTATCTGTTGAGCAATGCCGAGGTTGTGAGTTCAAGCCTCACCTGGAGCAGTTTTTGCATTTGCTTTTAATTGGTTTATCTGCAAGGTCCAGCACGGTGTCTGCAACCAGCTCTCAACGCCTCACCAGTCCTACACGATGTAAAGGGATTCGATTTTGTCCCTCTGTTTGCCCTTGTTTTTATTTGCTCTTAAATTCATCTTACTATTTTTGTTAGGGATTGCCTTTTTTTTGTAGAAGTGTTATCTTTGGCAATTTTTGTCCAAGGGGCGGAGCTTAAGCAAAGTTCCACTTTGGTTGCTAAGCGGATTTACTGACAATCCATCAGTGAAAAGAATCCAACTAAAGGACAAACTGCATACACCACGGACAGAGGAGAACAAAATAGCTGTGCCCAAATATTGAGAGTCGGCGCAAGGGAGAAAACATGATAAATATAGATCGAGGCAAGTGGTAAGGTGGATAGAAGAAGATACAAGGGGTATAAGGAAAAGAAAATTGAAAAGAAAAATTTGCATGTCGTACTTGTTTTGCCTTTGCAGCCCTCTTGTTCAATGGTTGGAACATTCCATTTTTATGACCTGAGTTTTCTTAAACTGTGCTGCCACCACGATGCGCATCTTTTTTCCGTTTACAAACAAACGAAAACTAAAGAGTTTCACTATCTTAAAGAACCTTGCCTATTGGCTGTGTGACACTGTAGGTGCAAGAGAAATAATATTGTTACAGACACTGAGCTTATTGTGTGTGGATACTAAGACAAGCTTCTGTTTTTTTTGGTTTTTTTTAACAGTTAAAAAAAATTTACACATTAAGCCCCAGTGGCCTAATGGATAAGGCACTGGCCTCCTAAGCCAGGGATTGTGGGTTCAAGTCCCATCTGGGGTGCACCAGCATGTCTAAGGTGGTTGATCTTGAGCATGGCACTCAAATGTAGCAGACCCCAAATGTACAGTTTTATTCACTGATGAGATGATGTGAGGTTTAATCATGGAGACAAGCAGTTGTGTGAGGTTTAATCATGGATACAAGCAGTTGTGTAAACCCAACAGGGTTATTCACTAAAGTGAAAATGATCAGGAATTCCAAGTGTATTTCAATTTAAAGGCCCAAGTGGAAAATTTTCTCCAAGTTACCTACGCCTTCGGTTCAGCTGCGTTGGCCTTGATTTTAAAATTCACTTTAAATTCTGGACAATTCTCACTTTAGTGAATATATCTGTACGATTATGAAATTGCCACATGAAACTTGCATTCAACTCATAAGAAGAGACTTGAGAACACTTTGACAGCGCAGGTTTGGGTGAAAACACAGCAGTAGCAGAGCAAGCGACTTGCTCCAGTGGCGCAATTGGTTAGCGCGCGGTACTTATAAGGCAGTATCTGTTGAGCAATGCCGAGGTTGTGAGTTCAAGCCTCACCTGGAGCAGTTTTTGCATTTGCTTTTAATTGGTTTATCTGCAAGGTCCAGCACGGTGTCTGCAACCAGCTCTCAACGCCTCACCAGTCCTACACGATGTAAAGGGATTCGATTTTGTCCCTCTGTTTGCCCTTGTTTTTATTTGCTCTTAAATTCATCTTACTATTTTTGTTAGGGATTGCCTTTTTTTTGTAGAAGTGTTATCTTTGGCAATTTTTGTCCAAGGGGCGGAGCTTAAGCAAAGTTCCACTTTGGTTGCTAAGCGGATTTACTGACAATCCATCAGTGAAAAGAATCCAACTAAAGGACAAACTGCATACACCACGGACAGAGGAGAACAAAATAGCTGTGCCCAAATATTGAGAGTCGGCGCAAGGGAGAAAACATGATAAATATAGATCGAGGCAAGTGGTAAGGTGGATAGAAGAAGATACAAGGGGTATAAGGAAAAGAAAATTGAAAAGAAAAATTTGCATGTCGTACTTGTTTTGCCTTTGCAGCCCTCTTGTTCAATGGTTGGAACATTCCATTTTTATGACCTGAGTTTTCTTAAACTGTGCTGCCACCACGATGCGCATCTTTTTTCCGTTTACAAACAAACGAAAACTAAAGAGTTTCACTATCTTAAAGAACCTTGCCTATTGGCTGTGTGACACTGTAGGTGCAAGAGAAATAATATTGTTACAGACACTGAGCTTATTGTGTGTGGATACTAAGACAAGCTTCTGTTTTTTTTGGTTTTTTTTAACAGTTAAAAAAATGTTACACATTAAGCCCCAGTGGCCTAATGGATAAGGCACTGGCCTCCTAAGCCAGGGATTGTGGGTTCAAGTCCCATCTGGGGTGCACCAGCTTGTCTAAGGTGGTTGATCTTGAGCATGGCACTCAAATTTAGCAGACCCCAAATGTACAGTTTTATTCACTGATGAGATGATGTGAGGTTTAATCATGGAGACAAGCAGTTGTGTGAGGTTTAATCATGGATACAAGCAGTTGTGTAAACCCAACAGGGTTATTCACTAAAGTGAAAATGATCAGGAATTCCAAGTGTATTTCAATTTAAAGGCCCAAGTGGAAAATTTTCTCCAAGTTACCTACGCCTTCGGTTCAGCTGCGTTGGCCTTGATTTTAAAATTCACTTTAAATTCTGGACAATTCTCACTTTAGTGAATATATCTGTACGATTATGAAATTGCCACATAAAACTTGCATTCAACTCATAAGAAGAGACTTGAGAACACTTTGACAGCGCAGGTTTGGGTGAAAACACAGCAGTAGCAGAGCAAGCGACTTGCTCCAGTGGCGCAATCGGTTAGCGCGTGGTACTTATAAGGCAGTATCTGTTGAGCAATGCCGAGGTTGTGAGTTCAAGCCTCACCTGGAGCAGTTTTTGCATTTGCTTTTAATTGGTTTATCTGCAAGGTCCAGCACGGTGTCTGCAACCAGCTCTCAACGCCTCACCAGTCCTACACGATGTAAAGGGATTCGATTTTGTCCCTCTGTTTGCCCTTGTTTTTATTTGCTCTTAAATTCATCTTACTATTTTTGTTAGGGATTGCCTTTTTTTTGTAGAAGTGTTATCTTTGGCAATTTTTGTCCAAGGGGCGGAGCTTAAGCAAAGTTCCACTTTGGTTGCTAAGCGGATTTACTGACAATCCATCAGTGAAAAGAATCCAACTAAAGGACAAACTGCATACACCACGGACAGAGGAGAACAAAATAGCTGTGCCCAAATATTGAGAGTCGGCGCAAGGGAGAAAACATGATAAATATAGATCGAGGCAAGTGGTAAGGTGGATAGAAGAAGATACAAGGGGTATAAGGAAAAGAAAATTGAAAAGAAAAATTTGCATGTCGTACTTGTTTTGCCTTTGCAGCCCTCTTGTTCAATGGTTGGAACATTCCATTTTTATGACCTGAGTTTTCTTAAACTGTGCTGCCACCACGATGCGCATCTTTTTTCCGTTTACAAACAAACGAAAACTAAAGAGTTTCACTATCTTAAAGAACCTTGCCTATTGGCTGTGTGACACTGTAGGTGCAAGAGAAATAATATTGTTACAGACACTGAGCTTATTGTGTGTGGATACTAAGACAAGCTTCTGTTTTTTTGGGGTTTTTTTTTAACAGTTAAAATAAATTTACACATCAAGCTCCAGTGGCCTAATGGATAAGGCACTGGCCTCCTAAGCCAGGGATTGTGGGTTCAAGTCCCATCTGGGGTGCACCAGCTTGTCTAAGGTGGTTGATCTTGAGCATGGCACTCAAATGTAGCAGACCCCAAATGTACAGTTTTATTCACTGATGAGATGATGTGAGGTTTAATCATGGAGACAAGCAGTTGTGTGAGGTTTAATCATGGATACAAGCAGTTGTGTAAACCCAACAGGGTTATTCACTAAAGTGAAAATGATCAGGAATTCCAAGTGTATTTCAATTTAAAGGCCCAAGTGGAAAATTTTCTCCAAGTTACCTACGCCTTCGGTTCAGCTGCGTTGGCCTTGATTTTAAAATTCACTTTAAATTCTGGACAATTCTCACTTTAGTGAATATATCTGTACGATTATGAAATTGCCACATGAAACTTGCATTCAACTCATAAGAAGAGACTTGAGAACACTTTGACAGCGCAGGTTTGGGTGAAAACACAGCAGTAGCAGAGCAAGCGACTTGCTCCAGTGGCGCAATCGGTTAGCGCGCGGTACTTATAAGGCAGTATCTGTTGAGCAATGCCGAGGTTGTGAGTTCAAGCCTCACCTGGAGCAGTTTTTGCATTTGCTTTTAATTGGTTTATCTGCAAGGTCCAGCACGGTGTCTGCAACCAGCTCTCAACGCCTCACCAGTCCTACACGATGTAAAGGGATTCGATTTTGTCCCTCTGTTTGCCCTTGTTTTTATTTGCTCTTAAATTCATCTTACTATTTTTGTTAGGGATTGCCTTTTTTTTGTAGAAGTGTTATCTTTGGCAATTTTTGTCCAAGGGGCGGAGCTTAAGCAAAGTTCCACTTTGGTTGCTAAGCGGATTTACTGACAATCCATCAGTGAAAAGAATCCAACTAAAGGACAAACTGCATACACCACGGACAGAGGAGAACAAAATAGCTGTGCCCAAATATTGAGAGTCGGCGCAAGGGAGAAAACATGATAAATATAGATCGAGGCAAGTGGTAAGGTGGATAGAAGAAGATACAAGGGGTATAAGGAAAAGAAAATTGAAAAGAAAAATTTGCATGTCGTACTTGTTTTGCCTTTGCAGCCCTCTTGTTCAATGGTTGGAACATTCCATTTTTATGACCTGAGTTTTCTTAAACTGTGCTGCCACCACGATGCGCATCTTTTTTCCGTTTACAAACAAACGAAAACTAAAGAGTTTCACTATCTTAAAGAACCTTGCCTATTGGCTGTGTGACACTGTAGGTGCAAGAGAAATAATATTGTTACAGACACTGAGCTTATTGTGTGTGGATACTAAGACAAGCTTCTGTTTTTTTTGGTTTTTTTTAACAGTTAAAAAAATGTTACACATTAAGCCCCAGTGGCCTAATGGATAAGGCACTGGCCTCCTAAGCCAGGGATTGTGGGTTCAAGTCCCATCTGGGGTGCACCAGCTTGTCTAAGGTGGTTGATCTTGAGCATGGCACTCAAATTTAGCAGACCCCAAATGTACAGTTTTATTCACTGATGAGATGATGTGAGGTTTAATCATGGAGACAAGCAGTTGTGTGAGGTTTAATCATGGATACAAGCAGTTGTGTAAACCCAACAGGGTTATTCACTAAAGTGAAAATGATCAGGAATTCCAAGTGTATTTCAATTTAAAGGCCCAAGTGGAAAATTTTCTCCAAGTTACCTACGCCTTCGGTTCAGCTGCGTTGGCCTTGATTTTAAAATTCACTTTAAATTCTGGACAATTCTCACTTTAGTGAATATATCTGTACGATTATGAAATTGCCACATAAAACTTGCATTCAACTCATAAGAAGAGACTTGAGAACACTTTGACAGCGCAGGTTTGGGTGAAAACACAGCAGTAGCAGAGCAAGCGACTTGCTCCAGTGGCGCAATCGGTTAGCGCGTGGTACTTATAAGGCAGTATCTGTTGAGCAATGCCGAGGTTGTGAGTTCAAGCCTCACCTGGAGCAGTTTTTGCATTTGCTTTTAATTGGTTTATCTGCAAGGTCCAGCACGGTGTCTGCAACCAGCTCTCAACGCCTCACCAGTCCTACACGATGTAAAGGGATTCGATTTTGTCCCTCTGTTTGCCCTTGTTTTTATTTGCTCTTAAATTCATCTTACTATTTTTGTTAGGGATTGCCTTTTTTTTGTAGAAGTGTTATCTTTGGCAATTTTTGTCCAAGGGGCGGAGCTTAAGCAAAGTTCCACTTTGGTTGCTAAGCGGATTTACTGACAATCCATCAGTGAAAAGAATCCAACTAAAGGACAAACTGCATACACCACGGACAGAGGAGAACAAAATAGCTGTGCCCAAATATTGAGAGTCGGCGCAAGGGAGAAAACATGATAAATATAGATCGAGGCAAGTGGTAAGGTGGATAGAAGAAGATACAAGGGGTATAAGGAAAAGAAAATTGAAAAGAAAAATTTGCATGTCGTACTTGTTTTGCCTTTGCAGCCCTCTTGTTCAATGGTTGGAACATTCCATTTTTATGACCTGAGTTTTCTTAAACTGTGCTGCCACCACGATGCGCATCTTTTTTCCGTTTACAAACAAACGAAAACTAAAGAGTTTCACTATCTTAAAGAACCTTGCCTATTGGCTGTGTGACACTGTAGGTGCAAGAGAAATAATATTGTTACAGACACTGAGCTTATTGTGTGTGGATACTAAGACAAGCTTCTGTTTTTTTGGGGTTTTTTTTTAACAGTTAAAATAAATTTACACATCAAGCTCCAGTGGCCTAATGGATAAGGCACTGGCCTCCTAAGCCAGGGATTGTGGGTTCAAGTCCCATCTGGGGTGCACCAGCTTGTCTAAGGTGGTTGATCTTGAGCATGGCACTCAAATGTAGCAGACCCCAAATGTACAGTTTTATTCACTGATGAGATGATGTGAGGTTTAATCATGGAGACAAGCAGTTGTGTGAGGTTTAATCATGGATACAAGCAGTTGTGTAAACCCAACAGGGTTATTCACTAAAGTGAAAATGATCAGGAATTCCAAGTGTATTTCAATTTAAAGGCCCAAGTGGAAAATTTTCTCCAAGTTACCTACGCCTTCGGTTCAGCTGCGTTGGCCTTGATTTTAAAATTCACTTTAAATTCTGGACAATTCTCACTTTAGTGAATATATCTGTACGATTATGAAATTGCCACATGAAACTTGCATTCAACTCATAAGAAGAGACTTGAGAACACTTTGACAGCGCAGGTTTGGGTGAAAACACAGCAGTAGCAGAGCAAGCGACTTGCTCCAGTGGCGCAATCGGTTAGCGCGCGGTACTTATAAGGCAGTATCTGTTGAGCAATGCCGAGGTTGTGAGTTCAAGCCTCACCTGGAGCAGTTTTTGCATTTGCTTTTAATTGGTTTATCTGCAAGGTCCAGCACGGTGTCTGCAACCAGCTCTCAACGCCTCACCAGTCCTACACGATGTAAAGGGATTCGATTTTGTCCCTCTGTTTGCCCTTGTTTTTATTTGCTCTTAAATTCATCTTACTATTTTTGTTAGGGATTGCCTTTTTTTTGTAGAAGTGTTATCTTTGGCAATTTTTGTCCAAGGGGCGGAGCTTAAGCAAAGTTCCACTTTGGTTGCTAAGCGGATTTACTGACAATCCATCAGTGAAAAGAATCCAACTAAAGGACAAACTGCATACACCACGGACAGAGGAGAACAAAATAGCTGTGCCCAAATATTGAGAGTCGGCGCAAGGGAGAAAACATGATAAATATAGATCGAGGCAAGTGGTAAGGTGGATAGAAGAAGATACAAGGGGTATAAGGAAAAGAAAATTGAAAAGAAAAATTTGCATGTCGTACTTGTTTTGCCTTTGCAGCCCTCTTGTTCAATGGTTGGAACATTCCATTTTTATGACCTGAGTTTTCTTAAACTGTGCTGCCACCACGATGCGCATCTTTTTTCCGTTTACAAACAAACGAAAACTAAAGAGTTTCACTATCTTAAAGAACCTTGCCTATTGGCTGTGTGACACTGTAGGTGCAAGAGAAATAATATTGTTACAGACACTGAGCTTATTGTGTGTGGATACTAAGACAAGCTTCTGTTTTTTTTGGTTTTTTTTAACAGTTAAAAAAAATTTACACATTAAGCCCCAGTGGCCTAATGGATAAGGCACTGGCCTCCTAAGCCAGGGATTGTGGGTTCAAGTCCCATCTGGGGTGCACCAGCATGTCTAAGGTGGTTGATCTTGAGCATGGCACTCAAATGTAGCAGACCCCAAATGTACAGTTTTATTCACTGATGAGATGATGTGAGGTTTAATCATGGAGACAAGCAGTTGTGTGAGGTTTAATCATGGATACAAGCAGTTGTGTAAACCCAACAGGGTTATTCACTAAAGTGAAAATGATCAGGAATTCCAAGTGTATTTCAATTTAAAGGCCCAAGTGGAAAATTTTCTCCAAGTTACCTACGCCTTCGGTTCAGCTGCGTTGGCCTTGATTTTAAAATTCACTTTAAATTCTGGACAATTCTCACTTTAGTGAATATATCTGTACGATTATGAAATTGCCACATGAAACTTGCATTCAACTCATAAGAAGAGACTTGAGAACACTTTGACAGCGCAGGTTTGGGTGAAAACACAGCAGTAGCAGAGCAAGCGACTTGCTCCAGTGGCGCAATCGGTTAGCGCGCGGTACTTATAAGGCAGTATCTGTTGAGCAATGCCGAGGTTGTGAGTTCAAGCCTCACCTGGAGCAGTTTTTGCATTTGCTTTTAATTGGTTTATCTGCAAGGTCCAGCACGGTGTCTGCAACCAGCTCTCAACGCCTCACCAGTCCTACACGATGTAAAGGGATTCGATTTTGTCCCTCTGTTTGCCCTTGTTTTTATTTGCTCTTAAATTCATCTTACTATTTTTGTTAGGGATTGCCTTTTTTTTGTAGAAGTGTTATCTTTGGCAATTTTTGTCCAAGGGGCGGAGCTTAAGCAAAGTTCCACTTTGGTTGCTAAGCGGATTTACTGACAATCCATCAGTGAAAAGAATCCAACTAAAGGACAAACTGCATACACCACGGACAGAGGAGAACAAAATAGCTGTGCCCAAATATTGAGAGTCGGCGCAAGGGAGAAAACATGATAAATATAGATCGAGGCAAGTGGTAAGGTGGATAGAAGAAGATACAAGGGGTATAAGGAAAAGAAAATTGAAAAGAAAAATTTGCATGTCGTACTTGTTTTGCCTTTGCAGCCCTCTTGTTCAATGGTTGGAACATTCCATTTTTATGACCTGAGTTTTCTTAAACTGTGCTGCCACCACGATGCGCATCTTTTTTCCGTTTACAAACAAACGAAAACTAAAGAGTTTCACTATCTTAAAGAACCTTGCCTATTGGCTGTGTGACACTGTAGGTGCAAGAGAAATAATATTGTTACAGACACTGAGCTTATTGTGTGTGGATACTAAGACAAGCTTCTGTTTTTTTTGGGTTTTTTTAACAGTTAAAAAAAATTTACACATTAAGCCCCAGTGGCCTAATGGATAAGGCACTGGCCTCCTAAGCCAGGGATTGTGGGTTCAAGTCCCATCTGGGGTGCACCAGCTTGTCTAAGGTGGTTGATCTTGAGCATGGCACTCAAATTTAGCAGACCCCAAATGTACAGTTTTATTCACTGATGAGATGATGTGAGGTTTAATCATGGAGACAAGCAGTTGTGTGAGGTTTAATCATGGATACAAGCAGTTGTGTAAACCCAACAGGGTTATTCACTAAAGTGAAAATGATCAGGAATTCCAAGTGTATTTCAATTTAAAGGCCCAAGTGGAAAATTTTCTCCAAGTTACCTCCGCCTTCGGTTCAGCTGCGTTGGCCTTGATTTTAAAATTCACTTTAAATTCTGGACAATTCTCACTTTAGTGAATATATCTGTACGATTATGAAATTGCCACATGAAACTTGCATTCAACTCATAAGAAGAGACTTGAGAACACTTTGACAGCGCAGGTTTGGGTGAAAACACAGCAGTAGCAGAGCAAGCGACTTGCTCCAGTGGCGCAATCGGTTAGCGCGTGGTACTTATAAGGCAGTATCTGTTGAGCAATGCCGAGGTTGTGAGTTCAAGCCTCACCTGGAGCAGTTTTTGCATTTGCTTTTAATTGGTTTATCTGCAAGGTCCAGCACGGTGTCTGCAACCAGCTCTCAACGCCTCACCAGTCCTACACGATGTAAAGGGATTCGATTTTGTCCCTCTGTTTGCCCTTGTTTTTATTTGCTCTTAAATTCATCTTACTATTTTTGTTAGGGATTGCCTTTTTTTTGTAGAAGTGTTATCTTTGGCAATTTTTGTCCAAGGGGCGGAGCTTAAGCAAAGTTCCACTTTGGTTGCTAAGCGGATTTACTGACAATCCATCAGTGAAAAGAATCCAACTAAAGGACAAACTGCATACACCACGGACAGAGGAGAACAAAATAGCTGTGCCCAAATATTGAGAGTCGGCGCAAGGGAGAAAACATGATAAATATAGATCGAGGCAAGTGGTAAGGTGGATAGAAGAAGATACAAGGGGTATAAGGAAAAGAAAATTGAAAAGAAAAATTTGCATGTCGTACTTGTTTTGCCTTTGCAGCCCTCTTGTTCAATGGTTGGAACATTCCATTTTTATGACCTGAGTTTTCTTAAACTGTGCTGCCACCACGATGCGCATCTTTTTTCCGTTTACAAACAAACGAAAACTAAAGAGTTTCACTATCTTAAAGAACCTTGCCTATTGTCTGTGTGACACTGTAGGTGCAAGAGAAATAATATTGTTACAGACACTGAGCTTATTGTGTGTGGATACTAAGACAAGCTTCTGTTTTTTTGGGGGTTTTTTTTAACAGTTAAAATAAATTTACACATCAAGCCCCAGTGGCCTAATGGATAAGGCACTGGCCTCCTAAGTCAGGGATTGTGGGTTCAAGTCCCATCTGGGGTGCACCAGCTTGTCTAAGGTGGTTGATCTTGAGCATGGCACTCAAATGTAGCAGACCCCAAATGTACAGTTTTATTCACTGATGAGATGATGTGAGGTTTAATCATGGAGACAAGCAGTTGTGTGAGGTTTAATCATGGATACAAACAGTTGTGTAAACCCAACAGGGTTATTCACTAAAGTGAAAATGATCAGGAATTCCAAGTGTATTTCAATTTAAAGGCCCAAGTGGAAAATTTTCTCCAAGTTACCTACGCCTTCGGTTCAGCTGCGTTGGCCTTGATTTTAAAATTCACTTTAAATTCTGGACAATTCTCACTTTAGTGAATATATCTGTACGATTATGAAATTGCCACATGAAACTTGCATTCAACTCATAAGAAGAGACTTGAGAACACTTTGACAGCGCAGGTTTGGGTGAAAACACAGCAGTAGCAGAGCAAGCGACTTGCTCCAGTGGCGCAATCGGTTAGCGCGCGGTACTTATAAGGCAGTATCTGTTGAGCAATGCCGAGGTTGTGAGTTCAAGCCTCACCTGGAGCAGTTTTTGCATTTGCTTTTAATTGGTTTATCTGCAAGGTCCAGCACGGTGTCTGCAACCAGCTCTCAACGCCTCACCAGTCCTACACGATGTAAAGGGATTCGATTTTGTCCCTCTGTTTGCCCTTGTTTTTATTTGCTCTTAAATTCATCTTACTATTTTTGTTAGGGATTGCCTTTTTTTTGTAGAAGTGTTATCTTTGGCAATTTTTGTCCAAGGGGCGGAGCTTAAGCAAAGTTCCACTTTGGTTGCTAAGCGGATTTACTGACAATCCATCAGTGAAAAGAATCCAACTAAAGGACAAACTGCATACACCACGGACAGAGGAGAACAAAATAGCTGTGCCCAAATATTGAGAGTCGGCGCAAGGGAGAAAACATGATAAATATAGATCGAGGCAAGTGGTAAGGTGGATAGAAGAAGATACAAGGGGTATAAGGAAAAGAAAATTGAAAAGAAAAATTTGCATGTCGTACTTGTTTTGCCTTTGCAGCCCTCTTGTTCAATGGTTGGAACATTCCATTTTTATGACCTGAGTTTTCTTAAACTGTGCTGCCACCACGATGCGCATCTTTTTTCCGTTTACAAACAAACGAAAACTAAAGAGTTTCACTATCTTAAAGAACCTTGCCTATTGGCTGTGTGACACTGTAGGTGCAAGAGAAATAATATTGTTACAGACACTGAGCTTATTGTGTGTGGATACTAAGACAAGCTTCTGTTTTTTTGGGGGTTTTTTTTAACAGTTAAAATAAATTTACACATCAAGCCCCAGTGGCCTAATGGATAAGGCACTGGCCTCCTAAGCCAGGGATTGTGGGTTCAAGTCCCATCTGGGGTGCACCAGCTTGTCTAAGGTGGTTGATCTTGAGCATGGCACTCAAATGTAGCAGACCCCAAATGTACAGTTTTATTCACTGATGAGATGATGTGAGGTTTAATCATGGAGACAAGCAGTTGTGTGAGGTTTAATCATGGATACAAGCAGTTGTGTAAACCCAACAGGGTTATTCACTAAAGTGAAAATGATCAGGAATTCCAAGTGTATTTCAATTTAAAGGCCCAAGTGGAAAATTTTCTCCAAGTTACCTACGCCTTCGGTTCAGCTGCGTTGGCCTTGATTTTAAAATTCACTTTAAATTCTGGACAATTCTCACTTTAGTGAATATATCTGTACGATTATGAAATTGCCACATGAAACTTGCATTCAACTCATAAGAAGAGACTTGAGAACACTTTGACAGCGCAGGTTTGGGTGAAAACACAGCAGTAGCAGAGCAAGCGACTTGCTCCAGTGGCGCAATCGGTTAGCGCGTGGTACTTATAAGGCAGTATCTGTTGAGCAATGCCGAGGTTGTGAGTTCAAGCCTCACCTGGAGCAGTTTTTGCATTTGCTTTTAATTGGTTTATCTGCAAGGTCCAGCACGGTGTCTGCAACCAGCTCTCAACGCCTCACCAGTCCTACACGATGTAAAGGGATTCGATTTTGTCCCTCTGTTTGCCCTTGTTTTTATTTGCTCTTAAATTCATCTTACTATTTTTGTTAGGGATTGCCTTTTTTTTTGTAGAAGTGTTATCTTTGGCAATTTTTGTCCAAGGGGCGGAGCTTAAGCAAAGTTCCACTTTGGTTGCTAAGCGGATTTACTGACAATCCATCAGTGAAAAGAATCCAACTAAAGGACAAACTGCATACACCACGGACAGAGGAGAACAAAATAGCTGTGCCCAAATATTGAGAGTCGGCGCAATGGAGAAAACATGATAAATATAGATCGAGGCAAGTGGTAAGGTGGATAGAAGAAGATACAAGAGGTATAAGGAAAAGAAAATTGAAAAGAAAAATTTGCATGTCGTACTTGTTTTGCCTTTGCAGCCCTCTTGTTCAATGGTTGGAACATTCCATTTTTATGACCTGAGTTTTCTTAAACTGTGCTGCCACCACGATGCGCATCTTTTTTCCGTTTACAAACAAACGAAAACTAAAGAGTTTCACTATCTTAAAGAACCTTGCCTATTGGCTGTGTGACACTGTAGGTGCAAGAGAAATAATATTGTTACAGACACTGAGCTTATTGTGTGTGGATACTAAGACAAGCTTCTGTTTTTTTGGGGTTTTTTTTTAACAGTTAAAATAAATTTACACATCAAGCCCCAGTGGCCTAATGGATAAGGCACTGGCCTCCTAAGCCAGGGATTGTGGGTTCAAGTCCCATCTGGGGTGCACCAGCTTTTCTAAGGTGGTTGATCTTGAGCATGGCACTCAAATGTAGCAGACCCCAAATGTACAGTTTTATTCACTGATGAGATGATGTGAGGTTTAATCATGGAGACAAGCAGTTGTGTGAGGTTTAATCATGGATACAAGCAGTTGTGTAAACCCAACAGGGTTATTCACTAAAGTGAAAATGATCAGGAATTCCAAGTGTATTTCAATTTAAAGGCCCAAGTGGAAAATTTTCTCCAAGTTACCTACGCCTTCGGTTCAGCTGCGTTGGCCTTGATTTTAAAATTCACTTTAAATTCTGGACAATTCTCACTTTAGTGAATATATCTGTACGATTATGAAATTGCCACATGAAACTTGCATTCAACTCATAAGAAGAGACTTGAGAACACTTTGACAGCGCAGGTTTGGGTGAAAACACAGCAGTAGCAGAGCAAGCGACTTGCTCCAGTGGCGCAATCGGTTAGCGCGTGGTACTTATAAGGCAGTATCTGTTGAGCAATGCCGAGGTTGTGAGTTCAAGCCTCACCTGGAGCAGTTTTTGCATTTGCTTTTAATTGGTTTATCTGCAAGGTCCAGCACGGTGTCTGCAACCAGCTCTCAACGCCTCACCAGTCCTACACGATGTAAAGGGATTCGATTTTGTCCCTCTGTTTGCCCTTGTTTTTATTTGCTCTTAAATTCATCTTACTATTTTTGTTAGGGATTGCCTTTTTTTTTGTAGAAGTGTTATCTTTGGCAAGTTCCACTTTGGTTGCTAAGCGGATTTACTGACAATCCATCAGTGAAAAGAATCCAACTAAAGGACAAACTGCATACACCACGGACAGAGGAGAACAAAATAGCTGTGCCCAAATATTGAGAGTCGGCGCAATGGAGAAAACATGATAAATATAGATCGAGGCAAGTGGTAAGGTGGATAGAAGAAGATACAAGGGGTATAAGGAAAAGAAAATTGAAAAGAAAAATGTGCATGTCGTACTTGTTTTGCCTTTGCAGCCCTCTTGTTCAATGGTTGGAACATTCCATTTTTATGACCTGAGTTTTCTTAAACTGTGCTGCCACCACGATGCGCATCTTTTTTCCGTTTACAAACAAACGAAAACTAAAGAGTTTCACTATCTTAAAGAACCTTGCCTATTGGCTGTGTGACACTGTAGGTGCAAGAGAAATAATATTGTTACAGACACTGAGCTTATTGTGTGTGGATACTAAGACAAGCTTCTGTTTTTTTTGGGTTTTTTTAACAGTTAAAAAAAATTTACACATTAAGCCCCAGTGGCCTAATGGATAAGGCACTGGCCTCCTAAGCCAGGGATTGTGGGTTCAAGTCCCATCTGGGGTGCACCAGCTTGTCTAAGGTGGTTGATCTTGAGCATGGCACTCAAATTTAGCAGACCCCAAATGTACAGTTTTATTCACTGATGAGATGATGTGAGGTTTAATCATGGAGACAAGCAGTTGTGTGAGGTTTAATCATGGATACAAGCAGTTGTGTAAACCCAACAGGGTTATTCACTAAAGTGAAAATGATCAGGAATTCCAAGTGTATTTCAATTTAAAGGCCCAAGTGGAAAATTTTCTCCAAGTTACCTCCGCCTTCGGTTCAGCTGCGTTGGCCTTGATTTTAAAATTCACTTTAAATTCTGGACAATTCTCACTTTAGTGAATATATCTGTACGATTATGAAATTGCCACATGAAACTTGCATTCAACTCATAAGAAGAGACTTGAGAACACTTTGACAGCGCAGGTTTGGGTGAAAACACAGCAGTAGCAGAGCAAGCGACTTGCTCCAGTGGCGCAATCGGTTAGCGCGTGGTACTTATAAGGCAGTATCTGTTGAGCAATGCCGAGGTTGTGAGTTCAAGCCTCACCTGGAGCAGTTTTTGCATTTGCTTTTAATTGGTTTATCTGCAAGGTCCAGCACGGTGTCTGCAACCAGCTCTCAACGCCTCACCAGTCCTACACGATGTAAAGGGATTCGATTTTGTCCCTCTGTTTGCCCTTGTTTTTATTTGCTCTTAAATTCATCTTACTATTTTTGTTAGGGATTGCCTTTTTTTTGTAGAAGTGTTATCTTTGGCAATTTTTGTCCAAGGGGCGGAGCTTAAGCAAAGTTCCACTTTGGTTGCTAAGCGGATTTACTGACAATCCATCAGTGAAAAGAATCCAACTAAAGGACAAACTGCATACACCACGGACAGAGGAGAACAAAATAGCTGTGCCCAAATATTGAGAGTCGGCGCAAGGGAGAAAACATGATAAATATAGATCGAGGCAAGTGGTAAGGTGGATAGAAGAAGATACAAGGGGTATAAGGAAAAGAAAATTGAAAAGAAAAATTTGCATGTCGTACTTGTTTTGCCTTTGCAGCCCTCTTGTTCAATGGTTGGAACATTCCATTTTTATGACCTGAGTTTTCTTAAACTGTGCTGCCACCACGATGCGCATCTTTTTTCCGTTTACAAACAAACGAAAACTAAAGAGTTTCACTATCTTAAAGAACCTTGCCTATTGTCTGTGTGACACTGTAGGTGCAAGAGAAATAATATTGTTACAGACACTGAGCTTATTGTGTGTGGATACTAAGACAAGCTTCTGTTTTTTTGGGGGTTTTTTTTAACAGTTAAAATAAATTTACACATCAAGCCCCAGTGGCCTAATGGATAAGGCACTGGCCTCCTAAGTCAGGGATTGTGGGTTCAAGTCCCATCTGGGGTGCACCAGCTTGTCTAAGGTGGTTGATCTTGAGCATGGCACTCAAATGTAGCAGACCCCAAATGTACAGTTTTATTCACTGATGAGATGATGTGAGGTTTAATCATGGAGACAAGCAGTTGTGTGAGGTTTAATCATGGATACAAACAGTTGTGTAAACCCAACAGGGTTATTCACTAAAGTGAAAATGATCAGGAATTCCAAGTGTATTTCAATTTAAAGGCCCAAGTGGAAAATTTTCTCCAAGTTACCTACGCCTTCGGTTCAGCTGCGTTGGCCTTGATTTTAAAATTCACTTTAAATTCTGGACAATTCTCACTTTAGTGAATATATCTGTACGATTATGAAATTGCCACATGAAACTTGCATTCAACTCATAAGAAGAGACTTGAGAACACTTTGACAGCGCAGGTTTGGGTGAAAACACAGCAGTAGCAGAGCAAGCGACTTGCTCCAGTGGCGCAATCGGTTAGCGCGCGGTACTTATAAGGCAGTATCTGTTGAGCAATGCCGAGGTTGTGAGTTCAAGCCTCACCTGGAGCAGTTTTTGCATTTGCTTTTAATTGGTTTATCTGCAAGGTCCAGCACGGTGTCTGCAACCAGCTCTCAACGCCTCACCAGTCCTACACGATGTAAAGGGATTCGATTTTGTCCCTCTGTTTGCCCTTGTTTTTATTTGCTCTTAAATTCATCTTACTATTTTTGTTAGGGATTGCCTTTTTTTTGTAGAAGTGTTATCTTTGGCAATTTTTGTCCAAGGGGCGGAGCTTAAGCAAAGTTCCACTTTGGTTGCTAAGCGGATTTACTGACAATCCATCAGTGAAAAGAATCCAACTAAAGGACAAACTGCATACACCACGGACAGAGGAGAACAAAATAGCTGTGCCCAAATATTGAGAGTCGGCGCAAGGGAGAAAACATGATAAATATAGATCGAGGCAAGTGGTAAGGTGGATAGAAGAAGATACAAGGGGTATAAGGAAAAGAAAATTGAAAAGAAAAATTTGCATGTCGTACTTGTTTTGCCTTTGCAGCCCTCTTGTTCAATGGTTGGAACATTCCATTTTTATGACCTGAGTTTTCTTAAACTGTGCTGCCACCACGATGCGCATCTTTTTTCCGTTTACAAACAAACGAAAACTAAAGAGTTTCACTATCTTAAAGAACCTTGCCTATTGGCTGTGTGACACTGTAGGTGCAAGAGAAATAATATTGTTACAGACACTGAGCTTATTGTGTGTGGATACTAAGACAAGCTTCTGTTTTTTTGGGGGTTTTTTTTAACAGTTAAAATAAATTTACACATCAAGCCCCAGTGGCCTAATGGATAAGGCACTGGCCTCCTAAGCCAGGGATTGTGGGTTCAAGTCCCATCTGGGGTGCACCAGCTTGTCTAAGGTGGTTGATCTTGAGCATGGCACTCAAATGTAGCAGACCCCAAATGTACAGTTTTATTCACTGATGAGATGATGTGAGGTTTAATCATGGAGACAAGCAGTTGTGTGAGGTTTAATCATGGATACAAGCAGTTGTGTAAACCCAACAGGGTTATTCACTAAAGTGAAAATGATCAGGAATTCCAAGTGTATTTCAATTTAAAGGCCCAAGTGGAAAATTTTCTCCAAGTTACCTACGCCTTCGGTTCAGCTGCGTTGGCCTTGATTTTAAAATTCACTTTAAATTCTGGACAATTCTCACTTTAGTGAATATATCTGTACGATTATGAAATTGCCACATGAAACTTGCATTCAACTCATAAGAAGAGACTTGAGAACACTTTGACAGCGCAGGTTTGGGTGAAAACACAGCAGTAGCAGAGCAAGCGACTTGCTCCAGTGGCGCAATCGGTTAGCGCGTGGTACTTATAAGGCAGTATCTGTTGAGCAATGCCGAGGTTGTGAGTTCAAGCCTCACCTGGAGCAGTTTTTGCATTTGCTTTTAATTGGTTTATCTGCAAGGTCCAGCACGGTGTCTGCAACCAGCTCTCAACGCCTCACCAGTCCTACACGATGTAAAGGGATTCGATTTTGTCCCTCTGTTTGCCCTTGTTTTTATTTGCTCTTAAATTCATCTTACTATTTTTGTTAGGGATTGCCTTTTTTTTTGTAGAAGTGTTATCTTTGGCAATTTTTGTCCAAGGGGCGGAGCTTAAGCAAAGTTCCACTTTGGTTGCTAAGCGGATTTACTGACAATCCATCAGTGAAAAGAATCCAACTAAAGGACAAACTGCATACACCACGGACAGAGGAGAACAAAATAGCTGTGCCCAAATATTGAGAGTCGGCGCAATGGAGAAAACATGATAAATATAGATCGAGGCAAGTGGTAAGGTGGATAGAAGAAGATACAAGAGGTATAAGGAAAAGAAAATTGAAAAGAAAAATTTGCATGTCGTACTTGTTTTGCCTTTGCAGCCCTCTTGTTCAATGGTTGGAACATTCCATTTTTATGACCTGAGTTTTCTTAAACTGTGCTGCCACCACGATGCGCATCTTTTTTCCGTTTACAAACAAACGAAAACTAAAGAGTTTCACTATCTTAAAGAACCTTGCCTATTGGCTGTGTGACACTGTAGGTGCAAGAGAAATAATATTGTTACAGACACTGAGCTTATTGTGTGTGGATACTAAGACAAGCTTCTGTTTTTTTGGGGTTTTTTTTTAACAGTTAAAATAAATTTACACATCAAGCCCCAGTGGCCTAATGGATAAGGCACTGGCCTCCTAAGCCAGGGATTGTGGGTTCAAGTCCCATCTGGGGTGCACCAGCTTGTCTAAGGTGGTTGATCTTGAGCATGGCACTCAAATGTAGCAGACCCCAAATGTACAGTTTTATTCACTGATGAGATGATGTGAGGTTTAATCATGGAGACAAGCAGTTGTGTGAGGTTTAATCATGGATACAAGCAGTTGTGTAAACCCAACAGGGTTATTCACTAAAGTGAAAATGATCAGGAATTCCAAGTGTATTTCAATTTAAAGGCCCAAGTGGAAAATTTTCTCCAAGTTACCTACGCCTTCGGTTCAGCTGCGTTGGCCTTGATTTTAAAATTCACTTTAAATTCTGGACAATTCTCACTTTAGTGAATATATCTGTACGATTATGAAATTGCCACATGAAACTTGCATTCAACTCATAAGAAGAGACTTGAGAACACTTTGACAGCGCAGGTTTGGGTGAAAACACAGCAGTAGCAGAGCAAGCGACTTGCTCCAGTGGCGCAATCGGTTAGCGCGTGGTACTTATAAGGCAGTATCTGTTGAGCAATGCCGAGGTTGTGAGTTCAAGCCTCACCTGGAGCAGTTTTTGCATTTGCTTTTAATTGGTTTATCTGCAAGGTCCAGCACGGTGTCTGCAACCAGCTCTCAACGCCTCACCAGTCCTACACGATGTAAAGGGATTCGATTTTGTCCCTCTGTTTGCCCTTGTTTTTATTTGCTCTTAAATTCATCTTACTATTTTTGTTAGGGATTGCCTTTTTTTTTGTAGAAGTGTTATCTTTGGCAAGTTCCACTTTGGTTGCTAAGCGGATTTACTGACAATCCATCAGTGAAAAGAATCCAACTAAAGGACAAACTGCATACACCACGGACAGAGGAGAACAAAATAGCTGTGCCCAAATATTGAGAGTCGGCGCAATGGAGAAAACATGATAAATATAGATCGAGGCAAGTGGTAAGGTGGATAGAAGAAGATACAAGGGGTATAAGGAAAAGAAAATTGAAAAGAAAAATGTGCATGTCGTACTTGTTTTGCCTTTGCAGCCCTCTTGTTCAATGGTTGGAACATTCCATTTTTATGACCTGAGTTTTCTTAAACTGTGCTGCCACCACGATGCGCATCTTTTTTCCGTTTACAAACAAACGAAAACTAAAGAGTTTCACTATCTTAAAGAACCTTGCCTATTGGCTGTGTGACACTGTAGGTGCAAGAGAAATAATATTGTTACAGACACTGAGCTTATTGTGTGTGGATACTAAGACAAGCTTCTGTTTTTTTTGGTTTTGTTTTAACAGTTAAAAGAAATTTGCACATCAACCCCAGTGGCCTAATGGATAAGGCACTGACCTCCTAAGCCAGGGATTGTGGGTTCAAGTCCCATCTGGGGTGCACCAGCATGTCTAAGGTGGTTGATCTTGAGCATGGCACTCAAATTTAGCAGACCCCAAATGTACAGTTTTATTCACTGATGAGATGATGTGAGGTTTAATCATGGAGACAAGCAGTTGTGTGAGGTTTAATTGCATGATTTTGCTATTACATGACGAAAAGTCATGATTTTATTAAAGACACGGAGGCTCATATTGCATATCCCTTTCTTTACTGTTGACAAATAGCAGCAAAGGAAACAAACAGAATGAAAAAAGAATGAACATGTGATAACATAGGCCCCTCCCCCTCAGGTCCCAGTATAACAGGCAGCACTTCCCTTCCATTTCCCTCTTTCTGCAGATGCGACCAAAGAACAATGCCCATAACTAGAGTAATGCGAGAATAAAGTCCCAAGGTAATAACAGAAAAAACCGAGGAGGTATAACATCACAAACTGGGAAGTGTGGCCGTAGAATCCATAGGACCGATGGAGGACAGCGGGAGGAGACCAATAAACTGGACCCTTGCTAGACGTCTTGCCAGATTAAGCTGTGGAGATATAAAGGACAGGAGCCAACAGGTTAAAGTCGATACTTGTAACTAGTTACAAGGTTACACCAGTGAGAACAAAGACCCTTGTATATACAATCCCACAAAACAATCAATGTTAACATATCCAGTAATATTGAAAACAACAAGTATAAGGACGGCCCCACTTACCGTCCCAAACTATAACATGTGGTGTATCGTGGTATGAGTAATTTGGGTGGGGAGATATATACTTACCAGCGTGAGAGTAACAAAAAAGGGGTGGGGCAATACTCGCCTCCGTGTCTTTAATAAAATCATGACTTTTCGTCATGTAATAGCAAAATCATGCAATTTTATAACAAGACACGGAGGCTCATATTGCAAGTTTAAAGCTGATCCATTATTACAGCGAATGTGTGTGGGGCCGGCCGAAAGTAGAATTCTCGGAAGGTAGATTCCCTAGACCAATCAGCTGTTCTCATAATGTCTTCTAGGCGGGCGCCCGCAGACATCATAGAAGAGGCCGAAGCCCCTCGTACTGAGTGGGCGCCGAACACTGTAGTGTCAATGCCCGCTTGGGCCAGCAGCCATTTCACCCAGCGTGATAAGGTAGTGCTGGAAACTGGGTGAAAAGGGTGGCGGAAAGATAAGAACAACTGACGGGAGGCAGGAGATCGGTGTGGTTCGGTGCGAGATTCGTATTCACGAAGGCAGGTCACTGGGCATAGCGAAGGAGAGGCAGGGAAACTAGGGTAGGATACCGCCTTGATGGAAGTCTTAGTGCGTCTGCTGATGTTAAAAGTTACCCCGTCCGGGGTGTATGACTTGGCATCGACGTCCAGTGCACTGACATCCGAGACTCTCTTGCATGAGATGAGACAGAGCAGGCAGACCAATTTGGCCGACAGCTGTTTGAGGGAGAGTCCTGCGTTAGCGGGCCAGGATGAGAGGAAAGCCAATACAACTGAAACATCCCAGGTCGTGGAGTAGCGGGGCCTGGGTGGCCTTGAAAATCTGGAGCCCTTGACGAGTCGGCACACTAGAGGGTGTTGTCCCGCGGGGCGGCCCTCGAAGCCTTGGTGAATCGCCGAGATAGCGGAACGGTAAAGGTTAATGGTCCTGTAAGCCTTACCGGCTTCGAAGAGAGACGTCAGGAACTGCAGGATCGTTGTTACAGGGGCCGAAACGGGATCCTCGTTCCGAGCCATGCACCAGCTAGCCCAAGCTCGCCAAGCTGACCCATATGCCCGTCTAGTGCCGGGAGCCCATGCTGCAGCCAATAAGAGTCTAGTTGCGTCCGAAACTCCTTGGATTTCCCAGGGTCCCCGGAGATTCGCCACGCCAGAAGTGGGAGAGAGCCCTCCAGCCGGAGGGGATGATAGCGACCCGTCGGGTCTTGTAGCAGGTCGTGGCGACCCGGCAGGAGTCGAGGATAGTCCAACGTCATCTCGAGCATTTGGGGAAACCAAGACTGCGTCTCCCAGAATGGGGTGACCATGACTAGCTCCGCCCGGTGTTTGCGGGTCTGCAGGAGTGAGCGAGGGATCATGGAAAATGGGGGAAAGGCATAGAGGAGGCCTCCCTTCCACTCTTGTAGGAAGGCATCCACTGCCTCCGCCATTGGGTCCGGCCTCCAGCTGAAGAAGCGTGGGAGTTGGGAATTGAGCCGGGAGGCGAAAAGGTCTATGGTAAATGGTCCCCAGAGAGATGATATGTTGGAGAACACCTTCCTGGCTAATCTCCAGTCGCTGGTGTCTGAAAGATAACGTGAACCCCAGTCCGCTTGGACGTTGTGCAGACCAGGTAAGTACTCTGCGTAGACCATCAGGTTCCGTTCCAGGCAGAATTCCCAAAAATCTTTTGCCAACCTGGCCAGGACCGCCGACTGTGTACCACCCAGGTGGTTGACATATCTCACCGCCGAAACATTGTCCATGCGGAGCCGAATACATGATAGGGCACGGTCCTTGGCGAAGCTGCGGATGGCGAAGGAGCCTGCCAGAAGCTCCAGGGCATTGATATGTAGTCGGGCTTCGGACTCCGACCACCGGCCCCCAGTTGAGATGCCCTCGCAGTGGGCTCCCCAACCGTGTAGACTCGCATCCGAGTCGATCGTGAATTCCGGCGTTAAGCCGAAGATGGCTTTGCCATTCCACGCAGACAGGTTGAGAATCCACCATCGCAACTCGTCTTTCGTCTCGTTGTCCAGAGAGACTAGGTCTGCGTAGGATGCCCCGGCTCTTAGGTGAGCGATCTTTAGGCGCTGTAGCGCTCGGTAGTGGAGTGGGCCTGGGAACACGGCCTGGATTGAAGAGGCCAGTAGGCCTATGAGGCGTGCCAATTGGCATAAGGTGAGCTGGGGTCGGATAAGGGCCCTGCGCAATTCTTTGCGGATGGATCGAATCTTGGATATCGGGAGACTCAGCGTCGCTGCCCCCGAATCCACTTGGAAACCTAGGAATTCCAAGCGGGTGGCGGGGGTCAGGCATGACTTCTCCCAGTTGATTATGAAACCTAAGCGTGACAGGAGGTTTATGGCTAGTCGTAGATGTGAGAGGAGGGTGGAGCGCTCCTGAGCCATGAGCAGAATATCGTCTAGGTAGACGATTAGCCGAACTCCTCGACTGCGTAGCCAGGCCATAACGGGCCGTAGAAGTTTTGTGAAACACCACGGGGCTGAGGATAGGCCAAAGGGCAGACAGGTGAATCGCCATGTTTCGTGTCGCCAGTAAAAGCGTAGGAGGTCCCGAGAGGCCTCTGCTATTGGCACTGTCAGGTACGCGTCTTTTAGGTCTAGTTTCGCTAGCCAGTCTCCGTGGAGGAGGAGATCCCTTAGCAGGTGAATACCCTCCATCTTGAAATGGCGGTACCTGACTACGGCATTGAGGGGGCGCAAATTTATGACTGGCCTCAATTGGCCGCCTTTCTTTTCCACTAGGAAGATATTGCTTATTACGCCCGCAGGGCTGGGGGGTGCTAGTTCGATAGCCCCTTTGAACTGGAGGGATGAAAGTTCTTCGTCGATCCGACCGCGATCCTGGATGGAAAAGCGGATCGGTCGAGGAGGGGGAATGTGTGTAGGGTGGCAGGTGAGTTCTATATGGAAGCCCTGAATAGTGGCCAGTACCCAGGGATCTGAAGTGATTTGTGACCAGGCTGGGAAAAAATGTTGGAGTCTGCCCCCTATGTAACCCGGAGAAGAAATGTGTGGTAGAAGGCAACTCACCGTATGGTCGTCTGGAGTTTGGGTTACTCCGAAGGCCTCTGGATCGCCATTGACGTCCACGGGATGGAAAAAACATGGGGCGGGAGGTCTCCTGGTATTGGTGATATTGTTGAAAGGAGCCTCTTCCCGTGCCACGGGATTGGGGATAGTTGCGGCCGGACAGACGGCTCCTGATTCTGCCGGCCCTGGTAGAGACCCGCCCCTAGAATACTCGCCTCATGGAGGCCTGGGCCTTGTCTAGAGCCGTGAATGCCCCCACAAAACGCCCTAAGTCTTTGATGAAGGAGTCTCCGAAGAGGAGTCCTTGGGCGTCTTTGCCCGCCTCCGTAAGGGCGAGGTTGGCTAGTTTTGGCTCAATTTTGAACAATATGGCTTTACGCCTTTCAATAGATAGGGAGGTATTTACGCTCCCAGCAATACAAATTGCTCTCTGGACCCAACCTCTAAGGTCTTCAGGGTCGACCATGCGGTTCTCCGCTCTGGCGTCTTCCGCCAAATCAAATAATTTGGCCAAAGGCCCGAATATGTCCAGGTGCTTGTCCTGGCAGGACTTCAAAGCGGACTCTAGTCCTTTACGGGGGTTCCAGCCCAGTTTAGTGAGGAACTGGGTCATTTTTGGATCAACCTCTGGGGTGTCACACACCTTGTTGGGCACCAGAGGCCTAGGACACTCCGCCCTCAATTTGTTGCGGGCCGCCTTGCTTAAGGGTTTTCTGACCCAATTTTCCAGATATGTGGCAACGTGGTCGGCTGGGAGCCACTCCGCCGACCTCGGATGATGAAGGTCATCCGGGTCGAAGAGTGGGACCCCCGAAGGATCCACGAGGGATGGCCCCGCAGCCGCGGGGTTCCTGGTCCCTGTCTCGCCTCCGGGCATCTCTGCCTGAGCAGAGGAAAGGAGGTCGAGAGCGCCATCGGCGGAATCCGCATTAGAGTCGGAATTTGACTCGTTCATAGCCTCCTCATTTGACCCGATTTCTGAGTCGGTGTCGCTCTCAATCTGTGCTCTAGCACATTTCCAAAGCCGCGCCCGTTCTGCCTGGCGCGGAAAGGCTCTTTTGCGTGGATGGGACACGCTTTCTGGGGTGACCGAAGGTACGCCAGTCATGGTGTTTCTGGAGGCAGAGGAGTGTTTAGACTTACGGGCAGCCTTTTTGAAGTCCCCTTTAGATACCTCTCCCTGGGGTGTCGAGGTGCCCGAGAGTTGCTCGTCTGAAGGACGGGGCAAGAGGGCTTGTGAAATGGTGTGGGAGAGGGTGGAGGACATAGACCCCATAGCAGCCATAATGGCGTCTGTCACTGAGCGCTGTAGCGCCAGAAACTGTGGTCCACCGGGTTGGGTAGTCCCATCCGCCATAGAAGGCGAAATATCTGAGGTGACAGGGGCCTCAGTTCTGATTACTGGGGAATCCGACTCCCCAGAGTGAGCGGACCCAGTAGATAGTCTGGGTTTAGGCATGATAAAGGACGTATGGGTTAGTCACCCAAACAAACTAAGCAAAGGAAAGAACGCTCTCACCAGGGCCCAGACCAGCGACACACTAAGAGGTAGGGACAGAATGACAGAAAATGGCCGCCGGGAATCTCGCGGGATTCGCGGCACCCGCAAGCTACGCGGAGGAATTATGAAACAAGAAGAAGTGTGCAGAGAGGCGCTCGAGCAGAAGAAACAGACAAGATTACATAAGCAGGGGAGGTCTGGGCCCTGAGGCTAGTGTATAACGACACAATTACTAACCTCAGAAATAAAAGACTAAATAAATACAAATTAAATAAAAATCAATTAAATTATCAATGAACAGTATATAAGAGAAAATATGGCATGTACTTATCTTTGTGTCAGAGCAGCAAAGAAAGAGGGAAATGGAAGGGAAGTGCTGCCTGTTATACTGGGACCTGAGGGGGAGGGGCCTATGTTATCACATGTTCATTCTTTTTTCATTCTGTTTGTTTCCTTTGCTGCTATTTGTCAACAGTAAAGAAAGGGATATGCAATATGAGCCTCCGTGTCTTGTTATAAAATCATGGATACAAGCAGTTGTGTAAACCCAACAGGGTTATTCACTAAAGTGAAAATGATCAGGAATTCCAAGTGTATTTCAATTTAAAGGCCCAAGTGGAAAATTTTCTCCAAGTTACCTACGCCTTCGGTTCAGCTGCGTTGGCCTTGATTTTAAAATTCACTTTAAATTCTGGACAATTCTCACTTTAGTGAATATATCTGTACGATTATGAAATTGCCACATGAAACTTGCATTCAACTCATCAGAAGAGACTTGAGAACACTTTGACAGCGCAGGTTTGGGTGAAAACACAGCAGTAGCAGAGCAAGCGACTTGCTCCAGTGGCGCAATCGGTTAGCGCGCGGTACTTATAAGGCAGTATCTGTTGAGCAATGCCGAGGTTGTGAGTTCAAGCCTCACCTGGGGCAGTTTTTGCATTTGCTTTTAATTGGTTTATCTGCAAGGTCCAGCACGGTGTCTCCAACCAGCTCTCAATGCCTCACCAGTCCTACAGGATGTAAAGGGATTCGATTTTGTCCCTCTGTTTGTCTTTGTTTTTATTTGCTCTTAAATTCATCTTACTATTTTTGTTAGGGATTGCCTTTTTTTTAGTAGAAGTGTTATCTTTGGCAATTTTTGTCCAAGGGGCGGAGCTTAAGCAAAGTTCCACTTTGGTTGCTAAGCGGATTTACTGACAATCCATCAGTGAAAAGAATCCAACTAAAGGACAAACTGCATACACCACGGACAGAGGAGAACAAAATAGCTGTGCCCAAATATTGAGAGTCGGCGCAAGGGAGAAAACATGATAAATATAGATCGAGGCAAGTGGTAAGGTGGATAGAAGAAGATACAAGGGGTATAAGGAAAAGAAAATTGAAAAGAAAAATGTGCATGTCGTACTTGTTTTGCCTTTGCAGCCCTCTTGTTCAATGGTTGGAACATTCCATTTTTATGACCTGAGTTTTCTTAAACTGTGCTGCCACCACGATGCGCATCTTTTTTTCCGTTTACAAACAAACGAAAACTAAAGAGTTTCACTATCTTAAAGAACCTTGCCTATTGGCTGTGTGACACTGTAGGTGCAAGAGAAATTATATTGTTACAGACACTGAGCTTATTGTGTATGGATACTAAGACAAGCTTCTGTTTTTTTTTTGTTTTTTTTTAACAGTTAAAAGAAATTTACACATCAAGCCCCAGTGGCCTAATGGATAAGGCACTGGCCTCCTAAGCCAGGGTTTGTGGGTTCAAGTCCCATCTGGGGTGCACCAGCATGTCTAAGGTGGTTGATCTTGAGCATGGTACTCAAATTTAGCAGACCCCAAATGTACAGTTTTATTCACTGATGAGATGATGTGAGGTTTAATCATGGAGACAAGCAGTTGTGTGAGGTTTAATCATGGAGACAAGCAGTTCTGTAAACCCAACAGGGTTATTCACTAAAGTGTAAATTATCAGGAATTCCAAGTGTATTTCAATTTAAAGTCCCAAGTGGAAAATTTTCGCCAAGTTACCTACGCCTTCGGTTCAGCTGCGTTGGACTTGATTTTAAAATTCTCTTTAAATTCTGGACAATTCTCACTTTAGTGAATATATCTGTACGATTACGAAATTGCCACATGAAACTTGCATTCAACTCCTAAGAAGAGACTTGAGAACACTTTGACAGCGCAGGTTTGGGTGAAAACACAGCAGAGGCAGAACAAGCGACTTGCTCTAGTGGCGCAATCGGTTAGCGCGCGGTACTTATAAGGCAGTATCTGTTGAGCAATGCCGAGGTTGTGAGTTCAAGCCTCACCTGGAGCAGTTTTTGCATTTGCTTTTAATTGGTTTATCTGCAAGGTCCAGCACGGTGTCTCCAACCAGCTCTCAACGCCTCACCAGTCCTACACGATGTAAAGGGATTCGATTTTGTCCCTCTGTTTGCCCTTGTTTTTATTTGCTCTTAAATTCATCTTACTATTTTTGTTATGGATTGCCTTTTTTTTGTAGAAGTGTTATCTTTGGCAATTTTTGTCCAAGGGGCGGAGCTTAAGCAAAGTTCCACTTTGGTTGCTAAGCGGATTTACTGACAATCCATCAGTGAAAAGAATCCAACTAAAGGACAAACTGCATACACCACGGACAGAGGAGAACAAAATAGCTGTGCCCAAATATTGAGAGTCGGCGCAAGGGAGAAAACATGATAAATATAGATCGAGGCAAGTGGTAAGGTGGATAGAAGAAGATACAAGGGGTATAAGGAAAAGAAAATTGAAAAGAAAAATGTGCATGTCGTACTTGTTTTGCCTTTGCAGCCCTCTTGTTCAATGGTTGGAACATTCCATTTTTATGACCTGAGTTTTCTTAAACTGTGCTGCCACCACGATGCGCATCTTTTTTTCCGTTTACAAACAAACGAAAACTAAAGAGTTTCACTATCTTAAAGAACCTTGCCTATTGGCTGTGTGACACTGTAGGTGCAAGAGAAATTATATTGTTACAGACACTGAGCTTATTGTGTATGGATACTAAGACAAGCTTCTGTTTTTTTTTTGTTTTTTTTTAACAGTTAAAAGAAATTTACACATCAAGCCCCAGTGGCCTAATGGATAAGGCACTGGCCTCCTAAGCCAGGGTTTGTGGGTTCAAGTCCCATCTGGGGTGCACCAGCATGTCTAAGGTGGTTGATCTTGAGCATGGCACTCAAATTTAGCAGACCCCAAATGTACAGTTTTATTCACTGATGAGATGATGTGAGGTTTAATCATGGAGACAAGCAGTTGTGTGAGGTTTAATCATGGAGACAAGCAGTTCTGTAAACCCAACAGGGTTATTCACTAAAGTGTAAATTATCAGGAATTCCAAGTGTATTTCAATTTAAAGTCCCAAGTGGAAAATTTTCGCCAAGTTACCTACGCCTTCGGTTCAGCTGCGTTGGACTTGATTTTAAAATTCTCTTTAAATTCTGGACAATTCTCACTTTAGTGAATATATCTGTACGATTACGAAATTGCCACATGAAACTTGCATTCAACTCCTAAGAAGAGACTTGAGAACACTTTGACAGCGCAGGTTTGGGAGAAAACACAGCAGAGGCAGAACAAGCGACTTGCTCTAGTGGCGCAATCGGTTAGCGCGCGGTACTTATAAGGCAGTATCTGTTGAGCAATGCCGAGGTTGTGAGTTCAAGCCTCACCTGGAGCAGTTTTTGCATTTGCTTTTAATTGGTTTATCTGCAAGGTCCAGCACGGTGTCTGCAACCAGCTCTCAACGCCTCACCAGTCCTACACGATGTAAAGGGATTCGATTTTGTCCCTCTGTTTGCCCTTGTTTTTATTTGCTCTTAAATTCATCTTACTATTTTTGTTAGGGATTGCCTTTTTTTGTAGAAGTGTTATCTTTGGCAATTTTTGTCCAAGGGGCGGAGACTAAGCAAAGTTCCACTTTGGTTGCTAAGCGGATTTACTGACAATCCATCAGTGAAAAGAATCCAACTAAAGGACAAACTGCATACACCACGGACAGAGGAGAACAAAATAGCTGTGCCCAAATATTGAGAGTCGGCGCAAGGGAGAAAACATGATAAATATAGATCGAGGCAAGTGGTAAGGTGGATAGAAGAAGATACAAGGGGTATAAGGAAAAGAAAATTGAAAAGAAAAATGTGCATGTCGTACTTGTTTTGCCTTTGCAGCCCTCTTGTTCAATGGTTGGAACATTCCATTTTTATGACCTGAGTTTTCTTAAACTGTGCTGCCACCACGATGCGCATCTTTTTTCCGTTTACAAACAAACGAAAACTAAAGAGTTTCACTATCTTAAAGAACCTTGCCTATTGGCTGTGTGACACTGTAGGTGCAAGAGAAATAATATTGTTACAGACACTGAGCTTATTGTGTGTGGATACTAAGACAAGCTTCTGTTTTTTTTTGTTTTTTTTTAACAGTTACAAGAAATTTACACATCAAGCCCCAGTGGCCTAATGGATAAGGCACTGGCCTCCTAAGCCAGGGATTGTGGGTTCAAGTCCCATCTGGGTTGCACCGGCATGTCTAAGGTGGTTGATCTTGAGCATGTCACTCAAATTTAGCAGACCCCAAATGTACAGTTTTATTCACTGATGAGATGATGTGAGGTTTAATCATGGAGACAAGCAGTTGTGTGAGGTTTAATCATGGATACAAGCAGTTGTGTAAACCCAACAGGGTTATTCACTAAAGTGAAAATGATCAGGAATTCCAAGTGTATTTCAATTTAAAGGCCCAAGTGGAAAATTTTCGCCAAGTTACCTACGCCTTCGGTTCAGCTGCGTTGGCCTTGATTTTAAAATTCACTTTAAATTCTGGACAATTCTCACTTTAGTGAATATATCTGTACGATTATGAAATTGCCACATGAAACTTGCATTCAACTCATAAGAAGAGACTTGAGAACACTTTGACAGCGCAGGTTTGGGTGAAAACACAGCAGTAGCAGAGCAAGCAACTTGCTCCAGTGGCGCAATCGGTTAGCGCGCGGTACTTATAAGGCAGTATATGTTGAGCAATGCCGAGGTTGTGAGTTCAAGCCTCACCTGGAGCAGTTTTTGCATTTGCTTTTAATTGGTTTATCTGCAAGGTCCAGCACGGTGTCTCCAACCAGCTCTCAACGCCTCACCAGTCCTACACGATGTAAAGGGATTCGATTTTGTCCCTCTGTTTGCCCTTGTTTTTATTTGCTCTTAAATTCATCTTACTATTTTTGTTAGGGATTGCCTTTTTTTTGTAGAAGTGTTATCTTTGGCAATTTTTGTCCAAGGGGCGGAGCTTAAGCAAAGTTCCACTTTGGTTGCTAAGCGGATTTACTGACAATCCATCAGTGAAAAGAATCCAACTAAAGGACAAACTGCATACACCACGGACAGAGGAGAACAAAATAGCTGTGCCCAAATATTGAGAGTCGGCGCAAGGGAGAAAACATGATAAATATAGATCGAGGCAAGTGGTAAGGTGGATAGAAGAAGATACAAGGGGTATAAGGAAAAGAAAATTGAAAAGAAAAATGTGCATGTCGTACTTGTTTTGCCTTTGCAGCCCTCTTGTTCAATGGTTGGAACATTCCATTTTTATGACCTGAGTTTTCTTAAACTGTGCTGCCACCACGATGCGCATCTTTTTTCCGTTTACAAACAAACGAAAACTAAAGAGTTTCACTATCTTAAAGAACCTTGCCTATTGGCTGTGTGACACTGTAGGTGCAAGAGAAATAATATTGTTACAGACACTGAGCTTATTGTGTGTGGATACTAAGACAAGCTTCTGTTTTTTTTGTTTTTTTTTAACAGTTAAAAGAAATTTCCACATCAAGCCCCAGTGGCCTAATGGATAAGGCACTGGCCTCCTAAGCCAGGGATTGTGGGTTCAAGTCCCATCTGGGGTGCACCAGCATGTCTAAGGTGGTTGATCTTGAGCATGGCACTCAAATTTAGCAGACCCCAAATGTACAGTTTTATTCACTGATGAGATGATGTGAGGTTTAATCATGGAGACAAGCAGTTGTGTGAGGTTTAATCATGGATACAAGCAGTTGTGTAAACCCAACAGGGTTATTCACTAAAGTGAAAATGATCAGGAATTCCAAGTGTATTTCAATTTAAAGGCCCAAGTGGAAAATTTTCTCCAAGTTACCTACGCCTTCGGTTCAGCTGCGTTGGCCTTGATTTTAAAATTCACTTTAAATTCTGGACAATTTTCACTTTAGTGAATATATCTGTACGATTATGAAATTGCCACATGAAACTTGCATTCAACTCATAAGAAGAGACTTGAGAACACTTTGACAGCGCAGGTTTGGGTGAAAACACAGCAGTAGCAGAGCAAGCGACTTGCTCCAGTGGCGCAATCGGTTAGCGCGCGGTACTTATAAGGCCGAGGTTGTGAGTTCAAGCCTCACCTGGGGCAGTTTTTGCATTTGCTTTTAATTGGTTTATCTGCAAGGTCCAGCACGGTGTCTCCAACCAGCTCTCAATGCCTCACCAGTCCTACAGGATGTAAAGGGATTCGATTTTGTCCCTCTGTTTGTCTTTGTTTTTATTTGCTCTTAAATTCATCTTACTATTTTTGTTAGGGATTGCCTTTTTTTTAGTAGAAGTGTTATCTTTGGCAATTTTTGTCCAAGGGGCGGAGCTTAAGCAAAGTTCCACTTTGGTTGCTAAGCGGATTTACTGACAATCCATCAGTGAAAAGAATCCAACTAAAGGACAAACTGCATACACCACGGACAGAGGAGAACAAAATAGCTGTGCCCAAATATTGAGAGTCGGCGCAAGGGAGAAAACATGATAAATATAGATCGAGGCAAGTGGTAAGGTGGATAGAAGAAGATACAAGGGGTATAAGGAAAAGAAAATTGAAAAGAAAAATGTGCATGTCGTACTTGTTTTGCCTTTGCAGCCCTCTTGTTCAATGGTTGGAACATTCCATTTTTCTGACCTGAGTTATCTTAAATTGTGCTGCCACCACGATCCGCATCTTTTTTCCGTTTACAAACAAACGAAAACTAAAGAGTTTCACTATCTTAAAGAACCTTGCCTATTGGCTGTGTGACACTGTAGGTGCAAGAGAAATAATATTGTTACAGACACTGAGCTTATTGTGTGTGAATACTAAGACAAGCTTCTGTTTTTTTTGTTTTTTTTTTAACAGTTAAAATAAATTTACACATCAAGCCCCAGTGGCCTAATGGATAAGGCACTGGCCTCCTAAGCCAGGGATTGTGGGTTCAAGTCCCATCTGGGGTGCACCTGCATGTCTAAGGTGGTTGATCTTGAGCATGGCACTCAAATTTAGCAGACCCCAAATGTACAGTTTTATTCACTGATGAGATGATGTGAGGTTTAATCATGGAGACAAGCAGTTGTGTGAGGTTTAATCATGGATACAAGCAGTTGTGTAAACCCAACAGGGTTATTCACTAAAGTGAAAATGATCAGGAATTCCAAGTGTATTTCAATTTAAAGGCCCAAGTGGAAAATTTTCTCCAAGTTACCTACGCCTTCGGTTCAGCTGCGTTGGCCTTGATTTTAAAATTCTAAAGTGAAAATGATCAGGAATTCCAAGTGTATTTCAATTTAAAGGCCCAAGTGGAAAATTTTCTCCAAGTTACCTACGCCTTCGGTTCAGCTGCGTTGGCCTTGATTTTAAAATTCACTTTAAATTCTGGACAATTTTCACTTTAGTGAATATATCTGTACGATTATGAAATTGCCACATGAAACTTGCATTCAACTCATAAGAAGAGACTTGAGAACACTTTGACAGCGCAGGTTTGGGTGAAAACACAGCAGTAGCAGAGCAAGCGACTTGCTCCAGTGGCGCAATCGGTTAGCGCGCGGTACTTATAAGGCCGAGGTTGTGAGTTCAAGCCTCACCTGGAGCAGTTTTTGCATTTGCTTTTAATTGGTTTATCTGCAAGGTCCAGCACGGTGTCTCCAACCAGCTCTCAACGCCTCACCAGTCCTACACGATGTAAAGGGATTCGATTTTGTCCCTCTGTTTGCCCTTGTTTTTATTTGCTCTTAAATTCATCTTACTATTTTTGTTAGGGATTGCCTTTTTTTTGTAGAAGTGTTATCTTTGGCAATTTTTGTCCAAGGGGCGGAGCTTAAGCAAAGTTCCACTTTGGTTGCTAAGCGGATTTACTGACAATCCATCAGTGAAAAGAATCCAACTAAAGGACAAACTGCATACACCACGGACAGAGGAGAACAAAATAGCTGTGCCCAAATATTGAGAGTCGGCGCAAGGGAGAAAACATGATAAATATAGATCGAGGCAAGTGGTAAGGTGGATAGAAGAAGATACAAGGGGTATAAGGAAAAGAAAATTGAAAAGAAAAATGTGCATGTCGTACTTGTTTTGCCTTTGCAGCCCTCTTGTTCAATGGTTGGAACATTCCATTTTTCTGACCTGAGTTATCTTAAATTGTGCTGCCACCACGATCCGCATCTTTTTTCCGTTTACAAACAAACGAAAACTAAAGAGTTTCACTATCTTAAAGAACCTTGCCTATTGGCTGTGTGACACTGTAGGTGCAAGAGAAATAATATTGTTACAGACACTGAGCTTATTGTGTGTGAATACTAAGACAAGCTTCTGTTTTTTTTGTTTTTTTTTTAACAGTTAAAATAAATTTACACATCAAGCCCCAGTGGCCTAATGGATAAGGCACTGGCCTCCTAAGCCAGGGATTGTGGGTTCAAGTCCCATCTGGGGTGCACCTGCATGTCTAAGGTGGTTGATCTTGAGCATGGCACTCAAATTTAGCAGACCCCAAATGTACAGTTTTATTCACTGATGAGATGATGTGAGGTTTAATCATGGAGACAAGCAGTTGTGTGAGGTTTAATCATGGATACAAGCAGTTGTGTAAACCCAACAGGGTTATTCACTAAAGTGAAAATGATCAGGAATTCCAAGTGTATTTCAATTTAAAGGCCCAAGTGGAAAATTTTCTCCAAGTTACCTACGCCTTCGGTTCAGCTGCGTTGGCCTTGATTTTAAAATTCACTTTAAATTCTGGACAATTCTCACTTTAGTGAATATATCTGTACGATTATGAAATTGCCACATGAAACTTGCATTCAACTCATAAGAAGAGACTTGAGAACACTTTGACAGCGCAGGTTTGGGTGAAAACACAGCAGTAGCAGAGCAAGCGACTTGCTCCAGTGGCGCAATCGGTTAGCGCGCGGTACTTATAAGGCAGTATCTGTTGAGCAATGCCGAGGTTGTGAGTTCAAGCCTCACCTGGAGCAGTTTTTGCATTTGCTTTTAATTGGTTTATCTGCAAGGTCCAGCACGGTGTCTCCAACCAGCTCTCAACGCCTCACCAGTCCTACACGATGTAAAGGGATTCGATTTTGTCCCTCTGTTTGCCCTTGTTTTTATTTGCTCTTAAATTCATCTTACTATTTTTGTTAGGGATTGCCTTTTTTTTGTAGAAGTGTTATCTTTGGCAATTTTTGTCCAAGGGGCGGAGCTTAAGCAAAGTTCCACTTTGGTTGCTAAGCGGATTTACTGACAATCCATCAGTGAAAAGAATCCAACTAAAGGACAAACTGCATACACCACGGACAGAGGAGAACAAAATAGCTGTGCCCAAATATTGAGAGTCGGCGCAAGGGAGAAAACATGATAAATATAGATCGAGGCAAGTGGTAAGGTGGATAGAAGAAGATACAAGGGGTATAAGGAAAAGAAAATTGAAAAGAAAAATTTGCATGTCGTACTTGTTTTGCCTTTGCAGCCCTCTTGTTCAATGGTTGGAACATTCCATTTTTATGACCTGAGTTTTCTTAAACTGTGCTGCCACCACGATGCGCATCTTTTTTCCGTTTACAAACAAACGAAAACTAAAGAGTTTCACTATCTTAAAGAACCTTGCCTATTGGCTGTGTGACACTGTAGGTGCAAGAGAAATAATATTGTTACAGACACTGAGCTTATTGTGTGTGGATACTAAGACAAGCTTCTGTTTTTTTTGTTTTTTTTTAACAGTTAAAAGAAATTTCCACATCAAGCCCCAGTGGCCTAATGGATAAGGCACTGGCCTCCTAAGCCAGGGATTGTGGGTTCAAGTCCCATCTGGGGTGCACCAGCATGTCTAAGGTGGTTGATCTTGAGCATGGCACTCAAATTTAGCAGACCCCAAATGTACAGTTTTATTCACTGATGAGATGATGTGAGGTTTAATCATGGAGACAAGAAGTTGTGTGAGGTTTAATCATGGATACAAGCAGTTGTGTAAACCCAACAGGGTTATTCACTAAAGTGAAAATGATCAGGAATTCCAAGTGTATTTCAATTTAAAGGCCCAAGTGGAAAATTTTCTCCAAGTTACCTACGCCTTCGGTTCAGCTGCGTTGGCCTTGATTTTAAAATTCACTTTAAATTCTGGACAATTCTCACTTTAGTGAATATATCTGTACGATTATGAAATTGCCACATGAAACTTGCATTCAACTCATCAGAAGAGACTTGAGAACACTTTGACAGCGCAGGTTTGGGTGAAAACACAGCAGTAGCAGAGCAAGCGACTTGCTCCAGTGGCGCAATCGGTTAGCGCGCGGTACTTATAAGGCAGTATCTGTTGAGCAATGCCGAGTTTGTGAGTTCAAGCCTCACCTGGAGCAGTTTTTGCATTTGCTTTTAATTGGTTTATCTGCAAGGTCCAGCACGGTGTCTCCAACCAGCTCTCAACGCCTCACCAGTCCTACACGATGTAAAGGGATTCGATTTTGTCCCTCTGTTTGCCCTTGTTTTTATTTGCTCTTAAATTCATCTTACTATTTTTGTTAGGGATTGCCTTTTTTTTGTAGAAGTGTTATCTTTGGCAATTTTTGTCCAAGGGGCGGAGCTTAAGCAAAGTTCCACTTTGGTTGCTAAGCGGATTTACTGACAATCCATCAGTGAAAAGAATCCAACTAAAGGACAAACTGCATACACCACGGACAGAGGAGAACAAAATAGCTGTGCCCAAATATTGACAGTCGGCGCAAGGGAGAAAACATGATAAATATAGATCGAGGCAAGTGGTAAGGTGGATAGAAGAAGATACAAGGGGTATAAGGAAAAGAAAATTGAAAAGAAAAATTTGCATGTCGTACTTGTTTTGCCTTTGCAGCCCTCTTGTTCAATGGTTGGAACATTCCATTTTTATGACCTGAGTTTTCTTAAACTGTGCTGCCACCACGATGCGCATCTTTTTTCCGTTTACAAACAAACGAAAACTAAAGAGTTTCACTATCTTAAAGAACCTTGCCTATTGGCTGTGTGACACTGTAGGTGCAAGAGAAATAATATTGTTACAGACACTGAGCTTATTGTGTGTGAATACTAAGACAAGCTTCTTTTTTTTTTGTTTTTTTTTTAACAGTTAAAATAAATTTACACATCAAGCCCCAGTGGCCTAATGGATAAGGCACTGGCCTCCTAAGCCAGGGATTGTGGGTTCAAGTCCCATCTGGGGTGCACCTGCATGTCTAAGGTGGTTGGTCTTGAGCATGGCACTCAAATTTAGCAGACCCCAAATGTACAGTTTTATTCACTGATGAGATGATGTGAGGTTTAATCATGGAGACAAGCAGTTGTGTGAGGTTTAATCATGGATACAAGCAGTTGTGTAAACCCAACAGGGTTATTCACTAAAGTGAAAATGATCAGGAATTCCAAGTGTATTTCAATTTAAAGGCGCAAGTGGAAAATTTTCTCCAAGTTACCTACGCCTTCGGTTCAGCTGCGTTGGCCTTGATTTTAAAATTCACTTTAAATTCTGGACAATTCTCACTTTAGTGAATATATCTGTACGATTATGAAATTGCCACATGAAACTTGCATTCAACTCATCAGAAGAGACTTGAGAACACTTTGACAGCGCAGGTTTGGGTGAAAACACAGCAGTAGCAGAGCAAGCGACTTGCTCCAGTGGCGCAATCGGTTAGCGCGCGGTACTTATAAGGCAGTATCTGTTGAGCAATGCCGAGGTTGTGAGTTCAAGCCTCACCTGGAGCAGTTTTTGCATTTGCTTTTAATTGGTTTATCTGCAAGGTCCAGCACGGTGTCTCCAACCAGCTCTCAACGCCTCACCAGTCCTACACGATGTAAAGGGATTCGATTTTGTCCCTCTGTTTGCCCATGTTTTTATTTGCTCTTAAATTCATCTTACTATTTTTGTTAGGGATTGCCTTTTTTTTGTAGAAGTGTTATCTTTGGCAATTTTTGTCCAAGGGGCGGAGCTTAAGCAAAGTTCCACTTTGGTTGCTAAGCGGATTTACTGACAATCCATCAGTGAAAAGAATCCAACTAAAGGACAAACTGCATACACCACGGACAGAGGAGAACAAAATAGCTGTGCCCAAATATTGAGAGTCGGCGCAAGGGAGAAAACATGATAAATATAGATCGAGGCAAGTGGTAAGGTGGATAGAAGAAGATACAAGGGGTATAAGGAAAAGAAAATTGAAAAGAAAAATTTGCATGTCGTACTTGTTTTGCCTTTGCAGCCCTCTTGTTCAATGGTTGGAACATTCCATTTTTATGACCTGAGTTTTCTTAAACTGTGCTGCCACCACGATGCGCATCTTTTTTCCGTTTACAAACAAACGAAAACTAAAGAGTTTCACTATCTTAAAGAACCTTGCCTATTGGCTGTGTGACACTGTAGGTGCAAGAGAAATAATATTGTTACAGACACTGAGCTTATTGTGTGTGAATACTAAGACAAGCTTCTTTTTTTTTTTTTGTTTTTTAACAGTTAAAATAAATTTACACATCAAGCCCCAGTGGACTAATGGATAAGGCACTGGCCTCCTAAGCCAGGGATTGTGGGTTCAAGTCCCATCTGGGGTGCACCTGCATGTCTAAGGTGGTTGATCTTGAGCATGGCACTCAAATTTAGCAGACCCCAAATGTACAGTTTTATTCACTGATGAGATGATGTGAGGTTTAATCATGGAGACAAGCAGTTGTGTGAGGTTTAATCATGGATACAAGCAGTTGTGTAAACCCAACAGGGTTATTCACTAAAGTGAAAATGATCAGGAATTCCAAGTGTATTTCAATTTAAAGGCCCAAGTGGAAAATTTTCTCCAAGTTACCTACGCCTTCGGTTCAGCTGCGTTGGCCTTGATTTTAAAATTCACTTTAAATTCTGGACAATTCTCACTTTAGTGAATATATCTGTACGATTATGAAATTGCCACATGAAACTTGCATTCAACTCATCAGAAGAGACTTGAGAACACTTTGACAGCGCAGGTTTGGGTGAAAACACAGCAGTAGCAGAGCAAGCGACTTGCTCCAGTGGCGCAATCGGTTAGCGCGCGGTACTTATAAGGCAGTATCTGTTGAGCAATGCCGAGGTTGTGAGTTCAAGCCTCACCTGGAGCAGTTTTTGCATTTGCTTTTAATTGGTTTATCTGCAAGGTCCAGCACGGTGTCTCCAACCAGCTCTCAACGCCTCACCAGTCCTACACGATGTAAAGGGATTCGATTTTGTCCCTCTGTTTGCCCTTGTTTTTATTTGCTCTTAAATTCATCTTACTATTTTTGTTAGGGATTGCCTTTTTTTTGTAGAAGTGTTATCTTTGGCAATTTTTGTCCAAGGGGCGGAGCTTAAGCAAAGTTCCACTTTGGTTGCTAAGCGGATTTACTGACAATCCATCAGTGAAAAGAATCCAACTAAAGGACAAACTGCATACACCACGGACAGAGGAGAACAAAATAGCTGTGCCCAAATATTGAGAGTCGGCGCAAGGGAGAAAACATGATAAATATAGATCGAGGCAAGTGGTAAGGTGGATAGAAGAAGATACAAGGGGTATAAGGAAAAGAAAATTGAAAAGAAAAATGTGCATGTCGTACTTGTTTTGCCTTTGCAGCCCTCTTGTTCAATGGTTGGAACATTCCATTTTTATGACCTGAGTTTTCTTAAACTGTGCTGCCACCACGATGCGCATCTTTTTTCCGTTTACAAACAAACGAAAACTAAAGAGTTTCACTATCTTAAAGAACCTTGCCTATTGGCTGTGTGACACTGTAGGTGCAAGAGAAATAATATTGTTACAGACACTGAGCTTATTGTGTGTGAATACTAAGACAAGCTTCTTTTTTTTTTGTTTGTTTTTTAACAGTTAAAATAAATTTACACATCAAGCCCCAGTGGCCTAATGGATAAGGCACTGGCCTCCTAAGCCAGGGATTGTGGGTTCAAGTCCCATCTGGGGTGCACCTGCATGTCTAAGGTGGTTGATCTTGAGCATGGCACTCAAATTTAGCAGACCCCAAATGTACAGTTTTATTCACTGATGAGATGATGTGAGGTTTAATCATGGAGACAAGCAGTTGTGTGAGGTTTAATCATGGATACAAGCAGTTGTGTAAACCCAACAGGGTTATTCACTAAAGTGAAAATGATCAGGAATTCCAAGTGTATTTCAATTTAAAGGCCCAAGTGGAAAATTTTCTCCAAGTTACCTACGCCTTCGGTTCAGCTGCGTTGGCCTTGATTTTAAAATTCACTTTAAATTCTGGACAATTCTCACTTTAGTGAATATATCTGTACGATTATGAAATTGCCACATGAAACTTGCATTCAACTCATCAGAAGAGACTTGAGAACACTTTGACAGCGCAGGTTTGGGTGAAAACACAGCAGTAGCAGAGCAAGCGACTTGCTCCAGTGGCGCAATCGGTTAGCGCGCGGTACTTATAAGGCAGTATCTGTTGAGCAATGCCGAGTTTGTGAGTTCAAGCCTCACCTGGAGCAGTTTTTGCATTTGCTTTTAATTGGTTTATCTGCAAGGTCCAGCACGGTGTCTCCAACCAGCTCTCAACGCCTCACCAGTCCTACACGATGTAAAGGGATTCGATTTTGTCCCTCTGTTTGCCCTTGTTTTTATTTGCTCTTAAATTCATCTTACTATTTTTGTTAGGGATTGCCTTTTTTTTGTAGAAGTGTTATCTTTGGCAATTTTTGTCCAAGGGGCGGAGCTTAAGCAAAGTTCCACTTTGGTTGCTAAGCGGATTTACTGACAATCCATCAGTGAAAAGAATCCAACTAAAGGACAAACTGCATACACCACGGACAGAGGAGAACAAAATAGCTGTGCCCAAATATTGAGAGTCGGCGCAAGGGAGAAAACATGATAAATATAGATCGAGGCAAGTGGTAAGGTGGATAGAAGAAGATACAAGGGGTATAAGGAAAAGAAAATTGAAAAGAAAAATTTGCATGTCGTACTTGTTTTGCCTTTGCAGCCCTCTTGTTCAATGGTTGGAACATTCCATTTTTATGACCTGAGTTTTCTTAAACTGTGCTGCCACCACGATGCGCATCTTTTTTCCGTTTACAAACAAACGAAAACTAAAGAGTTTCACTATCTTAAAGAACCTTGCCTATTGGCTGTGTGACACTGTAGGTGCAAGAGAAATAATATTGTTACAGACACTGAGCTTATTGTGTGTGGATACTAAGACAAGCTTCTGTTTTTTTTGGTTTTTTTTAACAGTTAAAATAAATTTACACATCAAGCCCCAGTGGCCTAATGGATAAGGCACTGGCCTCCTAAGCCAGGGATTGTGGGTTCAAGTCCCATCTGGGGTGCACCAGCATGTCTAAGGTGGTTGATCTTGAGCATGGCACTCAAATTTAGCAGACCCCAAATGTACAGTTTTATTCACTGATGAGATGATGTGAGGTTTAATCATGGAGACAAGAAGTTGTGTGAGGTTTAATCATGGATACAAGCAGTTGTGTAAAACCCAACAGGGTTATTCACTAAAGTGAAAATGATCAGGAATTCAAAGTGTATTTCAATTTAAAGGCCCAAGTGGAAAATTTTCTCCAAGTTACCTACGCCTTCGGTTCAGCTGCGTTGGCCTTGATTTTAAAATTCACTTTAAATTCTGGACAATTCTCACTTTAGTGAATATATCTGTACGATTATGAAATTGCCACATGAAACTTGCATTCAACTCATAAGAAGAGACTTGAGAACACTTTGACAGCGCAGGTTTGGGTGAAAACACAGCAGTAGCAGAGCAAGCAACTTGCTCCAGTGGCGCAATCGGTTAGCGCGCGGTACTTATAAGGCAGTATCTGTTGAGCAATGCCGAGGTTGTGAGTTCAAGCCTCACCTGGAGCAGTTTTTGCATTTGCTTTTAATTGGTTTATCTGCAAGGTCCAGCACGGTGTCTCCAACCAGCTCTCAACGCCTCACCAGTCCTACACGATGTAAAGGGATTCGATTTTGTCCCTCTGTTTGCCCTTGTTTTTATTTGCTCTTAAATTCATCTTACTATTTTTGTTAGGGATTGCCTTTTTTTTGTAGAAGTGTTATCTTTGGCAATTTTTGTCCAAGGGGCGGAGCTTAAGCAAAGTTCCACTTTGGTTGCTAAGCGGATTTACTGACAATCCATCAGTGAAAAGAATCCAACTAAAGGACAAACTGCATACACCACGGACAGAGGAGAACAAAATAGCTGTGCCCAAATATTGAGAGTCGGCGCAAGGGAGAAAACATGATAAATATAGATCGAGGCAAGTGGTAAGGTGGATAGAAGAAGATACAAGGGGTATAAGGAAAAGAAAATTGAAAAGAAAAATTTGCATGTCGTACTTGTTTTGCCTTTGCAGCCCTCTTGTTCAATGGTTGGAACATTCCATTTTTATGACCTGAGTTTTCTTAAACTGTGCTGCCACCACGATGCGCATCTTTTTTCCGTTTACAAACAAACGAAAACTAAAGAGTTTCACTATCTTAAAGAACCTTGCCTATTGGCTGTGTGACACTGTAGGTGCAAGAGAAATAATATTGTTACAGACACTGAGCTTATTGTGTGTGGATACTAAGACAAGCTTCTGTTTTTTTTGTTTTTTTTTAACAGTTAAAATAAATTTACACATCAAGCCCCAGTGGCCTAATGGATAAGGCACTGGCCTCCTAAGCCAGGGATTGTGGGTTCAAGTCCCATCTGGGGTGCACCAGCATGTCTAAGGTGGTTGATCTTGAGCATGGCACTCAAATTTAGCAGACCCCAAATGTACAGTTTTATTCACTGATGAGATGATGTGAGGTTTAATCATGGAGACAAGAAGTTGTGTGAGGTTTAATCATGGATACAAGCAGTTGTGTAAACCCAACAGGGTTATTCACTAAAGTGAAAATGATCAGGAATTCCAAGTGTATTTCAATTTAAAGGCCCAAGTGGAAAATTTTCTCCAAGTTACCTACGCCTTCGGTTCAGCTGCGTTGGCCTTGATTTTAAAATTCACTTTAAATTCTGGACAATTCTCACTTTAGTGAATATATCTGTACGATTATGAAATTGCCACATGAAACTTGCATTCAACTCATCAGAAGAGACTTGAGAACACTTTGACAGCGCAGGTTTGGGTGAAAACACAGCAGTAGCAGAGCAAGCGACTTGCTCCAGTGGCGCAATCGGTTAGCGCGCGGTACTTATAAGGCAGTATCTGTTGAGCAATGCCGAGTTTGTGAGTTCAAGCCTCACCTGGAGCAGTTTTTGCATTTGCTTTTAATTGGTTTATCTGCAAGGTCCAGCACGGTGTCTCCAACCAGCTCTCAACGCCTCACCAGTCCTACACGATGTAAAGGGATTCGATTTTGTCCCTCTGTTTGCCCTTGTTTTTATTTGCTCTTAAATTCATCTTACTATTTTTGTTAGGGATTGCCTTTTTTTTGTAGAAGTGTTATCTTTGGCAATTTTTGTCCAAGGGGCGGAGCTTAAGCAAAGTTCCACTTTGGTTGCTAAGCGGATTTACTGACAATCCATCAGTGAAAAGAATCCAACTAAAGGACAAACTGCATACACCACGGACAGAGGAGAACAAAATAGCTGTGCCCAAATATTGACAGTCGGCGCAAGGGAGAAAACATGATAAATATAGATCGAGGCAAGTGGTAAGGTGGATAGAAGAAGATACAAGGGGTATAAGGAAAAGAAAATTGAAAAGAAAAATTTGCATGTCGTACTTGTTTTGCCTTTGCAGCCCTCTTGTTCAATGGTTGGAACATTCCATTTTTATGACCTGAGTTTTCTTAAACTGTGCTGCCACCACGATGCGCATCTTTTTTCCGTTTACAAACAAACGAAAACTAAAGAGTTTCACTATCTTAAAGAACCTTGCCTATTGGCTGTGTGACACTGTAGGTGCAAGAGAAATAATATTGTTACAGACACTGAGCTTATTGTGTGTGAATACTAAGACAAGCTTCTTTTTTTTTTGTTTTTTTTTTAACAGTTAAAATAAATTTACACATCAAGCCCCAGTGGCCTAATGGATAAGGCACTGGCCTCCTAAGCCAGGGATTGTGGGTTCAAGTCCCATCTGGGGTGCACCTGCATGTCTAAGGTGGTTGGTCTTGAGCATGGCACTCAAATTTAGCAGACCCCAAATGTACAGTTTTATTCACTGATGAGATGATGTGAGGTTTAATCATGGAGACAAGCAGTTGTGTGAGGTTTAATCATGGATACAAGCAGTTGTGTAAACCCAACAGGGTTATTCACTAAAGTGAAAATGATCAGGAATTCCAAGTGTATTTCAATTTAAAGGCGCAAGTGGAAAATTTTCTCCAAGTTACCTACGCCTTCGGTTCAGCTGCGTTGGCCTTGATTTTAAAATTCACTTTAAATTCTGGACAATTCTCACTTTAGTGAATATATCTGTACGATTATGAAATTGCCACATGAAACTTGCATTCAACTCATCAGAAGAGACTTGAGAACACTTTGACAGCGCAGGTTTGGGTGAAAACACAGCAGTAGCAGAGCAAGCGACTTGCTCCAGTGGCGCAATCGGTTAGCGTGCGGTACTTATAAGGCAGTATCTGTTGAGCAATGCCGAGGTTGTGAGTTCAAGCCTCACCTGGAGCAGTTTTTGCATTTGCTTTTAATTGGTTTATCTGCAAGGTCCAGCACGGTGTCTCCAACCAGCTCTCAACGCCTCACCAGTCCTACACGATGTAAAGGGATTCGATTTTGTCCCTCTGTTTGCCCATGTTTTTATTTGCTCTTAAATTCATCTTACTATTTTTGTTAGGGATTGCCTTTTTTTTGTAGAAGTGTTATCTTTGGCAATTTTTGTCCAAGGGGCGGAGCTTAAGCAAAGTTCCACTTTGGTTGCTAAGCGGATTTACTGACAATCCATCAGTGAAAAGAATCCAACTAAAGGACAAACTGCATACACCACGGACAGAGGAGAACAAAATAGCTGTGCCCAAATATTGAGAGTCGGCGCAAGGGAGAAAACATGATAAATATAGATCGAGGCAAGTGGTAAGGTGGATAGAAGAAGATACAAGGGGTATAAGGAAAAGAAAATTGAAAAGAAAAATTTGCATGTCGTACTTGTTTTGCCTTTGCAGCCCTCTTGTTCAATGGTTGGAACATTCCATTTTTATGACCTGAGTTTTCTTAAACTGTGCTGCCACCACGATGCGCATCTTTTTTCCGTTTACAAACAAACGAAAACTAAAGAGTTTCACTATCTTAAAGAACCTTGCCTATTGGCTGTGTGACACTGTAGGTGCAAGAGAAATAATATTGTTACAGACACTGAGCTTATTGTGTGTGAATACTAAGACAAGCTTCTTTTTTTTTTTTTGTTTTTTAACAGTTAAAATAAATTTACACATCAAGCCCCAGTGGCCTAATGGATAAGGCACTGGCCTCCTAAGCCAGGGATTGTGGGTTCAAGTCCCATCTGGGGTGCACCTGCATGTCTAAGGTGGTTGATCTTGAGCATGGCACTCAAATTTAGCAGACCCCAAATGTACAGTTTTATTCACTGATGAGATGATGTGAGGTTTAATCATGGAGACAAGCAGTTGTGTGAGGTTTAATCATGGATACAAGCAGTTGTGTAAACCCAACAGGGTTATTCACTAAAGTGAAAATGATCAGGAATTCCAAGTGTATTTCAATTTAAAGGCCCAAGTGGAAAATTTTCTCCAAGTTACCTACGCCTTCGGTTCAGCTGCGTTGGCCTTGATTTTAAAATTCACTTTAAATTCTGGACAATTCTCACTTTAGTGAATATATCTGTACGATTATGAAATTGCCACATGAAACTTGCATTCAACTCATCAGAAGAGACTTGAGAACACTTTGACAGCGCAGGTTTGGGTGAAAACACAGCAGTAGCAGAGCAAGCGACTTGCTCCAGTGGCGCAATCGGTTAGCGCGCGGTACTTATAAGGCAGTATCTGTTGAGCAATGCCGAGGTTGTGAGTTCAAGCCTCACCTGGAGCAGTTTTTGCATTTGCTTTTAATTGGTTTATCTGCAAGGTCCAGCACGGTGTCTCCAACCAGCTCTCAACGCCTCACCAGTCCTACACGATGTAAAGGGATTCGATTTTGTCCCTCTGTTTGCCCATGTTTTTATTTGCTCTTAAATTCATCTTACTATTTTTGTTAGGGATTGCCTTTTTTTTGTAGAAGTGTTATCTTTGGCAATTTTTGTCCAAGGGGCGGAGCTTAAGCAAAGTTCCACTTTGGTTGCTAAGCGGATTTACTGACAATCCATCAGTGAAAAGAATCCAACTAAAGGACAAACTGCATACACCACGGACAGAGGAGAACAAAATAGCTGTGCCCAAATATTGAGAGTCGGCGCAAGGGAGAAAACATGATAAATATAGATCGAGGCAAGTGGTAAGGTGGATAGAAGAAGATACAAGGGGTATAAGGAAAAGAAAATTGAAAAGAAAAATTTGCATGTCGTACTTGTTTTGCCTTTGCAGCCCTCTTGTTCAATGGTTGGAACATTCCATTTTTATGACCTGAGTTTTCTTAAACTGTGCTGCCACCACGATGCGCATCTTTTTTCCGTTTACAAACAAACGAAAACTAAAGAGTTTCACTATCTTAAAGAACCTTGCCTATTGGCTGTGTGACACTGTAGGTGCAAGAGAAATAATATTGTTACAGACACTGAGCTTATTGTGTGTGAATACTAAGACAAGCTTCTTTTTTTTTTTTTGTTTTTTAACAGTTAAAATAAATTTACACATCAAGCCCCAGTGGCCTAATGGATAAGGCACTGGCCTCCTAAGCCAGGGATTGTGGGTTCAAGTCCCATCTGGGGTGCACCTGCATGTCTAAGGTGGTTGATCTTGAGCATGGCACTCAAATTTAGCAGACCCCAAATGTACAGTTTTATTCACTGATGAGATGATGTGAGGTTTAATCATGGAGACAAGCAGTTGTGTGAGGTTTAATCATGGATACAAGCAGTTGTGTAAACCCAACAGGGTTATTCACTAAAGTGAAAATGATCAGGAATTCCAAGTGTATTTCAATTTAAAGGCCCAAGTGGAAAATTTTCTCCAAGTTACCTACGCCTTCGGTTCAGCTGCGTTGGCCTTGATTTTAAAATTCACTTTAAATTCTGGACAATTCTCACTTTAGTGAATATATCTGTACGATTATGAAATTGCCACATGAAACTTGCATTCAACTCATCAGAAGAGACTTGAGAACACTTTGACAGCGCAGGTTTGGGTGAAAACACAGCAGTAGCAGAGCAAGCGACTTGCTCCAGTGGCGCAATCGGTTAGCGCGCGGTACTTATAAGGCAGTATCTGTTGAGCAATGCCGAGGTTGTGAGTTCAAGCCTCACCTGGAGCAGTTTTTGCATTTGCTTTTAATTGGTTTATCTGCAAGGTCCAGCACGGTGTCTCCAACCAGCTCTCAACGCCTCACCAGTCCTACACGATGTAAAGGGATTCGATTTTGTCCCTCTGTTTGCCCTTGTTTTTATTTGCTCTTAAATTCATCTTACTATTTTTGTTAGGGATTGCCTTTTTTTTGTAGAAGTGTTATCTTTGGCAATTTTTGTCCAAGGGGCGGAGCTTAAGCAAAGTTCCACTTTGGTTGCTAAGCGGATTTACTGACAATCCATCAGTGAAAAGAATCCAACTAAAGGACAAACTGCATACACCACGGACAGAGGAGAACAAAATAGCTGTGCCCAAATATTGAGAGTCGGCGCAAGGGAGAAAACATGATAAATATAGATCGAGGCAAGTGGTAAGGTGGATAGAAGAAGATACAAGGGGTATAAGGAAAAGAAAATTGAAAAGAAAAATGTGCATGTCGTACTTGTTTTGCCTTTGCAGCCCTCTTGTTCAATGGTTGGAACATTCCATTTTTATGACCTGAGTTTTCTTAAACTGTGCTGCCACCACGATGCGCATCTTTTTTCCGTTTACAAACAAACGAAAACTAAAGAGTTTCACTATCTTAAAGAACCTTGCCTATTGGCTGTGTGACACTGTAGGTGCAAGAGAAATAATATTGTTACAGACACTGAGCTTATTGTGTGTGAATACTAAGACAAGCTTCTTTTTTTTTTGTTTGTTTTTTAACAGTTAAAATAAATTTACACATCAAGCCCCAGTGGCCTAATGGATAAGGCACTGGCCTCCTAAGCCAGGGATTGTGGGTTCAAGTCCCATCTGGGGTGCACCTGCATGTCTAAGGTGGTTGATCTTGAGCATGGCACTCAAATTTAGCAGACCCCAAATGTACAGTTTTATTCACTGATGAGATGATGTGAGGTTTAATCATGGAGACAAGCAGTTGTGTGAGGTTTAATCATGGATACAAGCAGTTGTGTAAACCCAACAGGGTTATTCACTAAAGTGAAAATGATCAGGAATTCCAAGTGTATTTCAATTTAAAGGCCCAAGTGGAAAATTATCTCCAAGTTACCTACGCCTTCGGTTCAGCTGCGTTGGCCTTGATTTTAAAATTCACTTTAAATTCTGGACAATTCTCACTTTAGTGAATATATCTGTACGATTATGAAATTGCCACATGAAACTTGCATTCAACTCATCAGAAGAGACTTGAGAACACTTTGACAGCGCAGGTTTGGGTGAAAACACAGCAGTAGCAGAGCAAGCGACTTGCTCCAGTGGCGCAATCGGTTAGCGCGCGGTACTTATAAGGCAGTATCTGTTGAGCAATGCCGAGTTTGTGAGTTCAAGCCTCACCTGGAGCAGTTTTTGCATTTGCTTTTAATTGGTTTATCTGCAAGGTCCAGCACGGTGTCTCCAACCAGCTCTCAACGCCTCACCAGTCCTACACGATGTAAAGGGATTCGATTTTGTCCCTCTGTTTGCCCTTGTTTTTATTTGCTCTTAAATTCATCTTACTATTTTTGTTAGGGATTGCCTTTTTTTTGTAGAAGTGTTATCTTTGGCAATTTTTGTCCAAGGGGCGGAGCTTAAGCAAAGTTCCACTTTGGTTGCTAAGCGGATTTACTGACAATCCATCAGTGAAAAGAATCCAACTAAAGGACAAACTGCATACACCACGGACAGAGGAGAACAAAATAGCTGTGCCCAAATATTGAGAGTCGGCGCAAGGGAGAAAACATGATAAATATAGATCGAGGCAAGTGGTAAGGTGGATAGAAGAAGATACAAGGGGTATAAGGAAAAGAAAATTGAAAAGAAAAATGTGCATGTCGTACTTGTTTTGCCTTTGCAGCCCTCTTGTTCAATGGTTGGAACATTCCATTTTTATGACCTGAGTTTTCTTAAACTGTGCTGCCACCACGATGCGCATCTTTTTTCCGTTTACAAACAAACGAAAACTAAAGAGTTTCACTATCTTAAAGAACCTTGCCTATTGGCTGTGTGACACTGTAGGTGCAAGAGAAATAATATTGTTACAGACACTGAGCTTATTGTGTGTGGATACTAAGACAAGCTTCTGTTTTTTTTGGTTTTTTTTAACAGTTAAAATAAATTTACACATCAAGCCCCAGTGGCCTAATGGATAAGGCACTGGCCTCCTAAGCCAGGGATTGTGGGTTCAAGTCCCATCTGGGGTGCACCAGCATGTCTAAGGTGGTTGATCTGGAGCATGGCACTCAAATTTTGCAGACCCCAAATGTACAGTTTTATTCACTGATGAGATGATGTGAGGTTTAATCATGGAGACAAGCAGTTGTGTGAGGTTTAATCATGGATACAAGCAGTTGTGTAAAACCCAACAGGGTTATTCACTAAAGTGAAAATGATCAGGAATTCCAAGTGTATTTCAATTTAAAGGCCCAAGTGGAAAATTTTCTCCAAGTTACCTACGCCTTCGGTTCAGCTGCGTTGGCCTTGATTTTAAAATTCACTTTAAATTCTGGACAATTCTCACTTTAGTGAATATATCTGTACGATTATGAAATTGCCACATGAAACTTGCATTCAACTCATAAGAAGAGACTTGAGAACACTTTGACAGCGCAGGTTTGGGTGAAAACACAGCAGTAGCAGAGCAAGCGACTTGCTCCAGTGGCGCAATCGGTTAGCGCGCGGTACTTATAAGGCAGTATCTGTTGAGCAATGCCGAGGTTGTGAGTTCAAGCCTCACCTGGAGCAGTTTTTGCATTTGCTTTTAATTGGTTTATCTGCAAGGTCCAGCACTTTGTCTCCAACCAGCTCTCAACGCCTCACCAGTCCTACACGATGTAAAGGGATTCGATTTTGTCCCTCTGTTTGCCCTTGTTTTTATTTGCTCTTAAATTCATCTTACTATTTTTGTTAGGGATTGCCTTTTTTTTGTAGAAGTGTTATCTTTGGCAATTTTTGTCCAAGGGGCGGAGCTTAAGCAAAGTTTCACTTTGGTTGCTAAGCGGATTTACTGACAATCCATCAGTGAAAAGAATCCAACTAAAGGACAAACTGCATACACCACGGACAGAGGAGAACAAAATAGCTGTGCCCAAATATTGAGAGTCGGCGCAAGGGAGAAAACATGATAAATATAGATCGAGGCAAGTGGTAAGGTGGATAGAAGAAGATACAAGGGGTATAAGGAAAAGAAAATTGAAAAGAAAAATGTGCATGTCGTACTTGTTTTGCCTTTGCAGCCCTCTTGTTCAATGGTTGGAACATTCCATTTTTATGACCTGAGTTTTCTTAAACTGTGCTGCCACCACGATGCGCATCTTTTTTCCGTTTACAAACAAACGAAAACTAAAGAGTTTCACTATCTTAAAGAACCTTGCCTATTGGCTGTGTGACACTGTAGGTGCAAGAGAAATAATATTGTTACAGACACTGAGCTTATTGTGTGTGGATACTAAGACAAGCTTCTGTTTTTTTTGTTTTTTTTTAACAGTTAAAAATCAAGCCCCAGTGGCCTAATGGATAAGGCACTGGCCTCCTAAGCCAGGGATTGTGGGTTCTAGTCCCATCTGCGGTGCACCAGCATGTCTAAGGTGGTTGATCTTGAGCATGGCACTCAAATTTAGCAGACCCCAAATGTACAGTTTTATTCACTGATGAGATGATGTGAGGTTTAATCATGGAGACAAGCAGTTGTGTGAGGTTTAATCATGGATACAAGCAGTTGTGTAAACCCAACAGGGTTATTCACTAAAGTGAAAATGATCAGGAATTCCAAGTGTATTTCAATTTAAAGGCCCAAGTGGAAAATTTTCTCCAAGTTACCTACGCCTTCGGTTCAGCTGCGTTGGCCTTGATTTTAAAATTCACTTTAAATTCTGGACAATTCTCACTTTAGTGAATATATCTGTACGATTATGAAATTGCCACATGAAACTTGCATTCAACTCATAAGAAGAGACTTGAGAACACTTTGACAGCGCAGGTTTGGGTGAAAACACAGCTGTAGCAGAGCAAGCGACTTGCTCCAGTGGCGCAATCGGTTAGCGTGCGGTACTTATAAGGCAGTATCTGTTGAGCAATGCTGAGGTTGTGAGTTCAAGCCTCACCTGGAGCACTTTTTGCATTTGCTTTTAATTGGTTTATCTGCAAGGTCCAGCACGGTGTCTGCAACCAGCTCTCAACGCCTCACCAGTCCTACACGATGTAAAGGGATTCGATTTTGTCCCTCTGTTTGCCCTTGTTTTTATTTGCTCTTAAATTCATCTTACTATTTTTGTTAGGGATTGCCTTTTTTTTGTAGAAGTGTTATCTTTGGCAATTTTTGTCCAAGGGGCGGAGCTTAAGCAAAGTTCCACTTTGGTTGCTAAGCGGATTTACTGACAATCCATCAGTGAAAAGAATCCAACTAAAGGACAAACTGCATACACCACGGACAGAGGAGAACAAAATAGCTGTGCCCAAATATTGAGAGTCGGCGCAAGGGAGAAAACATGATAAATATAGATCGAGGCAAGTGGTAAGGTGGATAGAAGAAGATACAAGGGGTATAAGGAAAAGAAAATTGAAAAGAAAAATGTGCATGTCGTACTTGTTTTGCCTTTGCAGCCCTCTTGTTCAATGGTTGGAACATTCCATTTTTCTGACCTGAGTTATCTTAAATTGTGCTGCCACCACGATCCGCATCTTTTTTCCGTTTACAAACAAACGAAAACTAAAGAGTTTCACTATCTTAAAGAACCTTGCCTATTGGCTGTGTGACACTGTAGGTGCAAGAGAAATAATATTGTTACAGACACTGAGCTTATTGTGTGTGAATACTAAGACAAGCTTCTGTTTTTTTTGTTTTTTTTTTAACAGTTAAAATATATTTACACATCAAGCCCCAGTGGCCTAATGGATAAGGCACTGGCCTCCTAAGCCAGGGATTGTGGGTTCAAGTCCCATCTGGGGTGCACCTGCATTTCTAAGGTGGTTGATCTTGAGCATGGCACTCAAATTTAGCAGACCCCAAATGTACAGTTTTATTCACTGATGAGATGATGTGAGGTTTAATCATGGAGACAAGCAGTTGTGTGAGGTTTAATCATGGATACAAGCAGTTGTGTAAACCCAACAGGGTTATTCACTAAAGTGAAAATGATCAGGAATTCCAAGTGTATTTCAATTTAAAGGCCCAAGTGGAAAATTTTCTCCAAGTTACCTACGCCTTCGGTTCAGCTGCGTTGGCCTTGATTTTAAAATTCACTTTAAATTCTGGACAATTCTCACTTTAGTGAATATATCTGTACGATTATGAAATTGCCACATGAAACTTGCATTCAACTCATAAGAAGAGACTTGAGAACACTTTGACAGCGCAGGTTTGGGTGAAAACACAGCAGTAGCAGAGCAAGCAACTTGCTCCAGTGGCGCAATCGGTTAGCGCGCGGTACTTATAAGGCCGAGGTTGTGAGTTCAAGCCTCACCTGGAGCAGTTTTTGCATTTGCTTTTAATTGGTTTATCTGCAAGGTCCAGCACGGTGTCTCCAACCAGCTCTCAACGCCTCACCAGTCCTACACGATGTAAAGGGATTCGATTTTGTCCCTCTGTTTGCCCTTGTTTTTATTTGCTCTTAAATTCATCTTATTATTTTTGTTAGGGATTGCCTTTTTTTTGTAGAAGTGTTATCTTTGGCAATTTTTGTCCAAGGGGCGGAGCTTAAGCAAAGTTCCACTTTGGTTGCTAAGCGGATTTACTGACAATCCATCAGTGAAAAGAATCCAACTAAAGGACAAACTGCATACACCACGGACAGAGGAGAACAAAATAGCTGTGCCCAAATATTGAGAGTCGGCGCAAGGGAGAAAACATGATAAATATAGATCGAGGCAAGTGGTAAGGTGGATAGAAGAAGATACAAGGGGTATAAGGAAAAGAAAATTGAAAAGAAAAATGTGCATGTCGTACTTGTTTTGCCTTTGCAGCCCTCTTGTTCAATGGTTGGAACATTCCATTTTTCTGACCTGAGTTATCTTAAATTGTGCTGCCACCACGATCCGCATCTTTTTTCCGTTTACAAACAAACGAAAACTAAAGAGTTTCACTATCTTAAAGAACCTTGCCTATTGGCTGTGTGACACTGTAGGTGCAAGAGAAATAATATTGTTACAGACACTGAGCTTATTGTGTGTGAATACTAAGACAAGCTTCTGTTTTTTTTGTTTTTTTTTTAACAGTTAAAATATATTTACACATCAAGCCCCAGTGGCCTAATGGATAAGGCACTGGCCTCCTAAGCCAGGGATTGTGGGTTCAAGTCCCATCTGGGGTGCACCTGCATGTCTAAGGTGGTTGATCTTGAGCATGGCACTCAAATTTAGCAGACCCCAAATGTACAGTTTTATTCACTGATGAGATGATGTGAGGTTTAATCATGGAGACAAGCAGTTGTGTGAGGTTTAATCATGGATACAAGCAGTTGTGTAAACCCAACAGGGTTATTCACTAAAGTGAAAATGATCAGGAATTCCAAGTGTATTTCAATTTAAAGGCCCAAGTGGAAAATTTTCTCCAAGTTACCTACGCCTTCGGTTCAGCTGCGTTGGCCTTGATTTTAAAATTCACTTTAAATTCTGGACAATTCTCACTTTAGTGAATATATCTGTACGATTATGAAATTGCCACATGAAACTTGCATTCAACTCATAAGAAGAGACTTGAGAACACTTTGACAGCGCAGGTTTGGGTGAAAACACAGCAGTAGCAGAGCAAGCAACTTGCTCCAGTGGCGCAATCGGTTAGCGCGCGGTACTTATAAGGCAGTATCTGTTGAGCAATGCCGAGGTTGTGAGTTCAAGCCTCACCTGGAGCAGTTTTTGCATTTGCTTTTAATTGGTTTATCTGCAAGGTCCAGCACGGTGTCTCCAACCAGCTCTCAACGCCTCACCAGTCCTACACGATGTAAAGGGATTCGATTTTGTCCCTCTGTTTGCCCTTGTTTTTATTTGCTCTTAAATTCATCTTACTATTTTTGTTAGGGATTGCCTTTTTTTTGTAGAAGTGTTATCTTTGGCAATTTTTGTCCAAGGGGCGGAGCTTAAGCAAAGTTCCACTTTGGTTGCTAAGCGGATTTACTGACAATCCATCAGTGAAAAGAATCCAACTAAAGGACAAACTGCATACACCACGGACAGAGGAGAACAAAATAGCTGTGCCCAAATATTGAGAGTCGGCGCAAGGGAGAAAACATGATAAATATAGATCGAGGCAAGTGGTAAGGTGGATAGAAGAAGATACAAGGGGTATAAGGAAAAGAAAATTGAAAAGAAAAATTTGCATGTCGTACTTGTTTTGCCTTTGCAGCCCTCTTGTTCAATGGTTGGAACATTCCATTTTTATGACCTGAGTTTTCTTAAACTGTGCTGCCACCACGATGCGCATCTTTTTTCCGTTTACAAACAAACGAAAACTAAAGAGTTTCACTATCTTAAAGAACCTTGCCTATTGGCTGTGTGACACTGTAGGTGCAAGAGAAATAATATTGTTACAGACACTGAGCTTATTGTGTGTGGATACTAAGACAAGCTTCTGTTTTTTTTGTTTTTTTTTAACAGTTAAAATAAATTTACACATCAAGCCCCAGTGGCCTAATGGATAAGGCACTGGCCTCCTAAGCCAGGGATTGTGGGTTCAAGTCCCATCTGGGGTGCACCAGCATGTCTAAGGTGGTTGATCTTGAGCATGGCACTCAAATTTAGCAGACCCCAAATGTACAGTTTTATTCACTGATGAGATGATGTGAGGTTTAATCATGGAGACAAGAAGTTGTGTGAGGTTTAATCATGGATACAAGCAGTTGTGTAAACCCAACAGGGTTATTCACTAAAGTGAAAATGATCAGGAATTCCAAGTGTATTTCAATTTAAAGGCCCAAGTGGAAAATTTTCTCCAAGTTACCTACGCCTTCGGTTCAGCTGCGTTGGCCTTGATTTTAAAATTCACTTTAAATTCTGGACAATTCTCACTTTAGTGAATATATCTGTACGATTATGAAATTGCCACATGAAACTTGCATTCAACTCATCAGAAGAGACTTGAGAACACTTTGACAGCGCAGGTTTGGGTGAAAACACAGCAGTAGCAGAGCAAGCGACTTGCTCCAGTGGCGCAATCGGTTAGCGCGCGGTACTTATAAGGCAGTATCTGTTGAGCAATGCCGAGTTTGTGAGTTCAAGCCTCACCTGGAGCAGTTTTTGCATTTGCTTTTAATTGGTTTATCTGCAAGGTCCAGCACGGTGTCTCCAACCAGCTCTCAACGCCTCACCAGTCCTACACGATGTAAAGGGATTCGATTTTGTCCCTCTGTTTGCCCTTGTTTTTATTTGCTCTTAAATTCATCTTACTATTTTTGTTAGGGATTGCCTTTTTTTTGTAGAAGTGTTATCTTTGGCAATTTTTGTCCAAGGGGCGGAGCTTAAGCAAAGTTCCACTTTGGTTGCTAAGCGGATTTACTGACAATCCATCAGTGAAAAGAATCCAACTAAAGGACAAACTGCATACACCACGGACAGAGGAGAACAAAATAGCTGTGCCCAAATATTGACAGTCGGCGCAAGGGAGAAAACATGATAAATATAGATCGAGGCAAGTGGTAAGGTGGATAGAAGAAGATACAAGGGGTATAAGGAAAAGAAAATTGAAAAGAAAAATTTGCATGTCGTACTTGTTTTGCCTTTGCAGCCCTCTTGTTCAATGGTTGGAACATTCCATTTTTATGACCTGAGTTTTCTTAAACTGTGCTGCCACCACGATGCGCATCTTTTTTCCGTTTACAAACAAACGAAAACTAAAGAGTTTCACTATCTTAAAGAACCTTGCCTATTGGCTGTGTGACACTGTAGGTGCAAGAGAAATAATATTGTTACAGACACTGAGCTTATTGTGTGTGAATACTAAGACAAGCTTCTTTTTTTTTTGTTTTTTTTTTAACAGTTAAAATAAATTTACACATCAAGCCCCAGTGGCCTAATGGATAAGGCACTGGCCTCCTAAGCCAGGGATTGTGGGTTCAAGTCCCATCTGGGGTGCACCTGCATGTCTAAGGTGGTTGGTCTTGAGCATGGCACTCAAATTTAGCAGACCCCAAATGTACAGTTTTATTCACTGATGAGATGATGTGAGGTTTAATCATGGAGACAAGCAGTTGTGTGAGGTTTAATCATGGATACAAGCAGTTGTGTAAACCCAACAGGGTTATTCACTAAAGTGAAAATGATCAGGAATTCCAAGTGTATTTCAATTTAAAGGCGCAAGTGGAAAATTTTCTCCAAGTTACCTACGCCTTCGGTTCAGCTGCGTTGGCCTTGATTTTAAAATTCACTTTAAATTCTGGACAATTCTCACTTTAGTGAATATATCTGTACGATTATGAAATTGCCACATGAAACTTGCATTCAACTCATCAGAAGAGACTTGAGAACACTTTGACAGCGCAGGTTTGGGTGAAAACACAGCAGTAGCAGAGCAAGCGACTTGCTCCAGTGGCGCAATCGGTTAGCGTGCGGTACTTATAAGGCAGTATCTGTTGAGCAATGCCGAGGTTGTGAGTTCAAGCCTCACCTGGAGCAGTTTTTGCATTTGCTTTTAATTGGTTTATCTGCAAGGTCCAGCACGGTGTCTCCAACCAGCTCTCAACGCCTCACCAGTCCTACACGATGTAAAGGGATTCGATTTTGTCCCTCTGTTTGCCCATGTTTTTATTTGCTCTTAAATTCATCTTACTATTTTTGTTAGGGATTGCCTTTTTTTTGTAGAAGTGTTATCTTTGGCAATTTTTGTCCAAGGGGCGGAGCTTAAGCAAAGTTCCACTTTGGTTGCTAAGCGGATTTACTGACAATCCATCAGTGAAAAGAATCCAACTAAAGGACAAACTGCATACACCACGGACAGAGGAGAACAAAATAGCTGTGCCCAAATATTGAGAGTCGGCGCAAGGGAGAAAACATGATAAATATAGATCGAGGCAAGTGGTAAGGTGGATAGAAGAAGATACAAGGGGTATAAGGAAAAGAAAATTGAAAAGAAAAATTTGCATGTCGTACTTGTTTTGCCTTTGCAGCCCTCTTGTTCAATGGTTGGAACATTCCATTTTTATGACCTGAGTTTTCTTAAACTGTGCTGCCACCACGATGCGCATCTTTTTTCCGTTTACAAACAAACGAAAACTAAAGAGTTTCACTATCTTAAAGAACCTTGCCTATTGGCTGTGTGACACTGTAGGTGCAAGAGAAATAATATTGTTACAGACACTGAGCTTATTGTGTGTGAATACTAAGACAAGCTTCTTTTTTTTTTTTTGTTTTTTAACAGTTAAAATAAATTTACACATCAAGCCCCAGTGGCCTAATGGATAAGGCACTGGCCTCCTAAGCCAGGGATTGTGGGTTCAAGTCCCATCTGGGGTGCACCTGCATGTCTAAGGTGGTTGATCTTGAGCATGGCACTCAAATTTAGCAGACCCCAAATGTACAGTTTTATTCACTGATGAGATGATGTGAGGTTTAATCATGGAGACAAGCAGTTGTGTGAGGTTTAATCATGGATACAAGCAGTTGTGTAAACCCAACAGGGTTATTCACTAAAGTGAAAATGATCAGGAATTCCAAGTGTATTTCAATTTAAAGGCCCAAGTGGAAAATTTTCTCCAAGTTACCTACGCCTTCGGTTCAGCTGCGTTGGCCTTGATTTTAAAATTCACTTTAAATTCTGGACAATTCTCACTTTAGTGAATATATCTGTACGATTATGAAATTGCCACATGAAACTTGCATTCAACTCATCAGAAGAGACTTGAGAACACTTTGACAGCGCAGGTTTGGGTGAAAACACAGCAGTAGCAGAGCAAGCGACTTGCTCCAGTGGCGCAATCGGTTAGCGCGCGGTACTTATAAGGCAGTATCTGTTGAGCAATGCCGAGGTTGTGAGTTCAAGCCTCACCTGGAGCAGTTTTTGCATTTGCTTTTAATTGGTTTATCTGCAAGGTCCAGCACGGTGTCTCCAACCAGCTCTCAACGCCTCACCAGTCCTACACGATGTAAAGGGATTCGATTTTGTCCCTCTGTTTGCCCTTGTTTTTATTTGCTCTTAAATTCATCTTACTATTTTTGTTAGGGATTGCCTTTTTTTTGTAGAAGTGTTATCTTTGGCAATTTTTGTCCAAGGGGCGGAGCTTAAGCAAAGTTCCACTTTGGTTGCTAAGCGGATTTACTGACAATCCATCAGTGAAAAGAATCCAACTAAAGGACAAACTGCATACACCACGGACAGAGGAGAACAAAATAGCTGTGCCCAAATATTGAGAGTCGGCGCAAGGGAGAAAACATGATAAATATAGATCGAGGCAAGTGGTAAGGTGGATAGAAGAAGATACAAGGGGTATAAGGAAAAGAAAATTGAAAAGAAAAATGTGCATGTCGTACTTGTTTTGCCTTTGCAGCCCTCTTGTTCAATGGTTGGAACATTCCATTTTTATGACCTGAGTTTTCTTAAACTGTGCTGCCACCACGATGCGCATCTTTTTTCCGTTTACAAACAAACGAAAACTAAAGAGTTTCACTATCTTAAAGAACCTTGCCTATTGGCTGTGTGACACTGTAGGTGCAAGAGAAATAATATTGTTACAGACACTGAGCTTATTGTGTGTGAATACTAAGACAAGCTTCTTTTTTTTTTGTTTGTTTTTTAACAGTTAAAATAAATTTACACATCAAGCCCCAGTGGCCTAATGGATAAGGCACTGGCCTCCTAAGCCAGGGATTGTGGGTTCAAGTCCCATCTGGGGTGCACCTGCATGTCTAAGGTGGTTGATCTTGAGCATGGCACTCAAATTTAGCAGACCCCAAATGTACAGTTTTATTCACTGATGAGATGATGTGAGGTTTAATCATGGAGACAAGCAGTTGTGTGAGGTTTAATCATGGATACAAGCAGTTGTGTAAACCCAACAGGGTTATTCACTAAAGTGAAAATGATCAGGAATTCCAATTGTATTTCAATTTAAAGGCCCAAGTGGAAAATTTTCTCCAAGTTACCTACGCCTTCGGTTCAGCTGCGTTGGCCTTGATTTTAAAATTCACTTTAAATTCTGGACAATTCTCACTTTAGTGAATATATCTGTACGATTATGAAATTGCCACATGAAACTTGCATTCAACTCATCAGAAGAGACTTGAGAACACTTTGACAGCGCAGGTTTGGGTGAAAACACAGCAGTAGCAGAGCAAGCGACTTGCTCCAGTGGCGCAATCGGTTAGCGCGCGGTACTTATAAGGCAGTATCTGTTGAGCAATGCCGAGTTTGTGAGTTCAAGCCTCACCTGGAGCAGTTTTTGCATTTGCTTTTAATTGGTTTATCTGCAAGGTCCAGCACGGTGTCTCCAACCAGCTCTCAACGCCTCACCAGTCCTACACGATGTAAAGGGATTCGATTTTGTCCCTCTGTTTGCCCTTGTTTTTATTTGCTCTTAAATTCATCTTACTATTTTTGTTAGGGATTGCCTTTTTTTTGTAGAAGTGTTATCTTTGGCAATTTTTGTCCAAGGGGCGGAGCTTAAGCAAAGTTCCACTTTGGTTGCTAAGCGGATTTACTGACAATCCATCAGTGAAAAGAATCCAACTAAAGGACAAACTGCATACACCACGGACAGAGGAGAACAAAATAGCTGTGCCCAAATATTGAGAGTCGGCGCAAGGGAGAAAACATGATAAATATAGATCGAGGCAAGTGGTAAGGTGGATAGAAGAAGATACAAGGGGTATAAGGAAAAGAAAATTGAAAAGAAAAATGTGCATGTCGTACTTGTTTTGCCTTTGCAGCCCTCTTGTTCAATGGTTGGAACATTCCATTTTTATGACCTGAGTTTTCTTAAACTGTGCTGCCACCACGATGCGCATCTTTTTTCCGTTTACAAACAAACGAAAACTAAAGAGTTTCACTATCTTAAAGAACCTTGCCTATTGGCTGTGTGACACTGTAGGTGCAAGAGAAATAATATTGTTACAGACACTGAGCTTATTGTGTGTGGATACTAAGACAAGCTTCTGTTTTTTTTGGTTTTTTTTAACAGTTAAAATAAATTTACACATCAAGCCCCAGTGGCCTAATGGATAAGGCACTGGCCTCCTAAGCCAGGGATTGTGGGTTCAAGTCCCATCTGGGGTGCACCAGCATGTCTAAGGTGGTTGATCTTGAGCATGGCACTCAAATTTAGCAGACCCCAAATGTACAGTTTTATTCACTGATGAGATGATGTGAGGTTTAATCATGGAGACAAGAAGTTGTGTGAGGTTTAATCATGGATACAAGCAGTTGTGTAAAACCCAACAGGGTTATTCACTAAAGTGAAAATGATCAGGAATTCCAAGTGTATTTCAATTTAAAGGCCCAAGTGGAAAATTTTCTCCAAGTTACCTACGCCTTCGGTTCAGCTGCGTTGGCCTTGATTTTAAAATTCACTTTAAATTCTGGACAATTCTCACTTTAGTGAATATATCTGTACGATTATGAAATTGCCACATGAAACTTGCATTCAACTCATAAGAAGAGACTTGAGAACACTTTGACAGCGCAGGTTTGGGTGAAAACACAGCAGTAGCAGAGCAAGCGACTTGCTCGCAATTGCTCGCGACTTGGCGCAATTGGTTAGCGCGCGGTACTTATAAGGCAGTATCTTTTGAGCAATGCCGAGGTTGTGAGTTCAAGCCTCACCTGGAGCAGTTTTTGCATTTGCTTTTAATTGGTTTATCTGCAAGGTCCAGCACGGTGTCTCCAATCAGCTCTCAACGCCTCACCAGTCCTACACGATGTAAAGGGATTCGATTTTGTCCCTCTGTTTGCCCTTGTTTTTATTTGCTCTTAAATTCATCTTACTATTTTTGTTAGGGATTGCCTTTTTTTTGTAGAAGTGTTATCTTTGGCAATTTTTGTCCAAGGGGCGGAGCTTAAGCAAAGTTCCACTTTGGTTGCTAAGCGGATTTACTGACAATCCATCAGTGAAAAGAATCCAACTAAAGGACAAACTGCATACACCACGGACAGAGGAGAACAAAATAGCTGTGCCCAAATATTGAGAGTCGGCGCAAGGGAGAAAACATGATAAATATAGATCGAGGCAAGTGGTAAGGTGGATAGAAGAAGATACAAGGGGTATAAGGAAAAGAAAATTGAAAAGAAAAATGTGCATGTCGTACTTGTTTTGCCTTTGCAGCCCTCTTGTTCAATGGTTGGAACATTCCATTTTTATGACCTGAGTTTTCTTAAACTGTGCTGCCACCACGATGCGCATCTTTTTTCCGTTTACAAACAAACGAAAACTAAAGAGTTTCACTATCTTAAAGAACCTTGCCTATTGGCTGTGTGACACTGTAGGTGCAAGAGAAATAATATTGTTACAGACACTGAGCTTATTGTGTGTGGATACTAAGACAAGCTTCTGTTTTTTTGTTTTTTTTTAACAGTTAAAATAAATTTACACATCAAGCCCCAGTGGCCTAATGAAAATTTTCTCCAAGTTACCTACGCCTTCGGTTCAGCTGCGTTGGCCTTGATTTTAAAATTCACTTTAAATTCTGGACAATTCTCACTTTAGTGAATATATCTGTACGATTATGAAATTGCCACATGAAACTTGCATTCAACTCATAAGAAGAGACTTGAGAACACTTTGACAGCGCAGGTTTGGGTGAAAACACAGCAGTAGCTGAGCAAGCGACTTGCTCCAGTGGCGCAATCGGTTAGCGCGCGGTACTTATAAGGCAGTATCTGTTGAGCAATGCCGAGGTTGTGAGTTCAAGCCTCACCTGGAGCAGTTTTTGCATTTGCTTTTAATTGGTTTATCTGCAAGGTCCAGCACGGTGTCTCCAACCAGCTCTCAACGCCTCACCAGTCCTACACGATGTAAAGGGATTCGATTTTGTCCCTCTGTTTGCCCTTGTTTTTATTTGCTCTTAAATTCATCTTACTATTTTTGTTAGGGATTGCCTTTTTTTTGTAGAAGTGTTATCTTTGGCAATTTTTGTCCAAGGGGCGGAGCTTAAGCAAAGTTCCACTTTGGTTGCTAAGCGGATTTACTGACAATCCATCAGTGAAAAGAATCCAACTAAAGGACAAACTGCATACACCACGGACAGAGGAGAACAAAATAGCTGTGCCCAAATATTGAGAGTCGGCGCAAGGGAGAAAACATGATAAATATAGATCGAGGCAAGTGGTAAGGTGGATAGAAGAAGATACAAGGGGTATAAGGAAAAGAAAATTGAAAAGAAAAATGTGCATGTCGTACTTGTTTTGCCTTTGCAGCCCTCTTGTTCAATGGTTGGAACATTCCATTTTTATGACCTGAGTTTTCTTAAACTGTGCTGCCACCACGATGCGCATCTTTTTTCCGTTTACAAATAAACGAAAACTAAAGAGTTTCACTATCTTAAAGAACCTTGCCTATTGGCTGTGTGACACTGTAGGTGCAAGAGAAATAATATTGTTACAGACACTGAGCTTATTGTGTGTGGATACTAAGACAAGCTTCTGTTTTTTTTGGTTTTTTTTAACAGTTAAAAATCAAGCCCCAGTGGCCTAATGGATAAGGCACTGGCCTCCTAAGCCAGGGATTGTGGGTTCTAGTCCCATCTGGGGTGCACCAGCATGTCTAAGGTGGTTGATCTTGAGCATGGCACTCAAATTTAGCAGACCCCAAATGTACAGTTTTATTCACTGATGAGATGATGTGAGGTTTAATCATGGAGACAAGCAGTTGTGTGAGGTTTAATCATGGATACAAGCAGTTGTGTAAACCCAACAGGGTTATTCACTAAAGTGAAAATGATCAGGAATTCCAAGTGTATTTCAATTTAAAGGCCCAAGTGGAAAATTTTCTCCAAGTTACCTACGCCTTCGGTTCAGCTGCGTTGGCCTTGATTTTAAAATTCTCTTTAAATTCTGGACAATTCTCACTTTAGTGAATATATCTGTACGATTATGAAATTGCCACATGAAACTTGCATTCAACTCCTAAGAAGAGACTTGAGAACACTTTGACAGCGCAGGTTTGGGTGAAAACACAGCAGAGGCAGAACAAGCGACTTGCTCTAGTGGCGCAGTCGGTTAGCGCGCGGTACTTATAAGGCAGTATCTGTTGAGCAATGCCGAGGTTGTGAGTTCAAGCCTCACTTGGAGCAGTTTTTGCATTTGCTTTTAATTGGTTTATCTGCAAGGTCCAGCACGGTGTCTCCAACCAGCTCTCAACGCCTCACCAGTACTACACGATGTAAAGGGATTCGATTTTGTCCCTCTGTTTGCCCTTGTTTTTATTTGCTCTTAAATTCATCTTACTATTTTTGTCAGGGATTGCCTTTTTTTTGTAGAAGTGTTATCTTTGGCAATTTTTGTCCAAGGGGCGGAGCTTAAGCAAAGTTCCACTTTGGTTGCTAAGCGGATTTACTGACAATCCATCAGTGAAAAGAATCCAACTAAAGGACAAACTGCATACACCACGGACAGAGGAGAACAAAATAGCTGTGCCCAAATATTGAGAGTCGGCGCAAGGGAGAAAACATGATAAATATAGATCGAGGCAAGTGGTAAGGTGGATAGAAGAAGATACAAGGGGTATAAGGAAAAGAAAATTGAAAAGAAAAATGTGCATGTCGTACTTGTTTTGCCTTTGCAGCCCTCTTGTTCAATGGTTGGAACATTCCATTTTTATGACCTGAGTTTTCTTAAACTGTGCTGCCACCACGATGCGCATCTTTTTTCCGTTTACAAACAAACGAAAACTAAAGAGTTTCACTATCTTAAAGAACCTTGCCTATTGGCTGTGTGACACTGTAGGTGCAAGAGAAATAATATTGTTACAGACACTGAGCTTATTGTGTGTGGATACTAAGACAAGCTTCTGTTTTTTTTGTTTTTTTTTAACAGTTAAAATAAATTTACACATCAAGCCCCAGTGGCCTAATGGATAAGGCACTGGCCTCCTAAGCCAGGGATTGTGGGTTCAAGTCCCATCTGGGGTGCACCAGCATGTCTAAGGTGGTTGATCTTGAGCATGGCACTCAAATTTAGCAGACCCCAAATGTACAGTTTTATTCACTGATGAGATGATGTGAGGTTTAATCATGGAGACAAGCAGTTGTGTGAGGTTTAATCATGGATACAAGCAGTTGTGTAAACCCAACAGGGTTATTCACTAAAGTGAAAATGATCAGGAATTCCAAGTGTATTTCAATTTAAAGGCCCAAGTGGAAAATTTTCTCCAAGTTACCTACGTCTTCGGTTCAGCTGCGTTGGCCTTGATTTTAAAATTCACTTTAAATTCTGGACAATTCTCACTTTAGTGAATATATCTGTACGATTATGAAATTGCCACATGAAACTTGCATTCAACTCATAAGAAGAGACTTGAGAACACTTTGACAGCGCAGGTTTGGGTGAAAACACAGCAGTAGCAGAGCAAGCGACTTGCTCCAGTGGCGCAATTGGTTAGCGCGCGGTACTTATAAGGCAGTATCTTTTGAGCAATGCCGAGGTTGTGAGTTCAAGCCTCACCTGGAGCAGTTTTTGCATTTGCTTTTAATTGGTTTATCTGCAAGGTCCAGCACGGTGTCTCCAACCAGCTCTCAACTCCTCACCAGTCCTACACGATGTAAAGGGATTCGATTTTGTCCCTCTGTTTGCCCTTGTTTTTATTTGCTCTTAAATTCATCTTACTATTTTTGTTAGGTATTGCCTTTTTTTGTAGAAGTGTTATCTTTGGCAATTTTTGTCCAAGGGGCGGAGCTTAAGCAAAGTTCCACTTTGGTTGCTAAGCGGATTTACTGACAATCCATCAGTGAAAAGAATCCAACTAAAGGACCAACTGCATACACCACGGACAGAGGAGAACAAAATAGCTGTGCCCAAATATTGAGAGTCGGCGCAAGGGAGAAAACATGATAAATATAGATCGAGGCAAGTGGTAAGGTGGATAGAAGAAGATACAAGGGGTATAAGGAAAAGAAAATTGAAAAGAAAAATGTGCATGTCGTACTTGTTTTGCCTTTGCAGCCCTCTTGTTCAATGGTTGGAACATTCCATTTTTATGACCTGAGTTTTCTTAAACTGTGCTGCCACCACGATGCGCATCTTTTTTCCGTTTACAAAAAAACGAAAACTAAAGAGTTTCACTATCTTAAAGAACCTTGCCTATTGGCTGTGTGACACTGTAGGTGCAAGAGAAATAATATTGTTACAGACACTGAGCTTATTGTGTGTGGATACTAAGACAAGCTTCTGTTTTTTTTGTTTTTTTTTAACAGTTAAAAATCAAGCCCCAGTGGCCTAATGGATAAGGCACTGGCCTCCTAAGCCAGGGATTGTGGGTTCAAGTCCCATCTGGGGTGCACCAGCATGTCTAAGGTGGTTGATCTTGAGCATGGCACTCAAATTTAGCAGACCCCAAATGTACAGTTTTATTCACTGATGAGATGATGTGAGGTTTAATCATGGAGACAAGCAGTTGTGTGAGGTTTAATCATGGATACAAGCAGTTGTGTAAACCCAACAGGGTTATTCACTAAAGTGAAAATGATCAGGAATTCCAAGTGTATTTCAATTTAAAGGCCCAAGTGGAAAATTTTCTCCAAGTTACCTACGCCTTCGGTTCAGCTGCGTTGGCCTTGATTTTAAAATTCACTTTAAATTCTGGACAATTCTCACTTTAGTGAATATATCTGTACGATTATGAAATTGCCACATGAAACTTGCATTCAACTCATAAGAAGAGACTTGAGAACACTTTGACAGCGCAGGTTTGGGTGAAAACACAGCAGTAGCAGAGCAAGCGACTTGCTCCAGTGGCGCAATCGGTTAGCGTGCGGTACTTATAAGGCAGTATCTGTTGAGCAATGCCGAGGTTGTGAGTTCAAGCCTCACCTGGAGCAGTTTTTGCATTTGCTTTTAATTGGTTTATCTGCAAGGTCCAGCACGGTGTCTCCAACCAGCTCTCAACTCCTCACCAGTCCTACACGATGTAAAGGGATTCGATTTTGTCCCTCTGTTTGCCCTTGTTTTTATTTGCTCTTAAATTCATCTTACTATTTTTGTTAGGTATTGCCTTTTTTTGTAGAAGTGTTATCTTTGGCAATTTTTGTCCAAGGGGCGGAGCTTAAGCAAAGTTCCACTTTGGTTGCTAAGCGGATTTACTGACAATCCATCAGTGAAAAGAATCCAACTAAAGGACCAACTGCATACACCACGGACAGAGGAGAACAAAATAGCTGTGCCCAAATATTGAGAGTCGGCGCAAGGGAGAAAACATGATAAATATAGATCGAGGCAAGTGGTAAGGTGGATAGAAGAAGATACAAGGGGTATAAGGAAAAGAAAATTGAAAAGAAAAATGTGCATGTCGTACTTGTTTTGCCTTTGCAGCCCTCTTGTTCAATGGTTGGAACATTCCATTTTTATGACCTGAGTTTTCTTAAACTGTGCTGCCACCATGATGCGCATCTTTTTTCCGTTTACAAAAAAACGAAAACTAAAGAGTTTCACTATCTTAAAGAACCTTGCCTATTGGCTGTGTGACACTGTAGGTGCAAGAGAAATAATATTGTTACAGACACTGAGCTTATTGTGTGTGGATACTAAGACAAGCTTCTGTTTTTTTTGTTTTTTTTTAACAGTTAAAAATCAAGCCCCAGTGGCCTAATGGATAAGGCACTGGCCTCCTAAGCCAGGGATTGTGGGTTCAAGTCCCATCTGGGGTGCACCAGCATGTCTAAGGTGGTTGATCTTGAGCATGGCACTCAAATTTAGCAGACCCCAAATGTACAGTTTTATTCACTGATGAGATGATGTGAGGTTTAATCATGGAGACAAGCAGTTGTGTGAGGTTTAATCATGGATACAAGCAGTTGTGTAAACCCAACAGGGTTATTCACTAAAGTGAAAATGATCAGGAATTCCAAGTGTATTTCAATTTAAAGGCCCAAGTGGAAAATTTTCTCCAAGTTACCTACGCCTTCGGTTCAGCTGCGTTGGCCTTGATTTTAAAATTCACTTTAAATTCTGGACAATTCTCACTTTAGTGAATATATCTGTACGATTATGAAATTGCCACATGAAACTTGCATTCAACTCATAAGAAGAGACTTGAGAACACTTTGACAGCGCAGGTTTGGGTGAAAACACAGCAGTAGCAGAGCAAGCGACTTGCTCCAGTGGCGCAATCGGTTAGCGTGCGGTATTTATAAGGCAGTATCTGTTGAGCAATGCCGAGGTTGTGAGTTCAAGCCTCACCTGGAGCAGTTTTTGCATTTGCTTTTAATTGGTTTATCTGCAAGGTCCAGCACGGTGTCTCCAACCAGCTCTCAACTCCTCACCAGTCCTACACGATGTAAAGGGATTCGATTTTGTCCCTCTGTTTGCCCTTGTTTTTATTTGCTCTTAAATTCATCTTACTATTTTTGTTAGGGATTGCCTTTTTTTTGTAGAAGTGTTATCTTTGGCAATTTTTGTCCAAGGGGCGGTGCTTAAGCAAAGTTCCACTTTGGTTGCTAAGCGGATTTACTGACAATCCATCAGTGAAAAGAATCCAACTAAAGGACAAACTGCATACACCACGGACAGAGGAGAACAAAATAGCTGTGCCCAAATATTGAGAGTCGGCGCAAGGGAGAAAACATGATAAATATAGATCGAGGCAAGTGGTAAGGTGGATAGAAGAAGATACAAGGGGTATAAGGAAAAGAAAATTTAAAAGAAAAATGTGCATGTCGTACTTGTTTTGCCTTTGCAGCCCTCTTGTTCAATGGTTGGAACATTCCATTTTTATGACCTGAGTTTTCTTAAACTGTGCTGCCACCACGATGCGCATCTTTTTTCCGTTTACAAAAAAACGAAAACTAAAGAGTTTCACTATCTTAAAGAACCTTGCCTATTGGCTGTGTGACACTGTAGGTGCAAGAGAAATAATATTGTTACAGACACTGAGCTTATTGTGTGTGGATACTAAGACAAGCTTCTGTTTTTTTTTGTTTTTTTTTAACAGTTACAAAAATTTGCACATCAAGCCCCAGTGGCCTAATGGATATGGCACTGGCCTCCTAAGCCAGGGATTGTGGGTTCAAGTCCCATCTGGGGTGCACCAGCATGTCTAAGGTGGTTGATCTTGAGCATGGCACTCAAATTTAGCAGACCCCCAATGTACAGTTTTATTCACTGATGAGATGATGTGAGGTTTAATCATGAAGACAAGCAGTTGTGTGAGGTTTAATCATGGATACAAGCAGTTGTGTAAACCCAACAGGGTTATTCACTAAAGTGAAAATGATCAGGAATTCCAAGTGTATTTCAATTTAAAGGCCCAAGTGGAAAATTTTCTCCAAGTTACCTACGCCTTCGGTTCAGCTGCGTTGGCCTTGATTTTAAAATTCACTTTAAATTCTGGACAATTCTCACTTTAGTGAATATATCTGTACGATTATGAAATTGCCACATGAAACTTGCATTCAACTCCTAAGAAGAGACTTGAGAACACTTTGACAGCGCAGGTTTGGGTGAAAACACAGCAGTAGCAGAGCAAGCGACTTGCTCCAGTGGCGCAATCGGTTAGCGTGCGGTACTTATAAGGCAGTATCTGTTGAGCAATGCCGAGGTTGTGAGTTCAAGCCTCACCTGGAGCAGTTTTTGCATTTGCTTTTAATTGGTTTATCTGCAAGGTCCAGCACGGTGTCTCCAACCAGCTCTCAACTCCTCACCAGTCCTACACGATGTAAAGGGATTCGATTTTGTCCCTCTGTTTGCCCTTGTTTTTATTTGCTCTTAAATTCATCTTACTATTTTTGTTAGGTATTGCCTTTTTTTGTAGAAGTGTTATCTTTGGCAATTTTTGTCCAAGGGGCGGAGCTTAAGCAAAGTTCCACTTTGGTTGCTAAGCGGATTTACTGACAATCCATCAGTGAAAAGAATCCAACTAAAGGACCAACTGCATACACCACGGACAGAGGAGAACAAAATAGCTGTGCCCAAATATTGAGAGTCGGCGCAAGGGAGAAAACATGATAAATATAGATCGAGGCAAGTGGTAAGGTGGATAGAAGAAGATACAAGGGGTATAAGGAAAAGAAAATTGAAAAGAAAAATGTGCATGTCGTACTTGTTTTGCCTTTGCAGCCCTCTTGTTCAATGGTTGGAACATTCCATTTTTATGACCTGAGTTTTCTTAAACTGTGCTGCCACCACGATGCGCATCTTTTTTCCGTTTACAAAAAAACGAAAACTAAAGAGTTTCACTATCTTAAAGAACCTTGCCTATTGGCTGTGTGACACTGTAGGTGCAAGAGAAATAATATTGTTACAGACACTGAGCTTATTGTGTGTGGATACTAAGACAAGCTTCTGTTTTTTTTGTTTTTTTTTAACAGTTAAAAATCAAGCCCCAGTGGCCTAATGGATAAGGCACTGGCCTCCTAAGCCAGGGATTGTGGGTTCAAGTCCCATCTGGGGTGCACCAGCATGTCTAAGGTGGTTGATCTTGAGCATGGCACTCAAATTTAGCAGACCCCAAATGTACAGTTTTATTCACTGATGAGATGATGTGAGGTTTAATCATGGAGACAAGCAGTTGTGTGAGGTTTAATCATGGATACAAGCAGTTGTGTAAACCCAACAGGGTTATTCACTAAAGTGAAAATGATCAGGAATTCCAAGTGTATTTCAATTTAAAGGCCCAAGTGGAAAATTTTCTTCAAGTTACCTACGCCTTCGGTTCAGCTGCGTTGGCCTTGATTTTAAAATTCTCTTTAAATTCTGGACAATTCTCACTTTAGTGAATATATCTGTACGATTATGAAATTGCCACATGAAACTTGCATTCAACTCCTAAGAAGAGACTTGAGAACACTTTGACAGCGCAGGTTTGGGTGAAAACACAGCAGAGGCAGAACAAGCGACTTGCTCTAGTGGCGCAGTCGGTTAGCGCGCGGTACTTATAAGGCAGTATCTGTTGAGCAATGCCGAGGTTGTGAGTTCAAGCCTCACTTGGAGCAGTTTTTGCATTTGCTTTTAATTGGTTTATCTGCAAGGTCCAGCACGGTGTCTCCAACCAGCTCTCAACGCCTCACCAGTACTACACGATGTAAAGGGATTCGATTTTGTCCCTCTGTTTGCCCTTGTTTTTATTTGCTCTTAAATTCATCTTACTATTTTTGTCAGGGATTGCCTTTTTTTTGTAGAAGTGTTATCTTTGGCAATTTTTGTCCAAGGGGCGGAGCTTAAGCAAAGTTCCACTTTGGTTGCTAAGCGGATTTACTGACAATCCATCAGTGAAAAGAATCCAACTAAAGGACAAACTGCATACACCACGGACAGAGGAGAACAAAATAGCTGTGCCCAAATATTGAGAGTCGGCGCAAGGGAGAAAACATGATAAATATAGATCGAGGCAAGTGGTAAGGTGGATAGAAGAAGATACAAGGGGTATAAGGAAAAGAAAATTGAAAAGAAAAATGTGCATGTCGTACTTGTTTTGCCTTTGCAGCCCTCTTGTTCAATGGTTGGAACATTCCATTTTTATGACCTGAGTTTTCTTAAACTGTGCTGCCACCACGATGCGCATCTTTTTTCCGTTTACAAACAAACGAAAACTAAAGAGTTTCACTATCTTAAAGAACCTTGCCTATTGGCTGTGTGACACTGTAGGTGCAAGAGAAATAATATTGTTACAGACACTGAGCTTATTGTGTGTGGATACTAAGACAAGCTTCTGTTTTTTTTGTTTTTTTATAACAGTTAAAATAAATTTACACATCAAGCCCCAGTGGCCTAATGGATAAGGCACTGGCCTCCTAAGCCAGGGATTGTGGGTTCAAGTCCCATCTGGGGTGCACCAGCATGTCTAAGGTGGTTGATCTTGAGCATGGCACTCAAATTTAGCAGACCCCAAATGTACAGTTTTATTCACTGATGAGATGATGTGAGGTTTAATCATGGAGACAAGCAGTTGTGTGAGGTTTAATCATGGATACAAGCAGTTGTGTAAACCCAACAGGGTTATTCACTAAAGTGAAAATGATCAGGAATTCCAAGTGTATTTCAATTTAAAGGCCCAAGTGGAAAATTTTCTCCAAGTTACCTACGCCTTCGGTTCAGCTGCGTTGGCCTTGATTTTAAAATTCACTTTAAATTCTGGACAATTCTCACTTTAGTGAATATATCTGTACGATTATGAAATTGCCACATGAAACTTGCATTCAACTCATAAGAAGAGACTTGAGAACACTTTGACAGCGCAGGTTTGGGTGAAAACACAGCAGTAGCAGAGCAAGCGACTTGCTCCAGTGGCGCAATCGGTTAGCGTGCGGTACTTATAAGGCAGTATCTGTTGAGCAATGCCGAGGTTGTGAGTTCAAGCCTCACCTGGAGCAGTTTTTGCATTTGCTTTTAATTGGTTTATCTGCAAGGTCCAGCACGGTGTCTCCAACCAGCTCTCAACTCCTCACCAGTCCTACACGATGTAAAGGGATTCGATTTTGTCCCTCTGTTTGCCCTTGTTTTTATTTGCTCTTAAATTCATCTTACTATTTTTGTTAGGTATTGCCTTTTTTTGTAGAAGTGTTATCTTTGGCAATTTTTGTCCAAGGGGCGGAGCTTAAGCAAAGTTCCACTTTGGTTGCTAAGCGGATTTACTGACAATCCATCAGTGAAAAGAATCCAACTAAAGGACCAACTGCATACACCACGGACAGAGGAGAACAAAATAGCTGTGCCCAAATATTGAGAGTCGGCGCAAGGGAGAAAACATGATAAATATAGATCGAGGCAAGTGGTAAGGTGGATAGAAGAAGATACAAGGGGTATAAGGAAAAGAAAATTGAAAAGAAAAATGTGCATGTCGTACTTGTTTTGCCTTTGCAGCCCTCTTGTTCAATGGTTGGAACATTCCATTTTTATGACCTGAGTTTTCTTAAACTGTGCTGCCACCACGATGCGCATCTTTTTTCTGTTTACAAAAAAACGAAAACTAAAGAGTTTCACTATCTTAAAGAACCTTGCCTATTGGCTGTGTGACACTGTAGGTGCAAGAGAAATAATATTGTTACAGACACTGAGCTTATTGTGTGTGGATACTAAGACAAGCTTCTGTTTTTTTTTGTTTTTTTTTGTTTTTTTTTAACAGTTACAAAAATTTGCACATCAAGCCCCAGTGGCCTAATGGATATGGCACTGGCCTCCTAAGCCAGGGATTGTGGGTTCAAGTCCCATCTGGGGTGCACCAGCATGTCTAAGGTGGTCGATCTTGAGCATGGCACTCAAATTTAGCAGACCCCAAATGTACAGTTTTATTCACTGATGAGATGATGTGAGGTTTAATCATGGAGACAAGCAGTTGTGTGAGGTTTAATCATGGATACAAGCAGTTGTGTAAACCCAACAGGGTTATTCACTAAAGTGAAAATGATCAGGAATTCCAAGTGTATTTCAATTTAAAGGCCCAAGTGGAAAATTTTCTCCAAGTTACCTACGCCTTCGGTTCAGCTGCGTTGGCCTTGATTTTAAAATTCACTTTAAATTCTGGACAATTCTCACTTTAGTGAATATATCTGTACGATTATGAAATTGCCACATGAAACTTGCATTCAACTCATAAGAAGAGACTTGAGAACACTTTGACAGCGCAGGTTTGGGTGAAAACACAGCAGTAGCAGAGCAAGCGACTTGCTCCAGTGGCGCAATCGGTTAGCGTGCGGTACTTATAAGGCAGTATCTGTTGAGCAATGCCGAGGTTGTGAGTTCAAGCCTCACCTGGAGCAGTTTTTGCATTTGCTTTTAATTGGTTTATCTGCAAGGTCCAGCACGGTGTCTCCAACCAGCTCTCAACTCCTCACCAGTCCTACACGATGTAAAGGGATTCGATTTTGTCCCTCTGTTTGCCCTTGTTTTTATTTGCTCTTAAATTCATCTTACTATTTTTGTTAGGGATTGCCTTTTTTTTGTAGAAGTGTTATCTTTGGCAATTTTTGTCCAAGGGGCGGTGCTTAAGCAAAGTTCCACTTTGGTTGCTAAGCGGATTTACTGACAATCCATCAGTGAAAAGAATCCAACTAAAGGACAAACTGCATACACCACGGACAGAGGAGAACAAAATAGCTGTGCCCAAATATTGAGAGTCGGCGCAAGGGAGAAAACATGATAAATATAGATCGAGGCAAGTGGTAAGGTGGATAGAAGAAGATACAAGGGGTATAAGGAAAAGAAAATTTAAAAGAAAAATGTGCATGTCGTACTTGTTTTGCCTTTGCAGCCCTCTTGTTCAATGGTTGGAACATTCCATTTTTATGACCTGAGTTTTCTTAAACTGTGCTGCCACCACGATGCGCATCTTTTTTCCGTTTACAAAAAAACGAAAACTAAAGAGTTTCACTATCTTAAAGAACCTTGCCTATTGGCTGTGTGACACTGTAGGTGCAAGAGAAATAATATTGTTACAGACACTGAGCTTATTGTGTGTGGATACTAAGACAAGCTTCTGTTTTTTTTTGTTTTTTTTTAACAGTTACAAAAATTTGCACATCAAGCCCCAGTGGCCTAATGGATATGGCACTGGCCTCCTAAGCCAGGGATTGTGGGTTCAAGTCCCATCTGGGGTGCACCAGCATGTCTAAGGTGGTTGATCTTGAGCATGGCACTCAAATTTAGCAGACCCCCAATGTACAGTTTTATTCACTGATGAGATGATGTGAGGTTTAATCATGAAGACAAGCAGTTGTGTGAGGTTTAATCATGGATACAAGCAGTTGTGTAAACCCAACAGGGTTATTCACTAAAGTGAAAATGATCAGGAATTCCAAGTGTATTTCAATTTAAAGGCCCAAGTGGAAAATTTTCTCCAAGTTACCTACGCCTTCGGTTCAGCTGCGTTGGCCTTGATTTTAAAATTCACTTTAAATTCTGGACAATTCTCACTTTAGTGAATATATCTGTACGATTATGAAATTGCCACATGAAACTTGCATTCAACTCATAAGAAGAGACTTGAGAACACTTTGACAGCGCAGGTTTGGGTGAAAACACAGCAGTAGCAGAGCAAGCGACTTGCTCCAGTGGCGCAATCGGTTAGCGTGCGGTACTTATAAGGCAGTATCTGTTGAGCAATGCCGAGGTTGTGAGTTCAAGCCTCACCTGGAGCAGTTTTTGCATTTGCTTTTAATTGGTTTATCTGCAAGGTCCAGCACGGTGTCTCCAACCAGCTCTCAACTCCTCACCAGTCCTACACGATGTAAAGGGATTCGATTTTGTCCCTCTGTTTGCCCTTGTTTTTATTTGCTCTTAAATTCATCTTACTATTTTTGTTAGGTATTGCCTTTTTTTGTAGAAGTGTTATCTTTGGCAATTTTTGTCCAAGGGGCGGAGCTTAAGCAAAGTTCCACTTTGGTTGCTAAGCGGATTTACTGACAATCCATCAGTGAAAAGAATCCAACTAAAGGACCAACTGCATACACCACGGACAGAGGAGAACAAAATAGCTGTGCCCAAATATTGAGAGTCGGCGCAAGGGAGAAAACATGATAAATATAGATCGAGGCAAGTGGTAAGGTGGATAGAAGAAGATACAAGGGGTATAAGGAAAAGAAAATTGAAAAGAAAAATGTGCATGTCGTACTTGTTTTGCCTTTGCAGCCCTCTTGTTCAATGGTTGGAACATTCCATTTTTATGACCTGAGTTTTCTTAAACTGTGCTGCCACCACGATGCGCATCTTTTTTCTGTTTACAAAAAAACGAAAACTAAAGAGTTTCACTATCTTAAAGAACCTTGCCTATTGGCTGTGTGACACTGTAGGTGCAAGAGAAATAATATTGTTACAGACACTGAGCTTATTGTGTGTGGATACTAAGACAAGCTTCTGTTTTTTTTTGTTTTTTTTTGTTTTTTTTTAACAGTTACAAAAATTTGCACATCAAGCCCCAGTGGCCTAATGGATATGGCACTGGCCTCCTAAGCCAGGGATTGTGGGTTCAAGTCCCATCTGGGGTGCACCAGCATGTCTAAGGTGGTCGATCTTGAGCATGGCACTCAAATTTAGCAGACCCCAAATGTACAGTTTTATTCACTGATGAGATGATGTGAGGTTTAATCATGGAGACAAGCAGTTGTGTGAGGTTTAATCATGGATACAAGCAGTTGTGTAAACCCAACAGGGTTATTCACTAAAGTGAAAATGATCAGGAATTCCAAGTGTATTTCAATTTAAAGGCCCAAGTGGAAAATTTTCTCCAAGTTACCTACGCCTTCGGTTCAGCTGCGTTGGCCTTGATTTTAAAATTCACTTTAAATTCTGGACAATTCTCACTTTAGTGAATATATCTGTACGATTATGAAATTGCCACATGAAACTTGCATTCAACTCATAAGAAGAGACTTGAGAACACTTTGACAGCGCAGGTTTGGGTGAAAACACAGCAGTAGCAGAGCAAGCGACTTGCTCCAGTGGCGCAATCGGTTAGCGTGCGGTACTTATAAGGCAGTATCTGTTGAGCAATACCGAGGTTGTGAGTTCAAGCCTCACCTGGAGCAGTTTTTGCATTTGCTTTTAATTGGTTTATCTGCAAGGTCCAGCACGGTGTCTCCAACCAGCTCTCAACTCCTCACCAGTCCTACACGATGTAAAGGGATTCGATTTTGTCCCTCTGTTTGCCCTTGTTTTTATTTGCTCTTAAATTCATCTTACTATTTTTGTTAGGGATTGCCTTTTTTTTGTAGAAGTGTTATCTTTGGCAATTTTTGTCCAAGGGGCGGTGCTTAAGCAAAGTTCCACTTTGGTTGCTAAGCGGATTTACTGACAATCCATCAGTGAAAAGAATCCAACTAAAGGACAAACTGCATACACCACGGACAGAGGAGAACAAAATAGCTGTGCCCAAATATTGAGAGTCGGCGCAAGGGAGAAAACATGATAAATATAGATCGAGGCAAGTGGTAAGGTGGATAGAAGAAGATACAAGGGGTATAAGGAAAAGAAAATTTAAAAGAAAAATGTGCATGTCGTACTTGTTTTGCCTTTGCAGCCCTCTTGTTCAATGGTTGGAACATTCCATTTTTATGACCTGAGTTTTCTTAAACTGTGCTGCCACCACGATGCGCATCTTTTTTCCGTTTACAAAAAAACGAAAACTAAAGAGTTTCACTATCTTAAAGAACCTTGCCTATTGGCTGTGTGACACTGTAGGTGCAAGAGAAATAATATTGTTACAGACACTGAGCTTATTGTGTGTGGATACTAAGACAAGCTTCTGTTTTTTTTTGTTTTTTTTTAACAGTTACAAAAATTTGCACATCAAGCCCCAGTGGCCTAATGGATATGGCACTGGCCTCCTAAGCCAGGGATTGTGGGTTCAAGTCCCATCTGGGGTGCACCAGCATGTCTAAGGTGGTTGATCTTGAGCATGGCACTCAAATTTAGCAGACCCCCAATGTACAGTTTTATTCACTGATGAGATGATGTGAGGTTTAATCATGAAGACAAGCAGTTGTGTGAGGTTTAATCATGGATACAAGCAGTTGTGTAAACCCAACAGGGTTATTCACTAAAGTGAAAATGATCAGGAATTCCAAGTGTATTTCAATTTAAAGGCCCAAGTGGAAAATTTTCTCCAAGTTACCTACGCCTTCGGTTCAGCTGCGTTGGCCTTGATTTTAAAATTCACTTTAAATTCTGGACAATTCTCACTTTAGTGAATATATCTGTACGATTATGAAATTGCCACATGAAACTTGCATTCAACTCCTAAGAAGAGACTTGAGAACACTTTGACAGCGCAGGTTTGGGTGAAAACACAGCAGTAGCAGAGCAAGCGACTTGCTCCAGTGGCGCAATCGGTTAGCGTGCGGTACTTATAAGGCAGTATCTGTTGAGCAATGCCGAGGTTGTGAGTTCAAGCCTCACCTGGAGCAGTTTTTGCATTTGCTTTTAATTGGTTTATCTGCAAGGTCCAGCACGGTGTCTCCAACCAGCTCTCAACTCCTCACCAGTCCTACACGATGTAAAGGGATTCGATTTTGTCCCTCTGTTTGCCCTTGTTTTTATTTGCTCTTAAATTCATCTTACTATTTTTGTTAGGTATTGCCTTTTTTTGTAGAAGTGTTATCTTTGGCAATTTTTGTCCAAGGGGCGGAGCTTAAGCAAAGTTCCACTTTGGTTGCTAAGCGGATTTACTGACAATCCATCAGTGAAAAGAATCCAACTAAAGGACCAACTGCATACACCACGGACAGAGGAGAACAAAATAGCTGTGCCCAAATATTGAGAGTCGGCGCAAGGGAGAAAACATGATAAATATAGATCGAGGCAAGTGGTAAGGTGGATAGAAGAAGATACAAGGGGTATAAGGAAAAGAAAATTGAAAAGAAAAATGTGCATGTCGTACTTGTTTTGCCTTTGCAGCCCTCTTGTTCAATGGTTGGAACATTCCATTTTTATGACCTGAGTTTTCTTAAACTGTGCTGCCACCACGATGCGCATCTTTTTTCCGTTTACAAAAAAACGAAAACTAAAGAGTTTCACTATCTTAAAGAACCTTGCCTATTGGCTGTGTGACACTGTAGGTGCAAGAGAAATAATATTGTTACAGACACTGAGCTTATTGTGTGTGGATACTAAGACAAGCTTCTGTTTTTTTTTGTTTTTTTTTAACAGTTACAAAAATTTGCACATCAAGCCCCAGTGGCCTAATGGATATGGCACTGGCCTCCTAAGCCAGGGATTGTGGGTTCAAGTCCCATCTGGGGTGCACCAGCATGTCTAAGGTGGTCGATCTTGAGCATGGCACTCAAATTTAGCAGACCCCAAATGTACAGTTTTATTCACTGATGAGATGATGTGAGGTTTAATCATGGAGACAAGCAGTTGTGTGAGGTTTAATCATGGATACAAGCAGTTGTGTAAACCCAACAGGGTTATTCACTAAAGTGAAAATGATCAGGAATTCCAAGTGTATTTCAATTTAAAGGCCCAAGTGGAAAATTTTCTCCAAGTTACCTACGCCTTCGGTTCAGCTGCGTTGGCCTTGATTTTAAAATTCACTTTAAATTCTGGACAATTCTCACTTTAGTGAATATATCTGTACGATTATGAAATTGCCACATGAAACTTGCATTCAACTCATAAGAAGAGACTTGAGAACACTTTGACAGCGCAGGTTTGGGTGAAAACACAGCAGTAGCAGAGCAAGCGACTTGCTCCAGTGGCGCAATCGGTTAGCGTGCGGTACTTATAAGGCAGTATCTGTTGAGCAATGCCGAGGTTGTGAGTTCAAGCCTCACCTGGAGCAGTTTTTGCATTTGCTTTTAATTGGTTTATCTGCAAGGTCCAGCACGGTGTCTCCAACCAGCTCTCAACTCCTCACCAGTCCTACACGATGTAAAGGGATTCGATTTTGTCCCTCTGTTTGCCCTTGTTTTTATTTGCTCTTAAATTCATCTTACTATTTTTGTTAGGGATTGCCTTTTTTTTGTAGAAGTGTTATCTTTGGCAATTTTTGTCCAAGGGGCGGAGCTTAAGCAAAGTTCCACTTTGGTTGCTAAGCGGATTTACTGACAATCCATCAGTGAAAAGAATCCAACTAAAGGACAAACTGCATACACCACGGACAGAGGAGAACAAAATAGCTGTGCCCAAATATTGAGAGTCGGCGCAAGGGAGAAAACATGATAAATATAGATCGAGGCAAGTGGTAAGGTGGATAGAAGAAGATACAAGGGGTATAAGGAAAAGAAAATTGAAAAGAAAAATTTGCATGTCGTACTTGTTTTGCCTTTGCAGCCCTCTTGTTCAATGGTTGGAACATTCCATTTTTATGACCTGAGTTTTCTTAAACTGTGCTGCCACCACGATGCGCATCTTTTTTCCGTTTACAAACAAACGAAAACTAAAGAGTTTCACTATCTTAAAGAACCTTGCCTATTGGCTGTGTGACACTATAGGTGCAAGAGAAATAATATTGTTACAGACACTGAGCTTATTGTGTGTGGATACTAAGACAAGCTTCTGTTTTTTTTGTTTTTTTTAACAGTTAAAAGAAATTTGCACATCAAGCCCCAGTGGCCTAATGGATAAGGCACTGGCCTCCTAAGCCAGGGATTGTGGGTTCAAGTCCCATCTGGGGTGCACCAGCATGTCTAAGGTGGTTGATCTTGAGCATGGCACCCAAATGTAGCAGACCCCAAATGTACAGTTTTATTCACTGATGAGATGATGTGAGGTTTAATCATGGAGACAAGCAGTTGTGTGAGGTTTAATCATGGATACAAGCAGTTGTGTAAACCCAACAGGGTTATTCACTAAAGTGTAAATGATCAGGAATTCCAAGTGTATTTCAATTTAAAGGCCCAAGTGGAAAATTTTCGCCAAGTTACCTACGCCTTCGGTTCAGCTGCGTTGGCATTGATTTTAAAATTCTCTTTAAATTCTGGACAATTCTCACTTTAGTGAATATATCTGTACGATTATGAAATTGCCACATGAAACTTGCATTCAACTCCTAAGAAGAGACTTGAGAACACTTTGACAGCGCAGGTTTGGGTGAAAACACAGCAGAGGCAGAACAAGCGACTTGCTCCAGTGGCGCAATCGGTTAGCGCGCGGTGCTTATAAGGCAGTATCTGTTGAGCAATGCCGAGGTTGTGAGTTCAAGCCTCACCTGGAGCAGTTTTTGCATTTGCTTTTAATTGGTTTATCTGCAAGGTCCAGCACGGTGTCTCCAACCAGCTCTCAACTCCTCACCAGTCCTACACGATGTAAAGGGATTCGATTTTGTCCCTCTGTTTGCCCTTGTTTTTATTTGCTCTTAAATTCATCTTACTATTTTTGTTAGGGATTGCCTTTTTTTTTGTAGAAGTGTTATCTTTGGCAATTTTTGTCCAAGGGGCGGAGCTTAAGCAAAGTTCCACGTCGGTTGCTAAGCGGATTTATTGACAATCCATCAGTGAAAAGAATCCAACTAAAAGACAAACTGCATACACCACGGACAGAGGAGAACAAAATAGCTGTGCCCAAATATTGAGAGTCGGCGCAAGGGAGAAAACATGATAAATATAGATCGAGGCAAATGGTAAGGTGGATAGAAGAAGATACAAGGGGTATAAGGAAACGAAAATTAAAAAAAAAAATTTGCATGTCGTACTTGTTTTGTAGGTGCAAGAGAAATAATATTGTTACAGACACTGAGCTTATTGTGTGTGGATACTAAGACAAGCTTCTGTTTTTTTTTGGGTTTTTTTAACAGTTACAAAAATTTGCACTTCAAGCCCCAGTGGCCTAATGGATAAGGCACTGGCCTCCTAAGCCAGGGATTGTGGGTTCAAGTCCCATCTGGGGTGCACAGTATGTCTAAGGTGGTTGAACTTGAGCATGGCCCTCAAATTTAGCAGACCCTAGAACAGTTTTATTCACTGATGTCCAGAATTTAAAGTGATGCAGCTGAACTGAAGGCGTTGGTAACTTGTAGAAAATTTTCCACTTGGGCCTTTAACCCCTTAAGGACACGTGACATGTGTGACATGTCATAATTCCCTTTTATTCCAGAAGTTTGGTCCTTAAGGGGTTAAATTGAAATACACTTGGAATTCCTGATCATTTTCACTTTAGTGAATAACCCTGTTGGGTTTACACAATGCTTGTCTCCATGATTAAACCTCACATCATCTCATCAGTGAATAAAATATACATTTGGGGTCTGCTAAATTTGAGTGCCATGCTCAAGTTCAACCACCTTAGACATGCTGGTGCACCCCAGATGGGACTTGAACCCACAATCCCTGGCTTAGGAGGCCAGTGCCTCCTTCAGCTGAACTGAAGGCTTAGGTCACTTGGAGAAAATTGTCCACTTGGGCCTTTAAATTGAAATACACTTGAAATTCCTGATCATTTTCACTTTAGGGAATAACCCTGCATGTAGGTGTTGAACCTTCCCCATATATTGAAGCAATGCATCTCTATGAGGAAAGTTCAATGCCTACATGCAGGAAGCACCACTAGTGGCTGTCTGAGTGACTGTCTCTGGAGTTGTCCCTAGGCAGCAATGGAAACTAGGCATGTGCATGGGGAAAATTTTCGGTTCGGTTCGGCATTCCGAATTTCAGGGTTTTCGCATAATTTGGGAATTCGGCACTTCAACACTTCAGAAATTCGTCAACTTCGGAACTTCTGCATTTCAGCACTTCGGAACTTCGGCACTTTGGACCTTTGGCACTTTGGAAATTCATCAACTTCGGCATTTCGACACTTCGGAATTTTGGAACTTCGGCATTTCGGGACTTCGGCACTTCGGGACTTCTCTTGCAGCCGCTTAGTAGATAACTCCCTAATTCCCACGGTATTAGGGAGTTATCTACCAAAAGGTTGAAAGACCAATTTAGAAAAAATTACTTAGTTAGCTTAGCTATACCGCGATTAGGGGCATGTTTAGCATGTGGCTGCTCACTGTTTAAAAAAAAAAAAAAAAAAAAAAAAAGGGTCCCTGAGCGGCGAGTGAGGGCCCTAAAGTAAAATGATGGGGGGGGACCTATTGTCCTCTCCCCGGCCCCCACCCCTGAGCAGTGGGTGGGGCCCTTAATGCTAAAAAGGGCCCCCACCCCTGAGCGGTGGGTGGGGGCCCTAAATACCTAAGGTCCTTCCCCCTGGCCCCCACCCCTGAGCGGTGGGTGGGGGCCCTAAATACTAATAAGGGGGGCACCTAATGTCCTCCACCCTGGCCCCCACCCCTCAGCGGCGGGTGGGGGCTCTAAAAAAACCCTAGTGACCCCCTCCCCCGCAAATTTTTTTTATCCCCCTACATACCCACCTCACCCTAAAAATAATGAGGGGGGGACCTTTAACTAAGAATCTGTAAAAAAACAAAAAACTTACCATCAGATGTTTTCTTCTAAAATCCTCTTTTTTCAGCCCCAAAAAAGCCAAATAAAAAAACCTAATAACTGACGCAATTAAAAATTAAATAATCCATCTTCACCAATGGAGGGCTCCGTGCAGACTGAGCTTATAAAGCCTTCCCCCACCCTGCAATTAGGCTCAGAGCACTCTGATTGGTGGGTTTAAGCCATCCAATCAGAGTGCTCTGACAGGTAAATGAAGAGACTGACAGGTAAGTCTCTACATTTACTTGTCACAGCACTCTGTGATTGGTTGGTTTGAAATCCACCGATCAGAGTGCTCTGTGTCATTTTACACAGCGTGGGAAAGTTCTTTGGAATTTTCCCACACTGTGTAATTTGACTCATAGCATACTGATTGGTTACTTAAACCTGGTTGCTTAAACCCACCAATCAGAGTGCTCTGAGCCTAATTGCAGGGCGGGGCAAGGCTTTATAAGCCTTGCCCCGCCCTGCAGAGCTCAGTCTGCGCAGAGGCCTCCTTGGGTGAAGATGGATTAATTTTTTGGGCGCTCGTTTTTTTGTTTTTTTTTTTTGTGCGTCGGTTATTATGGCTTTTTATTTGCCCTTTTTGGGGGGCTGAAAAAATAAGATTTTAGAAGAAAGAAAACATCGAATGGTTATATATATATATTTTTTTTACATGGAACTTAGTTAAAGGTCCCCCGCATCATTATTTTTAGGGTGAGAGGAGTAGGTAGGTGGTTAATTTTTTTTTTGGGGGGGAAGGGGTGAGTAGTGGTTTGGGGACCCCTAGTCACCTGAGAGGGGGGGTTAACATTTTTTTTAGGTCCCCCCTATTCTGATTTAGGGCCCCCACCCACCGCTCAGGGCTGGGGGCCCGGGGGGAGGACAATAGGTCCCCCCCATTATTTTACATTAGGGCCCCCACTTGCTGCTCAGGGGTGGGGGCGGGGGGGGCTCGTGAAGGGGGACCTTTTTTTTTTTTTAACAGTGAGCAGCCACAGGCTGCTCACTGTTGTAATAGACATGCCCCTACTCGCGATATAGCGAGTAGGGGCAGGGGCATAATTTACTAATACTAAGTAATCTTTACTTAGTATTAGTAAATTTGGCTGAAAGACCAATTTAGGTCTTTCAGCCTTTTAGTAGATAGCACCTTAATACCGTGGGAATTAGGGAGTTATCTTGTTATTCATTCCTGTCATTACACTGACTGGCCAAGAAACTTATATTTTATATAAATGTATGTCACTTGATTGTTGTAAGTGTTGCAAATGCTTATAGGTGAATCCTGGCTATGTTTGTATACTTTTTATTTAAAATGGCAATACGTGCTTCGGAACTTTGGCACTTTGACACTTCGGAACTCCGGCACTTCGACACTTCGGAAATTCGGTAATTTCAGAACTTCGGGACCTCGGCAATTCGGCACTTCGGCAATTCGGACATTCGGAAGTACCCAAATGTCTGAATTCGTCCGAATTCATATTCGTACCAAAACGAATTGCTAAGGGAAACATTGCATTTTTTCATCTGCCAACTTGATACCTAACCACTCAAATTTTGATTTATCCTAAATGCTATTTGACGTGGGTATCTCTCTTTTCAGCCTGAATCTGGATCTCTAGCAAGTTATCTGACTCATATAAATAGCCCCTGCAAGATCTGGAGAGACTTGAGATCTTCTATAATCCAGGTGATCCAAATGAGTAAAGATATAGGATCACAACTTGAGTCATAGCCTGAGTCACCCTAGCACAAGGAGTAGGCAACCTTCAGCACTCCAGATGTTGTGGACCAGGCCCGGACTGGCCATCGGGCACACCAGGCAAATGCCCCTGCAGGGCCAGCGCTATCCAAGCGCCGGCCCCGCTGTTTGCCATGACGGGCTGGTGGGGAGATCAAAGATCTCCCTCACCGGCCCACTTGAAGAGACATGCAGCTGAGGAGGGAGAGGAGGCCCCGGCAGAGCTCTATCTTGCAGCTCCGTCGGGTTCCTCTCGCGAGATCGGGAGCGTTGCCATGGCAACCCCCGATCTCACAAAAGTGAACTCTAGCCCGCAGGGATGATGTCAGAGTGCCGGTTCCCCCCCCCCCACACTCTCTCTCCCAGGTACCACTGTGCCATTTAATGCCTGCTTATTGTTTTTGTTTATTTACCCCCCAACCCCCAATCCCTTCTAACATGTATGCACAGCACTTTCACACACATCATCCACAGCACTCTCACACTCAGCACTCTCACACACAGCACTCTCACACACTTCTTTCACAGCACTCTCACACACATAATACACAGCACTCTCACACACATTATACACAGCACTATCACACAAATCACACTCAGCACTCTCACACACATCATACACAGCAATCTCACACACATCATACACAGCACCCACACACACAGCACTCTCACACACATCATACACAGCACTATCACACACAGCACTCTCACACACATCATACACAGCACTATCATACACAGCACTCTCACACACCATACACAGCACTATCACACACATCACGCTCAGCACTCTCACACACATCATACACAGCAATCTCACACACATCATACACAGCACCCACACACACAGCACTCTCACACACATCATACACAGCACCCACCGCACCCTCACACACATCACACCTCACACACAGCATCCATCACACACACATACTGCACCCCTCACATATACACTACACCCCTCACATACACTGAGAAGCCCCCGACACACTGCACCACACATATACACTTCCAAACATATTTATATAATATACATACACACACACACAGTGCACTCCTAACATACACACTCTGGATCCCCTATACACACACTAGATTCCTTGTAAGCAAACACATACTACACCCCTAAACACACACTCTCTACAAACACTACATCACCTATACACACACACACTATAGCCTGTATGCACACTCTTGCTACATCCCCTATACACACATTCTCTACAGCCCCTAGCCACATATGCATTACATTACACCACAAACACAACACGACTAAACCCGACCTTATTACACAATACCACACCACAATCAGCTCACTCTACACACACGCAATACCACAAGCAGGCTCCAAACGCATGCACAATACTCTTTCCTGGCATTTTTGTCTCCTGGTATCCATTTATAGAGACACCAGAGATAAGTTGTTATTAAATTTGCTTGCGCTGTGCAGAACAAATACAGGACTTTTTTCTCATGCTAGAGCTCTTCGGCAGAGCTCTGAGCATGGTCTGCCCTGGAAGAGCATTGAACCAACATGCTCACTTTGAGAGGGGGCGTGTTTGTCATTAGTGATGTCAAAACACACCCTCTCTGCCCGCCCCTTTCTTGTGGGCCGCTGTGATGAAAAAATGCCCAAGAAGAATTTTTTCCCCAGTCTGGACCTGTTGTGGACTACATTATCCATAATGCTTTTACACACATAATGCAGGTAAAGCTTCGGGGGAGGTGTTGTACAAAACTCCTGAAGTGCCAAAGGTTACATACTCCTGCACTAGCAACTGATTTGCTGTTTGTTTTCACACTATTTGAGCATTCTTCATATGTGTAATAAATTATGCTGCCACAGGAGGTCAGCATTGTATCACTGCACAGTTAATAATACCAGTAGATTTATTTTTTATTTTTTTTGCAAGCTTTCTTTTAGATATGTAAAAAACAAAAAATAGGAAAATCTCAAATGAGAAATCCCTCTTAGGTTTTTTTTACAAGAGGGATTTCTCATTTGAGATTTTTTCTATTTTTTGTTTTTTATATATCTAAAAGAAAGCTTGCAAAAAAAATAAAAAAATAAATCTACTGGTATTATTAACTGTGCAGTGATACAATGCTGACCTCCTGTGGCAGCATAATGTTTTTTACATTAGAATTAGGGTTCATGCCCAAAGTGGATGGTAACCACTCGTACTGACCACACCCGTTTGGATATTCTCCATATAGGGGGTTTCTTTTGATACTTTTACACTGACTTTTTTTAGATATAACTCCAATGGAAAAAATGCATCATTTAATGCATCTAAGTTTTCATTTGGGGTATCTTTACTAAACAGTGATTTTTATTTATTTTGTATTTGGGCAAATCAAACAATTAAGCAATCAAACCATTATATAATACAAATAAATTCAGTGGATTATTCAATAAATGGTAAATTGTGTTCAATTAAAAAACTATAGATAATATCTCTACCCTTCCAAACCACCTTCCCACTTTCTCCCTCTTCCTATATACTCCCAGCTTGCTTCATTCATAGGCCATTGTTTGTTTATCTGTCTGATATACGGTCTAAGTGCCTCTTAACCATTTCACTAATTAATTGTTATATTCTCCAACCAATTTTAAGATTTTCTGCCGTTGGTCTAAACCTCACCATTTTGATAATACAATTACATGAAAGGATATGTATTATATGCTTTTGTAAATGTATTATTTTACCGTAGATAAAAAAAATAATTAAAAAATAATTAAAAAATAATACACTTGTACTGAGATATGCCCACTCATAATAAAATAAAACAAAATGAAACAGAAAAGAAAAAGAAAACAGGAAACATATAAAGAAAACAGTGCACCTAATCAAAACATATAAGGTGGACAGCATGATTTGCATCAAGCAAAAAGATAAGTACAGGATAATTAACCCCCTCAGTCAGGCGCAATGTGAGTAAGAACAGGATCGGGCGCCTTGTGCATAATAGGCCACTTTTACAAAAACAAACTTTTTACTCAAATAAAAACATGTTTATTATTTTATTTGCTCTACAACATTGGCGAAAGCAATTTCTGAGCATTTATTACAATAAAAAGTAGCATGTTCCATACATAATGCACGTTTACACTTGCTGCACTCATATCTTGATAAGCAACGTCGTCCGCTATCCGTAGTGCATGTAATGCGCCTTCTCCTCTTGCTAGGCGTTTCCAAAGTTTCCTCTTTATCTTTTTCTAAATTTTTCACAATTACGAAATCGTTTCAGTTTTGGTTGAATATGCAGTGGAATGCCGATGTTTTTTTAACTTCGTCTTTGAAGTTCATCTAACGTAAGTTCGTGAGAAAGCTGCTTCAGAAATAGACGCCTCTTTATTGGTTTCAAATCATTTCCCAGATAAATTATCTGCGAATTTATGCCAGCAACATTCAACATGGTGAAGAATATATTCATAGGCCAACGTTTTATATTCCTTGCAACGCTGAATGTAGCACACATTTTGCCAACATTGTCTACTCCTCCCTTTGTGGAATTGTAAAATGTAATTATCGATGGTTTCTTTTTCTCGCCTGTTTCTGAATCAAGAGATTTATCGTGGTGAAAGCTGGACACAAGGATAACAGTTTTGTTCTTCTTCAGTACGTCTGATACTAATGTAGTACCGCAACTGAATCCAAAGCTACTTGAATACACTTCCCTAGATTTTGTTGTGACAAATTTAGGTGGCAACTCTCTTTTGTTTTTCTTTACTGTGCCAACGTAGGAAAGCTTAATCTCTTTCAGTTCTTCCACTAAATCCAGGGCTCTATAAGCTCCAGCCAAATATAATATACCTATGAACGCTTTTATTTCAATGTCATCAGTAAGTTTGGCATCTCGTTCGCGTCCATATTTATTTTTGATAATATTTATGTATTGGTTAGTATATTTTACAATGATATTCAGAATATCTCCAGTGAATAGGTATTTTCAACAGTCAACTGGATATTTCGATAACTTTGCGGGGACTATAACAGCTGGTAACTGCTTCAACAAATTATTTGGCGTGGCGCGATTTTTCTTGTTGGGAATATCTCAATACCATTTACTGGACTTGTCTTTTCCGAGAAAATATGAAGCGTTATCTGTGATGTCGTCATCGCTGAATTATTCATTGTTTTGTTCTGATTTAGAACTCTCAATGCGTGCTTCCATGTTATCTTCAGTCACGCTATCGTCGCTTTCATCTGAATCTTCAAAAATATTTTCATCATCTGATTCATCCTCTAGCATTTTCATCATATCCGCTACATCATTCGGATTATTAAAATGGAAAATTCTCTTTGAGTTGTCCATTTTTATTGCCGTATCTACAAAGAAATAACAAAAATAGCATCATCGGGCACAATGTGCCTGAGAGGAACATCGTGCCTCATTATGGAGTTGAACATTATAACATTGAAAAACAATCAGGTATGGCATTTATTTGCTTGAATTAATTAGAAAAATTACTTACCAATGTAATTCTAGACATATAATGGTTATACTGCAATCGGGCACAATGTGCCTAAGAGACACAAAGTGCTGCGACTCGCACACACGACGTTTAAATGCGTACTGCGTATTATAGGTCGCTGCAGAATGTAAAAAAAAACAAGCTATTGAGGCGGCAGGGCGGTAACGAGCGCTCGCTTTGGTAGGACAAAACAACAAACATTGGCTGTGCCTATTGGATCAGTTGCGCCTGACCGAGGGTTAAGAATAAACCTGGGTTGATAGAATGGAGCAATAACAACTGGTATGCTGACAAATACTAGACAATAAACTGAGCATATAGCTGTGATGGATCAAATGGACATAAAGGAATGGCATATAGTGAGCCATACACACACTGCACCCCCTTACACACTCTGCACCCCCAAACACCCCCACTGCAACCCCACAAACACACATGCACCCCTTTACACACACTGCAACCCTCACACACATATTGCACCACTCAAAGATTGCACCCCCTCACACCACACTGCTCAAACACACACACACTGCACCCCTAACACACATGCACCGCACACCCTCACACACACACTGGACCCCTCACTGCAGTCTGTGTATTTAGCAGCCCATAGTTGTGTGTGCTCAGCAGTATGTGTTTGCGTGTATGCAGCTGTTTGTGTGTATGTATTCAGCAGTCTGATTGTGTGTGTGTGTGTGTGTGTGTACTCAGCAGTCTGACTGTGTGTATTCGGTCATTTATGTGTGCACTCGGCACTCTGTCTATATTCAGAAAGCTCTGCGTGAATGTATTCAGCAGTCTGCGTGTATGTATTGTATGTATGTATTGCATTTGTTGGAGGCACCAAAAAATATAAGCTTAATTTTATTGATAATTTAGATTTTTATTCCTGTCAGTGGTTGTGTAGACAGGGTCAGGGGCGGGCTGGGCCGGGGGGCAGGGAGGCAATTGCCCCCCAGGCCGCCCTAAATTATTTTAGGACCGCCGCTGCAGGCGTGGCCGAGCTCCTCTCCCCTGTAGCGTGGCCGAGCTCCTCTCCGGTCCGCGGTGCCTACCGGAGTGATAGGAAGGTGCACACTGAGTGTGCACTTCCTGTCAGTCCGGCCGGTTACAGGAAACAGAAACTCCTGTTCCGCAAGGAGTTTCTGTTTCCTGTAACAGGCCGGACTGACAGGAAGTGCACACTAAGTGTGCACCTTCCTATCACTCCGGCCGGGCACCGCGGACTGGAGAGGAGCTCGGCCACGCTACAGGGGAGGGGGTAAGAAGAAGGAGGGGGGAGTAAGGGGAGGGGGGGAGTAAGAAGAGGGGAGATACAAAAAAGAGGGGGAGGGGGTAAGAAGAGGGGGAGGGAGAGTAAGAAGAGGGGGAGGGGGAGTAAGAAGAGGGGAGGGGGAAATGAGAAGAGGGGGAGAGGGAGTAAGAAGAGGGGAGGGGGGTAAGAAGGGGGGGGGAGTAAGAGGGGAGGGGGGAATAAGAAGAGGGGAGATAAGAAAATAGGGGGGTAAGAAGAGGGAGAGTAAGACGAGGGTGAGGAGGGAGTAAGAAGAGGGTGAGGGGGGAGGAAGAAGAGGGGGGGAATAAGAAGAGGGGAGATAAGAAGAAGAGGGGGAGTAAGAAGAGGGGGAGAGGGGAGTAAGAAGGAGGGGAGATAAGAAAAAGAGGGGGATAAGAAGAAGAAGGGATGAGTAAGAAAAAGAGGGGGGAGTAAGAAGAAGAAGGGGTAAGAAGAAGAGTGGGGGTAAGAAGAAGAGGGGGGTAAGAAGAAGAGGGGAGAAGTAAGAAGAAGGGGGGTAAAAAGAAGGGGGTAAGAAGAAGAGGGAGTAAGAAGAAGAAGGGGTAAGAAGAAGAGTGGGGGTAAGAAGAAGAGGGGGGTAAGAAGAAGAGGGGAGAAGTAAGAAGAAGGGGGTAAAAAGAAGGGGGTAAGAAGAAGAGGGAGTAAGAAGAAGAAGGGGGAGTAAGAAGAAGTAGGAGGGTTAAGAAGAAGAAGGGGGAGTAAGAAGAAGTAGGAGGGTTAAGAAGAAGAAGGGGGAGTAAGAAGAACACAGGGAGGAGGGGGGAAAGAAGAACACAGGGGGGGTGAGGAGAACACATAGAGAGGAAGGAGTGAGAAGAACACAGGGAGGGTGGAGGGGGGATGAGAAGAGCACACACACACACAATGCATCCCTATACATACACAGAAACACACAATGCATCCCTATACATACACAGAAACACAACATGCTTCCCTTACACACAGAGAAACACACAATGCATCCATTACACACACACACACACACAATGCAACCCTTACACACAGACAATGCATCCTTTGCACACATACACAGAAATAGACAATGCAAACCCTTACACACACATGCAAACACACACGCTGCTTTTCTTACATACAGACAGAAACACAATGCATCTCTTACACTCAATGCACACACATACAGACACACACCTTGCATCCTTTATGCATACAAACACAGATTCGCACAATGCATCCCTTACACACAACTAGAAACACACAATACATCCCTTATACACAAATACACACTGCTTCCACTACACACAAACACACTGCATCACCTACACAAACTGGTATCCCTATACACTACATACCATAAGCACACATATTAGATCCTCTTCAATAACACATAACACATCCCCTACACACTCCACTCCCTGTAAGCGAACTCATGAGTGGGTGGAACATATAAGTGGACTTATGAGTGGGCCTTATGGGCATACTCACCGTCAGGCCCTGGGGCCCATACCTTGAGCTGAGTAAGGGGCCCCCAAAAAATGGAGCTGCTTCCAATTCTCCCAGAACATTGCATTTTGTGACCACAGTTGCAAACAGCCTCCAGAGATCCTGTTCTACACCAGACCAGTGGAGCCAAACTGCAGCCCATCATCATCCTCATCTGGTTGTAAGTAGGCAATCTAGTATATTATTAGTGACACAAATCTATAATTTACCTCACATTAAAGGGACGTTATAGCTTAATGAAGTGGTTCTGGTGTCTATAGCTGGTCCCTGCAGGCTTTTTAATGTGAACACACACTGTGTGCAGCACTGGCGTTAGTTCATATGGCAGATCATATGGGTGGGGCATTGTGATGTCACATGGGGGGCGGCAAATTTTTATTTTGTCTAGGGCGGCAAAAATCCTTGCACCGGCTCTGATCCTGGGCAGGTGCACCAGTCTACTGATTGCACTCTCCTCCTGCCCAGACCCGTCTTTACCGCAGTGCAAATGCCCTCTGCCCCTAATTTACAGTGGCTCACACTCACAACAAGCAGTGCCTGGAGCCCTTTGCAGAGACGGGAACAAAGAGGTTCTGCGGCAGCTGTCCGTCCTGCAAGCATTACATTAAACAGCTGTTCTCCATGCAGCCACAGGTGGCGCTGTGCTGGGAGAATGTGATTACTCTTCACTTCCTCTCAGCCTACAGAGCAGCACATGGGGGAGAGAGAGGAGGAGGCATGATTTAATCTTACAATAAATCCTCTAAGCAAACCTTTATAAATTTGGGGGATCAGCTCTGTTTCCACAGTTTATTGCTGTTTACTCTGATGTCTGTATTAATATTGAGGGATGTCTAAGTAGTAATGTCAGTGTGTGTCAGCAGGGCCAGCCGTTAGGGTGGGCAAGCTGTGCGTTCACGCAGGGTGCCATGACAACAGAGGCGCCCGGCGGCCAACACAGCTCACAAGTTGGGTACACCAGCATATTTAATTTAAACGATTCACTGGTGGTCCACTGGTGCGCACCAGCAGTAGGTGCAGTCAGATCATATCCTCTCCCTCGTGGTTCCGGCGCTCAGTTAGTGAGTCAGAGCACAGGCTCAGAGATTCTCAGCCTGCGCTCTGACAACATTGAAAGTCAGAGCCGCGAAGGAGCGGGTATGGCAAAGAGCTACTGATTAGCATAACATCAATATCCGTTATAAAACCAGGAAAAGGTGGGCATGGATGGTGAACTGGCTTGGTGGTGCAATGGGCCACTTGACTGGTTTTGCCCCCCAGGCCTAAGGCTGACAGCCCTCCCCTCCCCTGGACAGGGTCACAGTTCACTGCTTTGCTCAGGGTCCTTTAATGCTGTCAAGATGGCACTGACTATACACACAATCAGACACTACACACAAACCCACAACACTCACAGCAAAGAGCCCGAGCTCTAGGAGCGGTCCTCAATATGGCATTCTGACTAGTGTTCTGGCCAACCTTAATCTGGCTCTTTACCTAGCTGTAATCTTTGTGTGCCTAATTTTGGAGCAAAATGTTTTGAACCATTCTACATGCAAACACTGCATCCTCTGCCTTGCTTCCATTAATCTAAAATACTTACTTACTGCTGGTTTGTGAGGTCCCAGCTCTTTAAACCCACCATATCTGTAGCTACGTTCTGTTTCTTCGTCCAGTGGTACAAAGCATCAGGAATCCTAGCACTGGCTTCTCATGTGATTCAGCAAATAGCTCTCATGAGTAGAAAGCTAAAATGATTAAAGAACTTCAGGTGCCAGAATTTCCCCCCTCTAGACAGAACTGAAACTGTTCACAGAGAACATTGAAATCTGTGAATCCCTTGCACACGTTGTAAAGATAAACTGGCAGTTTGACAGATATACCGTTTATTTCTCTATTGCTGACATTTATATATGTATGAATCCATCTCATTTAAAGTGTGAGGATTTCTTGCAAATTGGCTTAAAATGAGACTCTTACTGAACTTCTATTATTTTGGATTTACCGTTTTTGCACTTTTTAAAAAAAAAAATATTTATGTTCAAGCAAAAAATAATAATAAAAAAGTATAACTTAAAAAATATGTGAAAGGCAGTACAATTTGGCATTTTTACTGTGAAACATTGTGAGGGAATAATGAAGTTAAAATAAGATGGAGTGATAAGAAATGAATAAGGCAACTTCTATCACCAAGGATGGGGGTAAATGCAGCTAACCAGCACTCCGCTAGGCCATGCCAAAATGCAAATAGAATTGTAGAAAACTCTTTGTTTCCAGCAAATATCAAAAGTAACAGTTTACATTAAGATTCAAAATCTCCACTATCACAGAGACAATTTAGCCCTGGCCAGCAGAAATTTAAATCTGATAAGCGTGCCACAAACTCTCCAGGCTGACAATGGCAGGTAACTTTTAAGACCTGGCTAGTAGGATCTTTAAGCTCTGATTTATTTAGATAATGCAAAGATCAAGGGATTGAAAGGAACATGACTTCCAAAATTATATTTTTACAAATATTGTGTGCCATTTGAGCACAGTTTACATACTGTATTCTTCTAAACTGATACAAATGGAAGACTTCATAGTACTTTATCATGTACCCACACAGTCGGAGGAGTCAAAGTCCCCACCTACACCTGTTTTCCATGCTGAAATATAGGAAATATTATGAACAAGAAAGATTAAGTCATTGTGGTAAAAGTCCTGATGTTATAATATCTCCAAAAAGTAATTAGTGCTAATGTGGAGGAACAGATTAGGGGCTACTGGTTAAAGCTTTGAATGTGGTATAAGTGTAGGGAAAATATTACTTCTTCCCAAACAAAATCCTATTTTGCAGATACTACCATTTAATAATAATAATGTTGCCTATACATATGCCAATATAATTGAATATCTGCATCCACCAATTTGGCAAAATATATTTAGTTTTATCTGCAGGATAGGTCCTATTCCTGGGAATATTTGTCATTGTGATTGTATGTTTCTAAATTACATTTTAAGAAAAAAAAGGTGATCCCAGAGTTTCAGGAGATTAATAACAGAGGCAGGGGACTTAGTGTTATGGTGGCCATAAACATTCTATCCACTACAATCCAAATCCAAATTAAATAAATTTTGTTTAAATTAATAGCATGCCTGCTTTGAATATTACTTTACCTGAAGTGACAGTACCCCTTTCAACCAAGCCGCTAATTCCTCTGCTAATAAACAAGAGGATAGTGTAAAAAATGAACCCTTACTTTATGGGGTTAAAACAGAAATGCTTAGGAAGCATAACCATATATAATGGTATTGTACTCACATGAAATAATACTATTTTCTATTATATATGTTCTAAACACTAAGCCTTCGGTTTGCGTCGCTGATACTCGCCCTTTGTTCCCATGGAAGGGAAGAATTGCTTTGCACACCGGGGTGTGGCTTTCATTTTGGTAATGTCTCCTTAGAGATTATAGGACTTGAGAACGAAGCATCATAGTCTGCCTAAGCTTTGAGAACATTGTCTGAAACAGGATTATGTAATCCAGTCATGACAACAATTTTCCCACAAAAGGAAAACTATCCAGGATTACCTTTTCACTACAAAACTAATTGTAAAGTTTTTTTTTTGTTTGTTTTTTTAAAGCAACAAAACTGTCCCCTTGGTTGTGGATTCTCTGAGGCGTTCTGTCCATAGAGGTCATGAAGTATACATTAATTATGAATATCTCATTTTGTTCTAATGTAGGTTTAATATTAAAATAAACTCCTTGTTAATGGCATTATGTTTATATGCTGTTTAGCAGATGAATACCAGATAACGCTAGCTTATTAAATTGTAGATTGCGTAGTGTCCAGGAAAAATTCCACCATTATTTTCAACTATTCATCTTCAAATTAATGTTTATTTGTAGAGTCCCTAGCAGGTCTGCTCAGCAATTTTTAACACAAAGTAATAGACCGGTACACAGTCCCTTTGATGTGCAAGAGCACAACATGGTAATTAAGTGAGCTTTGAAAGATGTTGGGCTCATTAACGGTTTAATCTTTTGTAAATGTGCATGTTCGTTTGCTGTGGTGATCAGACTTTAAACAACCTGAGAAATGGCATTAAAATAGCACACAGAATATAAGCTCATTTCAAAGTGGTTGAAACGAGGGGCATAAAAAGTCTCACATTTGTTACCGCAAAAAATATTCAAAGGCTGCCAAAGGATAGGGCAGAGTGATAGGCTGCCAAAGGAGAGAATGAAGACTGAAAATACACATTTTATTTATTATTATTTTATTTATTTCACACACACACACAAGGTCTGTCCAGAAAAAGTTCAGCCATTGTTAATATAACGAGAATGGTTTGCACAACATTGATGGTACCTGGCAGACCAGAAGAGTGGACTGGAATGCGCTTGCGCATGCTTGAACAATGACAGCTTCACTGTACTAGTCAGTGGGGGGGGGGCGCTAGATGCCATTAAGTGAGCATGGTTACTGTGGGCCCATTGCATTCAAAATGACTGAGCGAGTAGAGCAGTGAATCTGCATCACATTTTGCATTGAACTTGAACATCCCTCCGCAGAAACTATTCGAATGATTCAGAAGGTTTTTTGGGACGATGTTCAGCACAAACAAAAGTGTGACACCAACTCTTCAAAGATAATTGAGAATTATTGATAAAAAAATAAAATTAGAAGGAAAGAAGAAGAGGTACTTACAAAGTAGGAGCAAAATAGTTATTTTTCTGCTCGATCCCAATCGCATTGAGGTATAATCCCCACCAAGGATATTGCTGTAGTGGTCCTCTTTTTTTTTAAAATTCTTTATTTAGGTCGTGACAGATACCAACAGACATCATTTATACATTGTTTCGGTTTGCTCAGAAACCAACGTTTGCATGAGATGGTTAGTCGTCGTTTTTACAATTGCGGGGCTTACGCAGAAGCCAACATTAGTGTGTTGAGGTCGGTTCGTGTGTTGCAGAACAAACATGTTCATGGTCTGTCGCTTTTTTTTTTTTTATAACAATCAAGTACATGTTACAGGACGTGTGAGAAGCAAAGAAAAAAAAATAAGAAAGATAGATAAAGGGAAAAAAGAAAAGAGCACGTTTCTCTCCTAGTTTGGCTTTGTGGGTAGAGGACAGGCCTAGTTCCTTGGCTACGGGGTTAGCTGTGTGGTAGTGCTGTTGGGCCACTGTTACTATGTGCCGTGAGCTTTTGGGCTTGTGGACTGGAACGTCTCTATCCCCGAGTCGGTTTGGGCCTGGTTCCCGTGGTAGGAGGCATTCTTATCACAAGTGGAGGCACATACACGGTTTCAAAGAGGAGGGGGAAGGAGAGACTAAGTTGAGGAAGGAAGGGGTTGTGTTCGTTATACAGATGTATGGGCTCCGCTGCCGGGGGGGGGAGGGGGGGTGGCGGTGTGTTGGTGCGGGTCCTAAGGAGGTAATGTATTTCTCCCAGGGTTCCCACACCCTGAGGAAGCGTGGGTATGTATCCCGTACCTGAGCTGTCAGCTTGTCCATAAGGCAGGCTTCTTTGATGTTGTGTATTACCGTGTCTACGTGTGGAGTGTCTACCTGGAGCCACATCAGCGCAAGGGCACGTCTGGCAGCCAGGTTTATTTTGTTTAGGAGCTTTGTTTCTCTGTTGGTTAAGTTATCCATTGGTTTGGCTATTAGGAAAGTCCAGGGGTCTGGTCGGATTGTTTTTTTAAGAATCGCTGTCAAGAGTCTGGCTACGCCTTCCCAGTATCGTGTGGCTTTAGGGCATGTCCACCACATGTGCAGGTATGTACCCTTCTCCCCACAACCCCTCCAGCATGTATCTCAGGGAGTTGTTCTTGGTGGATGATGCATACTGAGGATTTGGCCGCTGCTTCCCATATATCCTGCCATTCTCCGCTCTCTAATGTCTGTTGGAGTTCAGCTTCCCATTGCAATATGTAAGAGGGTGTCTGGGATTCTTTTGTAGGTGCACTTAATTGTATGTAGAAGCGAGTGATGATGCCGGTACGTGGTCCGTCTGTCATACAAAGTGTTTCATAGAACGTGGGTTTAAGTCTAGCCGCCTCTACTATGTTAGGTGTTCTAGCAAAGTCCCTTAGTTGGAGATATCGAAAAAGTAGTCTTTGGTGGCAAGCGGGGCCAAGGTTTTTAAGTTTTCAAATGTGCGGAATGCTTCCGCCTGAAATAGATGGTAAAAGCGTTGGACTCCCGTGTCTTCCAGACCTCGAAAATCTCTCGGGGACGCCATACCTTATTACGAAGGTATGGCATTAGGGGTGATGTGGGGTGTGTAAGCGCATACTTGTGTGCCAAGGCATTCCAAATCCTTATGGAGTTTAGGATGGCCAGGCAGGTGGTGCGTAGTCCGGGACGATCAACCCTAGGTACCCATATCCAGAATTGAGGCAAGTCAGTGCTCATAAGGAGTGTTTCTATGTCAACCCACCTGTGTATGTCTGGTGGTGAGTGCCATTCTATTATTTGAGCTAGGTGAGCTGAGAGATAATATAAGTGGAGGTTAGGGAGTCTGAGACCCCCCCTGCTCTTCGGTGTGTATAATGTGTGCCTTGCTACTATGTGTCTCTTTCCGTCCCAGATAAAGTTATCTATCGCGGTTTGTAGCGTTTTGAGATTGTTTTTAGTTACTGTTACCGGTAATGCCTGAAAGAGGAACAGTAGGCACGGGAGGAGATTCATTTTAATAGTGTGCAGTCTTCCCAGCCATGAGATGGGTTTTTCATGCCACCTGTCTAGATCCTTCCGTAGAGTGTTTAGTAGCCTGTGGTGGTTTTCTGTGTACAGGTCTGAATAATTTAGTGTGAGTTTGACTCCCAAGTATTTGATGGCTTGTGTGTTGATTGTTAGGTCGGTCGCGCGTCGCAGCCACTGGACTTCTTCATCAGAGAGACCCAATGGCATGCCAACCGACTTATTTATATTTATTTTTTTATCCTGATACTTGTTGATACGTGTGTAGGATGCGGAGGGCGTGTGGGATTGACTTTTTAGGGTCCGTGATGGTGAGCAGGACGTCGTCCGCGTATGCCGATATTTTACATTTTTCTGACGCAATCTTTATGCCCCCTATATCTTTATGCCCCTCCGCTCTGATCAGGTGTAGTAAGGGTTCCAAAGCCAATATGAACAGAAGGGGGGACAGGGGGCATCCTTGAATGGTGCCGTTTTTAAGGTCGAAAGGTAGCGGACGGGCCCCAGGGAGTAGTATCTGGTCTCATGGGGCGGCGTATAGTGCTCGGGTCGCCTTAACAAACATGGGGGGGAGTTGCATCTGAAGTCAGTGATCTGTGCCATGTATGTACCATTGTCTGTCGTGAGTGTGGGGGAGTGGTTATAGATCTGGGCAAAGAACTTTGTGAATTCCTTAGTGATGTCAGTGGGGTTATTGAGAATATTTCCCTGTGTGTCTTTAATGGCTGTGCTGTTCGTCACTGTACGTTTGGGTCTGAGGGCCCTTGCTAGTAACGGATCTATTTTATTGGATTTTTCATAGAATAGATGTTTTGTTCGGATCATATCCCTACTCACATCGTCTAGCATGAGTTCTCTGAGTTGTCGTCTGATGTCGGTCAGTTCCCTAGCCCTGTTTGGGGTTGCTTGCTGTTTATTTTGCATTTCAGTCTTACGTAATAGTTTTTGGAGTTCTGAGAGCTTTTTTGTTTTTTGTTTTTTTAGATATGTGGCCGTTTTGATTAATAGCCCCCTGATCACGGGTTTGTGGGCAGCCCATAGCGTTGTGTGTGATATGTCCGGGGAGCAGTTTTCCTGAAAGTAACGGGTCATTTCCTGTTGTATGGCTGCTTTTGTTTGGGGGTCTTTGAGTAGTGATGCATTTAGTCTCCATTTCCATGGGGCGTGTGGGCCTGGTATTCTGAGTGTAATTGCAATATCAGCGTGGTCGGACCAAGAGATGAGGTTTATCTCAGAGGTTTTGATCCAGGGCATGGCTATTTGGTTGATAAGGAACATGTCTATTCGGGAGTAGGTGGCGTGAACTGCCGAATAGAAAGTGTAGTCCCGCATGCTCGGGTGATGGATCCTCCAGGGATCTAGTAAGCCTGTGTGGCTAATAAAGGTGTTCAAAAGTCTGTCCTGTCCCCCTCTATTCTGTGACCTAGGGAGGTGAAGACCTGCTCCGCGGTACGTAGCTGGGCACAGTGTTGCGTTTAGGTCTCCCCCTAGAATTAAGATCCCTCTGGGGAGCTGCAGTATCAGTGACTCTAGTTCTGCCCAGAATTCTTTACAGGGGGCGTTGGGGGCATATACATTAATCAGGTGATATGTGTTAGCGTGGAGCGTACCCGTCAGGACCACTTACCGACCCTCTTTGTCACTGTGTGCCTTAGTGATGTTTATTGGGCAGTTTTTATGTACAAGTATGTCGACACCATTTCTCTTACACAGTGCCCGGGAAGTAAATGCCCTAGTGTAGAGGTGGTTTGTAAGCTGTGTCTTAGCCGTGCGTGGTAAGTGGGTTTCCTGAATGTAGGCTATGTCTGTTTTCTGCCGCCTAAGTTCACGGAAGAGGAGTGTCCGTTTGTTTGAGCTATTGAGCCCATTGACATTGAGTGAAGTAAGTTTTAGTTCCATCGTGACAGTGTCGTGCGGCGTGTTTGCTTACCTGACCTGTCAGGCGCAGTGTGTTCGCCTAGCCTGGGAATGTGAGTCAGGTGGAGTTGTGGCCCCCGGCAGCAGGTCCGGTAGAGTGTAGCGGGGAGAGGGGGGGAAGGGGTAGTGGGGAGGGCAAGTATAAGAGAAAGGGTGGGGGAAAGCGGCCTTACGGTATGTACAGCTAGGCAGATAGAGGGAAGCGGGAAGAACACCCCTTAGTATCGTGTGTGTCTTGCTTTTTTGTAATAAGCCAATAAGAGTTCTCTGTTCCCTTTAAGATAATACAGATCAAACAACAATCAAACAAGAAAAATAATAACGTAAAAAGTAGTTGTACAATGTCAAACAAGTACAAGTTAATAGTTCTAAACAATACGGTATATGTTCCAGGTCTTATGGTTTGCCGGGAGTTCTGGGGGTGGGCATCCACCGCGCTGAGGGAATCACCTCTAGCGGGGGGGAGACTCAGCCGCAGAGCACCCCGGCAACGCTCAAGTGGGACAGCAATATAATCCCGATCCATCTGGGTATGCGGGGGGGGGGAGAGAGGAGCCGCTCGGCCCGTTCCCTGGAGCTGGTCGGCGTGTCAATGGGAAGGGATGCAGTTATAGTTGGGTCGGTAAGTCTAGCGCTGGGGGCAATTCCCCCTGGTGTCAACCAGTTGTATGTAACTCAGTGGGCTTAGGGTGGGGCCTATCCATGCAGTAATAGTACCACAGGGTTGTGCTTGGTCCTTTTAAGCTTGTAACTGGGACAGGGCTGGCTGCGTTTGCGTTTAACTGATAAGAGGCCGCGGGGGTCTAAGTGGTTCCAGACCGTGGGGTAGCTCCGATATCTGGGTGTATGTCGGGGCTGTCGCTCAGCAGGCCCAGTGCCATGCTTTTTTTATTTTTTATTTTGGTTTGGGGGTGAGGCACAAGACCCAGGACCATCTCCCGGGCCGTCCACTCGCCCCATGCCACGCACGGGACCCGGCATGGTGCCAAACAGTAAGTAGCTCCTGACATGCGGAAGGTGGACTAATCCTCATCCACTACTCCCCCCACTCCCCTGAGTCCCGTGCCCCCCCCAGTACAGAGCGTTACTGAGCAGATTTTGGCTTCCCCCTAGTCTGCGGTCAATTTACTCTCGTGAAGACACACCATAGTAAAACACTGCATTCCCCGGCCCCTCCGCCCTCCAACCCCGAACCTCATTTAGTAACTCGGCATCAATCAGGATGACTTTCTTGACCTAGTGCCCTGCCCTCAAACAAAACATTAAGGAGATGCAGTCCATTAATAGTGCTAATCATGCCTAAACTTATATTCCCCTAAAGGGTTAAACAATGGGTGATAACTTGCGTAAGGGTCGTTTTCCAGGCCGTCGAGGCATTGGTGTTGCAGGCTCAATCTCGCCTTAGTCAGCGTGCCTCTTCGGTCTCAGCAATCATGGAGAGAGAGTCTCAGCACAAGAGGATGGGGCCTGAAAGTCCACAGGCAGATCAATGCCCAGGTCCGTGAGGAAGGTATGTATGTCCGTTGATGGGAGAAGGACTGTCTGTTTCGGGCCGTTGAAAATGAGGAAAGGGATATCCCCATGCAAAACGTAGCCCGTTGTTCCTCAGTAGGTCTGTGACAGGTTTCCACTCCTTTCTCCGAAGGAGGGTGGCTGGTGCAATGTCCTGGTAAATCTGGATGACGATCCCTTCGTGTTCGTAGGCCTTGACTCTGCTATGTCGTAGTATGGCCTCTTTGGTCTTGAAATAGTGTAGCCGCATAATGACATCTCTGGGGTGGCTGTTCTTTGACCCTCTGGCTCACAGAGCTCTGTGAACTTGGTCCACCACCCAGAGGTGGTCGGGTATATCAGGTAAGCTTTGTTTAAAGCAGTCAACCAGGGTCTTCTCGAGGTCTGCCTCCTAAATTGATTCCGGCAGGCCTCGAACGCGCAGGTTGTTCCATCTTGACTTGTTGGAGACGTCTTTCAGTTCTAGCTCCAGGTCAGTCATTCTTGTTAGGAGTTTATTTGTGAGGGTTGCTGCTGCATTGTAGGCTTTGACCACAGTGGCCAGTTGTTGCTCGACGCGGGTTGTGCGGGCCCCGATCGCGGCTATTTCAGCTTTGACTTCAGCGGCTGTACGTTTAATTTCTTCAGCTAGCTAGCCCTTTACCTCACCAAGGACTGTAGGATGGCACTTGAAGATGCCTCAGAGGAGGGGTCCCTTGTCCTGAATAGGTCTGAGAGGTCATTGGTGTTCAGGCTTGCGACAGTGGGCGCACCACGTGCTGCAGGCCTCTGTGCTGCGAGCATGTCCGCGACGGACGGAGCTTCTTTAAGGCTCTTTTTGGCCGGTCTGCGGTTGGACATCCGATCCCCTTGTCCGGTAATGATAGTGGGGTATTCAGGGCAAGGTGTGTGGTCCCCAAGTCGGGATAATAGCGGGTTGCAGTGCTTTTTTGAGCGCCGGGGTGCGGAGCACTAACTCTATGCGGCCATCTTCATTGGCGGTCAAATCACGCCCCCTCTGTAGTGGTCCTCTTAAAAATGTTCTAAAAATGTACAGGAGGGTCCAGAGTTGGTAAAATATGTAAATTTTATTAGAAATCTAATAATATATTGAAATACACTAAAGAGTTTCTCCAAATAGCAGGCTTGGGGTTGAGCAAAATAAACTTTTTTTTATCCATCTTTGTAATTGCCTCTTATTTTATTTTCTTCTAATTTTGGTTTTTATCAGGTAGCCCTATTTGCGACTTTATTCTTTACATATTCGTCTACAATGGTTATCTGCCGCTTCCAAGTCTGGACACTCACACACTACTCCTGAGATCAGACCAAGACATACCATCTGCCAAGGCCCCACTAGACCAACATATCCTTAGGCGGAGATTGTATTGCTCATGCAGTATCGCCTGGAGCTGATCTATTGCTCAAAGAAAACATAAGTGTTTTTATACTTTTTTTACCGACTGTCAGAAGATACTACACTATATTGTGTTTCTCTGTCCTCTTCTTTTACATATCTACTAGCCACCACCTGGACTTGAGAACACCCACAAGGCGCTGCTACCTTTTAACCATACTGAACTATATCTCTGTATACCCGTGTCTATGTGCTTCTGTACGACTATATGTCTGTGTTTGTATGACATTGTACTTGTATGTGTAAAATGTATGCCTGTATGACTGGGTAAGTTTGATTGTGTGCATTTTATGACTGTGTCTGCATATCGTTGTGACTATGTGCATGAATAACTTTTATCTGTGTGTCTGTATGGTTGTGTGTCTGGTTGTGTCTATGTGTATGTATGACGATTTGTTTGATTATGTGCCTTTTACTACTGTGTGCCTGTATGTTTTTTGTTTTTGTGCATGTATATCTATGTCTATCTTGGAGAAAGAGAGACAGAAAGAGACTTGGGGTGGCAAAGACACACAGAAAGGGGTTGGGAGAAGTAAGACACAGAAAGGGGATCGGGAAAGATACACAATGGGTGGGTTTGTAAGAGATACACAAGGGGGTGTAAGACAAACTAAAGGGGAGATAAAATACAGGAGGTTTAGGACACAAAGGGGCAAAAGGGGTAAGACATTAAAGAGAGGGGATTTGAAACACTAAAGGGACACAGAGGTGAAGATGCATTTTTGGGGGGCAGGGGAGGATGGCAAAATACATATTTGCTGGATTTTAAAAATTATTCAGGTTATGTGACTGGTTTTAGGATATTTTCTGTAAAGGGTTATATTAATATTTTTAAAATTATGTCTAGATATAATAATATCACTTAAATATAGAATGTACTAAACTTGAAATATTTAGATCTTGAAAGATCCAGGAGTTGGCAAACTTTTCTGGAGATTAGAAACTGGACATAGAAAGCAATTATTGTGTTTTGTAAGCTCAAGGAATGAGGTTTACATACGTTCCATCATTTCAAATGGACAAAGATGGACACTTTCATTTTAGGGATGTGAGTGGGGTTGTGGTCAGGGCCAACCTGCCTGAGAAAATGTAGGCAACTTTCTAATAAAAATGTATGTAACTAAAATTTTATTTAGAACAAAAACAATGTATCTTACTCACACAGACTGATTTCTAAACACATTATTATATTTTAGATATAATTAGAATTATTGCTTTGGAGCTCTTTTATATACTCAAACACATCAACACTATGGAGCTCCTAGAAAAGAGGGATAGAAGATAGAAAAGAAGGGACAGAGTGATTTGAGCCAAAATAGGGTAAGTCTCTCTTAAATAGCAACATTTGGTAGGTATGGGTTCATTAGGATTCATGGAAACCCTATCAAGTTCCATGTCAGATTAATGTATTCAGTATATTCTGAATTCCATTGAAGAGGTTGGCCACCTTCAGGGTTCTTTACATATTTTGCAAAGATGTCTGTAGGTGACATTCCTGATTAGGGTGCAGAGGCCCAGGGTTATAGAAGAAGATAAATATACTTCCCTTAAGCTATCTCATGCAGGTGCTGCCATAAACCTCTACTACAGCTAGTTCTTTCAGCTTCTAGCACATTATCCACTAACATCAGTGTTGTACACTCATGGATGTGCAAGAGTAGAACCCGGAGGATACCAAGAGAACCTCCCTAGACAGAGTCTCTATAAGACCAATCCAAAGCCTGATTCCTACAGCTGTTGCTAGCTCTGTAGCTGGGGAATTGACAAACATTAATGGCAGGAGTTCTGTCTTGTCAAGTTTTGTCAAATTGGGCATTTACCATAAGACAAAGTAGACCCAATGAAATTCCAGTGCAATGATGAGATTTAATTTTTATGAAATTTTCAGAAATATTTTTTTGTTGACAGGGCAGCTTTCAGGATAATTTGGTAAACCATGAATTGAGGAGAACCATTTGTAAAACTGATGTTAGGCCAAAATCCTCAAGTAATATAAATGTTCTAGTATACATCCAAAGATGTTTTGTCTTAAAAATGTGAAGTAAAGAAAAAAAAAACAAAAATAAATAACTTTCAAAAGTTGTCATTTATTTACATTTCAAGTCAATCACATGCAAAACATTTTTTTATGAATATTGTGGTTAGCAAAACACAGTTTAATAGCAATTAAATATACAAAAATATAGCTTACAAAAACAGTGAGTTTTTCTTAAAAAATATTCTTCTGCTGCAGAATTTGTTTTATTTTTTTTTAGTGTACAAACACGTTTATGAAACCAATAACCTGAGGTCTCACAAACAAACAATCTGAGATTAAATATAAGTAAAGGAAAAGGCAGAAGTAGGCCTCAGCACTACACACAAGAGCTTTCAAGAAAACAGAGAGAAAAAGTTATTCATTGTTATGTTTTGTGTACATTTCCAATATCGGAGACTCAAACAAAATGGAATAATTAATAGGATCAGACATATTTTTAATCCTATACATTTACTTTAGTACTTATATGCATAAACAAATATCAGCTAACAAAGTTTTTGCAGCCATTGCTTGTTGTCAAGTGTCGTTTCAGTCGGCCATTTTGTAGTCAGTAATGCGTTTGATTGGTAGAACATGGGTAGGTAATCTGAAGGGACATTTTAAGGCCAATTGGAAAAAAGTGTGTTATTTGTATTCTCTTAAGGTTAACAATAAAACTGTGAATAACTTAATATTATTAACATGTAACTTTCCTTAAAGGAATTTAGTTTTTTGCTTTTAATACCTTCTCAGTTGTGCTTCTACCAAAAACCAATGCAAGTTTCGTTATTGTGACGGTCCCATTGGTAATTATACAGTAGGTAATCACTCAAACAGTATCAGTGCCTTTATGAAGTTGCTTCCTTACAGAATAGTTTGTGGCGGACTGACAACCAAATTAAATATGTTGCTTAATATAGTCTAGCTAGGAAAATAGGGAATCTCTTTTTTTTAAACTTTTTTTTGTAACGTATCTTTTACATTTCAGATGTCAACTCACCACAATGCTTTGTTCAGGGAATAAACATTGTAAAGGGTCAACAAGAAACTGCATCCTGCTGTGGCCTCAGGTGGCTGGCTGAGTCTTCATACTACGTATGAATTATGATGCCAGTGGTTTCTCTGTCAATCTCATAGTATTTCAAACAAGTCTTGTTAGAGAACAGTTTATGATTAGGTGAAATCGTGTGAAAAGAAAAAAAACAATTATGATGATAATACATTCCACCCAATTCATTTGTTTAGTCTCCAGTGACAAATCTACAATCTCAAACTGGAGGGCAAAAACAAAGGAGAATAACAGAATTCTTTAATAATTAGGATATTTATAAGTTCATTAGAAAAGCCTATAATACTACAGTTAGCGTTACCCAAAATAGCCAGACAATGGAAACCAAGCTACTGAGAACAAGTAGGCACTTACTACAAACAAGACTAAATAGACTTTTTTTAACCCTTTAAGGGATGCAAAAATCAAAATTAGAGCCCATGGCTGAACAAGTGAAACATTTACACAAACAACATATTTGGCCAGAATAGAGTGCATCTACATGTGCTCACATTTGGTAGCAGTATGAAAAGTCAGGACAAGTCAGAGTTAAAAATGTACTGTGTTTGTATTAGAATAAAGGTCAATTAATCTCGAAAGTATTCATTTCATGGGAGAAAAATAAGGGGCTACTTCAAAGACACTTCTTAAAAATTTCACTCATTATCACATCCTTGTATTTTTGCTAAATTTCCTAGATGACTTCAACAACAACATTGAGCCGTCAGGTCTCCAAGATGTCATAATGACTGCTTTAGAGCACGCAAAATGATAAAATATGTCATTTGGTCACTAAAGGCCGAAGATTTTATCGAACTTGTTTTGGGAAAAGCATGGATCATATCACTAAATATTTCAGTTTACAGCCTACCCAAAATGTACCAATAATTGCATATTGTATAAGAAGAATATTTGCAAGCCACATGACTTTGCTCATGGGCAAAAAAAAAAAATTAATTAAATATTTTTACATGCATAATACTTTTAATCTATATATCTGCCTTCATTGATTTACGGACCTAAAATATGAGTCAGAATGTCACAAGATGATCACAATTGTGTGGAGATGTGTTTGGGAGCAGACTTAGTCAACATCATTCTACACTGTCCAAAACAAAGCCTTAGGGTCAAATCCATCAAGTTCTACATAATCTATAGAAAATTGCTAAACTTACATAGTATTAGGTCACAGATATTGAAACAAGAGTACAACTTTAATAAGGAAATGTTATAGAGCAAGGTGTCATGGAGTATGAATGTCCAGCGTAAATGACACATTGGACAGAATACCGTGTTTCTATATTGGCGTGAAAACTTATTAAAACAGCCAAACAAAAACATTAACACTCTCAGACCTTAATTTGACCTAGAAATATATACAGTTTTAAGGAGTTACAAACTTTGCTCCAGCAATCAGTACTGTACCTTTGATATCATCCAGATTCTAAACTCGGCTACCTTCCAAACCAAACATAACTCTAACCAATCCCACTTCTTAAATGTAACAATCAGTCATCAAGGACATTATCATTTTTAGTTATCTTCTCAAAAGATTTAAATATGATCTAACAACTTACCTGGCTCCTCTGGGCACCCAAGGCCACATCTTTGGCAAATCAGTCTTCTCCTGCAGGCAAAGACAGATTTTCTCTGTCGCGTAAATGCGTGGCTGATTTAGAACCACATTCTTTGGCTGTGAGCACTTAGCTGATGCTCTCAGTCAACAAGCGAGGTACTGCATGACCCTGCTTTGCTCTACAGAGCAGATGCCAGGGATGCCACTGCGGGTACTCAGCAGGATCCTGCTAAGGTGGCAAACTCTACTAAGACATATTACTGTGGAATGGTGCTAGGGAACTCCTGGCAACACCGTGTAGGAGATAGGTCTTAAAACTGATTTATAGTGGACTATTTTTAGTAATAAATATTACTTATTTTTTTTAAGATGCAAATTTCGATGCATCAGATTCACAATGAAATTAAAAATTAAGCGATATTCCACACCTTGGCTTGTCCCTTTAAGCTGGAATACATGCTTGCAGGTGTTGACTCACATTTTTCTTGTTAAAGATAATCTTTATTTCACCTCTGAAGACCAAGATCAACATTCTAAATTGTTTAACGGTTGACAATAGATCACAGCACCTTCAGTTGTCTAGCTACAAAGTAAACGAACAGTGAAACCATATGAACTGAGGAGGCTTGGCAAGACAAGGATTACAGCAAGTTATATTTTTTTTAACCCCTTAAGGACACATGACATGTGTGACATGTCATGATTCCCTTTTATTCCAGAAGCTTGGTCCTTAAGGGGTTGAACCATGTTCTATGTTTGCCTGCCCCAGGACACTATTGAAAGGCAGCATCAAATACACATACGATTATATAAAATGCGAATGTTACAATCTAATTAGTATATTTAAGGTGCAGTAATCTGCAGAGATTTTTTTTTTTGTTTGTTTAAATCATCACTACTGTTATCCAAAATGTCTGACATGATTCAGTAGGACCTGCACTTGGCTGAAGTGGCCAGTTTTGCTGCCCACTAAATAAAATAAATCAAGTGGAGGAACGCCAATAAACTCTCAACATTTCTAATGCTTTCAAAGCAATTCTGTAAACAAGTGATAAAACACACTGTAGAAATACTAATAAAAATAGTTTTATGATGTCAAATTATTCTTTAGTAAATAATAAAACAGGTCATTCTAAATTTCGTAGCTCAGTAAGAATACTGTGATCACTACTCGTTCACTCAATGATACAGAATTTAAACTAGTCACATACTAGCAGACGTTTTCAGACCGAAAACTGGGTATATATAAATTAATAGTATAGTTTCAGTATAAAGCACACAGTTATTTAACATAGTTGCTATAGAAGCTGTGGAACCGTTTTTTTCCACTCGATTACACATTTTTAAAACAAATTCAGAATGGATAAACTATGTGTCATGGTATATTTACCAGGATACCACTCTGGCCTTCGTTCTATTTCCCTCAATTAACACAACAAAAAAGTTATAATGATGGTGTAGATGAGAGATTGACAAAACGTACATTCAGAGTACATACTTAGTTGTACCACATCACCCATAATGCCCTGTCAGCCTTAAGGCGGCGTCACTTACGGGCAATATTTTTGTCAAAGCTGGAGTAGATGTATGGACAAAGGTTGGAGACCAACATTCTAATCTAGGACTATTACAGATGATCAGATACAGGACAAGGCATGTACCTTCCCAAAGAAGAAAGTAGACCAGTGATGGTAAAGCATTTTGAATTACAGCTGTGGTGGCCCTCTAAGCTGGCTAAGAATCGTACAATCACCATAGCTGTGTTGCTTTCACTGTGGTATATTACAAAAGAAAACTAATATTTACTAGGCTGGACCAAACTATACTAGTGACCACTGCATGAAGATCGCTGCTTTCATGACAAAAAAACAAACAAAAAATAAACAGGACATATAACTGCCCCTATAAACACTTCATCGCACTGAAAAGGTCAATTTAACAACACAGGGGAACAATATGTAAGACAATTACTTGGCATCTGTACATTAGAGGAAGGTCAAAGTTAAAAAACGAATGAATCTAAATGAATACAAATCTCCTGTTCAAGAAAACATTAAGTGCTCTATTATCTCTAAAATTAAATTTGACTTTTTAGTTGTACTTGGCTACAAGGTGTCTACAACTAGGTGGCAGCAGTGAGTCAATGTTTCTCAACATGGGTTTGGCAACTATTACCCAATGTGAGACAAACACCCCTTTTATTTGAGGTTTCTTTTCTCACAGTGTTACTAGCAGTTACATTCCCATGCTTGTTTGACTTTGTGATAAAAGTCTCTCATCTTGGTAGAGTCTGTGCCAATCCATAATATAATTAGCCAATATGCATGGTTATATGTGTTTGTGGTTGTTTATTTTGAAAACAATAATGGGGGAAGATTGCATGTTTAAAGCACTTTTTCCTTGGACTAAGTTGAGTGAACAGTACTAAGCTTCAGTGCATCTTAATAAAATAATTGCCCTTGGCTTGAAATCAAGACAAGCTTTAAATGCCTTCCCTAGACAAATATCACTTCTTCGTGCTGTTGTGCAATACATAAAAAAGTTGACCTGCAGTATTGAGAAATGACATGTTAAATGCAAACAGTCATTTGAAATATTTAAGCTCCATACACTACCCATCAGCACAAAGACATGATATTGGTCTAGAAAAACATGGCGGACCTGTTGATCCGACTTAGACTACCTGCTTCCCATGATGTATTGCATATTGCTAGAAGAGAGCAGGAACCCATTGATCAATCCAAGTTACCGTGCCTCTTTAAAGTTCTAAGTGCTAGAAAAGTAAGCAAGACATTGTTATCTACTGCCTATCTCGCCCTCTGGCACTCAGAGGCTTTAAAGTCTCCTGCCCACATTGATCATATTGATAAGAATATTATTCGCTATATAATGAATTGCAGAGGTTTTCGCAAGTTGCTCACAATTTAAACAATAGATTAGCCAATAGGGGAGGGGGGACTTCAGCTTGGTTAAATAAACCAGTAAATCTTTAAATATTATTCTGTAAACACGCTCTTCAGGTGCGTTATCACCTACAGGATGAAACATCTTAACCATGATTACTGATGTTAAAAAATAAATAAACAAACTAAAATCCCAAACACTAAAAGCAGCAGATATTGACGTTGAAAAAATGCTAAAGAAAATATTAAAAGTACATTCACTTCAACGGGCCAGATCTGCAGTGCAAAAAGGACAGGACGGTATTATTTGGCAGGAATAGTCTTTACGATGTCCAGCTGTGAGCGACCACACAGCTCTGTCTAATAAACCCTACCACACCACTAGAAACCGTGCTCTACTGAAGACTATCCTAGAGAAGGAGAATTGGGCGTTATAACATCACATGACTCACATACCGACATCCCATAATACTTCTTGAAGGTTTGGCATTTTGGTCTAAAATCAGCCCTATTTTGTGTTTTGTTTTGTCAGGGTTCTTTTTATATATAAAATCCATTTATGCTTCCAGTTTCCAGATGTGCACATTGCGGACAAGATGTGCAGATGTTCTTTCTAATGTAAAACAACCAGATGTGCACATTTAAAGTAAGCTAATTGCGCAGTGTGCAGATACACTCATTCATTACTCCAATTTTCTATGTTTTTGTTTGTTTGATTTTTAAAACCCTCTGTACCCTCTCCTTTTAGGAGACACTAGCAATTCTTTTTCTCCTGGCACAGTGAAGCTTCCAGTAATATAGTAATTATACATATAGTTATAATAATAACAATAATAATAATAATAATAATAATAATAGTTATAATAAACAATTGCAAGTTTCAGTGAAATCTTCTAAAGTGCTCTTCCAAGGCCAAACACTGTTGCTATCTCCCTTTGTGTTCTGTGTCTCCTGCTATCGATGGCACCAAAAGTGCTTTGGTTGCTGTTGAGTTCACAAATCCATGCCCAAGGACATTGTGGCTTCGACAGGCTAAGTTTAATTATACGGGATGCATTGAGGAAGCGGGTCATGGGCATGAAATCTGTGGCTCCTTGCATGGGTGACCCAGGGCAGGTTGGCTTTAAGCTATACAATGTTCTCTGCCCCAGGCAGAGGTCCTTGTGGAGGTCGATGCTCCTGGTTGCTGTGCAGTTGAGCTAGCTGGAGGACGGGCATGTTGCAAAGCGGGCAAACTTTTCTCACCTCCAACCATTTAATGAGGCACCTGGAACGGGAGGACAGGGTTGAATTTAGAGACAGTAGAATAGATTAAGAAGGAGAGTACAAACTCCAACATTCTTTAGAACTCATACTTAACATGTTGAATATGATCTGGAAAGCACCATTTATGATTATATGTTTATTTGTATATTTCTGTACACGTCATCCCTGTTTAGCTTCCCATTTACAGGGTTATTCACTAAAGGTGAATTCAAAGTGAATTTCAAATTTAAGAACTGAAAGCATAGTGGACTTAATGAATTTTCCAGTTTGGCTATGTTAACCTTTAATTTGAAGGGAGCATTTAAGGTGATTTCAATTAAATTCTTGAATCTGCCCCATTCCTGATTTTGCTATTTTTTGTTTGTTGAAATTATAGAGCTAGGATTGACGGCTTTATTTTATACTATTAAGTCATTCTTAACACTTGTTCTCTCTTCCTAGCAGACTACAAGACTTGCTTCACCTCATTCCTTGGTGGCTCAGTCTGGTAGCATTCTAGTTGTCTTATCCCAAGTATCTCTCAGTATCTGAATTGAGCCCTGCTTGCTATTTTCCTTTTTCATTACTAGAGATGTTCATGGGCAAAAAAAACCTGTTTCGGATTAGTTTTCACTTCCAAAATTTTCGATTTTCAGTTCATCTAAAATTCAATCCTTGGAAATTCGATTTAAAAAATTGTGTTTGCTAATTTAACTAATATCAAACAAACAGTCAAATCTGGATGAAATTAATGGGGGATACTCGTTCACTCAGAGCAGCAGTTGTTAAAGGAATAAGCAATTGGCCCATTCATTCATTTATTCATTCAGACTTTTGTTAATATTTCAGTCATTCGTTTTTGAATAAATAAACAAATACATTTTTGTTGATTGTTCAGTTCTTCTGAAAACAAATGCACACGTCTAGCTATTACATATTCCAAGCTTGAGTCTGATAGCTGTTCCATCCTACATATTATCCATGTTTCAACATAAAATGTTAAGACTACGGTTATTTTGGCATAGTATTTTAGCAATATAAAGTGATAAAAAACCACTGTACTTTCAGATCTGTTAGACACAGTGGGGGAGAAGTATAAACAAAGGAGAAATTATTAAATGATACAATTGAAGCAAGTAATTAGTCTGAACAATTTAGAGAACTGGCCCTTATGATATTAACCCCTTAAGGACCGGCCTGTTTTTGCGATGTTTGTACGTTAAGGACCAGAGCAGTTTTAACACTTTTGTGGTGTTTGTGTTTAGCTGTAATTTTCCGCTCTCTCATTTACGGTTCCCATACAAGTTATATATTGTTTTTTTTCACAACAAGAAGGGCTTTCTTTACATACCATTATTTATATTATGTCATATATTGTATTTAAAAAAATAAAATAAAATATGGTGAAAAATTGAAAAAAAAAAAAAAACATGTTTTTGGACTTTTACTTGAAAAATCTTTTACTTATCTACAAAAGCTAATGAAAAAAACTGCTAAATAGATTCAAAATTTTGTCCCGAGTTTAAAAACACCCAGTGTTTACATGCTTTATTGCTTTTTTTTGCAAGTTATAGGCCTATAAATACAAGTAGGAAATTGCTGTTTCAATATATATATATTTTAAATGTATCAATACTGACATTGTTACACCGTTATCTGTCATAAATCCCCGAAACACACCTAACATGTACATATTTTTTTAAAGTAGACAACCCAGGGTATTCAAAATGGGGTATGTCCAGTCTTTTTTAGTAGCCACCTAGTCACAAACACTGGCCAAAGTTAGCATTTATATTTGTTTGTGTGTTAAAAATGCAAAAAACGCTAACTTTGGCCGGTGTTTGTGACTAAGTGGCTACTAAAAAAGGCTGAACATACCCCATTTGCAATACCTTGGGTTGTCTTCTTTTGCAAATGGTATGCCATCATGGGGCTAATTCTCATTCCTTGGCTACCATATGCTCTCAAAGGCAACCTAACCAATCTGACAAATTTCAATAAAAAAAAAAAAAGTAAAATCAAGCCTTATATTTGACCCTGTAACTTTCACAAACACTATAAAACCTCTACATGTGGGGTACTGTTATACTCGCTGAACACAAATATTAGTGTATCAGAACAGTAAAATATATCACAGCAATAATATCCTCAGTGAAAGAGCTGTTTGTGTGTGAAAAATGCAAAAAACTTCACTTTCACTGACAATATCATCGCTGTGATATGTTTTACTGTTTTGAAACACTAATATTTGTGTTCAGCGAAGTCTCCCGAGTAAAACAGTACCCCCATGTACAGGATTTAGGGTGTCATAGAAAGTTACAGGGTTAAACACAGTGCTAGCAAATTAAATTATCTGGACTTTCGGCCTGGGTTGGCAGGCAGGTCCCTCAAATTGCAATCATTAAAATTACTTAATTAGGTAAAAATATTACATAAATACGCACGTATAATTTTAATATATATACATATTTATATATTTGACGTCTACGTGTATATTTATGAAATTATTTATGTAATTATGTATGTGGACATATGTATATTTCGTATTATTTTTATTTTTTTATACATAGATATATATATCATTACATTCTAAGTGTATTTTGATATAAATATATATATATATCAATATCAAAATACTGTTAGAATAAAATTGCATATATATATATATATATATATATATAATTTTTTTAATTATTAAAAATAATTTTTATTTTTTGTTATTTATTTTTATTAACATATTATTTGTATTTTATAATATATATATATATATATATATATACCATATATATAGTTATTATATATATTGTATATATTCGTGTGTAATTTAAATAAGTGTATTTTTATATTAATATACGTATATATAAATATAAAAATACACTTAGTATGACATTATATATATGATATATA